>NW_027094082.1:2060350-2723200 GCF_022702325.1 Drepanopeziza brunnea f. sp. 'multigermtubi'
CAAACCCGTGCACTGTTTGATGTACCCTTGAGCAACAGCAGCTCTCGCTGCATTCGAGTCGTGCACTCCGGGGAGATCAACAATGACTGCGCCTGTGCTGAGAGCATCGGCTTTCGTATAGATCCGAACGACTTTGATCAGTGGCCAAAACTCCATCTGCTTCTTCTCGCCTTTCTTTTTCTCGCCCTCGGTCGACTTCTCCTTGGAATCTACATAGCTCTGAAGTGCCTTGTAAAAGAACTCTGGCTTGGGCTTCTCGATCTTCTTGGTAGTACCCAAGACTTTACGCACTTCTGGCTCACTCAGGAGCTTCTCAACGCTGCTGTTCGCTAGGTCGTCCTTCGTACACGAAGGGTAAACCGCTTTAATCTTAGCGTATGCTACACCAGCCTCACTTTCGGGATTGGTGCAATCGCGGGAGACCTGACCGCTACCATCAATCAAATCTTTCAGGGAGATTCTCAAGTCTTTCTCCCAGTCAGATGCCTGGATAAACTCAATGTCTGCGCGGTACAAAGCATTCGGATCGTTGGAGCGGTTGTACGACATTTCCGTCACGACAGCCGTGCATGCTCGCATGCAGTTTGTAGGTACAAGGCGTTCTTCCTCGAGCATGGCGTTGATAACCGAGCTCTTTCCTGCTCCGGTGTTTCCTACAACACCAATAATAGTTGGCGTATCAACATTTTGCTTGAGCAAATTATCAAGTTGCATGACCCAATGTTGAGCATCTTTGTTTACACCCACAAACTCTTGCATGGGCATTTTCAAGTCTTCAAGGAAATTCTTGCAAGTCGCAACTTCTGCCTCAAGCTCTTCAGGGGTCCCATCAGAAATGATTTTTAGAATACGCTCGTTCTGAAGGGGTTTCTTTGGGGTATGAACGGGTGTAGGTAGGCCATTTTCGTTGAGTGGCTCGTCTCGAAGGACTGGTTCTGTCTTGTAGTCACGCTTGACGTTAACATTGCTGCTCGAAGGCGCAGCTGCAAGATGGGCACGGTGCCGGTAATTTGGTGTATTGGCTACTGCAATGGAAGTCAGCATATGTATATAAGATCACTGCGGATTGATGGCCACGTACCGTTTTGGGAGAATGGCACCTGATCACTGCAAACCTGATCATCCTTGTACTCGTCCTTGATAACTGCAGCAGTAGCTACAATCTCCGAGCCTGCTAAACCACTCTCCGTCTTCACCTTCCTATCCGGCAATCCTGCGAAACCACCGATGTTGGCGGGTATCTGTGAATTCTTAGGTTGAAGAGGAACTCGCGAGAGCGGAGAATTCGAGAGGGTAGGTTGCGCATTGCGATCGTGAGATGTGAACACAATAATGTTATTGTTCATATCTGAATGGTGGAGATTTCAGCAGTTGTCATAATGGGGGTATTTCAGCAAGGCGAGGACGCGTGTCACCAGAGATCCCGAGACATTCAAGATAGGATAGTATAGTTTCTCAAGATACGCACAGTTCAAGTTCTTCATCTGCGTAGACTCCTCGATGACTTCACCCGCAAGCCTCAGCGTAATATCCGCGACCCCAATCCGCTTCTCATATGCCGACCTGATTTTCGCGATGCTGTGTTTGCCCTTCACCTTGAACCTTCAAGTCAAAAACAGACAAGCAGAAGTCAGCCCCTCGCCATGGTATCGAGCATTGGAAAAGACTACCCCGAGTGGCCCTCACCAAGCAAAGAAGCAAAAGAACACAAGCGCAGGATGCAAAAAGAGCATACCAGTAGAAGTCTTCCGGCAAACAGTCGACACTCTTCTCATGGTGCAGCACCCCAATGGCGAAGCTCCCATCCGAAACGTCTAGCCTAAGATCCTCGCGCGGCGCGGTAGCAAGGCGGTGGAGGGCCTTGTGTCCCTCGTTGTCGAAGGGGTTCGCATCCATGGTCTTCCGGCAAAGCGACTTGCTCCTTCCTGTTGCCGGGTTTGCGACGAGAGCAACCGAGTACAAGCAAAGCGATATGAAGTGAAATGTAACGTCGAATCAATAGAATTGTCCCTCGGGATAAGGCTGAACGAGGGGCACTGGTAAGACTAGGCGAAGTGGTTGTGCGATCCCGATTTGTCGACGATGGGAGCGCGTCGAGCCGTGATGGCCGGCGCGTGGGTAGTTGATTGGAAAAACACTGGGTCACGTGAATTGGCTCTGTGCGGGGGCTCTGGTTTAAGTAGGGTGGCTGCTTTTGCAAAATCATGCCTACGGAGTGCTGCTGTAGCCCGAATAAGCGAGACTTCCAAACGAGGCAGATCTGAGGAGCCGAGTCAAGTCAAGCTAATAGAAGGACTTGACGTCGCAACTTTAAGGGCCCTTCCCTAAATTGGGCGAAACAATTATATCCCGCGTGGTTAAAATAATTGAATATGGATTGCATATGGGGGTACTTATTGTTTAACGGTTGTGAGTTGTAGTTATTATTATAGTTGTTATCATAATTGTTATTATAGTTGTTATTGTAGTTGTTGTAATTAAAAAGGTGGAAAGGAAATAAAAGAAAAGCGAAGAGTACTAGTAAAAAAAATTAAGGCTTAATCACGTATCGCTTAAAATTGTATCATAGATATAATTCAAAGGTAAATAAGCAGGTCACGTGTTTAAATCACGTATTTCATAACTTGAAACGTGCTATAGATACAATGCAAAGGTTGAATAGAAGAGTCACGTAGCTAAAATGATTGAATATGCATTGCATATCGGGGTACCGATAATAATAGAAAGTTAAAAGTTTAGATTTGAAATTTTACGCGAACTATAGATGAGCTCTAGCCTCCTCTTGGCTTTGGTACTTCCACCTCTTCTGCAATACCGCACTTGAAAGAAGAGATGGCATCGTTGAGATAGGTATATTCGCTCACATGCAGGCCTGGCATTTTACCGGTGTGACCAAGCCTCGCGCCCAGGCAAGAGAGGTCCCTATCCTCGCTTGTCAGTTCGTTTTTTTTTTCAATTTCGGATGTTTCTTTTTGATAGAGGATGGGGGGATCTCACTCGTAAAAGTAGCACACCTTGTCGTAGGTATCGAAAGACGTGATTGTATCGATGAAATCGGTTCGGACATCCACTTTTCACTATGATTAGCATTCGTTTTTTTTGGGGGGGGGGGGGGGGGGGGGTTTCTCTCTTTTTTAAAAAGAGAATAAAAAATTGATTAAGATTAAGATTAAGATTAGGGAGAGAAGAGAAAGAGCAAGAGAAGACTCACCGCACTTGAGGTAGTCGGCAGGAGGCTCGTAGCAGTCAACGAACCCGGGATCTTTGCATAGTTGGATCAAAGGATTTCGTGCTACTTCTGCCATAACAGCGGCAGGAGAAAGCATAAGAGTAAGTGTGACGGCGAAGGCGTTGAATAAAATCATCTTGGCAAGAGCAATAGAAAATGAACTTGGTTGAAAAAGGTTGTTGGAATGGTAGCGAGTCGGAAGGGGATATCTGAGAGGAATAATAGCGAGTCGGAAGGGGATTTCTGAAAGGATTTATACTTTGTTTGCAAGAGAAGAGCCCAAACGATCTTTCGCTCCTCGGTCGTCCGTAAATTATTATTGGTATCAATTCTCGTTCTTGCTCGTAAATTATTATTAGTACCAACGGTGCAGGCCTACTTAAGGGTTGCAGTTTGAGGGCAGTGTGCTTGGAAGTACCTGAAAAGCCTAAATATCCACTTTGAATTCCTTGATGGTATACCCTACCTACCATTAGATTCGGGTGTAACGATGAATGACAAGCTGGAGGTTGGTGGTCACACATAGTAGTAATTTTACTCTATTACAACTTTCATTCTATGATCTGGTATTCCGTCACAACACCCGCGCCTTCACGTCACATCGGAGCAGGGGAGAAATCGGAATAGTACTGCACATACTGTATGTTGTAATTGCGGATGGCTGCCCATCTCGAATTTCGACCAAGGCCGGAAGACACGGTTGGCCACTGGGCCCGGTTACACATGTATGCCGCTACTCATCTACGCGAAACATACGAGAAACTACTACAACGTCACAGGCGTAATTGTTACCCCCTGAGGATACGGACTCCCCTCTTACTACGTAAATAGATATAATACTGGGTCTTTTATGGGCCAATTCCAGGGGGTATTGGCAGGCGGTTACACCTAGGAGTAATAGTGGAGTGAAATACGGGTTTCAAGCCACTTGAAATAAAGGCCTACTTATAACCCAACTTCACTTACAGTCTCTCCCGTCTTGATTAGAATCTTTCTTTTCGCTTCAAATTCTTATATATTCCACCCGTTCTCAATCTATTAATAATCTATTAATAGCTATAATAGAGATTAACTTTACCGATCCCCCTCTCACAACAGCTTCTCTTCGACCTTTGCTCCTTAACCACCGAAAAAAAAAAAAAAACGACGTACACGCCCGAAAAGAAACAACTCTACTCAAAACAGATATTTAACATCAAATCTGTTTATACCGCTCTATCGACCTCTGTCAAGAGACACCGAGAAATCAAACCGGAGGCTCAAAACGCGATTCCCAATTAGCGATATCGAATCTGCATACCTACCAATCATAGCAAAAGCGTTGGTAAGCTGTAATCGATGCTCGAGGAGGGCTACGTAAATCCATGCTGTACCGGTACCGGTATTAGTCAGGTAGTAGAATCTCAACCGATTAATATTTCCTTTCTTCCAATTGGCTTAAAAACCCTTCCGTATACTCCACTATCACGCCTAGCTATAGCGCCCCTGCTATACCCCCCCCCCACCCTGGAATAGGCCCACAAAAGGCCCAGTATAACACTCATTTAGGTGGGGGGGGAAGAGCACGAAACAGGGGTTTTTCAACCAGGAGAGACAAGATTTTCGCGGAGGTCGAAGTACTACGTACTAAGTAGACTCTGATCATTCGGAGAAGCGTCCTATTGGATCGGGAATATACGTAGTAAAAGTGTATCGAATGGATTCGGATTCTAATCGAGGGGCTTTTTTTCAAACGCTGCTTTTCCTACCTCTTCTTTCAGTTTCGATATGCCAACTACTTAAGAGGAATAGCCTGAAGCTCATCAACACTATCCCCGATTGAGAAGAGTTGTTCAGGAAGCGAGGGATTCGATCGAATAGGGTAGAGTTGTTGCTTTACTCAGAACCACGAGACACCGTTGTTTACTCTGTAGAGGTAATCGCGGCGGAGGGATGGTAAACAGCCTGGTAGAATAAAAGCTTGTAAAAACAGCGAGAACCTACCCTCAGGCTGGAACACTTGGGCCTGTGCTGTGGTAGGTGACATGATACAATTATGGTATGCGAAATATCGCTTTCTCGCTCGCTCGGAGCCTCTCGCTTTTCCCCAACATAGACTAACTGCCCCAGCCAATACTACATTCCCCGTTTGATATCACAGAATCCAGCATGCCCCCGCCCTCCCTATAAACGTAAAGCCGTTCTCCATCGCCATGCAAGGAACAAAGGAAAGAGGAACAGAACTGTGGTAGCAGAAAAGTAGTTCGCAAAAGAGAAGTCGGATGGTATGAATCTGTAGGATTTTATGCTTCGCGCGCGTCCGTTACTCGTCATCGTTATTCGTTTAAGAAACATCTGCTGCTGGCTGTCACGTCTTGCTTTCGTTCTTCTATCCGGCCGCCTTCAAGACGTCTGTCAATCGTCGTTCGTCCGGTTCAAGGGAAGGCTCAATCCTTGCGTGAATCGTACCTGTGCGCACTGGCGACTGGCCACCATCCGATCTGGGTGTAGCTGTCAATCATATCCTGCAATAGCTCCTTGGTAATCTTGGGCTTCTCGTACGAGAAGCCAAGGAGTTTCTCCAACCTGCTGCCGTCCATACTCAGATCCGTGTCCTTCAATAGCTCTTTCTCCATGAAGGGCGTCAAAGGTCCCGGTCGCGTGATACCCGCATCATGGAGGAGGTCGGCCCAAGGCTGAAGCACCTCGTCGTTCACGTCGTCGACGACACTGTCCATGTGCAGCCTCGCGAACGTGCTGATTAGCTGGCCCTGGAAGCCGGTCTCGATGCCGAATAGCTCGTGGATAATCTCAGACATGGTGCCTTGGCTCGTACGTCCCTTGTCGACCATGTTGAAGGTGGGGATCTTGCCCATGGACTTGGCGTCCCAGCCGGGTTGTTTGTCGACTGCGTACCACTCGGCGATGGCCCAAAGACCGCGGGTTACATCGTCGATGTGGACGGTATTTACCCGCAGATCTTTCGTCCAGAGCCATTTCATTTCCGATTGGAGATACTGGTATACGCGGGCCATTGCCAGGGCAGTTGCGACAAATTGGGAGGCATAATTGCCGTAGACGTGGGCAAGGCGGACAATAATGAGGTTGAGGCTGTAGAAGATTAGATCCAGCTCTCGCGCCACACTGGACCGGGTCCAATGTCCAAAGCGTTTTAGACATGGGACCTGTCACCAAGTCGGCGGGCATATTGATGAGTGACGTACCCTTCCATTTTCGAAAGCTGTTCTTCGGCCTGCAGCTTGAACACGGCGATCTTGCTCCAGGGCTTCAGTTTGTCACCCTCCTTGCTCGGTTGCGAATCAGGCTTGTACACCATACCAGTGCTCAGCTCGACAAATGCCTTCACTCCCCGCTTCGCGGCCTCCTTCCCCACGGCCACGCTCAAAGCGAGCGAGCGCACCTTGTAGACTTCATCCTCCTGCGAATATTTGGTCTCGCCACCGCAGTTGAAGACGTAGTCCCATTGCTTGCCATTGGATCGGTCGAAGATACGGGGGAGGGATTCTTTCACGGGGCGCCATGTTAGCATACCATTGTCCATCGGCGCAAAGCGCAAAGCGCAATGCGCAAGAGCAATGCGCAGGAGGGGGGGAGGGGCGGGGAAGGGAGAAAAATACATACGCTCTCTACTCGCATCTGCCTGCATGAACTTGTCCTTCGAACATGCTTCCGCAAACTCTGGTGCCAGCCATGCCAGCTGGGGAAGCACCTTATCTACGATCCGAACCTCGGATGCCAAATTGTTGTTGTGAATGTAGAGCGCAAGAAAGCGTCCAATGTAGCCCAAGCCACCAATGATGAGAACCGCGGGTTTCTCAGCCATTGCGACTGTTGCAGCAGACTTGAAGGTGTCCTGTGTGGTCAGTCGGCAACACTTTCGTGTCGCGTTCTCGTTCCGAGCGGTCACAGAGAGCTATGGAAGGTATACACGAGTAAGGAAAACGCTGGACAAGGCGACGGGGTCCAGGAGGGTGCCAGGAAGAGGAGGCTGAGTGTGATAGAGTGGGAGACGACTCAGTAGTAATAAGTAGGGCTGTAGGGTCGTAAGTAAGCAATTGCGGAGACGGGTGCATGAAGATGACCAGGGACGGAGACGTACAGAACAGAGCAGGGCCGGGCCGGGCGAGCAGAAAGGAAGAACAGAACAGAACAGAACAGCGAGCCGACCAGAGAGCGACCAGAGAGCCGGCCAGTCCTACAACTGGGTACCCGGATTCAATCACAGCAAGAGGTGGTGCGGTGTGGCATCGCGGGGGATTCCGTACGACCGGACAGGATCTCTCCATCAGTCAGTGATTCAAGGTAGCTACCGGTACCGGTACCTACCGTACCTACCGTACCTAGTCGAAGGACCGTGAGACGAGAGTCGATGGATCAGAGCTGCACGTCGCCGTGCCGTCCCGTCCGTCTGCGTCTGCATCTGCGTCTGCGGCGCCCGTTCGTTCATCTCATCTCATCCTTATCATTTCATCGTCCTCATCTCCGGACGGATAGGGGGGGACGGGGACGGGGACGGGGACGGGGACAAGGGTGGCATTGGCCAAGGGGAGGGGCGGAGGGGCGGAGGGGCGGAGGGCCCGCTGAAAGCCCGCTGAAGGCCCGCTGAAGACCCGCTGAGCGCCCGCGGAGGATGGCTTCTGGAATTCTTCTAGTGCGGCCAGTCCCGGCTGATCGTAGCCCTAGTCCTCTTCCGTAATACGACCCGGTCACCTTTGGCTGCGTTTGGACTGCAACATAGATCTTCTACGTACTACCTACGTGGGAATGGAAAAGTTCATTGTACAATAGATTATTGTTCCTGAATATCAGACCGACGGAGGGAACAAAACGTGGCAGTCCATGGATTTTCGAAACCCAATCAATCATATTTGTCTTGTCATCGCGTAGGAGCCGCAATCGCTAGCTTCGAATTTACTACAAAGTTGTACTACGTACTACTATATCGCTCTCTGTTCTGAATACTATTGTTAATAGCCCAAGTAATAATGGAGCCCCTGACCCTGACTGGTACTCCGATCCAGGCTACGATGAGCTGCGGCTGCTGCCATCCCCCACGAAACTTCCAAGTTCTTTGGTCTCGTGAAACAAATAAGCAAACAAATAAGCAAACAGACCAACAAAAAACTAACGAGCAAACTAAGTCTCCTCTCCCACTCAACCTGACACACCATCATATTTCGGCCAAGGACGAACTGGGGAGAAATCGATTCATCTACAGTAGGTAACACTATGAACTGCTGCTCATTTCGGCTCGAGCAAGATGGGTTGTTCCATTGCATGAACCGTCGAGAGCCCACTTCCGGCATGATGCAGGTGCAGGTGCCGGTCCCGGTCCCGGTCCCGGTCCCGGTGCAGGTGCAGGTGCAGGTCCAGGTCTCATGCAAGTCATCCTTCTGCGGGTGCTGGCAGGGTTTGTTGGCTGTTTCCCTTCTGAAGAGACATCCGTACAGACATACCTACCTACCATTACCGAAGTACAACACTACCTACCCAGTACTCATACGCATCTTAATCCGTGTACATCGGTATATGTGTAGTAGTATATTTATCCACTTCACATACCTGTTGCATCTGTTCTTGCCATTCTGGTTTCACTGTTCGTCTCATCAGCCTGATCGGTGCTTGGTACTGCAAGGTTCCATATTGGTTATACTCCTGAAACTTGAAATTTCGTTGAGCTTCGCGCCGCCGTGCTACTTCAGTACGTATCCTGCTCATGCGGACTCCCCCCCCCCATGGACTCAAGTCAGGTGGGTGTATCGAAGATGCGGTGTAGTTCCCCTGTAGAGGGAGTAGTAGTCCGGTAGCTCGAAGCTCGAGATGTGGAAGTTTTCATGAGGCTACCGGTATATTGGTATAGCCTCTCCGAAGCTACCCTTCGCGGACCTGGAGATGAAAGTAATGCACCTACCTATCTTCCTCGACAGTGAAGAGCCCAGCTTCGTGAACTTCATAGTCGAGAACCCATGCGAACTCGTCACAATCGCTTCTCCGTCGTCGGCACCTCGTACCGACGCACCAGAACCTCACATTCTTCAATATCGACCAACATAACAATCCTGGTCTCCATAAAAAAGTTGACGAGTATGGCCTAATGCGCATACAATGCTCTTTCCCGTGGGCTGAATTGGGATGTAAGTGGATGGTAAAATCAGTTCCATATGCCGACTACAAACAAAATCAGTTCGCCTGGTTGTTCTACGCCGCCTTCGAACTCCACCGAAGCAGTTGATCTTTTTACCTTTTTTTTTTTCTTCTTTTTTTTTCTATTATCATCATTATGGAATTTTGGATCTCGCAATTCTTGGTGAAGTGTCGTTTGTATTGGGGCGATTCCGCGTTGTGATTGCCGACCGAGTCGATGTCCAGAAACGATTATGGCAATTTGAATACCACCTACGCACCTACGCATACATTGCTCATACAGGGCGCAAGTCATCTCTCTCATATCAGGCCTGCTCGTGAGAGCGATCGCGGTCGTGACTTCCTCCTCGGATTGGAGACTACGGTCGCTCCTTCCCTTCTTGATTGTGGCGCTTTGTGGTCGCTTAGCCTCGTACCTCATCTCATCTATAAATCCTCCTCTGACATTATACAACACCTTTTCATGTGATCTTCGTCGATAGAAGTGAACCAATCGTCATCACCCTCAGTCTCAACCGCACCCCAACACTTGCTTTACTTCGGGAATTCGCCGCGGATTCGTCACCGGCTGCCACAACATCTTCTTCGGCCCTCACCTTCCAAGAGAAAAAAAGGGAAAAAAGGAAAAAAAGGAAAAACAAAAGAAAAATAAAAGAAGAAAAAACCACACTAGTCAAAGCTGCGAGCGCCATTTCAAGATGGCTCCTGATCCCCCGAAACACCCGCAAGTCTTTAGTACGTCGTCAGCCGACCCTGCGTTCTTTTTCCGATGAGATATGTGGGAGAAACTTAACTGATCAGTGTCTTTGGCGTGTACAGGAACTGTTGCTGAGAGAATCAAGGTAATTCAGCTCATTGAAAAATACGTTCAGAGTGAGCCAAAGATGGACCTCTATGCGCTGGTGCCGGAGGCAACGAGGAGAATTCCTCCGAAGTGGACAAGGATGCTCGATGGGAAATCAAATTACTATTCCTATGGTAACCGGTGCAACGTGCTAGAAATCAACCCCAACACACCCCTCCAGGATTCCAAACTGTCAAAATACGTCGGGGACGTCGCTCCAAGATGGGTCGAGGCGAAATACCTCTGGAAGTTCTTCGAGCTTGCCACCTTCTACCACGGAGGAATAGACGAGGAGTACATCTGGAAGGCGCTACCTGGTATCCTCCAGGGGCAACGAGAGAATGATGAGGCGCAAAAGATAGTCCGACATCTAGCGCGTCTTGATAATCATATGTACACCCGAATGATCCGCGACTCGATCAAGCCAATTACCTTGTAAGTGAATCTTCGGTGACCATGCAACGTCTGCTGATGTAGCCAAGACATTTTCTTCGGAACGGACTCTGGGCCACCTTCGATAACGAGGGCCGACTTCCACCATTCTTCGAGCAGGAAGACAGACTCCGCTACTTCCGTTATTGTCTATACCAAGAGCCGTGGATGGTAGCCTGGTGGCTGATGAAATGCGTTCCGAACATGCTGAGACTCTCTTTCCTGTACCAAGCCGAGGAGATCACCACCAACCCCTTCCTGAAGAACTTGCAATCTTGTCTCCTCAAGGTCTTCGAGGATCGCTTCCTCTTGCTAGTCGATGCGACCTACCTGTACCAAATCGACCAGGAAATAACGAAGGAAAAGCCGAAATGGGACGAGGGCAAGAAAGAGGTATGTTAGCTAAGATGACTGCCGAGCAACATCGCCATCCTAGGTTTCGCGTACTCAACCAGACTAATGACGGTGCAGATTCAACAGATCATGAAGAGCTTGTCCACCCACCCTACATTGTCTAAGATCACCCCGGATTTACTCGACCTGCCCATCCATTCCGACTTGCACTTGCACGGCAGCACGTCTTGGCGCTGATTCAAGCCACCAAAGGAGCCCTGAGAATACCACGAGGCGGAAGGAGGAGAAGAGACTTGGAGGTAAGGCAGGCTGGATCGGTCGTCCAGCTGGTCGGCCAGTTGCCCAGATGGTTGGACAGTTTTCTGGCTCTCTTGCTCGCTGCACATTTGCTGCACATTTCGCACCCTTCTGCTGACAGGGTGGCTCATTTCCGTCACGTCTTTACTTCCAAGTTTCCCGTTTTTACTTCTCTTTTTCCGATGCCTTTTACAGCACTTGCGTTTGCTAGGATTTTCCAAGCTACGAGATGTTGACCCTGGTTGGGACGTGCGTTATCCAGGCGAAGGAACGCCAGTATTCCTTGTAGAACAGAAGCCAAATCAAAAACGTTCCGTTCACAAGATAGGTGCTGCGACGTGTATCTTGAGCGGAGGCATATTTCTTGCATACTTCAAGGGCCCGCCTGGCCCATCTTTGCCTGCTTTGGAGGTAGGTCGGCGACTGAGTGATTGAATGACTGAATGACGGAATGACTGAATAACTGACTGGTTGACTGCACATTCTGCCTATTCGTGAGTAAACAATCTGCCGTTGCGCACGTCGCATGGCATGGAGCTTTGGCGTTTTCGCGGGCCATCATAGTTGTATGTACCTGACAGAGGTACAGTTGGGTAGGTACCGGTACTGTTTGATCACCTTGTTCAAAGCGAAGGGGATGCGGAGCTTAAACTTGACTTGATCAGGGGGTATTTCATGGAACGAAGAGAGAGGAATACGGACGGAAAAGTATACTATAAAAAGAAACGAAAAAAGCTAGTTGTACTTAAGGTACTCAATAGTGTGAGATCGGATCTCTCGTGTATACAGGATACATCCAGATTGAGTACTACAGAGTACCGAGTATGCGCACCTACGGAATCTACGGTGGGCAGCTTCTTGGCACCGACACCTTTTCTGGCCTGATGGCCTTGGCTTGGCGTGTCGTCTCCCTTTCGAGAAAGGATCCAAAAGTATCTTTCTCCCAATCTCCCCATCATTCCTCTATTGACGTTGTCGCCCCCAGCTGCAGCGGTCGCAACGATAATAATATCGCGACGACGACGACAACAACAACAACAATAACAACAACAACATCATCATCATCGACCGCGATCGCGACAATACAATCCCTCCTCACCTCCAAGCACAATTCGCCTCTGGCTCAGTGCAGTGCGGCAGCGCATGCATGGGTCTGCCTTGCTTCACCCGTTGAAACACCAACGCTCCTTACCTATTATTACCACCGCCTTCGTATCTTCTATTTTCACCACCTCTCCGTACTCTACCACCCGCCAGCCAACACCCGGGCCTCTGCGCCCCCCCGTTTGATTTCCTTAGTTAATTATTTACCTATTCACACAGTCATTCTCGACCTTACGCTTCGCCAACAACGGCTTCTAATCGCCACTCTCTTGTTCGTCACGACTAGCCAGCCGTCCACCGTTTCGCGAGCATCTGGATACGATCCTTTCCTTCACACAGTACATACAGCCAGTTCTCTGTCACGGCCGGATTGCACTTCCGTCCCATCACGCTCTCTACCTACAACGCTGCACCCGCAATCGTCAGGGACTCATCCTTGAACAGCCCGCATTATTTCCTTTTGACAACAAATTCATGACGACGAACGTCAACGATCCACACAGCACCCATAATCTATCCGAGGACGCCTAGAGCAGCGTGGCAATCGCAGAGTCGGGGAAGGAAGACAATACCTAGACCACTCGTGGTTCCCAATCACCGGATGAAGCAGACACGCCCCAACTTCATCGATACCCGATCGCTATCACATGGACCTTTGGGAGCTACCATGCCGTCCCCGTCGCTGAGGGGCATGCCATCCCCGAGGCTGCACATAGCAGGAGATGTACCTCCCGAATTTTCACCTCTCGATGCCTTCGCCGCACAGAGTCGACAGCTGGCGCGCCAGCTGGAGAAGGAGAGCGTGGGAGGGAAACGGGTCAGCCGGCTGCCACCTCTTACGATCGCAAAGTCCTTGAGCCAACCACGACCTGGATACTTTCGCTCGGTATCTGCAGAGACGCCCTTGTCGCCGACGAGCCCTGGGTCAGCTCTGAGCCCCGGTTCAGCTGTGAGGGCGGAGGTGGAGACGCCCGGATTTCGGCCCAAGTCTGTATACCCGGCACTGTGCGGTGAGGTGCCATATGATGTGACATTCCCGATGCCTTCGCCGCGCCCACTGAGCTCACTGGAAGAAGAAGAGTTTCGAGGGAGGAGGCCACCAAGCGCGGCAGATGTTACGGAAGGTTTTGGTGCCAGGAGAGAATCATCGCCTAGCACGCTGGAGAGGGATGCGCTACCATTACGAAGGGCAAATTCCCCAAGTCTTACGAGACCCAGGCCCAGCGCGGAGTCTATGCGCCAGCGCAATTTGCAACATTGGAGAGGTCAGGATGCGTCGTCGTTGGGAGTCAGTGGCTATGATTCTCGTGCCTTGGCTCCACCGAGATCACCGTTTGGCCCACGCGCCCCGAGCCCTAAGTTGACATCGAATGACAGCTCAGATGAAGACTTTCACAACCAGAGTTTTCCTATGAGCATGTCACCACGTAGGAAGGCTTCTAACGGAAGCGTATACTCGAACTCCCCCACATCACCCATCGCCAATGTAACGAGATCAGCATCGAATTCTTCCGAACTGTCCATCGGCGGAACACGACTACCACGACCTGCATTCAACTTCTCTAGACCACTGAGCCGGGGGAGTTTGAACAGCCTTCCAGTTGAAGCACCTTCGCGGCAAGCCTCTTCGGATAGTCAACCATCATTCATTCTTGCAGATGATACTGCACATACCCCGGTGAGCATGCACAGCGAAGGCTTTCCGGATCACCACAATGAGAACTCGCCAGCACCATCCTACGTGTACTCGAAATTCTCGCTACCGAGGGGCAAGGTGCTTCAAAGGAACTCGCTAATTTTCCAGGAGGGACAGCCACCGGCACGGATCCCTGGGGACAACCAGCAACTCCCATTTGGGAACGTACATGCGATCAATGGTCAAGCGCCACCTTCACCGCCCTCTAGACCCTCGACCTCCTCACTTAGACCTTCGCTTGACCGTGGCATGCGCTCCTATGATACACGACCGTCCCTCGATCCCGGCAGACCAAAATGCGATCGAAGTAATACTTTCGATTGTGGCCGACCTGTGACCGAGGCAAGGAACAAGTCACCTGATTCCCGGAGGACCTACGAAGAACCGCCAACCTTGAGACCACGCCCCCAGTCTTCCTCTGGAGGCTCGACCCCCAAGGCCAAATCTCACCAGTCAATACCCCCAGCATCAGATTGCTCAGCTGACGAGCATGTAACCAAAGCAATCGAATACCATGAAGCTGGAGCACTCAACAAATCAACTTACCATCTCCGTCTCGCAGCGAAGCAGAGTCACCCTACGGGTATGCTACTCTACGCTCTAGCCTGCAGACACGGCTGGGGCATGCGACCAAACCAAAAAGAAGGCGTGGCATGGCTACGGCGCGCTGCCGATTTCGCGAGCCTGGAAGTCGCAGACGGCGAGGACCATGTGAAGGATGGCAAAACAGTCGACATGATTGAGCAGCGCACACGGAAAGCGCAGTTCGCGCTCAGCATCTACGAGTTGGGCGTAAGCCACATGAACGGGTGGGGTATCGACCAAGACAAGGCGCTCGCGCTGCGGTGTTTCGAAATTGCAGGCGCCTGGGGAGACGCGGATGCGTTGGCCGAGGCGGGTTTCTGCTATGCACAGGGGATGGGGTGTAAGAAGGATTTGAAGAAGAGCGCGAGGTTTTATCGACAGGCAGAGGCGAAGGGGATTAGTATGGTCGGGAATTCTTGGTAAGTCCTGATCATGTCTATTTGGGAGCCTCACCTTACACATCAACAGGATTTATAAGCCTAAATATAACGACGAGGCCGACGCATCGGATAGGCAAGGCCGCTCCCATATCGTCCCTAAGGAAAAAGACAAGAAAGTACGCAATAAGTCGCGCACGAGAATGTTTGCACGGAAGCCTTGACGCTGGGATCCAACATGCGGAAATTTAATGGCTGTCACGGTATACAAAAAGTGTAACGCGCAGGCGGGCAGGGTAGGGCGAACTAGGCGTTTTCGAAAGGTTACTTACTTACTCTTCTTGTAAATGATTGCAACTTTTACTATGGAAAGACAGGCATGGGGCTCTTCGATTCATTTCTTCTTTCTTGGGGCAACTGGGGACCAATAAATAGGGTGCATATCTCTCGGTGGGTTTTCTTTTGCGCTGCCGCTTGCCGTTTCTCGAGCAGGGCCTTGTCCTAGTGGTTGCCTGTGCTGCAGTTTGTACCTAGATGTAGTGGTCGTTGTAGATTTGTGGATCTTGGATGGTGGATGGTGGATGGTGGAGGGAGGAGAGAGGAGGGAGGAGAGAGGAGAGAGGAGAGAGGAGCTCGGTAGCTAGCTTATATATAGCTAGCTGTAGTAGCTACTACGGCTGGAGAACCCTCCAATTCTGTTTAACCATCATCATCGTCATCATCATCATCATCTTCTTCATCTTCATCATCTTCATCATCTTCATCATCTTCATCATCTCCTTCGGCTAGCTTCGTAACGCAACGCATCCATCTCCTCAGCCTATCCAGGTAGACACAGTACTTAGATGGAGTCGGTACCGTCGTCCCCTTCCCTTTCCTTTCCTCTCCTCTCCTCTCTTTTTTTCTCTTTTCTTTTCTTTTCTTTTCTTTTCTTTTCTTCTCTAGTCGGAAAATTAGACATGTGCCCGCCCAGCTCTGGGGGTGCCTTGTGTCGCCTGTTGGCCGGGGGTTAGGTGGCTTTTTTTTTTTCTTCCTTCGTCTTGTTGGTCCTGCTGTGTGTATGTGTATGTCGGACTTGTTGAGGATGTTGGGATTTCCGCGGACGGTACCATGGTGATTTTTCGTATAAATATATATATATATATATATATATATGGGTCGTTCGGGTTGCTGACTGTCGATGCTCACGTTGGGAATGAAAGGGGCCGTCTGTGCGGACAAGAGACACGCTCTTCGTTTTCTTCACTGGTCTATGTATGTGCTGCGAGTGCATTTATTTCTCAAGCAAATCCATATCTCTCCCCTCTCCCCTCCTCTCTCCTCCTCTCTCCTTCCCAACCCCCTTTCCTCTGCCGCTGCCTCTACCGCTTCATCGAGTCAATGACCTCCCTATGCGCACTCTCTTCCCTCCCCTTCTCGCTCAGGGTGCCCAGACTCCGCAGGTCGCCGACGACGTCCTTCGCCTTGCCAAAGTAGACCTCCTGCAGCAGGTTCCGCATCTTGAGCTCCATATCCTCGACCAGCTTCCCGATGTTGGCAATGTGCGAGACGTCGTCGTCGACGGGCAGCGTCGACTCGATCTGCCGCGTCATGTTGCCCGAGAGGTCCATGTCGCCGAGCTCCGCCGTGGAGGTGGACAGGGACAGGATCACTGTCGACGTGAGCTTGTAGTGCGCGGTGCGGGCGCGGTCCACGGCTTCGAAGACGTGGATGCTATCCCAGGAGCCTTCGGATTTGGAGGAGGGCGCGGCGACTTTGGAAGGAGGGGGGTTTGGTTGTCAGCTTTTGATCTCTGCTCGTCCCACAACGGTCTCCTGCCCATAGACAGACATGTTGCAAGTTTATATATATATATATATATATATAGGCAATACGCATATACATATACATATTCATGGAGGCATTTTTCTTTTGGAAGAGAGAGAGAGAGAGAGAGTTGGAAACATCTTTCTTTCTTTCTCTTTTTTTTTTCGAAAAGAGAAGAGTGATGGATGGAAAAAAACCGGAAACCAACTTACCTTTTTTCAACAGCACCACGCCCGCAAAGCCATCGTCCAGATTCCACAGGTACACGCTACTCACGCCGCCCTCATAGTACAGCTCCCGGTACACATCGAAGGCCTCGTTGGCCCGCACCTCCATGGCCCGCACCCGCTCGCTCGGCACGGCGCCCTCGCCCGCGCCGTCATTGTTACCCTCGCTGTCGACGCCGCCGAGGCCCGAGCCGCCCAGAGGAGACTCGAACTCGCCGGACCACGGCGAGCGGTACGAGTCGCCGTCGCGGTTGTAGTCGCAGAGCAGGTAGTCCCGGCCGGTCTTGCGGCAGCGCGCGATGGTCAGGGGCTGGTCGACGGAGGAGAGCAGATCTTCCGTTAGGGAGGGGACGAGGGAGATGAGGGAGTTGAGGTGCGTGGAAGTGTGTTTGGGGTCGAGGCGGCGGAGGAGGTCCCTGGTTGTTGGTTAGTTGTTTTTTTGGTTATTCGGTTATTCGGTTATTTGGTTATTTAAGATTTATGTTTTGCATAGAGGGAAAGGAAGGAGAGGAGACTTACAGCGCGCTGTCGAATTGGTCTATTTCTGCCATGTTTTCTTGCGGTGGGTGCTTGGAGAGGTGAGGTGGTAGTTGGAGGGCGGGTCAAGCTTGGAGGGGTTGATTTGAAGCCCCGCTAGCTTCAGCCTCGTCTGATGGGAAACGTCGCTTATGATAAGGTAACTCATAAAATTTATCTTTCAAGGAAAAGAGCTATAGATTTAGAAACTGGACGCATGAATTGGTGTGACGGAGCTCTTTTTGGATATTCAATTTTTAATATTATGGCTCTTTTCGTTATTACTAAGTTGTAACCGAGAACCCGCATGTTAACAGGCAGCGCACTGGCTAATATTCCGCGAGCTTGAAGTAAATCATTTCGTACAGGTACGTCATAGAACCACTCTGTAGTTATGCAATCGAATGCTAGCTATATTGTACCGGTATTGAGTTATCTTCCCGGAGAATTGGACGCTGTCACGTAAGGAACACCAAAATCAGAAGTCCAAATCGAAGAACACGGTTTTAATTGAATTGAGCTGTAATGCTAAAAGATACAAACTTACGAGAGCTATTAAAGAAGTAAAGTGAGTTCGCGAGCGAGCAAGAGTGGAAGGAAAATCGTCAAATTGAATTGTATCAAAGAATCAAGTTCCCGGAAGAAGCTGAAAGGCAGCCGTTAGCTATAAAACATAATTTATCTTCAGACTCGATTGCTTGGAAAAGAGGAAAAGGTGAGCATATGAATGAGACTTGTGAGTCTGGCTGACGGGCGCCCTGAGCTTTGATTGGTGTGATGACAGCTAGCTAGCAAGCTTCTTGATCTGAAGTATAGTAGGTACCGGTAGCTGAGAGTAGCTTGCTAGAGAAGAAGCCAGCTGTCAGAAAAATGAGCTAAGCTCAAAGAAGCCTAAGGCTCCTAATTAAGGCCATTCTGAAATATATGAAGTATGGCCATGAATGGCGGGTGGGGAAAATAAATGACTTCCAAGCAATCGATCGCTGCTGAGGACTCCTAGCTCTGGGATATTACTACTGTAATACTTATAGCCCAATCTGGCCAAAGGCCTTTATCCTGTACCCTACCGACTGCCTTTCGAGGCATTGAAGGTTGTAGCCCGCATCTTCCTTCGAGAGTATAAACACAAACTTTTTTTTTTGAAGTGTCCGTTTTCCTAAGGCATTCAGGCATATAAAGTAAAGGCTTCGGCTATCAACATCAGCCAAACAGCGCTAATCTCGATAGCCGAAAGACTCGGACTATATCAATACATGCATATCAATAAATCTAGATTTGTAAGATAATATGTTTATGATAAAAACTCTCAGTGTTATTAAATTCAGATAGTGCTATTGAATCACCATCCGAATTAAACTCCAAAGTAGGCTTCAAATCAAATAAAAAAAACCTACTCCGTGCTCTGCTTGTGTACCACCAGCTTTTGCTTCTGCTGCAAGCAACTCTAGATCGATAGGTAAAAGCATGGAACCACAAATCGAGCGAGTAATACTGTAAAGCAAAATCCATTTGCAAAAGCTTCAATCAAGCGCGTTCACGATCAAATAAATCGGGGCTCACATGATAGCCGAAGTGCCTGAAGGTGCCTCAGGAAAACGGACATTTCAAAGAATAGGCGCCAACGAGAGAGGCCCAGGCGATTAATTACTACAGTATTAGGGGTAGTTTGGTCCAGGCCTGGTATCGAGAATACTGGTTATGGCCAAGAGGTTTTTTAGTCAAAACTGCGTTTTGTCATGTCCCCACAATGGTATTGCAAATACCGTCATATATAGTACCTACCTTAATAGTACCTTTTCGCCACCTCTTAATTATAAAACAAGAGGTTTTGAGAAACTCAATTCGGACCTGAGTTCACACTACCTGTTCGAGGAATTCACATTAATTACTGCTGTACAACAGCGATAACCTTGACAACCAACCCTCGCGCAAATCTTATTCAATTATATTGAACCGTGAATCTCGCTCAACCTCGTAGACTCGTAAAATCTATCAAACATGTCGTTGCAATTAGAAGAACGAGAGCGAAGACGTTGAATTTTAGTCTCGTCAAGACTCTCTTTACGAACAATTGTCAGCACTAATCGCTGCCGAAATGTAAAAGACCCTCCACAAGCTCCGGTCGTGGTGCAAGGCAATAGCCCCTCTCAGCCCCCTTCAGCGCGCTGTCTTTTGAGCATTCAATCTATAGCAATAGCCGCTTACAGCGCGATGCAGCCACTGATTTCTCGAGCCTTTCTTTCCCTATCATTAACTAGCTATTAACCAAGTATTCAAAAGGAAGAGAATCCATAACTGCATTAAGTTTATACAAACCGAAAAGTAACTGAATTAGCTTGCAAAGAAAGTGCACGTAGGAAGTTAATTACTTTCCGAAATAGCACGGGCGTTTGCAGTGAGCTGCGCAACTTATCGATGTACCGGTAATCCCATAATCACTTTCGGAAGTTTCTACGATGAAGTACGTCATACAGGTACGCTACTCCGTACAATCGAACTGCCACTTTCTTGAGTTCAATTCGTACCCGTCGACTTGAGACGAGGGCAAGTTATCCTAGAGACCTGCACGAAGACTCTGTCCACAGTCCGCGATTGATAAATAGCCGAATAAACAAATCAGGAGGGTGGGATGGTGGAAAATTCTGCGACGCCTTCCGCTTTCCTCTTCGAATAAACCCAGGGGATCGCTTGTCCACAACCGGATGCAGAACCCAAGTAAACAATCAACGAGTATGAATCTCGTTTTGTCCGATCTCCACTGAGAAGCGCCGAAAATGATGTTGAGAATGAGTCCTTTGCATTGACTACTGAGGTCGCTCGCATTTCATCATCACAAATTTTCTACTGGGATTTGAAAAATTCCTTTACCCACATCGCTCGTTCATCAGTAAACAGAGCGTGATAACATCCCGGATCAACCAGGGCTAAATTGCGCAAAATAGTCGTACATTTGACAATGACGAAAGAAGTTTCGGAAAAGAAGCAGCTGTGGAAGACTGCTGTGTCGCGGCCAGCGCGTCAATACCGTATACCAGTCTCATACAGTTCGCGCGCCGCACCACACTGAGTTCCGCGTTTGCGTTTGATCTTTGAGTACCATTTGAGCAGTGCTGGAGCGAAGCAAATCTTGAGTCGCTTTAGAAATGAAAAACTCAAAGATTAAACGCAAACGCTGAATCCCGTGTGGTAGGGCGCGCGAACTGTGTGAGACTATACGGGATCCAAGGATTGACCTCGTACCTATTCCCCAGAAGGGTTGGTAAGTATTGAGTCTAGCGGCTGAGGAATCCCAAAGTCTGGGATACTGCTGTTTTCTGTTGGAAATTTGACAATCTACGGGACACGAGGGCGTCAGTATTTAGCTGATCGGGGATAGGGAGTAGGATGAGCTAGGCAATAATCTCGAAGAAGAAAATTTGGCCATGTTCTTTACGTACCTGAGTCATTGTAAATCTGTCGGTGCCACATGAGCCTGCGGAATTGGATGTGGCGTGGAAAGCATTCTACCAAACAGTCAGCTTCATTTCATCCCTCACATCTGGCCAAAGGGAATTGGGTATAAGAAAAGTCGGTGCTCACCCAAATCTCCGTCCCGTCAGGTGAGGTAAAGAAGCTGTTGTGTCCAGTACCGTAGTTCCCGTTCGCTTGGGAGAATACTGGCCCAGTTTTGTCCCATGAAGACTTCAGGAGAGGATCTCCACCGTTGTACTTCATGAGGCCAAGTGAGTAATCTGGAGTCCAGCAGTAAGACCCGGAATATGAGAGCCATATCTCGCCATTGTGATACAGTGGCTATCAGAAGTCAGTAGGCTGTCCAAATGTCTTTGCGATTAATGAGACGGTGTCTTACATGGGGAGCTTCGTTTACAGGTCTGCCGCTGATTTCCCAGGCCTCTGTGCGATGGATGAATCAGCAAATGTCACGGTGCGGATTTTCAGAAGAGGGTATGAAATATCAGCAGGAATCCTGAGATAATGAACGAAGGAAATGATCAGCTATCCTAATACGTACGCTCGGGTACCGCAATGACGTTCCACTTCTTTACGGTCCATTTCTCAGTGTCGAGCTCCGTAATCGCGATGGACTGAAGACTATTGGAATCGATGATGCTTAGAACATGGTATCTCCCCTTTCCAGGGATCTCCAGATACGTCCCATCGATACTGAAAGCAAAGTCTCCGGCCCCGCCCTGGCTGCCGATCGGAGGCACCAATTCGGCCTGGTAAGTATAAGTGCAATCATAGGGATTGGGACCAAGGCAGCCACGCAACACGCGCGTCCGACAAGTATCACAACATGGGCGGGTAGAGTCGCATGACGAGTAGAACATGTACCATGTGCCGTCGATTTGGTGCATCTCCGGGGCCCACATGTCTCCATTCTTCTTAGGGTCTGAATCTGTCCATATCGTCTTCGTCTCCCCATTGAGGAGACCAGAGAGCGTTGGCGAGCGGGTTATTGTGATTGAGTGGTAGGATGTGTAAGTTAGGAAGTAGTTGCCATCGGCATAAACCATGGAGGGATCGGGGCCAGGTTTCCTGATTGGATTGGTGAAAGCTGCCGATAGACGTAGGCAGGTCGCCAGTACTGGCAGTAGATTTTTTGATAGAAAATGCATCGTGTGGAAAGTCCCAGAGGTTGCAAAGTATGTGGTGTTCTAGAAATGCGCAAGTGAAGATGAACTGGAGGAGTAGAATGACCTCGATATACTTTTAGCTATTGTTTACTTTTCGGACTTGTTACAGATACAAACTCTTTAGCCCGGAATAATTTTCATCTGATACACTCCAATCACCAGGAATGTGCTTCGCTGGCACATTCCGATTGGCAAGCCGCAGTTATACTTCCGGTAGTGTTGGAATCACAATATCAAATGCCGAGAAAACCGGTAATATAAATAATCAATTTATTTAGGGCGCGTCTGGTGAGTCTCTCAAGTCGAGTTTCTGGGCTATTCTAGGTTTTTCACTGACCGAAAGGGCGTTAGAAAAAAGGGCCAAATACTTGAAACATTGCAATGCGTAGAACCTCGAAACCTCGAAACTCCTCTCGAAATGCTGTAGAAAATACAAAAGAGCTGTCCTTAGTTCTGGGGGCCTATGAATGTAGTACCGGTAGTATCAAGTCTCCACTTAAAGATCGACCCACGGACCACCTATGGTATAGCAAAGCTGCACCTTGTTCCAAAACCTAGATTTGTGAGAGGCGGGAAAAATAAGTCCGTAAGTCCATGATTCACTACCGGTACGTATTTGCTAGGGGGCTACGATCCTTTACCTATACGAGGTGCCCTTTACGAACCTTTAGCTCTCTTTCTTTTTTTCTCTTGCGGTAGAAAGAGAAATAAAGAGTCTGGAGAGCCGAAATTAAATCATCGATATGCGACGTCTTTTCGAAGAGATCTTCTTTTACCGGCGCCTCCGAACCTCCTTTTTCCTTTTCGAACACTACGCTGACTACGATCTATACTTGACGGGCATACCGATTGAAAAGACCAAAAGGATTTACGATGAAAAAAAAAGGGGAATAAAAGATAAGATAAGAAGGGCTTAGTTCGATTGATCGAAAACACGGTATCGCGCTTTCGAAAAAGCGTTCTGCAAACACACCGGCTTTATCTAAAGGCTACGAACGCGAGGCTTTTTAGCTCTACGATGAAGGAAAACGATATTTATATTAAACGGATCGAGGCCGCTCGTAAAGCCACACGTATTCGATAATTGTCGAGAGAAAACTCGACGCACAGTATTATAAATTGCTTTTAAAAGGTTTATATCTTGTTTATTTATTTAACGAAAGGTTTTCTTTAACGTGGTTTTTACTTTCGATTAAATAATACTTTGTATATAATTCCTTTACTTAGCACGTCCCCGTAGTACCTTATAGGAGGTCCCTAAGGTCCAAGCATTGCGTTTTGGATACCCGCCCGACGTTAATAAATATAATAACAACAACTACTACTACGTATTTACTGTCTTACTTATAATAGTGGGCCTTGACGTCGCAACTTTTAGGGCCCTTCCTTAAAATGGGCGAAAAAAGTATGTCCCGCGAAAGAATTCTGTCCCGTTTCAACGCAAAAAATGGCGAAGAACGGAAACACTTATTTATATTGCTTATAATATTGCAATTGATATATATATATTATATATATTTAGTAATGTTATTTGTTCTTAATTAAGCCACGAAAATTTTATTTTACCGCGTGTCTTTTAAACTGAATCAAGAGATGCTATACCGGTAAATCGAATCGGCTGCGAATCTGTTTTAATAGTGGGCCTTGACGTCGCAACTTTTGGGGCCCTTCCCTAAAGTAGGCGAAAAAATTATGTCCCGCTTCAACGCTAAAAACCGCGAGGAACGTAGACACTTATATTGCTTATAACATTGCTCATAACATTGCAATAATATATATATATATATATTTTTAATAATATTATTCATTCTCAATTAAGCTACGAAAATTTTATTTCACCGCGTGTCTTTTGAATTGAGTTAAAAGATGCTATAGATCGAATCGACGGCGAATCTTTTTGTTTTTTTTATTTATCTTCTTCAAGGTCTTTCTTAAGCTCTTTCTATTTAATAAATATTATTTTTATTAAAGAAAACGATGATAAGTATTTATTTTCTTGTGATTTTCGTCGTCTTTATTAATTTAAATGCAAGCTAATAGATTTTATTTAATTCAAAAGCCTTTTTTTTTAAATATATTTAAAAGTCGATTGAATACGAAGCGTCCGCGAACTTAGCAAGATCATTTTCTCGAACTTTTTTTAATAAAGCAAAGCAAAGCAAAGCAAAGTAAAGTAAAGCAAAGCAAAGCAAAGCAGAGTAAAGCAAAGCAAGTTAAAGCAAAGCAAAGCAAAGTAAAGCAAAATAAAGTAAAGCAAAGCAAAGCAAAGCAAAGCAGTGCAACGAAAAAGTAAAATGATTAAGTAAATTAAAATAAATACATAATAAAGAGTATTTAAAAAAGGAAAAGCAAATACGTAAGTAAATAAATAAGTAAATACGTACGTGTATATATATTATTTTAAACTTATAAGAGATTAAAGTCTTAAGAATTAAAGAAAAAAAGAAAAAAGAAAGCGAAAAAGCGAAGAATAAAATCTATAATAAGCTTAACTATCTAAATCTATTATATATATATATATATATATTTTTTTAAAAAAAAAAAAGAAAAAAAGAAAAGAAAAAAAGAAAAAGAAAAGGAAAAAGGAAAAAGGAAAAAAAAAAAGAAAAAAAAAGGACGAAAAAATTAATTTTTTTTTTTTCCCTTTTTAATTGAGATTAAAACTAACGCTAAAAGATTTTAACTCATTTTTTTAAAAAAAATATTATATTAGATTATCAACGTTTTTCGCCGTTTTCTACGCTGAAGCTTTGAAGCGGGACATAATTTTTTCGCCCACTTTAGGGAAGGGCCCTAAAAGTTGCGACGTCAAGGCCCACTATTATCTTCTTAAGCTCTTCTTTAGACTTTTTTCACTTAGTAAGCATTATTCTTGCTAAGAAAGACGAAAGTAAAGTATTTATTTTTTACAATCTCCATCATCGTCGCTGATTTGAATGCAAGCTAATAGATTTTATTTAATTCGAAAGCGTTTTTCTTTTGCAAATATACTACTTCAGACTTCAAAGAAATCAAGATCTTGAAAATTAAAGAAGAAAAGAAGAAAAAAAAGGCGAAGAAGCGAAAAGTGAAATCTATAATAAACTTAGCTAGCTAGATCTATTATATTTAAAAAGAGAGGGAAAAAAAGGAGAAAGAAAATGTGACGACACGCCAGGTCTCCTGGGCGTATTATCACGTGCGCCAAGTTACTTCTGTCACGGTTCTGGCTGCGTTGTTGGTCGGGTTGTGCTTTGTCGTCCGAGGTCATGTGATGCGGCCGCTCCCGCAGCCGCCCCTCATAGGTATATATATCCTTGGACTTGTATTGTAATTCTTCTCTCCTTCGTCTTTCTTTCACACTACCAAGCGTACGATCAGGATTAGGTAGTACTACAATACTATTCTTCTCCAGCCGTAGCAACATCCTTCCTTGTCCTTCCTTTTCCTTCTCATATTCTCTCACTTCCCTCGTTCCCTTCTTTTGACCCGTGAACCATGCTTCACGAGTCCTTGGCGCTCCCCACCTTCGTGTATGTAAGCTTCAGCTTCCTTCAACGTCTACACTCAGTAGTTGTTGATTCTAAGTCATTACTTTGAGATCTTCCTGAGCTCCATCTGATCCCCCGCGCTCTCGTGAGTCCTTCAGGTAATCGCTTAAGGTCGTCACATTTTGCGTTGAAGCGGGACAGACTTTTTTCGCCCACTTTAAGGAAAGGGCCCCAAAAGTTGCGACGTCAAGGCCCACTATTAAACCGGACTTGCCGAGGGAACCCTTTTATTTATAGGTAATTTCAATGTTAGGTTACGATGGCGGTCACCGAAACAAATCATGTTACCGATGGTATCTGTCTCGTATAAAACTGAGGGTGGGATAAACGGGTCCTCGGCATTGCGTATGAAATGGACCTTCTAGACCGAACTTGGCGAAGGAGCTCTGTTATTTATAATTTCAATGTTAGGTTACGTTGCAGTCATCGAAGCAAATCATGTCACCGATTTCTATTTCGTATAGAAGTAAAACTCAGGGTAGATAAACGGTCCTTGGCATTGCGTATGAAATGGACCTTCTAGACCGAACTTGGCGAAGGGGCTCTGTTATTTATAATTTCAATGTTAAGTCACGTTGCGGTCATCGAAACAAATCATTTCACTGATTTCTATTTCGTATTAAAGTAAAACTCAGGGTAGATAAACGGTTCTCGGCATTGCCTATGACATGGACCTTACAGACCGACCTTGCCGAAGGGAATCGGAATAAAAAGCACCGTCCATCTCACAACGGAGCCAGTTTTGAGGTCTCAGTTTCGCGTTTATATTTCGAAGATTTCATTCTCCCCGATTCACCATATCAACAATCGGCTCCTCACGCAAGATGTGGGCCCCCACAGGTGCAGCTGGATTTCTGGCACTTGCAATCTCTATTTCCCCTGCACTATCAGCTCCAGTTGACGACGAATTTGAGATTGCACCGACACCTATGAATTACGTGAATGTCTCTTCCAAGACCATCTATGTCCCTCCAAGCGATTACAACTCTCCGAAAACTCTCTATGGTCGTACCATCCAGCTCCATGATGGAACGTTACTTGCAACGTGGTAAGCCAAAGTCCCTCTGAAACCAGGTGATGTCTATTAAAGGCAATAGACTAACCATTCTTATAGGGAAAACTACTCTCCTGAACCACCACTTGTGTATTTTCCTATCTACAAGAGCAGGGATGCCGGAGTAACCTGGACCCCGTTCTCCAACGTCACCGACCAAGTGAATGGATGGGGTCTGCGATTCCAACCTTTTCTTTACGTCTTGCCCAAGGATATCGGAACGCTCACCGAAGGAACCATCCTTCTCGCCGGAAACTCTGTTCCAACTGATCTCAGTGCTACTAAGATCGATATCTACGCCTCGACAGACGACGGCAGCTCCTGGAGCTTTGTTTCCTCTGTCGCAAGCGGTGGAAAGGCCAAGCCAACCAACGGCGAGACGCCTGTATGGGAGCCGTTCCTGATGGTATACGAAAACCAACTTGTTATATACTACTCTGATCAATCGGACCCAGCTCACGGACAGAAGCTCTGCCATAAAGTTTCCTCGGACGGGGTGGAATGGGGCAGTGCTGTTAACGACGTTGCCTATCCTGAATACTCCAGACGCCCGGGCATGGCGACCATCGCTAAACTTCCGAACGGGCAGTTCATTTTGACCTACGAGAACGGTGGTGGGGAAAGTCCCAGCGGTAAACCTTTCCCGGTCTACTACCGCCTCAGCTCCAGCCCTCTGACTTTCAACTCCGCTCCCGAATATATACTCAAGGCAGGAAGCACCTATCCAACATCTTCCCCGACGGTAGCATGGAGTTCTGCTGGAGGACCCCATGGTACGATTGTGGTGAGTGCAAATAGCAATAAAGAGATCTTCCTCAATAGGAATCTGGGTGCCGAATCCGAGTGGGTGGAATTCGCGACACCTCAGCACGCGGCCTACAGCCGTGAAGTGAGAGTTCTAAACGATCCTACAATGCTCCACATCATCAGTGCTGGAAATCAGGGAGGTGACAACTATGTTACAAACAGTGTATTTAGGCTGCCAAATACGGAGGAAGACCCTTAGAGTTAGAGGGCAAAAAAAAGCTATATTATCCAAGGCAGACCGTCTGAGGCTGTTAGGTGTGAGATTCTGGCTATTAATTGACGTGCCGCAGGGTAGAGTTGAAGCTGTAAGCTGTACTTCTGGTTGTACCCGAACAAAATCAGAATAACCTTCAAGCAACCGGTAAGGGTTTTTGTTGGGCTCTCCGAGGTGGATGGGTCACGAAGCTGACATCGCTGGAATCCGACACTTGACGCGCGGCTCGGCTCATCGCGTGCCACCAAGGCACTAACTACTGAATCGCGGCATGTAAGCGCGCCATTCGACTACGGTAATCGCATCTTCCTTCTAGCACGAATCCTGACAGTCCGTACCTCATCAGGATCTTCAGACTTCACATTCCAACTGCCACACTCTGCAGGACCTCGCCGCTCGCCTGCATCTGCTGAGGAGGGAGAGCGGGTCCGAGGACGTACACAAAAGTCACCTCTAACTGCTAATGCATAAATAAAACTTTTGCTTCGCACCAGAACTCTTTGCATTTTGACAGCTTGAACTCGCTACAACCATGAGCTTTAAAAGGGGAGTAGAAAAATTTAAGAACCGTATAGAAACAAGAGACAGCTTATAGCGATAACACGATTCTACTTTACATGATTATTGAAAAGAGTTTATTAAAGCAGAAATAAAGAAAATTGGCTCTCGCTTGACTTTAAAAGAATTCCTAATAAAAAAAAGGGGAGCGATTTCAGATTTATTTTCTGTATCTAGGTCTATCAAATGAACAGATTTAAGCTTCACGGTTCTGCTGAACTACTTCCCCGAAGATAGAATCAACAAACACCCGTAAATGTATATCTTTTTTCAAAGTGTTGACCCTTGGTTTTGGTGCGAAAGGTGGTTTTATGCATTAGCAGTTACCTAGTACTGTACCCAGTACTGTAATTGGTAATATGGGGGAATCATGCCACCTGAAGAACTTCGATTTAGCATCTCTCTCCTGGCAAGTTCTCGGAGCATAGGAGCCAGTATCGGCCAGTATGGTGAGGGGGGGGGGGGGGGGGGGGGGGGGGGGGGGGGGGGGGGGGAATGATACAAACCTAGAAGACAATGATGGATGGAAATCCGGATTTTATTTTCTTTTGGACTGGACGGAAAGAAGACGACGATTTCCTCATTGGCTTGCCGAGGGGGACTTGATAATGTCTCTTGTATTTGGAAGGGAAATTTTACACTACCCTCCGAGATGTGATAAACTCCAGCTTTTCGAACTTCAGAGGCCCCTGTTATCACGTTGTATATTTACTTTCCTTCTATACCCCTTTCCCAGAAGTCGCTTGTGGGAGTTACTCTAAGCGAGATGTCCCAGAACAACATGGGGACTTTGGAATGCGAAAGGAAAGCAGTCGGGGACTCTTTATAAGGTTTTCTTTTCCAATGTGAAAAGTTAGACCCGTGACGGTGCTAAAGTGCCATCTCAAGCCCGTCAGATCACAAACTACTCGCAGGTTTCCCTTCATGCATCCTCGCCAAAGTTTCTCTCCCCTTCTTCATTGCCCCCTCCCACTCGCCATACATCTCTCCGTAGGACGCGTCCACACGTTCCTTCTCAATAGCATCAGCCAGCTTCACTGCATCACCTACAGCAAAACACGCCCCTTCTCCGCCCAAAATAGGCAGCGCATGCGCCGAATCCCCGATAAGCAGCACTCCCTTCTTTGCCAACCCGTCCAGCTCCTCCTTCGGGACCATCAAGTCTCTCATCAACCAGTGCAATGTCCGTCCCTTCCTAACCTTCTCCTCATCAAAAGCATCCTGAAATGGCTGTTTCAGCTCTCTCAGCTGCGAGACCTCCCTGTAGAACGCTTCGGAGATATTACCAGCTTCTCCTGTGCTGCGACCAGGACGATGAAGCGTGTCATCCGGACGAGCAGGACGAGAGTAAATGCACGAGATATCCGCCCCTTCTCCGTCCTGATGATAATCGTTAACCGAGATCTGTAACAGCACATCGCCCGTCTTCATCTCAACCACATTGCCACCACCCAAAGCATCTTGGTAGATTTCCTTGAACGTGCGTCCCTCAATCTTCCTCGTCCCGCGAAAGACGACGTACGGCAGAACATTGAGTCCCGCATCCGGGAGCAGCGACCTTCGCACGAGAGAGTGGACACCCAGTCCATCTACCACAAAGCCTCCCCTCACGCTCACACCCTCCCTATCCTTGAAATTCAAGACAAACCCCGTACCGTACTTGCTACTCCTCTCGATTTCAGCCTCAAAGCCGTCCAACGCATGACCCCACCTAACATCCACCCCTTCCCTCAACAACCCCTCCAGCCTCCCACGATGCGCTCTCAACACCTCACCCCCTCCTCCCCCTTCCCCTCTCAGCCTCTCAGAATGCAAAACACCCCGTCCGCCTTTCGCTGCATCGACAGCAACACCGCCTACGAAAGCCCCCTCCTCAATCCCCAATACGCCAAGCAACAGCCTGCACGTCCACGGCTGCAACGAGATCCCATAATTGTGATACGCCGGCGACGGACTCTTTTCGTATACGATTGACTGAATGCCTCGGTTTCGGAGGCAGCGGGCCAGGGTGAGGCCGCTTATGCCGGCGCCCAGAATGTGGATTGGGGGAATGCCCGGAGTCATGACGACATGGACTTTGTGCAGCAAGAAGTGGGATATGTGGTGCCCAAGGTGATATGGTGTTGAGACTTTCAATTTGCAAATGTGAGGTGAGAATAGACGATTGTTGGTGAGGGTTTGGTAAGGAGAAATGTTCGTGGACGCCAGTCGCTTGGATGCTTGACACCTGTGATGAAGCGGGTGAGAATCCGCTAGCTCGCAAGCCAAGCGAGCCCCTGAAGCCACCTGATCACATGGTGAAGGGGGAGCAATTATTTGTAAACAATCACGCCTCGTGAATTACCTATTGTTGAGCTCTGTATCTAATCGCTATGCTGCATTATGCCACCACCCCGAATGTTGCGCTACCGGCTCTGATGCCCACCGCATGGTATAAGAACACTAATTTACAGCTAGCTCTTAATGGTCTTACCTTCGTAAGACTCGACCCACTTCTTAACATCCTCTCTATCCCGCTCAAGCCATTGGCTCTTAGCCTTGATAGCATCAAGACTCTGTGCAAGACTCATTTCAAAGCCCTTGGTGTTCTTGGTGGCAAAGAACTTCTCGACACGTTCATAGTCGGCCTGGCTAGAGAAGCTGGACGTGCAGATTGAGACCATCGAGCCAAGCATGGACAGACCAGCAGGAAGTTTTCTTGCAATCTCCTCCCAATTCTCGGTCATCCAGTTGAATAAAGCCTCGATTCCAGCAGGATGTGTTCTGAGCGCGCTGACGGGCATGTAGATGTCTTGTTCCTTGACTTCACCTCCCAGTGACAAAGCGAGGGATCTCTTGATGAGCTCAGGATCTGAGGCTCTCCCAAGAGCACGAAGAGCGGTATTGCGTTCATCGGCTGTCTTACCCGTGCGGTATGTATCGAGGATGACATCGTACTAGAAGTGTTTAGCAATGTCTCGACTTCGATCGGGATTTTACAAACCTCTTTCGCGCCACCATATTTCAAGTTCATACCAAAAACATTGGCTCTGAGATTGGGATGGATGGCAGACTTGTCGCCCTCGGCATACTTGGCGAACATATCTTGCGCAGCCTTGATAACGACCTTGTCACCCGACATACCAGCACTTCCAAAAAGGAGGCCCTTGAACTGCTGTTGGATATGGTCATCTTTTTCTGTAAATTCCCAACCGAGCTTATGAGCAAGTTCGCTGACGAGATCTCGCTGGAAAGTTTCAAGACCATCTCTGATATAGCTATCCTCGAATATCCACGTGCCTTTGACGGATGCAAGTCGTGTCATGATCTCGCTCCACACAACAAATTCTTTCTCACCGCTGAAGCCTTTCAGCAAGTTCAGTACACCTGAAGTTTTGCCGTAACCTGAGGCAGCGAGGGCTCCTGCATCTGAGATCATACCGGCGCGGTCCTCAACAGTCAAGAGACCGTCCTTAGCGGCCTGACCGAGCTTCTCTAGACGCTCTGGTGTGTATGATGTGCGGTAGAGGGAGCCATGATCTGCGTTAAGCTTGAAAAAGTCGGTGTCTGGCACCTTGAAGTCCTCCTCCCGGGTCGACATGACAAGTGACTCATCAACGCCATTCTTGGTACGAAGACCCAAGAAGACAGGGTAAAGAACCTTGTCCTCGTCAGGACTGACATCCCCTGTGCGGAGGAAACGGTTTTGCTTGACGTGGATTGAGTTGTCACCTGCATTCTCCGTGACGGAGACGACAGGAAAGCCAACATGCTTGGTCCAAATGTCCATAACAGCCTCCACATCCTTTCCACTGGCAGCACTCAAAGCGTGCCACAGGTCACCAGTTTCAGTGTTGCCATAAGCATGCTTCTTTAAGTAATCTCTGATACCTTGCATGAAGACATCCTCGCCGAGGTACTTTGATACCATGCGGATAACGCTAGATCCTTTTGAGTAGGAAATAGCATCGAAGATTTGATTTACTTGGTCAGCTCTCTTGACCGGGACCTCAATAGGATGACTACTGCGGAGAGAGTCGAGGCCAAGAGCGCTTTGCAGGTTGTCGGTAACATATCCTTGCCAAACTTTCCATTCCGGGTAGAAGACATTGCAAGAATACCAAGACATCCATGTTGCAAAACCCTCGTTAAGCCAAAGTCCATCCCAGAAGTCCATGGTCACGAGGTTTCCGAACCATTGGTGAGCAAGCTCGTGCTGCACAACTTCTGCAACACGCTCCTTGGTCGAGGCTCCGCTAGTCTTCTCGTCCAACATAAGATCGACAACACGATAAGTGATCAAGCCCCAGTTCTCCATGGCTCCCGCCGCGAAATCGGGGATAGCGACCATATCCATCTTTGGCAAGGGAAACTTGCTGTCAAAAGTGGTTTCGTAGAATTCCAGGGTTTTTACTGCCAGGTCCAACGAGAAGCGACCGTGCTCAATGTCTGATGTGGGAGGTGCATAGACTCTGACGGGAACTCTGAACTTGGTTGACTCAATGTAGTTGAGTTCCCCAATGATGAAGCAGATCAAGTATGTTGACATGAGCGGAGACTTGTTGAAGCTCACAGCTTTCTTGACACTTCCACTATAGTCTGATGTGATTTCCTTCTCTGAAGACACATTCATGTTGCTCAGACACGTATATTTCTTATCGGCAATCAACGTGACCGTGAACTCGGCCTTCAGTGCTGGCTCATCGAAACATGGGAATGCTCTGCGAGCATCTGTAGCCTCCATTTGACTGGTTGCCATTATAGCCTCGCTACCATCTGCATTCTTGTATGTCGAGCGATAGAATCCGGCCATCTTGTCGTTGAGCTCCCCGTTAAATGTCATGAGTAGCTGTGCCTTGGACCCCTTTTTAAGAGTCTTTCCTTCGAAAGCGACTTTGGTGGTTTGTGAGTCTTCATCATAGGTGAGAGATGGGGATGCGCTGTCAATTGTCAGCTATGTCCTCAAATTTGTGAGGAAGCGTCTATCCAGCCAGGTACTGACCTGACAACAGTATCGACACCAGAAATAACCTTGGTAGAGAGGATCTCAAGCTCCAGAGTATTCACGGAGATGCTGTCTGTATCTTCCACAACGTCCAGATCAATAACGACCGAGCCTCTGTACTTGAAGGTCGTGAAGTCAGGCTCCAAGGTAATATTGTAATGCAAAGGCTTTGTATGCGCAGGTAGGATCTGTCTACCCTTGGTGTTTGGCATTGCGCCACCCTCCATACCAACGTCTGCCTGCGATATACACATCTTGTCTCTTTGGTAGGAGCAGTTTCGAGTTGCGGTATATGTAGGAGAAAGTTGTTTGGGAAATGCTAAAGGCTGAGGTCGTCTAATGCAAATCGGATTGAGTCTTTTTGACCGTTAGCTCTTTGGACAGGTTGGTAGGTAGGCTTGCAGAATTATGACTGTTCAATAATGCTGATTTGCAAAGGTCGTTCGCTGATGAAAGAAAATGCCTCTCTATATGCGGGGTCAAAGTCTATATAGGCTTACTTACATTGAACTGTATTGAAGGGTGGCTGAAGAAGAGTGAATCGATTGACTAAGAGCCCTCGTCTGAAACGTTGCTGCTGTTGTTATTATCGTCGTCGTCAAGAAAAAGCGTCTCTGGGCCACAGCAAGGAGAGAGGTGGCAGAGGTTAGGAAACGCATCGGGCGAAGAGAAAGTACTAGGACAGTACGGTGGAAGCTGAACTTGGAGGGACGACTCGAGTACCGACCGTATCCGGCTAGGTAACAGACTTGTCTTCCACTCCCACTTCTAAGTAGCTGGCCTTGGAGGGGCTAGTCTTCTTTGAGTTTTGCCTCTGTCACTCACCGCCTTTATGGGATATATGCAGAACTTCGTGGAAGACCTTGTGGCCACTCAGCAACAAAAGGAATTTCCAACAACACGCATTGCTCACACGAGGTGTTGGTATTCTCTGATCTTCCATCGGGCGTTGCAAGAGGAATCAATATACCGCAAGTTTGAGGCGACCAAGAACGGCTCCGGCCTCTGAATGGAAGTCATAGGAAGTCGGCACATCATAACTCCCAACACCAACACCAACACCAACACCAGCAGCAGCAGATGCGCTCTTCTTAGTTAGGCATTGGCTTTATGATATGGGCTCATTATACCCAGGCTGGCGGCTGGTATCTGGCAATTTATGAAAGTCGTCCAGCCGGGCATACATGCTTCATGTACCGGTATTCCCATCAACTGGCATAAGCAGTGAAAGCCGGAAGTCGCTCATTCTCCTCGCAGACATGCCATATAGTACACGCCATGCAGACCTCACTCCACGCCCTCCTCCTTCTTGTTGGCCCCATCTACATCCTCCACGACCCCAAACAGGACCCTCAACCAAAGACTACAGCCTCTGCAGCCCACACTAACTTCCCCCTCACAAGCCGCGTCCTCCAGGTCGCTCTCGCTGATCAGAAAGCCCTTTTCGTCACCACATCTGCACCCTCTCCACCAAACCGCGTCTCCCTCTTGCTCCCCGCCTGAATTTCCATCTCCCCCTTCCAAATCGTCCAAATCTACCGTCTCGATGCCCGTGCGCCACTCCTTTTGTCCCTCTACCCCTCCCTCTTTATTGACACCTCCACCTACACACAGCAGCTTCAGCTCTTTATCATACTCCCTCCGCGTTTTCGGATTCGAAAGAGTAGAGTAGGCTCTCGTAATTTGATCGATGGAAAAAATCGTTTGCTTAGGGGCACATGCGGAGGTTGGAGTCTGGGAGGTCGATTTATCGGGGTGGTTCTGCAGGAGGGCACGCCGGTACGCAGTTCGAAGGGTTCGCGCCGGGAGCGTTAACTCGGCGCGGAGGGCTGGAGGGAGCGCAAGGATCTCGTAATAGGATGTTAGAGAGGCCATCAATCCATCTGCCACAGGTCGGTCTGGCTGGATACTGGACGCGTGGGACTGCTGGCGATAGTTTGGCGGCGTGATTCCGAGCCCGTCGTTGGGCTGAACTGCCAAGAGTCTTACCGTGCGACACGTGATATGAGGTATGTCTACAGGCAAAATAGGACTGGGAGAGTGTGGCAATGGGAAGTGTGATCCTGGGTCTGACTGGCACGGAATTCGCTTCCAGCCTGGAGATACTGGGCTTGCGATACCGGTATGGCTTACACTGTATGAGCAGTCGGGGTAAATCTCGCTTCTTCTGTATACTCGCTTCCTCCAACCCAATCAATCACTGTCTAACTTCCATTCCTCCAGGGGAGAAAGCAAACCCAACAAGCGACGTAAAATCTAAAGCGAGAACTACATTCACTGGGATCGCAGGTCGCAGCCGTTCACCCAAACTCCTGACCAAAATCGAAATACGATACTGGCCCACTGGCACACGAAGTGGGAAAGAATCGTTTGCGGCAGCGATAGCTACTGCCATCTGGTATAAAGATGGCAACGCGGGATATATTTACCAAATGGAAGGAAGGCTTTCGTCGCAAAGTTCCCATCTTCTCTTCCATTTATGCAAAACAAACACTTACCAGAAGGCCCATCAAGTAAACAAACCATCTTGTAGCTACGCATGATAGCACCTATCATAACCATGAGTCCTACCTCTCTCTTATCAACCGGAGTCTTCCTGCATATCCAAACCCATAGACTCCCATGCGACTTTCTTTCGATGTACTACCGGTACTACTGTAATAACAATGTCAAGGATTGGGCGTGGTTTCACAGGCTTCCGGATTCCCGGGGGAGAAAATCTACCTCGCATTAGCCCGCCACATCAACAGACCTCGGGCGATCCTAGCCTCAAAACGCGCGGGGCTTACTGTACTTACTACTAGTAGTAGTACGTAGCAGACAGGAGTTTCAAAGGAGATCCAAAACACAGCAAAAGTCTATCCGTGCCACCCTTGGAATCGTGTCTTTCACCAAGTACGGTACCACGGTACAGGTCTAAGTATTACCCCTCGAGGGTGCCTCAAAAGTGTGGTTTCCACTTTAAGCCCCCTGGTTACCCTACCCTCGAGGGGTAATACTTAGTTAGGCCTGTACCGTGGTACGTAGTACTTCGTACTATCCCCCCAAAAATAAAAGACAGACCCACTTGGTGAGCATATTTTGACCATAAAGCTGACCGCTTATTAAATGTAAAATGTAGCAAAATAACGTATATATTTGTTTTCTAGTATTCTATAAGTTCCCCGTGAGCATTAATCATTACTTGATATCGATTTTACTACGAGTTATATAAAACAAATAATGAACTCTTGAGGAACTGCCTCTCAAGCGTTAGGGTTACAACCCCCTGGTCAACCCCTGGTAAAAATATACTTTTCGTCTTTTACTACGTAAAGTACTGTACAGTACCGTACTACGTACCGTACTACTACGTACATGCAGTATTTAGGGTGGGGGGATACTATCCCCTCTACGTATGAATACCGGTACTACTGTACGTACTACGTACATATCGAAAGTATAATTTTGCAAAGGATCTTATCAAAGCTTAAACTAATTAACTAGCCTTGAAAAGTACTACGTACTACTATAACCAACTTCACTTACAGTATCTTCCGTCTTGCTTAGAATCTTTCCTTTTGCTTCAAATTCTTATACTACGCCCCAGGCGTAAGTATTAGCCCTCGAGGGTAGGGTAACCAGGGGGTTTAAAGTGGAAACTAAACTTTTGAGTCACCCTCGAGGGGTAATACTTAGGCCTGTACCGTGGTATCTTTAGGTTAGTATCTAAACTGTGCAGTTGAGTTGATAAGGCTTTGAGCCATTCAGAAACCACCGCTTTCTGATTTACGGGCCTAAACAAGGTCCGATATGTATTCATAGGGAGGGATAGTACTGGTATAAGAATCCAGCCTTGAAAAGTATCTTGAAGTTAGTATTTAGTCTGCGCAATTGAGTTCATAAGGCTTTGAGCCATTTACTGTAGAACCCACCGCTCTATGATGTATAGGCTTAAACTAGGTCAGACATGTATTCATAAGGGGGGATAGTCCTTTTATGTGTACTACTATCACTTCTTATGAATACATATCGGACCCAGTTTAGGCTTATATATCATAGAGCGGTAGTTAAAGGACTATCCCCCCTTATGAATACATATCGGACCTAGTTTAAGCCTATAAATCATAGAGCGGTGGTTTCTGAATGACTTAAAGCCTTATTAACTCAACTGCACAGGCTAAATACTAACCTAAAGATACTTTTTTTTTGCTGGATTCTTATAACTTGATTGGTTTAAGCCGTGGTAAGATCCTTTGCAAAATTATACTTTCGACATGTGTTCATGGGATAGTGTTGGTGAAGTGGAGATATCCCCGCTCGTGCGATGGTGTCGGTATCATACTCCGTATATGAATTCCTAGTCCCCCTCTCCTTTCTGCCTATCCATATCATATCCATATCAACCCTAGACGTAAACATAGCAATCGATCTAGCAAGTGCAAAACAATGGCAGCCGCAGCAACAGAGAAGACATTTGACATCCCAAAGAAATACAAGGCGGTCGTGTACGATAAACCGGGAACGATATCCACGAAGATCGAGGAGCTTGATACACCTGAGCCCGGGCCTGGAGATGTGTTGGTTCGGCTGTGCGTGCTCCTATCCTTCCCTCTTCCCCTGTACCCAAGTCGTGAAAAAATCGTCAAGAACATGAAAGCTGACGTATTCTGGTGAATAGAACCCACTCAGGAGTCTGCCACTCTGACATGGGCGTAATGGAGAACTCGTGGCGCGGACGTAAGGCATCCTGTCACCCGCAGATATTCCCACAGGAGAGCAGGAAACCAGATATACTGTATTGATAGTGACATAGTCCCATACCCAACACTGCCTGGACAAGTAGGAGGGCACGAAGGCGTGGGCATTGTCCACAAGCTGGGCCCAGGACCTGAGAAAGGGCGAGTCAAGGTGGGGGATCGAGTTGGTATCAAGGTATAGACTTGGTGTGATTGCAAGGAGAGTGAGGAAACTGAATACGAATTAGTGGGTCGCCTATGCGTGCGGTGCTTGTCCGCCTTGCTTGGAAGGAAAAGATGGCATTTGTTTCGTAAGTTCTTCCCAGCATCGTGAAGGCGTGCCTGGCTAATGAGTTTTGACGGGCAGAACCAGAAGATCTCGGGTTACTATCGTGAGCGCTGCGAATCCATTAGGACCACGAGAAAATAAGGGGCAGGCGTTAATGATTCGATTAGATCCTGGAACATTTCAGCAGTACGCTCTAGCACCTGCCAATTACGTCACACCGATTCCAGAAGCATTGGCCTCGGAAGCCGCCGCTCCTATGCTTTGCGCAGGTATCGCATCGTGAGTGCTGTCTTTTCCCTTTTTTCTTGTGCACTGCTGCCGTGAAGAAAGAGGTCGCAGATTCGGCCGCATGAGAAGTCGAGAACAAGCGAACCGAAGCTTACCCGTTTTCTATGTAGATATACAGCCTTGCGCAAGTCAGATGCGAAGAGCGGACAATGGGTGGTTATCTGTGAGTGATGTTTTGATTTCAGTCAGAGATAGTGATTGACTGATATGTGAATAGCTGGAGCTGGTGGTGGGTTGTAAGTATCTGATTCGAAATCTCAAGTCTCCCGCTAATTCGATAGGGGACATCTGGCTTGCCAGATTGGGTCGAGAGGCATGGCTTTAAGAATCATTGGAATTGATCATGGTAGTAAGGAGGGCCTGGTCAAGGAGTGTGGAGCTGAAGTGTTCATCGATGTGACAAAGTTCGATGATAAGACAATTGCGGAAGAGGTTAAGAAGGCGACAGGAGGTTAGTCGACTGCGAGCGATTGGGGGTTCTTAATACAAGCCAACTGGAGCCTCTGATAGCTGACTTGATTCAGGGCTCGGAGCTTCAGCTGTAATTGTATGCACGGCCTCGAACAAAGCCTATGCTCAGGCACTGGATTTTTTACGATATGCAGGGACTATGGTCTGTGTTGGTATGCCAGAAGGAGACTTTGTCCCAATTGCAAACGCATTCCCGGCCGTAATGGTAAGCATGGAGTACAAAATCAAGGGATGCGCAGTAGGAAACCAGCGAGAGGCTCTTGAGGTTCTGGATATGGCTGCACGAGGCCTTGTCAAAACTCGCGTGAGGTTAGAAACGATGGAGAAATTGACCGAAGTCTTCCAAGAGATGGCTGAAGGGAAGATGCAAGGGAGAGTCGTCCTTGATCTTCAATAGGCGGTCCAGTTGCGGTGCGTATGATGAAAATGTACAGGAGTGTTACATACTGGTGGCCGGCAAAGTTGAGGAGCATTTTAGGGCCGAAGTGGCAAACTCAAACCAAGTAAGCTCGAGGCACGTTCGACATTACCTCTATTCAATACTTCCCGTGAATTAGGACACTGTTTCGAGAGCCAATTCACTGTCTGAGAGAGCTGAAGAGATGAAGGCTGGCGGGCTGCTGCTGCTCCATTCTACTATAGCGGTCCCAAATGGCTGCTAACCTCCTGCCAATTCAGCCACTTTTGTGCCTTCCCCCCGTCTCTTCGCCATAATTCTTTTCCAGAAGAATGTGCAATGAGACCGTGGTCTGAGAAGAGGAACTAATTCTGATACCGTTGAGATCGCTGTGCCGTGGCTGCGTTGGGGCAGCATGTAGTTGGGCGTCACTTGACGTATGGTCGATGCAAATAAATCCACGACCACGGTGAGCCGGTGTTGGGGACATGAAGTGCTTGCATATCCTGCCAAGTGACCGTCTGCCGAGTGGTTCGAGCCAGCTCTGGGGTACTAACAAATAATAGCAAACCAACAATTTCAAGCCAAAAGCTCACAAGAGCTGCGATACCTTGACTCGTACGATAGATAGGCCTCAGAGTCCTTGTTGAAAGAGCAAACTCACAAGTGCTCTCATAGCGGAAGAGCCAAGTTCCTAGTCTGGCCTGATTGTTGACCGTACCCTTTTCACTAGGCTGGACAGGCTCTCCTGGAGAGAGGGGGGCCAACCTCTGCAAGGGCAATGCGCTTGACAATGAGAGCAACATCGGAACGGCGTCTCTCTACGGCGTCTCTCTGCGGCGTCCGAGTGCAGACGTGAATGTGGCGAAGACAGATGATAGACGGGCTTGCCGCGCTGCTAAGGGTTGGCCAGCGGAGAGTGGGAGTTTGTGAGCGATGAAAGGCCCGGATGAATGTTGAGGTGGGTAAAATATGTGAAGTGGAGGCTCAGCTTCTTGTCAGCCTTGACGTCTCGCTAGCCAGTCACGGGGTCGGATCCCTCAACTACAGAGGACAAGGCTTTCGGTCACGATTTCGGTCACGATTTCGGGTCACCACCAACCTTCATCCTCCCCTCTCCAGCCTCTCCGGGTCACAGCACAGCATCGCATACCCTCTATTGCCCTACTGTACTCACCCAATACGAACCCTTGTGTACACAATTGTTTTCCATCGCTCTTCCAGCCGGCCTTCCAGGCGGCCAGCGGCCAGATATCAGACCTTTTCCTAACAGCCAGCAGGGCTTAAGCGCCTAGAGATGTTCTTCGAAGTGACTCGGGAGCGATTCCTCACATGCACAGATACGCAAGTATCTTTGCGTTGCTACTATATAAACCGATACATGTCGCGATGGTATCCCTAATCCAGCAGATCCTCCATTACCACTATCCTCACCCACATGTCTTCCCCGATCTCGAGCTTCAGCAAGCTCTCAATCAGCCAAAGAATGCAATCGTCGCGTGACCAGTTTGAAGCAAAGGGCAAAGAGAAAGCCATCCATGAGGAACCTTCTAGTTCCGAAGAAAGCTCCGATGAGGAATCCGGAAGCGAAGAGTCCGAGGAGGAAGCCGAGACGGCACAGATTTTTGCACTCGATCATTGCCGACAACACGGCACACGCTTTGCATTCCAGATCGCATATGCCGAGGTAGAGAGATACAGCATTCGACTGGGCACCACAGAGTCTGGACGCTCAACTTGCTCTTGCGCTGGGGGAGGAAACTGTCGCCATATCCAATGGTTTCTCAACCAACTCTCACGCACAGGAGCCTATTCAATGGGCGGCGGACGAACTTCCGTCACTCCTTATGACCATATATCTCAGATTGGCCTGGGTAACTTGTGTGAGGACCTTCAGTGGGAGCTCAGGGAGGGCATGGATTCGGACACTGAGGAGACCCAATGGCAGCTTAAGAAGGTCTTGTCACCTCCGAAGCCTAGGCGACTGGTCGGGGGCTTGGTCAAGGAAAAAATGGACGCTGTCCGCGATATCATGGCAACATTTTCTGACGTTGATACGGATCACTTCAGAGAAGATATCTTCGATTCATCCCACGACGTTACCATGGAGCCTATCCTGGTCAGGCGTGACTTGGAGGCCACAATTGCCAGGGTTCTTATCATGGACGACAATATCTTTCGGCAATTCAACACCCTCATTTCCCACAATGTCCGTGCTGCGGCATATTTCGAAAAAATGGGTATCAAGGCAAAAAACGTCCTTGGTCTTCTGGACGAGTATTGCGAGGTCGGTCCAGTCTCTGGTAAACACGATTTGATTTGGAGTGCGCAGACACTTGTTGATATTGTGGATGAAATCAGTATGAATGTCACCATTAGGCAGCCTTTGGACGTGGCGTCTCGTAGCGAGGCAGCGAAATCATTGGTCTCAATCCTCTCAATGGTCGTCAGAGAGCGGAACCACGACTGTTATCAGCAATCTACGTGGCCAAGATGCCGCCCTCACGGAGAGCAATCGATTGATCGCAACCTCTACGAGCGTCTCATTGGTTCTACCTCCCGATCTAACCCTGCTGGCGGGACCTTTGTCATCAAGGCCTTGCAGGACCTCCCAGAAGCTCAGCATTTTGTTGAAGTGCTTGAGGAGATCCTGGCTCTCCTAGAAACCATCGGTTGGGGTCCAGCACCTCAGTCGTACCGAGACAAGCTGAGCGGGCTCATTGCCCAGCTTAAGGGTGGTTCTGTAGGAAAGAGGTCGGCTGGTCCCGTGGACAGGAAAGTGAAGCGTATGAAGTAAGTATCTTGTTGCGGAAGGTACCATTAGGATTGTCCTATTATGATTGTCACAATTTTTCAGGGGGTCTTTTCTTTCTCAAGATATAACCACTCGCAATGTCTCATTATGGTGCTCATAATTTCTATACGTTATTTACACAGATATTGGCCAATTTGATAGGAGGCATTTTGTTTAGCAGTTATCCATGCCACACATTTATTTCTTCGTCAAAATTATTTATATAGACTCATTGAGACATATCTGCACGGCTCGAACTTCTCTTACACCTGGCCCATTCTGCGCCGTGCTTTTGATCCCTGTCCTTTTATGCCACATCAGCTTCATCCTCGGCACCGCGCCAAAGTGCCACACCCGCCGCAACATCTTCAGACCATGTTCAAACCCGATTTCTTCTCCATTTGAATCGCCTCATTATCAATCAAGATAACCGGCTTGCCTTGCATCTTGCCTGAGCGGACAAGTTCGACGGCGTTTGGAATCTCCTTGATGCCGTTGAAAAGATTGGTCTTGACCTTGATGTTGTGTTTGGATACGACTTCCAGCATTTTTTTGCATTCTTCCCTCGAACCTGCTGGCATTAGCACCAATGTACTATGTCGGAAGTGACAGCGAACTTACTGGTTAGCGAGCCATGAATTCTGATGTCCCTGAATACCAATTCTTCGAATGGGACAGAAACGTTCGTCGGCTGAGCGATCTGCACAAGCACACCATGCATCTTCGTCACCGCAGCACCTGTCGGTGCCGCCGTCTCATGCTCGCTAACGTTCACCGTCGCATCGGCCAGCCGTCCCCCCGTAACAGTCTTCACCTCCTCCACAACCTTCTCCTTGCCACCTCTTGCATCCACAACAAAATCAGCACCACACTCTTTAGCCAGCGTCAACCCTTCATCCCTGGCATCAACAGCGACAACATTCAGCCCCAAAGCCTTTGCGAACTGTATGCCAAGATGCCCAAGTCCGCCTCCAGCCCCAATGATCGCAACGATCTCCCCTTTTTGCAAGCCAGCGCGAATCAGACCTCCCCATACCGTGACGCCTGCGCAGGCTAGAGGAGCAGCGGATTGGAATGACAGGTTCTTAGGCAATTTGCAACATTCCCTCCCATCGACGATTTCGTACTCAGCGAAGGAGCCATCGCGTGTTACGCCTAGATAGCCGCCAACGTTTGGGCAGTATTGCGTGTCACGCTCTTCACGTTGGCACGTTGTGCATTTCCGGCAGCGGTGATAGGTTAGAGAACAGAGGACTCGGTCGCCGACTCTGAATTCGGTGATAGAGGAACCGACTTTGACGACGGTGCCGGAGCCTTTTCCGCGGAAAATAAGTATCAATTCTCTTTCGGCTTCACAAGGGCCGAGGGCTTAAATGGGATCTCGAATACTAAGACACGAGCCCGGTCCTAAGTAAAGGAGAAAATGAGATGAGATTTTGCTGACCTTCGTGAGAGGCGATACAGGGGAGCTGGGTACCCATTATGCCGTCTGTTACCATACCGTCTGTATGGCAGAGAGAAGCAACGGCGACCTTAACGAGCATGTCGTTTTCATTGAGCTCCTTTCCGGGGACCGGGACTTCGTGGATCTCGTAGGGTTTTTTGAACTGGTATTTACCTGATAAGCTATCGTGAAGGGAAAGCGTGGAGATGTGGGTCTACCTCGACCACCTGGGCCGCTAGCATCTTTTCGGGAATGTTTTTAGCCATGTTGAATAGCGATGTGAGGAAATTTTTGGCTCTAGCAGTAGGGTTTCGATGGAAGAAAGTTGGAATTGGATGCGAGGGCATATATTGCTTGCTATATAAGTATCTATTTACCAATACTGGAACCCCTCTTCACATCCATCCGTATGGAATGCTAGCTAGCCCTCGGCGATAAAAGAGCTTGCTTGACGTCAGGGGCCCGAGAACACGGTTCTGATTTCTTTTTTATGTAAAAAAACACAGGAGTTCATCAGAAAGACAGAAACATTGGATTTTGGACTCAGATTATTGTCCAACGGATATATTTCCATTCATTCATCAGAAGAACGAGGGAAGCAGCGTGATGTGGAGGCTTACGGAATGGAAGCTATTTCCTCCCACCCCTGTTGATATATCTTGGCGCGGGAATACAAATGCGCCAGGTTCACGTCACACATCTCAACGTCAACGTCAAGAACAGATCCCATGAAGTGAATTTTCACTAGACCTCGCCAAATTCATTGCGAGCCATCTTTTCGGTTTGTTTGCATTCGGCTATTTAGCGAAAGAGGCTCGGCCCCGTATAGGAACCGTGGTGAGATCAGTTAATCAGTTACGATGCGGGACTCAGCGGAGGATAACACACTTCTGTCGAAGCAACGCCCAGAGGAAGAGGTTACCTCCCCCTCTGAGGACTCCACGCATTCGAGAAGCGCGCAGATATGGAGCAAAGCTATAGTGATCATCTTCGCGGGATTGATCATGTACTGCACCTTTGGCACGCTATTTGATAACCTGCTTCTGATCTTTACAGCTCGGACTGCCAACACGGCTTCCCTGCCTGGGATTGAAGGTGATGGAAAAGGGAACGTGGATGCAGCGAAGAAGGAGAAAGTACCGCAGTATTTTCAGACGAGTCCGGAGCTCTGGGCTGGGCCTACGGCTACCGGGCGAGCACCGTTCATGGCTCAGACAAATGCGGTGTCATTTGCTCCGACGGTTACCTTCATTCCTAACACGCCGTTGCAGACAGCGATGCCGATCGTGGGACAGAAGAAGAACAATGAGAGTATCTTCCATTTAATGGGGCAGTTGTCACCGTATAGCCCGAGTCCAGCGGGGTTTGGGGTTTCGGAGTATCCGCTGCCTCCTGGGGCTAATATTACGCAGGTTCACGTAGGTGTTCCGCTGGAGATCCGTGTTCGAGGAAGCCAGTGTTGATGATTTTCTTCATTAGATGCTTTCCCGTCATGGGTCGAGATATCCCACCTCGGGTGCCAATGTAAATGTTTTCGGAAACAAGATGGCCAACCTCACCGGAAAATTCCAAGCCGAAGGTCAGCTTTCATTCTTGAATGAGTGGAAGTATGAGCTCGGCCGAGAGATACTGGTTCCAAGAGGGCGACAAGAGCTGTTTGAAAGTGGAGTTTTGCACTACTACCTTTATGGGAAAATGTATAATCCGAATAGTAAGATTATCGTTCGGACAACTACCCAAGATCGGATGCTGAAGGTATATCTTCCTCTCTTCCTCATTGATCATCATTGTGTTAACATGACCTCTAGAGCGCGGAGTATTTCATGGCAGGCTTTTTCGGTCTCGAATGGACCAACAATGCCACCATCGAAGTCATTATCGAAGCGCCGGGCTTCAATAATTCTCTTGCCGGCTACGACAACTGCAACAATGCAAACAGCTTCCGGAACGCTGGTGGCAACAACGCGACTGCTGAATGGGTCGGGGTCTATCTCAAAGACGCAACGGAGCGTTTGAGACCTCTGGTTAAGGGCTATGAGCTTACGATTGAGGATGTTTACGCGATGCAAAACATGTGCCCATATGAAACTGTAAGCTATTCCACAAATCTTTTCCGAGACTCCGCTAAAGATTAGCAGGTGGCTTATGGATACAGTGTCTTCTGTGATCTCTTCACTTATGAGGAATGGGTTCACTTCGAGTATTCTCTTGACCTCTACTTCGCAGGAAGTTCCAGTTTCCAGGTTCGTATTTCGCTCACCAATCTATCGCAACACCATTGACACCCTCTAGTCGCCAACTGGTCGCGCAGTCGGACTCGGTTATGTCCAAGAGACTATTGCCCGTCTCCAAAACCACACGCTCGGCTACTCCGGCTCCCAAATCAACACAACCCTGGACTCTAGCACGGAGACCTTTCCCCTAAACCAAAGTCTCTACTTTGACTTCTCGCACGACACGAATATCATGAGCATCCTCACCGCCTTCGGCTTTAAACAGTTCAATGCCTTCCTCCCTGCGACGCACTACCCCGGCCCCCACAATCTTACGGTCTCCCACCTTGAGCCATTTGGCGCCAGACTCGATATTGAAATAATCAAGACTCCTTCACCATTGAGTGCTCAGCGTGTATATGAAGAAGGCGAGGAGACCACGTATATACATTTCATTCTCAATCAGCGGACTCTGCCGCTGGGGCTAAATTTTCCCGAGTGTGGTGCGGATAGGTTGGATGGATGGTGCGAGCTTGAGGCGTTCTTGAAGACGCAGGAGAAGGCGGAGGAGCTGGCAAGATATGATGAAGCTTGTAACGGGGACTACGAGGCTGTGCCTTATGGTCAAGTTGTGGATGGTGCGCCCATTTGACAAGGGGGGGTTGAATGGCCAGTGTAAGAGATATTTGCACGGCTTATAACAATATGGGCTTGTTTACGAGGAGCTCACCCGTTTGTATGCATGTATAGGTATGGTCTATAAGCATGTATTTCTCAGCAATGGCATGGCAGCTCTCAAACCGCTACCTGTAGCAAACACCTTGCTTCAAAGCCCATCTGGATTCAAACTAAACAGCCTCTTTCGAACTCGAATCTCGGATACACATAAATGCGCTCCAAATGGAACATCTCGACTCAGCAATAACCATCCCTCGGGATTTCGGAATGCAGGGTCGCCCGCACTGCCACGTGATAGATATATATCCCGCTACCGCACATACCGACCTATTTACTGCATGTGTCATCGCTTCTAGCGGCCGAGACGCTCAACCGCTCACCCGCCGAAATCCCATCAATGCTGTTATAGACGGTAATAAATACCTATTCCCCCTTTTCCCATTCGCACAGACCCGATCAGTGGCGGGAATGTCGGATTAAGCATTCTCGCTTGGTGGTAGCCTATAATTATTAGATCTTGGATCTAATTTGAAGGCGCCTACTCCGGATCTTCTCGTGGAGTCCCATGATGCTGATGTCCACGGACGGGTCGGGGGGCTCGAGTACCTACTTGGGTCTGTAACGGAAGACCGTGCTACGCAGCTCCGGAGATGCAAATTCCTTCTGTCATTAGATTGGTACTGTTGCGTTAGCGTCGTGTTTGCGCATTTTGGCATTTGCATTTGAGGGCGGTGATCAGAGAGGGAGGGCTACTTGAATCAAGCCTCATGCCATGTCTTGCTTCTGCTCACTTCACCTGGCCTTCTTCCTTTTCTGCCGTGTTTGACAAGGAAATGCGTATCAAAATCGGCTTTTCTCTCACGTCCGTTCTCTCTGGCTCAGGGCAAATGTTGGCGGTTTCGTGGAGGCATCTGAGCTCTTTCGTCCTCCCCTTTTCTTTAGGATTGGGATTACCCCCAACTACGGACTTCTGATAGAAGTCAAGTCGCGATCAGTACGGTCTATACGCACACGATCGATCACATATCAAGCAGGCTCAATGCCGGACTCTACCTCCAGTTTCGACGTAGACCGCTACCTCAACCGCCTCATCCCCCGCTCGTTCCTCTCCCACCTCCCAAAGCCGATATCCTGGTTCCTCGGCCATAGATCTACCCCCCAGAAGCCCATTGGGAATATACTCATATGGTTCTGGTAAGTACAACTTTTCTGAATATCTGTTGCCGGATCTGGGCTGTCTCGAAAGTATGCTCCGCGGCCTGTTTCCCCAAAACATACATCTCTCTACCTGCTCTTGAAAAAATGGGAAGGAAAATGATGGAATATATACATATACGTATACATACCAAAAAAAATAGACATGCTAACCTAAGAGTTTGTTTCCTTCAGGGCCTTCATCGGCGCATTCGCCTCCATACTAATCATCGAAGCCGTCTTTCAAAGCCGTCAATTGAAATCAGATGGCGCGCCTATCGTGATAGCCAGCTTGGTTCGTGAACCCACCCATCCCCTCCCCCCAGTGCCGCCTCCTCTTCTTCTCTGCCTCAATCTTTCCAATTCTAGATCTCAATTGCTGATTCGGGCGCCCGGGAGAAAAAACAGGGCGCAGCAGCTATTCTCGAATTCTCAACCATCGACTCCCCCCTCTCCCAGCCCCGCAACGCCTTCCTCGGGCAGCTCATCTCCTCCCTGATGGGCGTCTCCATCACCAAACTCTTCGCGCTCTCCCCGTCCTTCTCCTCCCTCCGCTGGGTCGCCGGGGCGCTCTCGGTAGGCCTCGCCTCCGTCCTGATGGGCGTCACGAAAACGATCCACCCGCCGGCCGGCGCGACGGCCTTGCTGGCCGCCACGTCCCCGGAGATCGAGAGGATCGGCTGGTTCCTGGTGCCGCTGGTGGTGCTGGGCAGCACGCTGATGCTGGCCGTGGCGTGCCTGCTCAACAACCTGCAGCGGCGCTTCCCGCTGTACTGGTGGACGCCCGAGGATCTCCGGCGGTCGGCGCGGAAAGGAAGCGAAAGCGGGAATGTTGAGGCAGGCGGAAGCCCGAAAGCGGAGAGTGCTGAGAAGGCGGGTCTTGATGTCTGTGGCGAGGCCGGTGAGGGTGAGGGTGAGGGCGAGGATGATAATGAGGTTGTGGGTGCGGGTGCGGAGGGGAGGATTGTGATTCACGGCGACCGGGTGGTCGTGCCGCACTGGGTCAGCCTGGACGTGGAAGAGAAGGCCATGTTGGAGCTTCTGAGGTGTAAGCTGGGCGAGGTGCCCGCGGGGAGGCTGGAGAGGGCTCGGACGAGGGAGTCTGAGCAGACGCATGTTCAATAACTGTTTCTTAACCGGAGACGTCGCCGTCTATGCATGCGAGCCCTGTATATATACATATACATATACATAAACATATATATATATATATATAATTAAGTAAGTATATAAGGTGCAGCAGTACTTACCTCACTTTACAACCAACCAACTACCTAACCGACCACATCTTATCAGATTCTCCGATATGATATTCTTCACCTCAATTCGAATCAACCAAATCAAATATGTCATTTGCTTGGCGAGAAAAGAAAGGAGCAGGTAGAGAAGAAATAGCAGCATTAGTAGATAGCGCATGATTTTTTTTTTGCGGCTAGTGGCTCCTCTCCGCGGTAGGTAGGTAGTCTTCGCAGTTGCTCTGCTCGTCATCAAATAGATATCAATTAATGCAGGCAGCTAGCTGGCGGGCAGTTCGATCCGTAAATAATAGGAATACGTGTATTTTCAAATAAGGTATGTTGTCTACATGACCCACTTCCACCATCCATCTCGCCCCCATCTTTCCTCTTTTTCTCTTCTTGTCCTCCTACCCTACCCTCTAATCCTTCCAGCCTCTCCGCCTTCCGATCTCCTTCACGACGTACACCAGCCCCAGCAGGACCGGGACCTCAATCAGCGGGCCCACCGTGCTCGCCAGCGCCTGATCCGAGTCCGGCCCATACGTCGCAACGGCAACGGCAATCGCCAACTCGAAATTGTTGCTCGCAGCCGTGAAGCTCTGCGTGGCCGCGAGCCGGTACCCGAAGCCCAGCTTGTGGGTGACGAGCAGCGTCAGGAAGAAGATGACGGCGAAGTACACGAACAGGGGCGCCGCCACGCGGACCACGGAGACGACCTGGTGCACGACCTCGCGGCCCTGGGACGCGAAGAGGATCAGGATCGTGAAGAGGAGGCCGATGAGCGACCAGGGCGCTGCCCACTTCAGAAAGACGCCGTCGTACCACGCGGGTGATGCTAGGTTCCTGAGCGTGGCGCGCGTGAGGATCGCTGCTGCCAAGGGGATGCCGAGGAATACGGCGACGGATTGGGCGACGACGGGGTATCCGACTGTACGACGCCGGGGAGTCAGTAATTGCCTGGCTGATAGGGAATAGTATCGGAAGCAGATTAAGATATGCTGGGAAAAAAAAGAGGGGGGGGAAGGGGGAGTGGAAATCTTTTCGTGACGTACTGTCAGTGGTTTCTTCTTCGCCGGAGATGACTCGGATGAAGAGGATGGCGAGGGGCGCGTAGAGAACGATCTGCAGGAGCGAGTTGACGGCCACCAGGATGGCGCAGTACTCGTTGTCGCCGCCCGCGAGCCCGGTCCAGATTAGAACCATGGCGATGCAGCGTGCCAGGCCGACGAGGATAAGGCCTTCGCGGAGACCGGGCTTGTCGGGAAGGAAGGCCCAGGCGAGACCGAGCTGTTGCGAGCTGTTAGTCGTTTGTTGACTTCGAACGGAAAGTGGGTTTCGGGGAGAGGAGGGAATGCACCATGAATAGAGGCGCCACGATCCAGTTAACGATGACACTGAATAGAATCTGTGCCCAGATTTCTCTTTTGCGGAGGACCTGGTGGAGGGTCTCGAAGCGAACTTTGCACAGGATGGGATACATCATCACCAATAAGCCAGCAGCTGAGATGGCGTCAGTTGGTATTGGTTTCTAACTTATTTCATCTACATATAGCTCACTGTGAATCTCCACATTGAAAGAGGAAGTCAAGTTAAAGATATTCGAGAAGGGGAAACATACCAATTGGCACACTAACCCGGACAAACTTCCCTTTCTGGAGCGCCGAACTGGTGCTCGGCACGAAGTTCCCCAGGAGAATGCCCACGGCCATCGCGAGGAAGATCCATAGCGCGAGGAAGCGGTCCAGCCATCCCAGGCTCTTGAACGCTGAAGTCTTGGTTCTGTTCTCGGAATTCCTTCCGTTGTCGTGTTCTGGGAGCTCTTCTGGTATGCTGGAGGAGGGCTGGGCTTTCTCAAGATCTGATGATCGGGATGCGGCTTTCTCGTTTGGGTCTGGGACTGGGAAAGCGAGGGTGGCGGAACAAGAGGGTCGAGTTTCCATGTTTGTATTGTGTGCGTATAATTCTTGTCGTGGGGAATCGTAAATATTGGCTCACGATCTTTTCTGATGCGAGGCGATGTAACGCTTTCCGAGTCTTGTTCAAGAAATTTCCAGAGTCAACATCGAAGATCGAAGGCCAGGGGCGACTCGACCTTTAGCGAAGAACAAGATACTATTGTCCACATGGCCAGGGGTCTAGCCGAGCCAATCAGCATCGGGAAGTGACATTCATTGCCAACGCGCCACCAGGTAGGTAGGTACCGTTAGGTACAGGTAGGTACCGGTACCTACTGAATATCCCGCCTGCGATTGTAGTAAATATCCCCGTGCCGTATTAGTCACTCACTACTGGTACATCTATCATATCATTGGTAACTTATGGTCATTCTGGAGGTTGTAAACATAGTCTGAGCAGTCGGGTTTTATGATCGTAAGGGTTGAGTTACAAAGCGTCACTCGCTAGTCCAAACCTATGGATTACTACTTGCCCACCTACCGCTCAATTACGTGTGATGGCATTATTCACCATGCGGGCGGAGGTAGCCCGATGCATACTGTGGCGAACCTCGGAACTATTCGCAACTCAAGCAATATCGCTCAACCATGGAAGACCTAGCTTCTTCATCTCGACCGCAAGTTGAAAGAGGTAATCCAGGCTACAGCTGTCAGCCTCAGTCAGTTACAGCAAATGAAGACACCAACTGACCTTTCAGCCTGTGCCTTCGCCTTATCGACCGTATCGCCCCAAACATACAAGCCGTGTCTCCTAACCAACACCGCATAGGTGTCCGGGTATTTCTCCATAGCCTCCTCCAAACTCTCCGTCAAATCCTCCTCAAATGGCGTATTCTCAATGACCGGGATCCTCAATGTATCATGGTAGCCTAAGTTCCCCTGCTTCCGATAACCCTTTCCAAATGCCTTAATCTGTTCAATGTTATTGATCTCAAACAAGCGGTTATTGGAAGGGGCGTTTTCGAGAAGCAAGGTGATCAGTACGGCCCATTGAGAGTGCGAGTGGATGCAGCAGCGCGCGTTGCGTTTGGTGAACGCGGCCATAAACAGGGGCGTGCATTGTGAGGGTTTGTAGTGGGGTGGAGAGCGGAGGTAAATGCGCTGCTTGGGGTCGAGCTGGGCGGTGATGGAGAGAACGTAGATGTCTGAGGGTTGCATCATTTCTTTTTGTACGCCGGAGGGGGCGAGATAGACCAGGTCGCTGGAGGGGATTGAGAAGCGAGCGGATTTATATGGTTGAGGGAGCTAACATACTCATCTCGGATACTGGCTCCTCCCCCTATAAGGACATTTGTTAGTCTCGGGCTATGAGAGAGAAGACTTGGGAGAGTGAGTTCAGACCAGTTCCTGTCACCCAGCCCAAGTGCCAGAATTTCTTGCAAAGCTCTGGGATGAGATTTGCAGGGTGTTTCCTATCCGCAGACTGTACCAAGTGGTCATTGTTGTCTTTCGGGTCTTGAGAAGTGGTGGTAGTGGTGGTAGTGGTGGTGGTCATGTTGTTGATGGGGCCCAACGGTCAGAGCCAGGACACGAGTTATGCTATTGTTTTGCGAGTCGGAAGTTCATGAAGTTCGATCTATTTTGATAGCGGGGTTAGAATATGGGGCTTCTCGCAATTATATTTATCCGACAAAGGTGTCTGGGGAAACCAGGCAGTCGTTGCTGTGGCATTTGCGTATGCGTTTGTTTGCGTTTGCGTCTGCCTCTGTACCTATTCCTGCTTTTGACCGGCTAATGTTGTATTAAGGTATAGTACGGTATCAATTCAATATCCCAATTCCTCTGACATCGCTACCTATGTCTGACAACTAACTGCCTGGCGCAAGCAAATGTCGGCCATCAGCTACCGTTGTTGTATATTATACCGGTACCGGTATTCGTGAGTCGAGAGGCCAGCATATCTGTCCCCATGTCGCAAATCATCTCAAATAAAAAGTTAGATTTACTAGATCGAGGCGTAGCCAACCATACAGAGCGTTGCAATCGCCTTCCCCAGTTTCAAACGATCAACGCATGGGGACAGATATGCTGGCCTCACGACTCAACCGGCGCAATTCTGTCTGTCCTGCATTGCTTATCTTATTTGGTGCTAGAACCTTCCTTGGAGCGGCTCTGTTGATGTGGGTCACAGAAGGATTTACCTACAGAGTATATTGTAGTACTACCGGTAGTGTACAATAGGTAGCAGAGGTAGGTACGTAGTACCGGTAATAGCTGTCCGTAAAGGCCAGATGAGAGAAGACAAAGCGCTTAATCGTAGAGTCTGTTGATAATTCCGAATTTAATCCGCTTTCCAGATAACCTGCATTGACCCTTTATTGCAGAGTTGAGTGAGCATCTATCTTACTTCTAAGTAATTGATGATGATTCTGATTCCATGCTAGAAAGAAGTAATCATAAATAACTCTATCTTCGGACCTCGATTCTTTACTTGTACGAGCCACTCACTCCACTTCCCTCTCGCGCTGCCGAGCCACCCCAGCTTCTGCTTACAAGAGGACACCTGGACATTTAGCTCTCTCCACTGGTTGCCGCGACTACGTTATTAAAGCCACCACCACCACCACCACCACTACTTCAACTGTCATCGTCTCCATCTCCCATCTCCAATCCCTTTCTGCTTGTCATTCACCCATCGAGCTCTGGAAGCAATACCGCCCACGCCAGTCTTCTACCACAGTCGACGCCTTCAATCATTAGTTGATCCATTCCATCTCTTGTGATCAAGATGCGTCTCTCTACTCCCGCTGCCCTTGCCGCAGCTGCAGTCCTTTCTGGGACTGTCAAGGCTGATGCTCAGGCTGTCCTGGCCGAGGACAGCTCCTCTGCCACAAGTGTCGCCGGTGATGCTCCATCACCTAAGACGGATCTTCCAACTCTCCCCACTTTCACCGTGAGTTTTTTTTCCCTCGGGTATTCCCTTCGCGAGATGTCCTAGTGCGCGGTTGAGCAAAGCTAATGATCCTACGTGCAGCCTTCCACTATCAAAGCCGACTTCGTGGAGCAGTTCACAGACGATTGGGAGGCAAGATGGAAGCCGTCCCACGCCAAAAAGGACACCAAGGGTTCCGACAAGGATGAGGAGTGGGCATATGTTGGAGAATGGGCTGTGGAAGAGCCACGAGTCTTCAAGGGAATGGAGGGCGACAAGGGCTTGGTTGTGAAGAACGCTGCTGCGCATCATGCCATCTCTGCCAAGTTCCCTAAGAAGATCGATAACAAGGGCAAGACTCTCGTGGTTCAATACGAGGTCAAGCTCCAAAGTGAGTACCTATACCAGATCTGCTGGCAAAAGCTCCGGCCAGCCTGGCTAATCACCTGTAGACGGACTTGAGTGTGGTGGTGCTTACTTGAAGCTCCTCCGGGACAACAAGGCTCTCCACCAGGATGAGTTCTCCAATACCTCCCCCTACGTGATCATGTTTGGACCCGATAAGTGTGGCTCCACCAACAAGGTTCACTTGATCATCAACCACAAGAACCCCAAGACCGGCGAGTATGAAGAGAAGCATTTGGCATCGGCCCCATCGGCCCGTATTGTCAGGACGACCGAGCTCTACACTTTGATCATTCATCCTAACAACACTGCTATCATCAAGTTGAACAACGATCAAGTCAAGGAGGTCAACCTCCTCGAGGACTTCTCCCCAGCTTTCAACCCCCCCAAGGAGATTGATGACGTGAAGGACACCAAGCCAGACGACTGGGTTGATGAGGCCAGAATCCCAGACCCCGAGGCCAAGAAGCCAGAGGACCACGATGAGGATGCCCCATACGAGATCGTTGACGAGAATGCTACCAAGCCTGAGGACTGGCTTGACAACGAGCCTGTCACCATCCCCGACCCAGAGGCCACCAAGCCCGAGGACTGGGATGATGAGGAAGATGGAGACTGGGTGTGAGTATCTCTACCTTGCTCGGATAGAATTGTATTGACAACTTTGAAGCGCCCCAACCGTCAGCAACCCCAAGTGTGAGGAGGTATCTGGTTGTGGAAAATGGGAGAAGCCAATGATCAAGAACCCGGCGTACAAGGGGAAGTGGACGTGAGAATCCCCAAATCTTTCAGCATCATTCAATGCTAATCTAGGGAAGTGCACCATACATTGACAACCCGGCCTACAAGGGTGCCTGGGCCCCCCGCAAGATCAAGAACCCCGACTACTACGAGGACAAGCACCCGTCCAACTTGGAGCCCATGGGAGCCATCGGCTTCGAGATCTGGACCATGCAAAACGACATCCTCTTTGACAACATCTACATTGGTCACTCCGTCGCCGACGCTGAGAAGTTCGCCGACGAGACTTTCAATGAGAAGCACCCGGTTGAGCAATTGATTGAGCTTGCCGAGAAGCCAAAGGCGGATGATTCCAAGCCCACCAAGTCCCCATCCGACCTTGTCTTCAAAGATGACCCTGTCCACTACGTCAAGGAGAAGCTTGATCTCTTCTTCACCATCGCCCAGAAAGACCCTATCCAAGCCATCAAGTTCGTGCCTGAGGCTGCTGGTGGGCTCGCCGCGGTCTTCGTCACCCTCATCGCCCTCATCATCGGTATCGTCTCTTCCAGCGGCTCGTCGACTCCTCCTCAAGTCAAGAAGGCTGCCGAGAAGGCCAAGGCCACTGCCGTGGATGCTAAGGAGAAGGTCGTAGAAGCTGCCGCATCTGGAGTAGATAAGGCCAAGGCCGAGAAGCGTGCGACTCGCAGCAGTTCATAGAGGGGGAGATGTGGTTGATACCTAGCGAAGATGACAGTATGAATTTGGGGTTGATGTTCAAGTAGTTATTTAGGTTGCGAGCTTGGCAGTGCTTTGTAATGGGAGCATTTCTCGTTCTTTTTTCCTTCAATCCCCGATAATTCAGGCAAGATGGAGTATCTCTGCTGCTGTATTTTTCTTCTGGGGATACATTGGTACTTGAGGCGCACAAAAAACTATTGAAATGAAATCCAAGTCTACATGGGTTTTCTATTAATCGTGATGATTATTTGAGCTGGCATTGGAGCGCCTCTGTCGAATCGTATGTAGATACCGGGGCCTATAAGCGAAGACCACTGCCCCCTCTTCAAGATTCCTTCTCTCAATCATCCAATGACTGATTGGGCTTTCCTTCCACCCCTCCGTGTAAACCTTCTCGCTTATCCAGTGTCCACGCACCCAGCACATCACTCCCCCGCAAATCTTTCTTTTGCTAAGGAACCGATCGATGAGATGGTTGGATAGATAGATAGATAGATAGATAGGTAGATAGATAGATAGATAGATCAATTAAACCGACCTCCTCAATACTCAATAAATACCTTTACGAAAGTACTGATTTTTTTTTTAGAAAGAAATAAAAAATAATTTTTTTTTAAAAAAAATATATATATATATATATATAAATTATAAATAACAAATAACAAAATAACAAATAACGAATAACAACAAGATTAAAAACCAACCAAACCAAACCAAATCTCCTGCTCTCCTTCCCTTCCGTTTTTGAATTGGTTGGGGATGGATGTGTGGATGTATGAGGATGGGGGTGGGGATGGGGATGGGGGTGAGAGAGAGGGAGAGGGAAAGAGGGAAAGAGGGAAAGAGGGAAAGAGGGAAAGAGGGAAAGAGGGAAAGAGGGAAAGAGGGAAAGAGGGAAAGAGGGAAAGAGGGAAAGAGGGAAAGAGGGAAAGAGGGAAAGAGGGAAAGAGGGAAAGAGGGAAAGAGGGAGAGGGGAGGGTGAGGGAGGGAAAGGGAGGAGAGGGTGAGGATTAGTGAAGAAAAATAGAAGGAGATGGAGGGGAATGATGGAGGGGAAGATAGGAGGAGGGGGGGTGGGGATGAGGGTGAGAGCGGGTGAGGGAGAGGGAGGGGAGGGAAAGAGGGAAAGAGAGGGGGGAGGAGAGAGGGTGGGGATGGGGGTGGGGATGGGGGTGAGGAAAAGGGAAAGGGAAAGGAAGGGAGGGAGGGAGAGGGAGGAGGAGGGAGAGGGTGGGGGTTAGTAGAGGAAAATAGAAGGAGATGGAGGGGAATGATGGAGGGGAAGATATGAGGATGAGGGTGGGGATGGGGATGAGGGTGGGGGAGAGGGAGAGGGAAAGAGAGAAAGAGAGGGGGGGAGGAGAGAGGGAGAGAGAGATGTGTAGGTAGGTAGGGGAGGAGGGGGGTGGTTTATGCGATTCTATATTTAAAAGAAGGGGTGGGGGGCTCTGTTTGTTTACTTTCGCTAAAGGAAAAGGGGAGGTGAACTGGGCGTGGAAATGGAGAGGAGAGGAGAGGAGAGGAGAGGAGAGGAGAGGACGGGAGAGGAAAGCGGGGCAGAGGAGGGTAAAAAGTTTTAGGTAAGTAGATATGTAAAAGAGATAGATAGACAGAAGATGGATGGATGGATGGATGGATGTTTCATTTCATAGCTCTGCTCACTTTAATACGCTTTCCCCTTCTCCATCTCGCTTTTGCTTCCAGCTCAGGCCAGCTTCGGTAGAGCAGTGGCCCAAGGCAGGACCAAGAGTCTGTATGACCCAAAAGAACGTCGAATGCGGCGGTCGTCTGATCATGATCACAACCATTCGTCCCGTCCTCAATATCAATACTGCCTTCGCCCCAATCCTCCCACCTACCCACTAGGGCGGGAGGCAATATCTCCACCAACATAGCGGCCTTCATCCTATCCCATTCTACTCCACCCCACTGCCTCCCAGCCCCTTCATACCTGATCCATGGGAAATTGCGTGCTCTCCTCGCTCGTGCCTAGCTTCCCGATCATCTCTATGGGTGCTCTAACTCCCCCCACTTGTTGCGCCCACCGCTCCGGCATCACCCCCTCGAACGCGAACTCGCCCCTCGCGTTGCGCACCACCTCCCCCTCCTCTGTGATGATCGCGTCGATCAGCTGGTGCGGCGTCACGTCGAAGCTCGGGTTCCACACCGCGATCCGCTGGTCCGCGATCGCCACCCTGTGCGTCTCGCCTGGGACGACGTTGCCGTCGGGTCCGACGACCGCGCCGGTGACCTGCGTCAGTTCACTGCCGGCGCGGTCTTCGATCTTGATGCTTGCCCCGGTGAGCGTGAGCAGGTCGATGGAGGTCGTGGGTGCCGCCACGATGAACTTGATGCCGTGGTAGCGCGCCAGTACCGCGAGAGCGTAGGTCCCGATCTTGTTGGCCGTGTCGCCGTTGCGGGCGACGCGGTCCGCGCCTACGATCACAGCCATGATGTTCTTCTCTTCCTTGTAGCGGTCGAAGAGCGCGCCAGCCATGGAGTCTGTGATGAGGGTGGAGGGGATGGCCTCGTAAACGAGCTCGAAGGCTGTGAGCCGTGAGCCTTGGTTATAAGGGCGCGTTTCGGTGCAGAAGGCATGCGAGAGGTAGTTCATGCTGTGTAGGGAGCGGATGATGCCGAGGGCTGTGCCATGGCCAGAGGTGGCCAGGGAGCTGTGTATTCCACGTCAGTCGGATCACTCGGTCAAGACCTGGAAGAGACGCAGAACTGGTTCCGCCGCGGGAAAGAGAGTGGGAACAGTGGAACAGGGAGGATACCCAGTGTTACAATGCGTCAACACGCTGATCTTCCTATACGTGCAATCCAGCGCGCCCTGCGTCCCCGGCGGACTTGTCGTATAGTACCGCAACTCATCCGTACCATCCACCGGCGTGACGACCGGCTCCTGTTGTCTCCTCAGATACTCAGCGCCGTAGCGGCCAATCTTTCTGTTCGTCGCTAAATCATCCTCTAATATCTTCTCTGCAGCTTCGATGTACGCAGTACGGATCTCGGATATGGCAGTGACCGGGGAGGAGGAGGAGGAGGAGCAGATGGAAGAGGCAGACGTTGTTCGCGATTTGAGAAGCGTAATGGCGTTCGAGAGGTCGACGGCCGTAGGGCGTGAGCCCATCAAGTAGTCCAGGCGGGCTTCGATGAACCTCACGAGGTCCTCTGCAGAAGTCGCTCCTAGAACTCTCGTCAGCATTAGCCCCCATTCCTCACACACCATCAAAATCAAAAAGGAGATGTGGGAGGGACAACCAACCATCCTTCGCATGCTCCAACTCCACCGCCAACGCGAGAGCTGCAACGATAGCAATAGCGGGGGCACCTGTTCAGTTCACACCTTAGCCAGCGAACATCGCATCTCATCCCTCCCCCCCCCCTACGCTCCTACCCTTCCACTGTCCGAGTGTCCAGAGAAGGCGGACGTAAAAGTACCTCTCACGCGCATGGCCTTGATACATTCAAAGGCCTCCTCGCAGGTCGACACGTTGTCGTAGGCGAATTCGTGGGGTAGCTTTATCTGGTCGAGCACTTCAAGCTTGCCCCGCACGTACTTGATCGCTTGCAAGCCGTGGTGCGCCATGGCGGAGAGCGGAGAGATCCGTGTCCAACGTCAGTTGTGTGTATCTGTATTTGAGGTAGATGGAAGGAGAGAGAGGTTGACGTGGACGATATGGGTTGTTGGAGCTGGGTTCTTCAACTCGTGCGGATCAGTTTGTTGACGGAGAAGCGGGCAACGTTTCTTTCTTTTTATTTTTTTTTTTTATTTTGAGCGGCGAGAAGTGGCAAAAAAATTACCCCGCTGGCTGGATTGGGGCCGGGGGAGCTTCCACTCCCTACCCCTGCGGCCCTGCGGGATTTCTTCGTCGAGTGCATAGTCTCGCGTTTCGAGACATGCACAGTGGATGTGGCAATGAGTGGAGAGATATGCGGAGAAAAATGTCGAGAAATACTGTAGCAATTTGACCAGAGTGGATTTCTAGCCCAAGTCATTCATGTCTTCATGTATTACTTATCTAAACATGCCAGCGCGGGAAACGCACGCCAGCCAGCCAGCCAGCCAAATTTTCATGCGGCTCGGTCAAGGCATGCTCTATCTGTTAGGGGGAATCTCATTGGAATCCCCAGCTTCACACGCCACACGCCGTCAAACTCCAAATCCAGATCCATAACCCCCGCCCCAGCGCCGGCAATCCCGAGCCCTCTCGCCGTGAGAAGACTTTGCTGCTGGATAAGTCCTATTCATCGTATTCATAGCATATACTTATGGAGTTTCGGATGCATGTACAAGCAAGCACGCGCAACTCGTGAACCCGACCCGGCTCAGGGATCGGAGCGGCCTCTGCTGTTTTGGTTGACGATCTCGCCTGCTCTGAGTAATGCGCTGACAGGGTCGAGGATGGTGTCGTCATTGGAAGGGCCAGACGTGTAGTCTCGGCCTCTGTAGTCGGAATGGCTGTTGCTGTAGGGAGGTAGAGGGTGCGTTGCGATTGAAACGTACCCTCGCATCGGAGGCATCGACGAGGAGAAGTCCCCGAATGGGTGAGTGGCTATGGATTTGATTAGACGGTGGTACATACTCAAGGCAGATTCACTGACCAGTCGGAGGAGGCTGTGCCCCATGTGCTAATTGGGGGGAGCCGCGTCGTATAGGTGGTAGCTGGTGCTCCAAGGAGCCATTTGATTTTTGGAGATACAATGACGGAATGGGGAGTGCTCGCTCCAATGACGGCTCCATCGGCGTGCGAGGAGAGTAGAAGACGGACGACACTGTGCTACCCGAGGAAGCCGAGGCCGTAGATCGGTTCGTTGATTCCGAAGTCAGTAGCGGAGGCGGGTGGTTCTGGCCGGTGCGGTGCGCGAACTGTGGCGCTCCGCTCAGATTGAGGCTATCGGGCGTCGGGGTGGTGCCGTTGGAGATGCTGTTCTGTCGATCCTTCACGCTCGTGAATCGAGGAAGCTGTTGATGGTGGGGGGCGTTGTCGTCCCGCAGGCCGTCTCTCCGGGGAAGCGACGGGTATATCGAATCACGATAACCTGGGAGTACCGTGGGCGACGCGGCAGAGACCTGGGGACTTGGAACCCCCGAACTCGCTTTCATGTTTGCGGCGATTTGCGGAGACGATTGTTGGCTGTCGACTGGGTGCCATGGAGCTGCGTTGGACACTGGAGGCTCAATTCCTCTCGGCCCAGGAGGACTATCGTGGAACAGATGACTATCGTGGATCGGTTGCGTGGTACCGCTGCCTGCAGTCCCGGGGGGCGCAGTGCTCACAGTCGATTCCAGCTTGGGACGCTTCGCCACTTCGTTTTGTTCGCTCGCTGTTCAGGGTCAGTATCTGATATTTCCTTCCTATCGTTCTCGTCTCGCTACGGACCGGTTACGTACTCTGCTGCGGGTTCGAATGTCTGGCCTTGAATTCTGCCAGATAGTGCGTGTACTCGGCGTAATTTTCCGTCTTCTTGTATTCGGCGAGTTCGTTATTATATCGCTCCTTGGCTGCAGAGGCCTGCTGTTCGTACGGATCCTTCTCGCTCGGCGACAGATTCTGCCAATTCTCGCCCACCAGTTTCGCAATCTCGGTAAACGATAGATTCCTCCCCTTGAGGTCCTCGCGCATCTTGTTTGAGAAGATCACGTACGCGGAGGGCGGTCTCTCGGGGGCATTATCGTCTGGTTTCGGATGTCGCCTATACTTCCGTTTCACGCCTGGTGCACACCCGTTGGCTTCTTTCCCTCCCTCGACCTTGACTCCGGGGGTCTTCTGCTCCTCCACGTTCCGGTCATCGATCGGGGTGTTTCGGGGAGACGCGAGGGCCCGGTCGGATGACAGGCCCCGAGAATTGGCAATTTTCCGCTGGAGCTTCCGGCGATGGCCGAGCTTGACGCCTAGGGCATCGAAGTCCGACTCGGTGATGTCGAGAATCGTTTCCCAGGTGTCGAAGCCCTGCTCGATGAAGTCGTAGAGGTAGTGAGAGATACCCAGCTCCGAAAAGATGGATGCCAATTCAGTCATCCAGTAGGCTGCGTCTGAAACGCGTCCAGGGTTGGGTATGACCACGGGTTCTCGAGTTCCGCAATGCTATGTACTCGAGTGCGCCTCGCTGCTTGGCCCCCAGCGAAATTGGGCGAGTCTATGTGGTGATCTGTTCCCAATTTGTTCCCCAGGGTTGATTTTTTGTTCCTTCAAAGAAGGTTTGCAAGCTGACGTTCTTGGAAGCCCACATCGATGTCTGCGGAGAGCAGATGTTACCCGGTGGAGTCGGTCATGCGAACTGATTACTCGTCGAGAGAGTTCCGAGAAGGGTGGTGGTGGTGGTGGTGATGGTGGATATTGTGGGTGGTGATATGAGTAGCGGCCGTGACCTAGCAAATGAGGCTCTTTGCAGAATGGCCACTGTCTAAGAGGAGGGGGAGGGTGTATGGTTGTTGTCTCTCAGGCAACGTCGAGGTAGGTCAGTAGGTCGGTAGGTCGGTAGGTCGGTAGGTCGGTAGGTCGGTAGGTCGGGTAGGTGGTCGGGAGGAGGTGGGTTGGTGGTGGTGTGGACTTGGGGGGGGGAATCTGGTTAGCCGTGGAAGGTCGGAAGGTAGGGCGGTAGGGCAGTCGGGCGGTAGGTAGGAGGTACTCGCATGGGAATGATGGATTTTGAAGGCAGACAATGGCAGTTTGGACATGCCATTTTTGATTGTGAATGTAGGACATATAGGACAATAGCATTACCCTTTCGCCCCCCATGCTGTCATGTGTGAAGCGGAGCGACGCTAGGCTCAGCTCCAGCAGGCTAAAGAGGGGAGCTAGTTGTAAGGGAGTAGCAGTCGAGTCGAGCTACGTTGTCCTGGTGGTCCCGTCCGGTCCGGTTGAAGGGAGATCGAGATCGCGATCGAGATTGATTCTGGTGGAAGAGGCTGAGACGATCGGTCAAACGGCGTGGGATCGACGGAGATGGTGGATGGGATGGGGCCATGGGATGGGGAGCGAATCAGAAGCTCGGATTGGGTACGGAGGTAGGGGAAGGGGGGGGGGGGGGGGGGGGGGGGGGGGGGGGGGCTATTCTAAAAAGTATGAAGATGAGCCGTCCGTAGTCTTGGGTAGTAGTAGTAGTAGTTTGGGGTTTGGGTAGTCTGGGTAGTCTGGTAGTCTGGGTAGTCTGGGGGAGTCTGTAGGTGTAAGAGTACGTACGGTCAACAGCTGTCCGACCTACGACCTACCGGCACTACTACTACCACTAGTTTTCCCATCTGGATCTGGATCTGGATCTGGATCTGGATCTGGATTAGGTCTAGGAATTCATCCTACTTATGCTCGGGCCGGGATGATCCAGCACCCACCGACTGCACACCCAACAAACGGCCGATCCAGCAGCCGCCTTCTCGATCAGCGGTCCTGCAAATGAAGAAAGGAATGGACGAATCAACGAACGGACGAGTGAATAAAGAAATGGGTCTCGGAGGATAAACTCAAAGTCCGTGCCTAAATGGCCGGGAAGGTGGGGCCGGCCGGGAAAACATGAATGACATGATCATCGCAGATGACGGGCGGACGGAGGCGGAGAGCGGCTCCGTGGGTGAGGTGGGTCGGGTGGGGTCCTGTGGATATCCAGAAATAAACACCATGGCATTTTTACTACTGTACCTTGTATTTCACGCATATCGAGGGACCAGGCCCAAGTACTACTATGTACAACGGTACAACTAGGTACCTACCTACCTACCTACCTATCTACCGCTATCGATCGATCAACTCCTCGCTCCTTCCTCATTTTCCATCCTCATCGCCTGTGATCTGGTCGCGAAGCTAGCTCTATGCTTATTCCATCCTACTACTATCTGCTACCACGACCGACATCGAGCATCGAGCATCGGCCATCGGCCATCGGCCGCCGGCCGCCGGCCATCGAGATTTTCTCGGAATCTTGGCATCTGACGGAGGAGTGGAGTTGGGAGAGGCACAAGTCAACAAGCCCAGCCAAGACACCTGCCAAAGCCAACTCCACCCCGTACCCACCCTACGTCCCCGGGACTCCCGCATGAGTTACAAATACGGCGGTATTACTAAGTAGGTAGGTATCAGCAATATCACATTGCATAGCGCATATTTTGCATATTTTGCGTTCATTCCTCCGCCTATGGATTGATTGGTGGATTGGTCAGGTCTCGAGCCTGGAATGCCAAAAAGAAGACAAAAAAAGAAGAAAAAAAACCAACGGCCAAATCCTCTTCTTATACGGCATGACTCGTGCAGGGCCCAAGTTAAGTAAAGACACGTGATGCCTGCTCCTGTGGTCTATTTCCTGTCCCGCATAAACCCTCCCAAGTGGCGCGCGAGGCTACTACTAATCACGTACCTGCAATCTTGGCTTCCTAATGGATCAGTGCCTTCTTGATTGAGCAAAAACCAGTTTGACCTGAATAGATTATCTGATTTAATGATACTGGATTAACCGTCGGTAGGCATCTCATCGGAGTGATTTCCGGCACCCCCTGATCAACGAAGTCCATCGGGGGTCCTTTCGAATGAGCGTGGAACACGAAAATCGGACTTCAAGCAAAGTCCATCAGCAAAAGTACATACGCATTACCACCAACTCTTATTAAATAATTATTTCTTCCGCAATACACCAGATTCGATGATTTCCTTTCGATCTAGGTATGTGACGCGTTTTTTTTAAAACAGAGTTGTGGTTATCAAGATATTCGGGGCGGACAAGTAAAATTTAATTATTCTAGTTGGTTTTTGGCCATATTTTCCCTACTTTTTCATATTGACCCGCAATAGATGAATGCATTTTATATGTTGATATATATATATATATAGATAGGATACACATTTATAAACCTTTTTTTTTTTTTTGAGCATATAGTGATCCTCTTACGATTGTCCGCGAACTCCTTTGATCGTCCACTTTACATCCCAGTCAATGAAATCCTTCGAAAAACCCAATAGCTTTGCTTTTGATTCCAAGCATCGAGCCCACAGATCCAACTTATCGTTCTCGACTATTTTCGTTGGAATAAGCATTTGCTGCCGCGACCCGATCCCTTCAGTCCACGAGAAGCGCTGCGCTTTCTTAAGCTTTTTTGATGTCATCAACCAGATATAACCCTGTACAGTTTTTTTTTCGTCGCCCCAGAAGGATGTCGGGATAAAGGTCTTGTCGATGTTTTCCATTTTCCACTCTCTTGCTTTAATAGCACAGTACCAACTCCCTTCTTCCTCACCTACATGTCTATCACCAGGTTCTTTTCCTATTCCAATGGTTAGCTCCGCTAAATAAATAAGTCAACGCTCTATGTGAGTCAAACTCACCTATGTAAAAGCCACGTCCAGATTTATCCGCAGATAAAGGTTCCCCTACGTACAGCTTATTCTTTTCATTGACGCGCTTAGCAGCGTCCTAAAGTTCGCGTCGTTAGTATAAGGCTTATGCTAGATAAATGAAGTGAAGACTTTCTGCTGAAAGTGTTGCATAGCCGATCACTTTTCTACTCCGAAATCCGTGAGCCTCGCTAAATGAGAGAGGGCTTAAGGCGAGCAAGATCAAGATCGCGAAGACAGACTTCGAGCGTAGCATCGTACTTATTTATGCAAGTCGTCTAATGATGCGCGAGTTGAGGAAAAGGAAATAAGCTTGCATCCAAAGCAATAGTAATATTATCCACATGACAGCATGAGGATAGCGGAATAAACAGTCACACTTCTCTCACTCTGTACCTTATACATCCCAGCGCAAACAAAATAACCCACGTTTTCCTACGTAGTGTCCTCCACTCCAGTACCTACCTACATATCGACATCAACAATTTCCTTCCTTTTTCGCCTGCGAACCCTTCCTGTCTGTCTGTCTGTCTGTCTGTCTGTCCGTCTCTCTGTCACTGCCGACTTTTCTCCCCTTCAAAAGCTGTATCCGACATCTTGATCTCTTTCAGACATTGATATCTTCAAAACCCAACCACCACCCGCCGTCCACAACTCTGAAGCCCATTGCCCATCAAGATGGCCTTATCGGACGATATTCGGGTCGATGCAGAAGATCATCACGGGTCGGTGAGCGAGCATGATCTCGCGCAGGTACGTACATGTTACACGTTCGTTCACGGTACGACTTGGGAAAGCCGTATCTGGATACCTATATCCAGGGCATTTCTGCCTCAAATGCCACAAAGGCCCGCATTGCATGTAGTATGTGCATGCATGCATGCATGAATACCTACTATTACCTATTATCCGATATTCAGCATCAGCATCAGCATCGGCATCAGCATCGGCATCTCACATCTCCTATGTTGTCAAGTCAAATTCCCATGCCCCCTCGCTTCAACCATCTCCTGATTCCCAAACGCCGCTAACGCCACCACTCTCCCGTGCTCTAGACCCTCCAACAGATCGCAAGGTGCGTTGCCATGCGGATTCTCTGCCCGTCAACCAAAAACGCGCGCTCTTTTGTCTTTTCCCATGCCGGGAGCAATGCATGTTCGTCTTTTCTCCATGTTCGCCAGATGGCGCCGGACTGCTTTTCCGTCGGGCGAGGTTGAGTGGCCTCAAACACGACAGACCACTTTCCCAAACATCTGTCTGTCTACAGTCTGTGCTTCCCATCAGTCACCGTCTCGAGCCTTTCCCTTTCTGCGACATCATCCCCCCTCCTCGAATCCCTAAATCAAGCCTCTCCGTCCAACCCTCCCAGTCTACAATGTAGATTTCCGTTTCTGTATCTATCATCCAGGCCCCCGCCCCCCTAGCCACCACCCCCCAAAGATTCCAAATCCCAATCATGACCCCCAAGCCCCCCGGGGACACACCTGACACTTTCTCCCCTCACCTCCCTACCCTTTCCCCTCTTCTCCCAAACTTTCCAAAAATTTGACACGAATCCTCGAAACGGCGGCGGCGGCAGCAGCAGCCAGACTCGCGCGCGGCGTCTCCAGTACATACGTGACGTGCGTTGCCTGGCACCAGACGAGCTAACAGATGACCTTGGCATGATGTGTCTACAGAGGCGAGAAGACGGCCGAGGCACTCGAGTCGAACCTCACGAGCCTGGAGAAGAAGATTGACGACTTGCTCGCCAGCTTCGAGGAGACGGAGCGGAAGATGTTGCAGGAGCAGGGGCAGGGGCAAGGGCAAGGGCAGGGGCAGGAGGCGGAGGAGGCCAAGGGGAAGCAGGCTGGTACTGGAGAGGGGAAGGATAAGGGCAAGCCTTGAGATGGGACGTGAAGTGTCGTGAACGGAGATGTGTGTGTGTGTGTGTGTGTGTGTGTGTGTGTGTGTGTGTGGGTTGGTGGGTGGGTGGGTGGAAAGAGAAAGACATTGCAGAGATAGCGGCCTATTCTTCGAGGGGGGTGGATGTGGAGATACATGGGCTACCCAATGGCACCGATTGCTATTATGCAGAAAGATGAAGTACGACAAAGCACAATACGAGTTCATCTTCTTCTTCTTCAGATCTACCTACGGGATAAGAAGGTATCTGCCAGAGGGGAAGGAAAGGAAAGAAAAGCTTCGGAAAGACAGAAAACAGAAAAATGCAGGACGAATTATACATTTCTACAAATAATGCCCTACACGCCCCTTCTCTTTCCCTCCCCTCCCCTCCCCTCCCCCCCCAACAGCAGCCACGTTTCTCAAATGTACGCTGGATCCAGACCCAAACTCGCGATGACTAACTATACAAATAGGTATCCTGACTGTCCATCCTCAGGTGGATGCCATGCTCTCTCGCCCTGCGCTCAATATGCAGAAACCCCAAGACCGGACGTCTATACACACCCCTCCATCACACAATCCATCTCCAACAGGTCAATACTCCAAGCCCTCACCCCCGAGAATGTTCTTCAGGATCCCCGCTCCGAGTCCCTCCACAGCCTGCAGGACCTCCTTCTCACCCACACAGCTGCCCACTCTTCTCTCGTCCCCAACTCCGGCCCCAGCACCAAACTTCTTACTCTTCCTCTGCCCCGTCAGCCCCACGAAACTCCCATTGCGCCCATCCACGGCACTGATCAGACTCAGCGTCTCCAAACTCCCAATCACATCTCGAAACTCCGTGCTGGTAAGTGGATGCAGGATCGCGTCCTGCGTGCACAGTTTGCAGTAGATATCGTACAGAGCCTTGACGGTGGGAGCTGCATTCCTCGACTTGGAAGGTGTGGCAAGCAGGTTAGCGGCTGCATCGCGCTTCTTCTTCTCCACTGCTACCAGGGCGCAGAGAGCGGCCTTCTGTTGCAGGTTGAGGGTTTTGAGGCGCTGGTTGGCGCCGTTGCCGAAGGTCGAGGACGTGATCTTGTTGACGTGGGAGATTGAGGCTCGGGGTGCGGTTTCGACGGTCAGAGCGCCGAGAGACTGGGCGAGTGACTTCAAAGGGACCGATTTGGCGGCAGAGGGAGAAGAGGCGAGGTTGGTATTTTCGCCGAGGGGGTTCTTGGATGGAGAGTCGAGCAGAAGTTGTTCGTGGAGAGCCTCCTCGTGCTTCTGCTTCGTCTCGGATTCCACGAGATCGATGGCGCGTCTGCAGATGTCGAAGGCTTTTCGCAGGTCGCCGCTTTGGCTTGAAACTTTGCGGGAGCAGAGCTCAATGGCGGCTGGATGGAGGAATGGGACGTAGTCGGGAGTTGGGCTATCAGCGGCCACGAGAGACTTTAGTCGCGTAACGATCACCGTCTTGATTTGCACTGCGCTGTATGGCAGAAATGGAAGAAGCTGGGGCTTCAGATTTCGGGCCTTAAGTCGAGGAAGGAATCGATCGGTCATGTCCAACGCGTTCGCAATGCCAACCAAGATTAGACGTGAGGACTTCTGAAGGGACCACTCGAACAGCTTGTACATGATCTCCAGGTCCAGGGTGAGGATGTGATCGATTTCGTCGAGGGTGACCACATAGACCGTCTTGTTCTTCTTCCTTGACACAAACATTCCCTGCAGAGTCATGATCTCGTCTCCCTCCAAAATTTCAATACCATCACACAAGTTCTCCAACAGATTTGCTTGCAGGTCCTTTGACGTCTTCATGCTCATACAGTTTATGTATGCCTTCTTAATGGTCGGTGAAGCCTCGAGAGACTCGGTGACCTCATTGACCATGGCGCTCTTGCCAGTTCCCGGTGGTCCACTGACATAAGTACATCCTCCAGATGTCTTGGCGATGCAATCCTTGACGAAAGTCGACAACTCCTCTCTCTCGGCCTCTCTACCCACGAGTCTTCCGCGCTCTGTGCTACGCGTGAAAAGCTGTCGGGCGCGACTGTATACTGTTGCGATCGATCCACCAGGTGTGACAGGAGTTCGAGGAGTCCGAAGAGTCAAGGGCTTTCCGGTGACCATAACGCGGTGTCTAGGTGTAGTGGGCACGGTCTTTGAGAATGCATCGTAGTGTCGAGGAGTCTGCGGTGTGAGGGTTTGAATGCGCCTCGGATAGGGATCTATTTCGAGTCAGTAATATTCTACGAAAGAAGACGCGTATACTGACCATCCCGGGTCGTCTTGACTTTCGAGGGAGACGAAAGGATTCTTCGCGCTGCGGCCCCATGCTTCGCAGGCGTCGATTCATCGATATCCACTGGCTCGCCATCTTGAGATTGAGTACGCGTAGGTTTGGACACGAATGGGTTTTCGTTCTCGTCGTTGAAAATTTTCGATTGTTGGTTGGTTTTGACGCGCTTCGATACCGAGATTTTTAGTGCAGGACTCGGGATGCTCGTCGAGCTTCGTGTCCGCTTTCCCAAAGTAGAAGCCATTCTGTCGGATGGTTCCTGCTGTTGTGTGTTGGTCGCGATGGAGGATTTCCTTTGCTATTACGGATTGGCAGCGTGGCATGAGAAGTAATAGTCGCGATCGTGAGGCGTTCGCGTGATGGGTGCAAGGATCCTTATTCGACGTCTAATCACGTGCATACCACCCCGTGACACATATCCCTACTTCACGCGTTCGTAAGCCTCTCAACACCCTCCCGACCGGTGAGCCCCCACAGGAACCCATGCCCCGAACTTTTGGTACACCCTCCCCCTTTTCCTTCGAATATACTACAGTAGTAAGTATCGGAAAAGATTTTTCGTCTCGTACCCTTCCTCTTCCGTATATGGCCATTTTGGTAACGAGCCAGGGAAACCACTGGGGCGAAAACCTGCTCCATATAATCTTCCAACCTTCCAATCAAAAGTCTTGTCTTATATTCTGTATTGCTTCAAGATGTATTTTCAAGCTAAGCACACTTGACATGAGAGAACCGCACTCTTTGCATGTTTTTTCAGCTTTTGTGAACCTTCTTATGTCTTGTAAGCGTATTTAAGCTGGCAAATAGTAGTATTTTCCCGCACTCTTTGCATGTAATTAAGCCTTTATGGAGCTTCTTACTACTATATCTTACAGGACCATCTGGGCGGGCAAATATCTTTCCGCACTCTTCACCTGTCTCTGGGTTTTTAAAGTGGCAGGTTGTCCGCTTCGGTGCCTTTGATATCTTCGCTGTTTTCGATTCTCTTATTCTCTGGTTTTTGGTTACCATGATGAAAGGGCGAAGCGTACTTCCAATTATTAGCTAAGCCCTCAAAATAGTATCAATACGTACAAGCTTTAATATATCCCGCAGCCAATTATGCGTAGCTTGCGGAATTAAATACGGGGCGTGCTTGTGTTCTTCGTGATCGCATATTCCGTTAGTAATAGTCCGATGCTATGCCTCAAAGCTGGTCTCTCCGCGCTCAATGTTAACGCGTGGAGTACCGTATCTTTCAGTCTGGTGCTCGTGCGTGGATAAAGATCTGAGCTTCTCTTCTCTATTCAACCTTGGGCCCTATCGTATGCCATCGATCTACCTATCTACCTATCCTCACCACCTCTTCCTCCTCCTCTCCCCCTTCTCCTCCTCCCCAGCGGCAATGCATCTCCCATCTCCCGTCCCAGCGCTTGTACCTGTGCCTGCAACGTTTCGGAATGGCCCATCGGACAGCTGTAAGTACCAACTAAGTACTTAACTACCGGTAGTAGTACATCTGATATCTGTAGCCGCCGGGCATCCTTGTTCAGCCCCGCCAATCATGGGAGTGGCACGTCTTCTGCTTCTACAACCCAAGAATCAAGCCATCCGATGTTGATCTGTCAAGCGCTGACTATTACCCAGCCAGCCCAGCCAGCTTCATGAGCGCATCTGCCCGTGCTTCGTTTTTTGCATCTTCCATCATCGTCGCACCAATTCTCAGCTTTGCGCAACCATATCTCCCTACCTAGGTCCTTCCTTACCTCTCTCTCTGCCTCTTTCCATCGTGGTCGCAGAAGCTCGGCCTTGAACTCATTACGACAACCCCGCATTGCCCAAAGCTCATCTCTCTACGGAGCAGATACCGGTACCCCAGAACTTTGACAACTCCAATATCCTACAAATAAAAATAACACTTGGTGCGTCACCAGCCGAACCCTCATTGGATCGTGCCTACCCTGTGCTGTGCATAAAGATGGCTGGCCGTCAAGGCAAGCCAGAGGAGGAGCTCTTTTTCCAACGACCCTCGAACGGAGAGGATAGCCCTACTGTCGAGCCTTTGAGAATATCCAAGCCGCTCAGTCCCAAGCCTCGAACAGAGTCAGCCTCCTCAGGCCGAGTCAACTATCTTCCTCCCTCCAGCAAGAACGGCTTCCCTCTACCTCCGGGCGCATCGAGCTCTGCCAGCCCTCTGCCGTATCCCGATGACCCCGACCTCTGCACTAGACCTTCCGAGTCTCGAAACAGGCGCCCTCCATACCCTGAAGACCCGAGAGTGGATTCGGGTAGGAAAGACTCGGGAAGCCCTGCAGGAAGTCCAGGCAGGGAACAAATAAGATCAAGTGGTGGAAGGACTCCTTCAATCGACATCTCGTCGCGGCTGACGACCAGCCCTATTGACAAGAGGGGACCGGGTCTGGCAGAACGAAGGGGGACTGCGCCCAAACCTCTGCCAGATTCTCCTGGTTCAGATCTGCCAGATAAAGAGGGGCTGTGGGCCAAGCAGCCCACAAGAGATCCCAAGCCCTCACCTGCTGCATCACGTCCGGCCCAGTCAAGCACTCCTTCATATCCCGAGTTCCGCCAGCAATACTACCCTCCACCTGTTCCAGATACAGCTGAGCTGAATGGAACATCTTCTTCAGATAATCTGATCGCTCCCAACGCGATGAACCGATTCGCCTCTACTGCGTCGACTTCAACTACCAGGGCCACGAGAGGCTCACCCCCTCCCCCAGAGACACCAATCGAAGGACCTGGAGAGCTGCCCGGTGGTGGAATCGAAGCTCGATATGCAGCCGCAGGAATTTCAGGGACTGCTACCTTAAGCAGTCTCCAGGCACAGAATGCTGCAGCTGCGCAGAGACAACACCAGTATGGACCTCCGCCAGTCCCCCAGCTTCCTCAGTCGCCTGGCCTCCATCCAGTCCAGCATCAGAATATTGTCAGGCCTTGGACACCTACCGAGTCTCCAGATCAGCAACCTCACGGCCCACCAACCGTATACCAAGGGCCAAAACAGGTGACAAACTCATCGCCTCCCCGAGCACAGCAGCAGCATCAACAAGGTGGACCCAGTGCAACAGGCCAATCCAATGCACTCGAACAGGATTTCCAGCGGATGCAATTGTCGCCGTCCCCTCCTCCAGCCTATTCTAGCGTGACCCCGGGTGGCACCGGTGGAGCTCAAACTTACCCTAATGAGAAGGGCCGTACCGGTAGTGTACCGGCCGCAATAGCGACCGGCCCTAAACCTAACATCGCTTCTCCTCTCACGTCTCCGGCATTACAACACCCAGGACATCCAGCTTTTGCAAATGATCCAAGAGAAGAAGTACAGCGCCCTCAACAGCAGCAAGCTGCACAAACAGCCCCTGTACAACAGTTTGCCAATTCATCGCCCTTCCAGGGCGCCGGCCCGAGCTCACCACCGCCTCTTCCGGAAGGATGGATTGCCCATCTAGACCAGAATTCTGGACAATACTACTACATCCACCTCCCAACTCAAGCTACGCAATGGGAATTCCCCAAGGGACCTACGCCTCTGAACCACCCTGACACTGCACCATTGTCACCCACGGTGTCGACGTATGGAAACCCCCTCGCTTCTCCAGGGTTGAGTGCTTTTGGCAAGACGCCTCTAGGATCACCTGGATTTGCACCCCACACCCCAGGCTACGCGGAGAGTATTATGAGCATGACTTCTCAGGCCCCAACTGCTGCGGGATTCTCAGGTCCTCCTCCAAGTGCTGGAGTTGATATGTACAAGATTGCCCCTACGAATGGAGTGTACTTTGGACCATACCTCCGATACGTGAACATGAACCTGGAGCGAGGCGTCTGGCTGGGTACCATAATGCTTGTGACTGATGGTCCGCAACCGCCAACAATTCATATCCATCGAAGCGTTGACTTGTCTCCTAACCCACGTCAATTGAAAGCTAGCCCCATCTTCACCCATCAGCGATGGGTTTTCTACCGTTATGATATAGACTTGCAAATGGGTGATGGGCCAAGCGACAAGTGGACTTATGCAATCACCTCGCACCTGGGGTGTACACGCTACGAGTTCTTAGTAGCAGGTCGCCACGAGACAAACTGGAGATTCATAGCACATTCCGGTAATGATTTTGCCATGAACACCAGCGTCAATGAGCGTTCTAAACTGGGCGGGATAGGCTTCATGTGGAAAGATATCTTACAGAAGAACGTTGAATGCGGTGGTTTCCACGTGCAGCTAGGGCTCGGTGATCAGATCTACGGAGACAGGTTATGGAAGGAGATACCGTTGCTCAAGCAGTGGTTAGCTATGAGCGGAAAGGAAAACAGAAAGACCGCTGCTTGGACCGCTAGGCATGAGGAAGATGTTTCTCACGCCTACTTCCACTACTATACGAGTCACTTTGACCAGCCATACCTGCGAGAGGCATTCGCTCAGATTCCTCACATCCTCCAAATCGATGACCATGACATGTAAGGCAGCAAAATTTTTTCCTCTTGTATCCAAGTACTGACATGAGCAGTTTCGACGGCTTTGGCTCCTATCCCGACTACATGCAATCCTCCAACATGTTCAAGAACATCGGCCGCGTCGGTATCGAGATGTACCTCCTCTTCCAACACCACACTACCCTGGAAATCCTCCGCAATGTCAACTCGGACATCGACCTCTTCACCATCACCGGTTCAGGGTGGCACTTTGTCAAGTATCTTGGCCCAGCCGTCGTAGTAGTCGGTCCTGATTGCCGCTCAGAACGCAATCAACGACAAGTACTTGCTGGTCCTACGTACCAAGGCTTATTCCCAAAGGTAGCGACTTTACCGCCTAGTGTGCAGCACTGCATATGGATGATTTCCGTGCCGGTCATATATCCGCGCCTGGATACTGTGGAAAGCATCGCGCACACGATGGCGACAGCCAAGAAGGGCGTCACTGGTACATATAACCTGCTCGGCAAGGTAACGAGTTCCGTAGCGGGTGTGGTAGGTGGCAAAGAAGCTGTGGCTTCCGGTTTCAGCCAAGTGAAGAAAGCAGTCGGAAAGTCTGGGCTGATGGGCGGTGTCCTGAACACGTTCGGCGACATTGACATCGCGGACGAGCTGCGTGACATGTGGACTCACGAATCGAAGGATCTAGAGCGGACTTACCTGATCAGAACGTTGCAAGGAATTGCCAACCAAAAGGGCCTGCGCATGACATTCTTGTCTGGAGGTGAGCTAGCTACATCCTGCTCGAAATACCCAATAATACAAAGCTGACAACAGACCGTACAGACGTCAACTGCTGTGGCGCAGGCCTCGTCCACGATCCCTCCCATCCCTCCGACCACAAAACTATGTACCAAGTCATCTCGTCGGCCGTCGTCGCGGCCCCACCTCCATCCTACGTCCTGAAGCTGCTGCACAATAACAAGCCGCTGTACGTACCCGCCAACGGCCAGAAGACAACCAACCAGGTCTCCGACACCAAGGAGGACATGATGGAGATCTTCCAGACAGACACGAACGGCGGACCGCGCGAGATGAAGAAGCTGATGGGCCGCCGGAACTACGTCGCATTCGTAGCCTACGACCCGGAGAACGTGCCTGGCAGCAGCGGCTATTCGAGCGCCGGCAGCGTGAGTGCCGGCCAGAGCGGGCTGGCGAAGCTGAGCCTGGCCGTCGATTTCATCGTACAGGGGGATAGCGGGTTTGCGGCGCCGACGAAGTATGGGCCGGTCATTATTCCTAGCTTGGAGTTTGGGAGATGAGCTGGTGACCATGATGTGCTTGACGAGTTTTTGTTTTGGCGAAGAATGAAAGCAGGACTTGTTGGTTTGGTTTGGTCGAGCGAGCAAGCAAGCGCAAGCATCTGGAGAGGGGGCAAAGGAGTTGTACGGCAGCGCCTGGGATTTATGAACGAACGCTTTTTATTTTCGCCTCTAAATTCCCCCTGACTGAATAAAGCGTCCTATCACACCCACCTGGTCCGAATCAGAATATGTGCTGTGCAAATATAGTTCCTGTTCAGAGTCAAGCCTGTGCTTCTAAAATGATCGACTCTCAATGCCCGCTGCCCGCGTGCGGTAGTCAGAGGTCAAATAATTTCTTGATCTGCGCGGTGGTATCCGCAATATCCTTTACGCTATGCCCAATCGTCCTCGGATCGGAGAAGATCTCATGGTCATTGCCCCCGACCTGGGTCTGGTCGCCGAAGAAGTGGATGGTGGTGTACTCGATGCCTCCCGGCAGCTTGGCGTCGTTCTCGAGGTGCTGCAGACAGTACCGCTTGTCCCAGCCGTTGGGGAAGACGTCGAAGGAGATTTGGCCCCCGATTGAGTACCTGCCCACCCATCCATGAATCAGCCCTGCCATGCCCTGCGGCTCCCAACCCCTCCCGGTCCCGATGGAATCATCCTGCACATTGCAAGTGGGGGAGAGCCGGTACTCACGTCAACCCCAACTCGGCAAACTCCGCCCTCAGCGCCTCCACGAACCTTGCCCGGATCCCGTGCTCCAGATCAAACTTCTGATACTCGTCTCTCTCCCTCGGACTGGCGTTCCTCCCAATGGGGCTCACGTTCACCATGCCATTCCGAAACTCCACAAAGGTGCCCCGCTTCACGGGGATGTCCAGGTCCGCAATGTAGTGCAGGATGAAGCGCACCAGCCTCTTGTAGTTCTCCTCGCCGAGCGTCTGGATGAAGGAGTTGGAGGGGAGGGGCGTGCCGAGCTTGAAGGCCGTGAGCCCGTTCTCCGAGAAGCAGAAGTCGAAGAGCGTCGTGACGGGCGCGGCGGCCGGGATGCCGATTTGCTCTTGCTGCTTGGGGAGGTCGGAGCCGCCCACGAAGCCGATGGCTACCTTGTGCCGGAGCTGGGCGAGGAGGGCGAGCATTTCCGGGGTGGCGTCCTGGGTAGAGGTTGGGGTTAGCAAGAGGGTTGTGGTGGTGCTCGTCGTGGAGGGGAGCTAGCTGTGATGCTGAGGGCGATGCTGGAACTCACTTACCCCGCGGGGATAGGTGAGGGTCCCATCGACGTCGAAGAGGACGATTGTGTTGGCGATGGGACGTTTGTCGAGCGGTGGGTAGGAGTCTGCCATTTTGACTGCTCTGGAGGGGGTTACTTCTTTACATGCGTTGAAGAGGCTGAAAATGTTGAACAAGAAGGAAAGTCGAGAGAGATAAGCGGTCTAGCTGAAGCGGATGCGGGGTGTTACTATAGGAGCTAGAGGTCACCCCACTATAGCTAGACCCCTCATCTTATCGAGCTAGATCCCTGCTCATCCATCGTTGTTCAACAACAGCTCCGTATTAATCATAATATATTGCTATAGCACCGTTATAGCATAGCATTTGTAGAGCGTTCTTTATCCGCTTGCTCTTTAATTTCTTTGATTACTTTCTCTTACGATCAATCCCAGCCATTGTTCCTTTTCGTAGATTGCTCCATCTGTAGGTCTACACTACTCTTCATCAACCACAACTCCCCACTCGTGATCTTCGTTGCCATACGTGATATCGTAAAGCCACTGAGAATTGTACAAGTTAGAATGTCTTCAGCCAGCCTGGAGTTTTTGAGGAGTCCTACTTTTTTCAATATAGCAGCATAATACCCACTCGCACCATCACCCATCTTGACATCAAGTTCTTGCTCCCTGAAATTGATCGCCGAAACGGGGGCAATAAAATACTAAGCGTTGTATTAGCAATCACCATGCATATCCCATGAGCGACAGTAACGAAACACTCACAGCAGTTCCGGAGACGAAGGCCTCGACCAGCCGTCCTTCCTTCCAGGCTTCCACCAATTCGATCATTGTGAAAGTTCTCTCGACAACCTCTAGTTCTCGGAGATTTTGGGTGAGGTGCTTCGACCCGCTTGCAAGCCTGTCTCTGGCAAGTTCGAGGACACTTCGCCTCGTTACTCCATCTAGAATGATCTTGCTGTCCAACGGCGCCGTTACGAGCTGCAGCTTGCCTTCCTTGGTCTTCCAAACAACGAAGAAGTTACTTGCCCCAGCTTCAGTGACCTAGAAAAGTAGATTGTTAAACTCACACACTTTCTGAACATGCCTCAATCGTATCTGATGAGTCCGGGATAAGGGCCAACTCACCTGGAAGTCAGACCCGAGCAACCACAAGATCTGATCGTAACCCATCTTCTTGCCCTCCATATGGCTTACGAACGCCGGTCCATAGTTAGCACCGACTTTCGCATACCCAAAGCCACCAGGCCACGCCCTCACATCACTCTTCGAAGCGAGCAGCTTCAGCCCAGGCGGCTTCTCCACTGCCCCAGGCCGGGTCGCCGAGAAGTCAGGCCAAGCCACGGCCACGATAAACAGGAGACACTCTGACGGCGCCGTAGGGTTGATCTCTGGACCATTACCAATCATGGCTGGGCGGATGTAGAGGAAATTCCCAGGTCGGCTCTTGGGCAGCCATTCTTCAAAGTGCCATGTGTCAGTGAAGTATTTCCCTCGATCAAAGATTGGGTGAGCTCACTAGGACCATCCACCTTCAAGAAAGCCTTCAACAGCTTCTCCAGCTCTCGAGGGTCGAAAGGGGGTAGAGCTACGCGGCCACTGCTCATCACCAGCCTGGCACAGTTCTTGTCGGGTCGGAAGATTCGCAGCTTGCCGTCGTAGCCACGATACACCTTCATGCCTTCGAAGCACTGGGTAGCGTAATGGAGACACGACGCAATAGGCGACATGGTCAGCGGCCCGTACTGTTTGATCTCCGGAGCGTGCCAGCCAGCATCAGATGTCCACGTGACCATCAACACTGCAAAATCCATCAGCTGAAGCTTTCCACACCCTCCCATATAAAGGAGCATCCATATATCCCTCCTGTAGACCAAGTATAACATGACGCCCTCGTCGAGCCCATACCCGCATGTGAATGGAACGAGACGAAACTCTCCGCGGGCCAGCAGGACAAAACTCACTATGATCCGTACACGTCTTCATACCCCACACCGCGTCCGAGTTCACCTCCGGCACCTCCCTCGGCGCCGTCGTCTTCGTAACCGTCAACTGCGACACATCGAGCTCCTTCAGGGTGGGCTCGACCTCCGCCCTCTCCTTCGCGGCCGCCACGCCCGAATCCGTGAGGTGGTTCACGCTCTCCACTGCGTGGCCGCTCATGATTACGAAATACCTCTCTCTGAAAGAAACAGATTCCCCCTCTAAAGATCCTCTTCTTCTGCTCCTGCTTATGTTGTATAGGCAGCGAAAATCGAGGTTGTATGTTGAGATGGATCGACGAGGGTCGTGAGAGGAGACCCGCCTCGATGGCACGGTGCTACAGCTGCCAAAGGTGGATAGTATAATAATCGTCGGCTCGCTTAGGTGGGCCTCCTTACATTCTTTTAGTCTACGATTAGCCTGGGGCCACCAGGATGGGCTAGAGTGCATGTCCCACCTTTGGGGCTACCGGTATATAGACATCTCCTAAAGAGAGGAGCTTATGATACCGGTAATACATCCTCGCCTTATGCACCTCCCCCCTTTAAAGTGGTCACTGCCGCAAAGACGTCTTTTCGCAAATCCTTTGAGCCGCAGTCAAGTGCTAGAAACTCTTAAGACGAATACTATCAAACGACTCATACCCGGCCGAGAAAAACGGCCTTAGACCGAAACTAAAGCGCTTTCATACTAAAATTGTAACGATCACCCTTCTCTATACTTGTAACCTAGATTTTTTGATTACTTTCCATACCGCACACCTTACGTATCTAACTCAAAGCAGATTATAATATTTAAAATCTTATTAGCCCATTGCACGAATCAACACTCCTCTTCAAAAGCCTTATTTCCTTCGCAGAATCTCGATTAAATCGAAACCTGTCGGTACATCAACATCGACCCGCCGTGCCGTAGTTGGGAGGGAACACGGCAGGTTCGGCCATCTCAGGCACGGATGAGCATGCCTCGCTTAGCGTGGCATGCCCTCAGGAAACCCCCAGTTTCTTTCGTAGTACGGTAAACACCATTAGGTACCGGTATGTAGCTAGCTAGTGCACGTGACTCCTTCCATTCGCACAGAAGGCGTCAGCGGCCCTGAACCTTGGAGAGCAGACAGGAATCGAGTACCATTTTTTCCCCATCGTTTTTGCAATTGCAAGAAGCTGCGTGCGCTGCACGCTAAGCGATACGAACGTTCGCTACCGGCGATCCAACAGAGAGCACAACAGCTTTTTACTTTTACACTTGTCTCTTTTTCTTTTCGAAATCAAGAGATATCTTATTTCCCTTTTGAAAAATATGATGCTTTACTTTTGAATCATTCATTCGACTTTGAGTTTTCCTTTTCCACTATCACCCACCTTCTATTACCGTATCTACATATAGCTTCGATTTTATCAAGCGCAAAGCTAAGCTCTCTTAGTAAGATGTCAGGAATAGGAGGCTCAGTCAGGTGAGCTGACTATGTACGTTCTTTAAAAGATTTCACTAAAAACAATCAAGAAGTATAAATACTTTTATTTTATTTTATTTTATTTTATTTTATTTTATTTTATTTTATTTTATTTTATTTTATTTTATTTTATTTTATTTTATTTTATTTTATTTTATTTTATTTTATTTTATTTTATTTTATTTTATTTTATTTTATTTTATTTTATTTTATTTTATTTTTTATTTTTTTTTTTTTATTATTTTTTTTTTAAAAAAAAAAAAAAAAAAAAAAAAAAAAAAACCGAAAAAGTATAAAAGCCAAGCAGCAATCGATCGATCAGAAGGAGCTCGACAATCGCGTAGAGGAACATAAATACAGAAGAGAGGATATCCAGATCCAGGCAAAGAAAGGTGCGTTGCCTTTGCGCTGTATATTCGGGCCCAGCACTCTCTCATTTGATGATGATATCTCCCCGGGACAGCAGACAAAGCCGCCAACGGCGGATCCCGTGAAGGCTGTAGAACGTGTGTGTAGCTGCTGGCTGCTCAGGAGGGTTCGCGTAGAGGGACGAATCCAATTAATTTTTTTTTTTTTTTTTTTTTTTTTTTGCTTTTTCAGGTCTTCTGTAGGGATGTCATGTATCTAGATGACAGGGTCTCTCGTTGGGAATCCAAGTTTCGTATGGATATCGAGGTGAGCTCAATAAGCTTTAGCTTAAATGAAAAGTCGCTCTACCCTTCCTTGTATTGCAGTACTGCAGAAGATAGACTTGGCTCGGTGGAGAGTCGATAAGAAGTCACCATCGTAATGAGTTTTCACATTTGACAATAACGAAGGATGGCTAGAGTGCGTGTCGTCAGTTGAGGATGAAGGATCTTTAGCGAGGAATACAAAAGCTCGTCTCTTCCAGTCCTCGGAGACTCCCGGGACGTTGCGTGAATTCCAAACTCATCTAGAGATCTGGGCACCGTATGTATCTCTCTTACAGACCAAGTCGGCAGGATACCAACTGCCCTCCGGCAATGCAGAATGACTACAGGTTCAAGACTCCAACGCTATGCACAGATATATCGCATCAACATATCACTCATCACTATCATCCTCCACAACCTTCCTCTTCTTCCTCCTCGGCGGCTGCAACGGTTCTTCGTCCTCATCGTCTTCCGTTTGCTCATCGGACCCGATCCTCACAGGCGCTTTCGAATGATCTGGGCTAATTGGAGCCGGATCCGACTTGCCCTTTCCCCCAATTAAAGTCTGCAAATCAGGTATCTCATCATCATCCTCATCATCCTGCGTATTCGAGAACTGAGTCGGCACGAAGAACGGTCTAGCCTTCGGAGTTGCTTCCGGCGGCGATGTTGAAGACCCCCTCATTCTGGATCTCGCGGCACTGGATTCGACGTATTGAGTTCCGTCAGCGATGAAATTCCGAAGACTACCAAGATCGGAGTCTTCGTCCTCGGAGCGATCTTCGCTGCGAATCAGGTCTCCTTCTCCCTCGCTATCCGAAGAGAATCCATCTCGTCTCCGGCGAGCACGACATACAGAAGATGTGGGATTATTATCATCGCCCTCACTGTCGATGTCAGAAATGAACATGGCCATTCTCTGGGCCGGTTCCTTCTCAGGCCATTGATTTTTCCGCTCCATTGCTGTGGCTTTCGGTGTGGGAGTCTCGCCTTCATTGTGACGAGATCGTGCTAGAGCTTTCAATGCCTTTGCCTCATCTTCAATAAGGTACTGCGGGTCCCAGAATCCCCGAGAGGGCTCCACATCTCCGTATGGCTTAACATAACGGTCTTCGACGCTTTGGGAGTCCGCCAATTTTCTGAAAAGATCTACGCATTTGCTCGTAAAGTGGCCATGAGGGACGTTGACAGCCGGACCAAGAGTTCGTTGAGCTGTCGTATGAGCACCCATATCAGGTACGCTGACTTCTTGGGATTCATTGCCGCAAACGTTGATGTATCGGTCCACAAATTCTCTGTCTTCTGCAGGGGTAAGGAACACCGATTCCGGCGGGATGATAGGAGCCAGCAGATCCTTCGCTGGCGCTTTCTTGCGCTCTTTAGGCTCCACTGTTACTCCAAAATCTTCCAGGATACCGCCGTCTTCTGTCAATCTGGAGGCCTTGTGGAACCCCGTTATTACACCATCTGGCATGTGAAACTTCTTCTCGCGCTTCTTGGCCTTTCCTTTGGTCGCTCGTCGTCTCGGTTCGGGCAGTGCTGGGCCTTGGGTATTCTCGAAAGGAATCTCGATTTGCCTCTTATCCACAACTGGATTGACCTCTCTGGGAACAATTCGAACCGAGAGGTCGTGTCGGAATCTGAAGCGTTCTCCTGAGCTAATCATCTTCTGCATCTGCTCGTAGTTGTCTTTGGCCTTGCGGAAAGCGTCTTCTTCTTTCCCACGCATCAAAAGCAAGACGATATGGCCCGCTCTCTTTCTTCCTGTTCGTCCCATTCGCTGCAGCATGCGTATTGGAGAGCCAGATGCATCATAGCACACGATCAGATCTACCTGGCCAATGTCTAGACCTTCCTCACCAATTGAGGTCGCCACAAGGACGTTGAACTTTCCAGTCTTGAAGAAATTGATAGTCTCCTGTTGCTTCGCCTGGTTCATTCCTTCCGATCTTTTCGAATCCGCCTGTCCGACAAAGACAGAGGCCCTGACCAAGGGACCATGCCTATTAAGAACACGGGCAATCTCTTCGGCACTGTCACGGTATTCCGCAAATACGATTACTCGAGTACTTGAAGGTGGGGCATCCTCCCCCAGCCTGCCTTCTCCCGCATCCATGAAGTGGTTCAAAATAGTGTCACACAGATGAGTCAGTTTCGGGTGGCCAACGGAATCATCTTTGCTACGCGAAAGATGGATTATGTCCATCATCTTCTTGAATTCTGGACTTTGAGTGATCTGGGTTTTGTACTTCGATGGCTTTTTGCTGTCTTCCGAGCCATGTTGAAACTCTTTTATAGCCTCGTAGAAGGGTCCAATTCCATGAAAGTTGAGTAGTTTGATGCTGTGAGCAACACTGCCAAGAATAGAAAATAGGGCATTCATCATGTACTTATGTGGAATGCTGGCGTTTCGACCTTGGTCCATCATCCACTTCTTCCGTGCTTGTAGCATACCAAACGTGGTGAGCGACATTGGGTCTCTATTGTAGTATGCGTTCTGTCCGCAAAGCTGTGTCACAAGTGGCTGGAGTGCCTTGGAGAAGAGCTCTTTCGCCTTGATGATCTCATCCGAAGGATCGAGAATTACTTGATCGATATTCCGCTGATGCACGTATTGCTGGATATCTATCGACTCTTCGGTACGGATCTCAACCTTCGAAATCTGCAAGTTATCGATGACCTCCTGAACGGCCTCTACACTGGCTCCAGGAGTGGCTGTCAAGGCAAGTACACGGAAGCTGTTGTTGAAACGGCGCAAGAAATTGACGACTGTGGTATATGCGTAGTTTCCAGTTGCTCTATGAGCTTCGTCCACTACCAGCAGGACAATCTTTTTTGGATCTGCAATTCCACTCACCAGGTCGTTCTGAAGCGTTTGTGGCGTCATGAAGAAGACTCGCTTTGCATCCCACTCTTCGGCTCTCAAGGCTGGAGGTTGTTCGCCTGTGAGCATCGTAGTCTGTGATCTCGGTATGCCGACAATGTTGAAACATGCATCTACCTGTTGAGCAACCAGAGGTTTGGTCGGGGCAACAAAGATAATCTGTGCATGTTTGGTCCAACGAAAAAAATTGTACATGATTGTAGCCGCAATGAAGGTTTTTCCAAGACCAGTGGGAAGAGCAACCAGAAGATTGTGAAACAATCCATGCCTGACGATGCTGTACTGGTAGTCTCGAATCGCGCCTAGATTGGTCGGATACACCCACGTCTTCAAAGCTTCTTGGTCCAGGACGTGTTGGGTAGGTGCTTCCGGCGGCTTGTCAACCTTGAAGTTGAAGACCTTCTTCGCCTGCGACGCAGAGACCTCATCTGGAGCACGACCACCGAACAAGGTCGTCTGGCGGAGTCCTTGCTGTGGAGGAACGAGCCGCTGCTTTTGGAAATACGCCATTTGACTGGCTCTAAGAGGAGAGGAGCCTACGAGAATAGGTTCATTCGATCCTTGATTTTCTGGAGACGAGAAAGCGTCAGATGGTAGGTCGTCTAATTCTCGACTGTAGTCATGGTCTGGGGCGGGGTTGCCGTGTGAGCGATTATTGATTTGTCCCCGGGTAGTATTTTCCTGTGAGGGGTGGCTTTTTCGTCTCTGGAAGAAGCTCGCTGGAGGTGCAACCCGTTTAGGAGTCGTAGAGAATACCGGAGGCTTGATCACGGGTTCTGGCCTCGGCTTGATGTATATAGGGCCCCGGATTCTCCATGGGCTTGAACCAGGGAGGGCTTCTGCTTGGGTGGCCCCAATGATTTTCGCGGCTGGGACATCATGCTCAGTGATGTGAATTCGGTGTTTCTTCTTCTTCTGCCTGTCGTACTCTTCCTCTTCGCCGGAATTGCCACCCTCGTCGCATGAACCACGTCGACGTTTCCCTGGCAGCGGCGGGAGCTTCTGCGAAGCCGGACTGAAGGCTTCAATCAAGTCCTCATCAGCTATGTCACCATAATCATCATCATCGGCGTCCATCGTGTTTATGGTGGTTGAGCCTCAGCCCACATCTTTGGAGAAGAGCGGGACGTCGCGCGCACGCGTTCAGGCCTAAAACACGAACCTTATTGTATCACGTGTTCGGGAGTGCCCCACCTTTTCCAGCGCCGGCATTATCCAGTTTACTTAAGAAGGCTTTTCAATTCACTATGTGCTACGTTACACTAACATCAAAATCCCCGACCCGGCCTCTTTACCATGGGTCTCCGAACCGCTCCGTGCGATGCGACCTTCTTCACGGCCGATGCATTTGGCTTCTTCGCCATCTTCAGGCTCTCATTCTCCACCCTCTTCTCTTCTCGTAGCTTATCCTCGGCCATCTTCGTCTCAATCTCCATCTTCTTGTTGAATTCAGTTTCAGTTACACGCTTCTCTCGCGCCGAGTACCCTTTCTCCTTGACAGAGTAGAAGACACCTCCCAGCTCAGCAAGCCATTTGGGATCAACGGAGGTGACCGTTGACATGTATTCTTTTGAGGTTAGAATGAGTTCGTGGTAGACGACGTAGTCGGGAAGGTATCCCAGTCCATACAGGGCACTGGTTGGGTGTAGCTGGACGGACACACTGGTCCTCAAATTAACATATTCGCCAATCCCTTTGACCTTGGCTGCTTGATGGTAGTACCCAGAGCAAATGCACTTCCGAATGACATCCCAGTCAGTGCCACAGCTGATCATGGCCATCTTTTGCATCTTCATGATGTCGCCAAGCTGTTCCCGAATCTCTTTCGCCCGGCGAAGAGATTTTGGGTGTAGGAAGTGACGTGTACACCACGCATCGGAGTATCCATTCGACTTCCACTGCGAGTAAACGTGAAGAAAAGTGAGATGGTCTGATTCGGGAACGAAGAACTTCTCCCGAGCAGCGTCGGATTCGTCTTGGCGTTCCTTGGGTCTGTAGAAAACACTTGGCACACTCAACATGGATACAATCGTTAGCATCTCTTCACTGCAACCGTAATCCTCGGATGTGATGAGAAGTTTTGCTAATGATGGATCCATAGGGAAAGCCGTCATCTTGCTGCCGATAGCAGTCAGGTCACCAATATTGTCGAGAGCTCCTAGAGCCCAAAGGTCGAAAAGTGAGGTTGTGATTGTTTCTTGCGGCGGAGGATCCATAAAATCGAAATCTAGCAAGTCCTTCACACCCAGAGACTTTAAGAGCAGGACAGTGTTGGCGAGATTGGTACGTTGAATCTCGGGGATCGTTTGGATGTACATCTCATCCTTGAAAGCCGCCTCTGTGAACAGGTGATAGGCCTTCCCGGGCCCAGTACGACCAGCGCGACCAGCTCTTTGAGAAGCGTTTGCCTGCGAAATGGGTGTGATCTGAAGAGTGTCCATACCCATTCTAGGATTGTAGACTTTCAGTTTCGAGTAGCCGGCATCAACCACATACATGATACCATCCACAGTCAGACTGGTTTCCGCAATATTCGTAGCCACAATGACTTTCCTGACCCCAGGGGCAGCTTTGTCGAAGATCTTTGCCTGAAGATCTGCTGGCATCTGACTGTAAATGGGAAGGATACTAAGTTTCGGCGGATCATTCAGAGCATTGAGGCGTTCTTGAACTAGCTCGCAAGTTACTTCGATGTCTTCCTGTCCTGTCATAAACACCAGAATATCACCAGCACCCTGTGATACGTGAATGGCGAGAACTTGCTGAACAGCCTGATCAACGTAATCTTCAACAGGGGACCGATGATACATAATATCGACGGGGAAAGTCCGACCAGGAATGAAAAACTCGGGTGCTCCCCCATAGAAATCAGAAAATCTCTTCGAGTTCATCGTCGCAGATGTCACGATAAGTTTGAGATCCCGTCGTCGAGCAAGAACCTTCTTAAACAAGCCCATGAGAACATCGGTGTTCAATGCTCTCTCGTGGGCTTCGTCCATAATGACACAAGAGTATCGGTCGAGATCCGGCTCGTTGAGTGATTCTCTCAAGAGGACACCGTCTGTCATATACTTGATCGATGTTTCTCGGCTCGTGCAATCTTCAAATCGAATGGCATATCCAACAGTGCCACCAAGCTTGCATTCCATTTCCTCGCTGACGCGCTTAGCTACACTCATAGCTGCCACTCTTCGAGGTTGTGTACAACCGATCAGTCCAAGCTTGGCATATCCGTCTTCGTATAAGAATTGGGTCAGTTGCGTTGTTTTACCGGACCCTGTCTCGCCTACTACGATGATAACCTGGTTATCTCTGATGACCCTGAGCAGGTCTTCTCGTACTGCAAACGCGGGCAAAAATTCCCTTTGTTCCTTCAAAGATTTGCTTTGACTGAAGTTACTGGCTCCCTCGTTTTTCTTCATGTGTTGTCCAAACTTGCTGTTGCCCTGGGTTTCCACTTCCCCAGCAACCGGTGCAGCACTATCGCCCTCCTCTTCCTTGACTCCCATTAAGTTTCCGAGAGCAGTCCCAGCCATGGTGGTGGCCTCTTGAGCTTGCTTCTGCCTCTCCTTCTGCTGGCGTTTCTCCTTCACCACCTTGCTACCTTTTCGACTGAAGACTGCCATGTCACTCTGAGAATCTCGAATGGCGGGTACTGGTTCCAGCTGCTTGGAGAAAACGGTTCGTCCGTCCAAGAAGGGGGGCTTGAGGTCGTGTACCAGCAGATGAACCCTAGTCGCATCCTCATCATCCTCGAAATCATCTGCCATATCTCGTCGTTGAGCCACCCCCGAGGTGAGCATTCGATTAGTTTCCCAGGCGTCGACATCTTTCTGTTTTTGGGTCGCCCGCGCACTGCATCGTTTCCCGGTCTTCTTCTCTACCGCAGCTACCTCTTGCTGCTGTTCAGCCCATGAGTTATCATAGCTGGCGAAAGGGTTATGCTCGTCCTCGCCGAAAACATGTCCAAACTCGTCTCCCGCGTACCAGTCTCTGTCAAGGGCTTTCGAGTCCTCTTCGTTCATGAACGGTTCAGGGCCGTCAAGTTCTTGTTGGCGCGGTGTTGGTGGGTATCGCGATTGGGAGCGTGGCGTCGATGCTCGGGATGCATTTCCCACTCGACTTTGAGACCGCGCTATACTCGATCCTGATGGCCCATAACGGTGTCCTGAAGGCCTGGCGGGGACTGCGAATCTATCGTCGGATCGCAAAGGGTTGAAATCCAGTTTCCGCCGCTTTGGGCTCGTCTCGCCGTCGTCTCTGCCCATGTTGGTGGTTGTGAAGTGGTGACCAAGGCTTCGAAATCTCGCTCGGGATTACTTTGCTGACTGCCCTGGTACTTCGACGCTAGTACATTAGGGGCTTAGATCTCCCGCCTCATCCCTACCATTCTTATCCACAGTAGTGGGGGTTTAAATATTTTTTTTTACTTTTGCTATCGGCGAAGTTGGATCGCGACAGTCGTTTTTCTTGAAGATACACGGTCGCAAATCAAAGATGTCGATGATCACAGCGACGACGTGGGTCCCCCGTGGATTTGCTGCCCCGTTCCCGACTAAATACACCTTCGACGAGGAGGAGTTCGCGCGCATCGCAGAGCTTGCGAAGCTCCAACTCGACGATGCAAATGAAGACCTCGAGGACGCGCGCAAGGAATCTACCGACGAGAAAGACCCAGATGTCATGGAAGAGGATGATGGATCGGATGACGAAGCCCCTACAAAAAAGATCAAAACACAAGGGTTAGTCTGCTCGCCAACATGTAATGGTTTACCACTAAAAACATTCATGCAGAGATGAAGATGATGATCTGAAGGAATATGACTTAGATCACTATGATGATGACGAAGAGGGGGACGAAAAAGAAGGAGCTGCTACTGGAATGGGGATGTTCGGAAACGTCAAATCGCTGGCCTACCACGAATCGAACGACGACGATCCCTACATTACCATGAAAGAGAACGAGGAGGATGACGAGGACCGCGAAGAACTCCAGATCCTGGCAACAGACAATATGCTTCTGGCAGCCAAGATTGAGGATGAGGTAGCGCATCTGGAAATCTATGTCTACGAGGATGGAGCCGACAACTTATACGTGCACCATGATATTATGCTGCCCGCAATTCCTCTGTGCGTAGAATGGTTGGATCTGCCCGTGGGGAAGTCGAACGTGGAAAAGGACTCCAGAGCAAACTTCGTGGCTGTGGGAACCTTTGATCCTGATATCGAAATCTGGGACCTGGATACCATCGATTGCATGTACCCGAACGCGATCCTTGGACAAGGGGGGGAGAGCAACGATGGCGGCACGGGAGAGAAGAAGAAGAAGAAGAAAAAGAAGAAGTCCAAGAAGTCCAACGATGATTATCACGTGGACTCGGTCCTGTCTCTGGCGGCGAACCGACACCACCGGAATCTACTGGCCTCGTCGTCTGCGGACAAAACGGTCAAGTTATGGGATCTAAGCACGGCCAGGTGCGCCAAGTCATACAACTACCATACCGACAAGGTCTGTTCATTAGCGTGGCATCCCACCGAGACCACCATTCTGTTGAGTGGAAGTTACGACCGAACGGTCGTAGCTGCGGATATGAGAGCGCCGGATGCGAAAGCGCCCACGTGGGGAGTGGAGAGCGACGTTGAGACTGTTCGGTGGGATCCTCATGAGCCAAATTTCTTCTACGTATCGACCGAGAGCGGGGTCATCCATTTCCATGACGTTCGCAAGGCGCCAGCGAATCCAGCACAGAGCAAGCCCGTCTGGATCCTGCAAGCCCATGACGAATCTGTCTCAGCGTTCGATGTCAATCCTGTGATCCCCGGATTCATGGCCACTGGATCTACCGACCGACAGGTCAAGCTTTGGAATATCCAGCCGTCGGGCCCTTCCATGGTTGTTTCGCGAGACCTGGATGTCGGCAAGGTATTTTCGACTACATTCGCACCCGACGAGGAGGTCGGGTTCAGATTGGCCGTGGCGGGTAGCAAAGGCCTCGTGCAGGTCTGGGTACGTTTCGTGGGCCAACCTTTTCTAAATATTACTGACGCAGGAGATAGGATACTTCTACCAACGCCGCTGTCCGGGGAGCCTTTGCGGACAAGGTGGCACCGGTCGAGGGAGAGATCCGGGAGCGACTGGTTCGCATGAACAACGATGACAGTGAATCAGAATCTGGGGGAGAGGCGGACAGCGGAGAAGCACATGCTGGTGGTGGTGGAGAGGGCTGGGAGTCGATGGATGAGGAATGAGAAGCGGGAAAATGAAGTGGCGTGCCACCGGGTTTCCCAGCCGAAGCCCGAAGCGAGGGAGAGGGAGGGAGGCGAGATCAGCTGGGGAGACAGTGGGCGCATCGCAATGGTACGGCGATCAGGATCTTGCTACAGTACCTACAGTAGGCATTCCGGTTCGAAGCCTCGGGCGCAAGCCCGTCTCAATTCCATCATCCATGGCTGAATAGGTAATGACGTATCGGCGCGAAAGGATGATATTCCCAGCGACAGAATCAGTCGAGAATAGATGAAACAAACGCGTCGAAGATCTGATGAAGTGTGCGGTACGGCCGTACCGATTTCATGTCATCGCGGCAACGCCCCCCCCTCCCCCTCCCGTTTCCAGGTGCACGTTCGCCATTGCAGGCCGGGCTGGCGTCGCCACCACGGCTTGAGTTTAGCAGGAATTGTGCATTGCACGAAGGAAGGACAATTCCAGCCCCGGAATATTTTTCTCCAGTCACGCCGGTCTTTTTTAATTTTTTCTAAAAAAAAAAAAAAGATCTTTTTCTTTTTCTTTTTCTTTTTGTGTCTTTTTTTTTTTTCTTTCTTCTTCTTTTTTCTTCTTTCTTTTTCTTTCTCTTCCTCTCTCTTTTTCTTCCTCTCTCTCTCTCTCTCTCTCTCTCTCCTTCTTCCTCTCTCTGCTCGTATATCCGTCCCAACATCATCAGATGGGGAAATGGGGATGATGCATCCCCGCTTGGAAGTCCTGGCGGGACTTGACTGGCTGGATCTGAGCTGCCTAAACTGGGCTGGCTGACAGGCCGGCTTGTCTGAGAAATTCCCCCCATGACAGCGGGCGGCAGACAGACAGCCAGACTGCCAGGCAGCCCCTGCTTAGTGTGGTTTGATGTTGGGCCCTTCGTCAGCTGCAGTTGGCCCCCTCGCACGACCCACCGGCTTCTCTTCTCTTCAGGGGAAAGAGTGCGGTACGGTAAGTACGTACGTATAGTAGTAGTACTAGGTAGTCCTTGGTCGGTGGGCCGTGGTCGGTGGCCCTTGGCAGGTGGCAGGTGGCAGGTGGCAGGTGGCAGGTGGCCCTTGGTCGGTGGTCCTTGGTCGGTGGCCCGTGGTCGCTGGGCTTCGGGCCTGGAACGACAGGAGACCACACACGGGAAACCTGCAGCCTGCTGAGACTGGCGAAGTACGTAGTAGTAGTAGTACTTCTAGTACAGAACCTACGGACGACGTGGGAAGGAGACCAGGTCTAGACTACTGTACCCGTACTTCTAGACCTCTGCTGCCAGCTGGACTCAGTGTCTCGTGACCCGTCTCTCCAACGAAAATGTAAGTAGTAGCGGTATGTGTAACCATGGACAGACTGCCATCCGAGCTTTTACGAACTAGGACCAGTACAACTAACTAGTAAGTACTGCACTACTGCACTGTACTGTACTACTGTAGAATACCGGTACTCCTCTAGGCTACTCCTCTCTAGGCTACTCCTCTAGCCTAGGTACTCCTCTAGCCAACTCCTCTAGCCAACTCCTCTAGCCTACTCCTCCGTACTTCCAAGACGTTTGGCACCGCTGGCCCTTGCAGACCACTAGACGCTCGGACATCAATGCGCCCTACTCGTCCATCCCCAGGGGCCAGCAGAAGCAGAGGAGGAATTCATAACAACCGCCGGTTTCCACATTCCCTTTCCCCCCCCCCTTCCCTTCTGTGTCTCTCGGAGTATCCATCAACAACCTCATTCCCCCCCCCCCTCCCCCCTCCCCCCCAAAATACACAGCATCATCGACAGGGTCGATATCGCCTTCGCTCATTCTGGACCTGGTTGTTCGATCGCTCTCTATCGACATAACCGCCTCGACACTCCCTAGCTGGATCTCAAGGACTAGACAGACCGACGACATTGTATTGTACTTACCTATTCACCTTTCGCCCCATTCCCCCTTCCCCCCCCCCCCCCCCCAAACGCAAAAGACCGGTCTCTTCTCTACCTCCACACGAATCGCTGAACGCGACACAACAACCACCATCATTACTTGACGTAAACATCCCATTAATTCTCGCCAAAACCAAACCACTCCCTACACTTGGTTACCCCGAAGTCCTGTCTTGCAGTGCAATCGACGCGACGGTTCTCTTTCAAACGGACCGATATCGAAAAGTCACCTGGGTCTCACCAAGTCCGTCTCCTTCGTGCAAGCGACCCCAAAGCACAACAGCAGGTCCGCCTGGCATCTCGGCTTGGAGGGAAGATCCTCAGCAGGAAGTTGATTCCCCGCCCATCGTCGCGTCTCAACCTCAACCTCAAAACCCCCTCCGACCCCGTCAGCCAAGATGTCTCTCAGCAGAGCTTTCACCAGACGGGTCAAGTCGAAGCAATCTTTCTCGAACTTGAAGATATCTGCTCCCGTCGAACTGCTATCTACGACCAATATGCTTTCCTACAACGCACCCGATATCTACCCAAGTAGAAGCGCCTCTACCTCGTCGCAATCTGGAGACGAATCCGACAAATCGCTCTCCGATATGTCCACCCCCATGACTTCGGCAGACTGCTCGTCGGTCGAATCTTCGCCAATCGAGCCAAACCACCTCTCCTGCTACTTCGGCACGGTGGCCGCGAGATACAGTGGTGCCGACGGTGAAGCGCCTCGGATCCCACGCAGATCTCAGACTCACACCAAGCAGCTCAGCATCGAGAGATCCATCCACAGAGGTTCTGTCTCGCAATATTCCCGAAAGAACAGCACGTCGACCGTTCGCTCCTCGATCAACATGTTCGGCGCCAACATCGATTCCTTCGAACCGCACCCCTTCGGCAACGAGCTCGCCCAGGTCACCGAGATCGCGGAGGACTACGGCATTGCTGAGGGCATACTGGCCGAGGTCTACCAGGAAGAGCAAGAGCTGATTGCACGGGGCCTCTTCAAGTTCGGTGCGGAAGACTACATGAGCGAGATCCACAACATCTTCATGGGCGCGTTCGGCCCTGCGGAACCCACCATATCATCGGCGTGGATCTAGTCGTTACTGGTGGCCACGTTTCGTCCAACCCAAACACTTTGTGCTTGTTCTTTTTTTTTTTTTCTTTGTGAATATTTAGTCCTGGGCCTCAGTCCGTCTCCTGGCACTCTCTCGAAGCCCGTCTTGCACGCTGTTCCATGTCTGGCTTTGCGGGATCACAAGCGAGAGGAGGGAGTTACGGGGCTGGGCTCCGGAAGGGTAGATAGCCGGGACGCTCCTTTCTGTCGACAAGTTTGACACTCACGCTCGTTACCAAGGCCTTTTCCTTATACCAGAGGTAGTAAGTAGCTAGAGGCCACCACGGTGGAAGCAAAATGCAAATGCTCCATTGGGAAGAGACCGTACGATCTCATGCATTGTCATGACTCCCTGTGCCACCGTTTTGCTCCCTACGGCGTACCCGGTCCCTACGGAGGAGGCAGCTAGTAGTAGCAGGCTGACGAGTGACCTTTCCCCCTCCCTCTCGGTCCTTTTTGGCTTTGGGTATTGAGTTTAGGGATTCTTCTTCCTCCAGCCAAGCTCAGCCCTGCCTGGGTCTTGGGGACTTCCGAGATACGGTATACCACTCCCGCGTCCCAACCCCTCCGGATGGATACCGGCTGAGGTCCGAGGGTGGTTCAAAAGCTTAAAACTCCACCTTCAAGTCTAAATCCCCTTACTTCGTTTCCCGGCCCTGAGGCGGAAACTAATCATTACAGTTCGCCTGTAAGGTTTCAGTAAGTTGGTACTAGTAGTAGTACGTAGTCCGTCCCTTTTGGTGTGATCTTGTACTTCGTACAGTAATATTGGAAATAAGGGGGTAGGAGAGGAGAGGGGGATTTCGTGAGTATCTCTTCCCTACCTAGGTACCTAGTCGTGTTATTCTGCTTTGCGCTGAGTACCTTGCACTGATCAAACCTGAGTTAGGGTAGGGTGTCTACTCTGTACTCCGTACAAACGATACGGACTCTGGTCCCTCTGCTCACTCTCTCCCCAAAGTTCTCTCCAACCCGACAGAGAGAGAACGCAGCCTCGGAGCTCCGTACAGAGGGAGGTATGTACCGGTAGTACGTAGTAGTAGTAGTAGTAGTAGTAGTAGTAGTACGTAGGAGAAAGCCAAACGCCAAACGCCAAACGCCAAAAGCCAAAAGCCAAAAGCCAAAAGCCAAAAGCCAAAAGCCAAAAGCCACAAGCCAGAAGCTAGTAGTAGGTATTACACTACCGGTACCTACCCCTAATCCATCCACCCGTCACGGGCTTACTGTAGCGCAGGGTCCGTTAGGCTCACCCAGCCATCCTCCGTACTGTCGGTAAGTAGGATGGATCCATTTTTACTAGTGGCAAGCGAGCGAGCGCGCACAGGCACGAAACCTTTTTTTCTTCTTCTTTTTTTTCCCCCCTCAACTACACGAGATGAACCTTTCAACTGCCAGCCTCTCCTTTTCTTCCTTCCCACAAACTTTTTTCTGATTTAACGTCAAGGTCAAGGTCAACGTCAATGTCAAGGTCAAGCCCCCGGCAAGCGCAGTTGCGAAGATGATCCCCGGGGACCCGTCATCTCATACTCTGGCCATCTGTCCTGTTGATTCAGTGCATTGTATTGTGTCGTATTGCATGGTCTTGTGAGTAAAGATGTCCTCTCCTTTTCCTCCCTCTGCACTTCCCCCTTCTGCTTTCTTCTGCTTTCTTCTGCTTTCTTCTGCTTTCTTCTGCTTTCTTCTGCTTTCTTCTGCTTTCTTCTGCTTTCTTCTGCTTTCTTCTGCTTTCTTCTGCTTTCTTCTGCTTTCTTCTGCTTTCTTCTGCTTCTGCTTCTTCTGCGGCTCCAGCCACACAGCTACGCATCGCAAGAAACGTTTACCCAAAAAAAACATGATGAGATCTCCCACGAATAATCTTCAGGAAGAGCCGGAAAAGGCAGACGTCTCCCCCCTATTCAAACCCCTTCTTCTCCCCCCCAAACAAACGTCGGGCCCGTGCTGGCATCGCCATATGCAGCGGGTTCTCCGTCGTTGGGGAGCGGGAGGAGGGGGGGAGGGGGGCGTCAGCGGTGCTTAGAAAATTCGGGTTTCTGATAATACTTGCGTGTCTGCATATAATGCTTTCCTCCTCTCGCGCGCGCGCGCGCACTGTGCAAGCTTTGGTTGGAGGGTTGCGGCTAACGGATCTGAGGTGTAGGGTTTGGGGACGGGACGTGGGAGCGGTGGGTTGAGGTAAGGGGCTTGCCGGTTGGGTGGCGGGAGTGGGAGGGGGGATACCTCGCTGGAGATGGGAGATGGGAGACGGGAGACGGGAGACGGCCGCCGAGGTGAGGCGAATCGCATCGACTCGAAGCGGTGATGTAGGGGATCGGTATGTTGTCTTTGCGGTTTGCCATTGCGGGTGAGTGAGGCTCCCTGGCTCGAAAGCCACACCGCGCAGAGACAAGAGTGCTCTGCCAGAGGGAAAGGGCCTTCTGCCGTGCTGAAGGAGCAGGTAAAACGACCTTTTATAATAAACGATTTAATCGATTGAATTAATTTTATTTTAGCTATGATTGAAATAATTTAAATCGTTTGTTTGCAGATTTTATTTAATTTCAGGTATCGGCCTAAGGTGATCTACTAACTATGCTAACCGCTTGGAATCGTCTTTTAAAGAGACCGTCCTCGGAATATCAGTTAACGGTTTAAATAACCCTTTACCTGCCTTTAAGGTATATAAGCGTTATCATATACATGTTTAAGTAAAGATGTCTAAGTATATTTGGCTTAAGGTAGGTTGGATTAAAGGCAATGAAGTTAAGTGGGTGAGAAGGGGTGTGAAAGAGAAAGGGTGTAAGAAAGAAAAGAAGAGAAAGAGAGAGAGAGAGAGAGAGCGAGAAAGAGGTGTGTATATGCTAAAATAAATAGATAAACAAATAGATAAACAAATAGATAAACAAATAGATAAACAAATAGATAAACAAATAGATAAACAAATAGATAAATAAATAGATAAATAAATAGATAAATAAATAGATAAATAAATAGATAAATAAATAGATAAATAAATAGATAATGATTAATGCACTAACTTTGTAACTTGCGGGCTCTCGGTCACAGTCAAGGCAAGCAAGTGTCTTCTTTCAATTATTTCAACTTGTATTAGGAATAACTTGGCAACGACTAGAGCTATAACATTAAAATTTTAATTACTTTCTAAGAGCTCGATTCCGTCGATTAATGCATTCCATTTTTATTACCATCGCTCTTTTTACTATCAACTTATCTAAATTGCAAATCGTAAAAGAAAAAAATGGTTTTTAATTCTTTATCGAAAAAAAAAATCGAAAATCGCGATTTGTATTAAGAATAAATCAATTACGAAAAAAAAAAAGCTGTAATAATAGAAATTAGATATACGAATCGAGATAAGTGCATTATATTTTACTTGTAAAAAATATTATATAGTTTCATTATGAAAATAAGTAAAATAACATTGATCACGCCAAAATTACAGTTTGAAAAGCGAAAAAAGCTCGGACAGTTAGGCGAAAATTCAAGAACGTCACCTTTTCCATTATATTTATGACTTGAATAAAATAATACTTATAAAAGCTATAGCAATAAAAATAAACTGCACGAGTCCACTTGATTGAGAGTTCTTTGAATATTAGATTTTCATATTTAATTTTAATTTAAAATACGATTAATATTGAAAGAATATAAAATTTTCAATATAAAATATTTGATTTTCAATCAAATTCAATCGATGATCAAATATTATTCACTTTATTGATTATTAAATTGTTAATAAGAAAATTTCATACTTGGTTAGACTTTTCAAGATCTCGATTACGCCGATCTATGCATCTAGTTTTGAATATTATAGCAATATTCTTTATTAAGTTATTTCAATATAAGTTGAAATAATTGAAATGGGACACTTGCTTGCCCTGACTGTGACCGAGAGCCCGCAGGTTACAAAGTCAATGCACTGACTATTAGATAGGTAAATAAATAAATAGATAGATAAATAAATAGATAAATAGATAAATAGATAAATAGATAAATAGATAAATAGATAAATAGATAAATAGATAAATAGATAAATAGATAAATAGATAAATAGATAAATAGATAAATAGATAAATAGATAAATAGATAAATAGATAAATAGATGGATAGATGGATAGATGGATAGATGGATAGATGGATAGATGGATAGATGGATAGATGGATAGATGGATAGATGGATAGATGGATAGATGGATAGATGGATAGATGGATAGATGGATAGATGGATAGATGGATAGACGGATAGATGGATAAAAAGACAACCAAATAAATGGAAAGACAACCTGACAAATAAAAAGACAATCAAACAAATAGAAATAAACACAACTGAATAAACACATAGACATCACAAATCGGCATGAGAAAAAGAAAACCAGAAGCAGGATCGGAACAGAAACAGAAACGGCATTGTTACATTAAACAATAGTAGGCTTACGTGCGTGCTTGCTTCCGATGAACGTATCAACGTTCTCTCGGCTCTTGGTTTGGTGTTAGTTACATTGCAAGTGAAGGCTTCCTCTTCCTTCTTCTTCTTCTTCTTCCTCTTCCTCTTCCTCCTCTTCTTCAATCAAGCATGGATTTCAAACCCATACCCCAACCCCAATTCCAAAACTCTGACATCAGCTCCGTTTCAGTTCCTAATTACTAGAACAGGGAGTACAGTATATACAAACCAAACTCCCAGAGAAAACAAACACGTCTGTCGATGGGATATATAATTTTGACGCCCCGACGCCCCCGCCGAAGTAGGTATACGAAAAAGAAAAAAAAAAGAGTAAGAAAACAGCCAATTTCAGCCAGCCAGCCAGCCCCTTTGTCGTCCTTGTTCGGGGCTAGAATGGCTGACTTTGGACATCATACAGCAGCTTCTCGAACATCTCGCTGTTCATCGTGCTGTAGCTATCCCGGCTTGCATCTTGCGGGACTCGCCGCTCGAGGCCCGGACTGGGAATCCAGGCCGCGGTTCGCGTGGCGATCATCGGTCCACCACCAGGACTTCTCTGCCGCTCGTAACCCGGATCCCCGGGATCCTGGGGTCTCGTTCCATTAACCATCTCCCCGCCCTGCGGGATAGAATACACCCCGCTGGTGTAGAGCCCGCTCGCTCCGTCTTGTTGCTCAAACCTCGATGTTGGCACGCTCCAGTCGGAATCCCGTTTCCCGTAGTAACCATTGGATGAAACGTCAATCCTCTGCTCCATGTTCCCCATGCCATTCATCTGCTGTGCTGGCGCCATGGGCCTGTTGAAGTCCGGCGATCGTAGCGCATTAATCCGATCCATTTCCACCATGATGACCTCCGTCTCTGTTTGTGACCTGGTGCTGTTATTCCGAAGTCCAGCCATCCCACTGTTGATCGGTGGCGCCCCGACGGTCGTCGGGTTCGGGCCTCCATGAGACTTTTCGTACTGAAGACCGAATGCAGAGATCTCGTTCTGCCCGCTGCGATAATTCCCCGGCGAAGCGCTCTGCAAACCACCCGTATAATTGCTGCTCCCGGGGCTCTCTCGCTCGTCGCCTTCTTCGTACCGCTTCGCTGACCGTCTTTTAAGAAGCGTGTACGCGAGAAATCCAAGCAAGGAGAGTATGATGGCACCTCCTACGGTTGAGCTGATGATCGCAACGTTAGAAATCGGGGGAGAAGATATGATGACACTGCCCGCTGTCGCATCAGCAATCGCAGAATCGGCAGGGGATGGGCTGGAGATTGATGTAGTCCCGGAAATCGATGTAGTCCCGGAGATCGATGTAGTTGATGCCAAGGACGGATATAACGTTGTTTGTGGTTTGGGGTTCGCGACTCCCCCTCTCGATTCCTCGGGAGTGAATGATCTTGTTCGTCGATGGGGAGAAGACACGGGTGTGGCAGGAGATGTGCCCACAGCCGATTGAGAAGCGGTTATAACTGACGTCTTGGGATCCAGAGACGTTTGCGGAACCGTAGTGGAAGAACTCTGTACAGATGTGTGGACCGGCGCCAGGCGAGGCTGAGTAGTAGTAGTAGTAGAGCTTTGGACCAATGGTTGGTTCAATTGAGACGATAGAAGGCATGGAGCAGATGAAGCTTTCGGCGAGCTACTTATCGAGCCTTGGGGGGCCGGCTGTGGCGGCGGCAGGATTGAGGAAGGCTGCGCTGGCGCCGACGGCTGACTGGTTGACCAGCTTGACACAGCAGGTGAAGCATTCGGCATGCTACTGATTGACTCTTGGGGCGGCGCAAGTATGGGTAAAGATGGAGTTGAACACGGCCTCGGAGCAGACTGAGCAACGGACAACTGAGGTGGAGGCTGTGGCAGCGATGTGAAAGTTGAAGATTCGGTTTGAGCTGGCGCGAGCGGTGGTTGGTGAACAGCAGGGGTGTGGAATGGTGGCTTGTTCAATTCGCCCGATGAGGTAGACAGGGCATACGGCATTGCCGTTGCGGTCGGTGAGCCCAAGTCTCCAGCGAGTGTGATACCAAATCCAAGTGTGAGTTGTTTAGCTGGACTGTCGCAGCATTCGAACTTGTTACCCTCGTCACAGCAGAAAACTCCCATCTTCGGGTCTCCACACGATATCAACTCTATCACATCCCCATCATTAACTAGAACGATATTAGGCGCCAATTCCTAAATGATGCATGTAGAAGCGAGTATACGTACTTCCCTTGCAAATGGAGGGACAACTAGGACCAAAATTGGGATCTGAACATGAGCCACGACTTATCTTCGCTGGCTCCGGGCCCGAAGTATCTAGACAGAGCTGGTTTGTTAAGCAGAACTGATCTGATCCGCAGCATCGACTGAGGGTGTCGTTGCCGAAGCATGGCACATGGTCGGTAGCCTGCGAGCCATCTAGGTGAAAGCATGACCCGTCTTCCGAGAGTGCAGTCCTGGGTAATGCTAAGGCTGCAATAATGGGCAGTGTCCGAAAGAACATTGAAGAGACATGAGCGACGTGCTGAACAGTTGGAAGGTTAAGCTATCATTTGGAAATATGTGAGAGGGTGAGGATCGTACCAGACCTCGAACTGATCGACGAACGGGGTAGCAATTATGCTTAAACATCTGCACGGGACCAATCGGAATAGCGATGATGGAAAGAGCCAATGGAGGACAGATACTCGTCTATACAATAAGCACATGTAAAGCCAAAGCATAATTCGTCAAGCTATAAGGATACACCCAGACAGGCGACTACAGGCAAGCCTAGGTAGGTTGGGGACCCAAGTTCTTGAATCGTAAGAATCATATGGAGCCATCATCAACAGCAGTTGTATCGCTAACCATGATTGGACAAGACGATACGGCTTCGAAAGTCGAGGTTTCGAAATACAGTACAGATGAAACGAATCATGCGAAAAAACCAACAGCTGTCGAACTTGCTGTGTCCTTCAGATGGCAACCTCGCCCAGCACTCACTCACAGTACCGTATAATAGATGAGAAACCCAGTTTTGTATCGGGTTCGCACAATATGCCTCCCGTGTTTCGGTTCAAGAGCATGAGCCTGACGTAAGATCTTGAGAAAAAACAAACAAAAAAAAGGGCATAGTAAAGCACCAAGGGGTACATTCGAAAGCAAGAGGATAAAAGCAGTACATGACTCCAAGTACACTTAGAAAGCTACACACTGCGTCCAACTCGCAATCTTATTCATCAACTGACCAACGTACTGCTTATCCCTGCCCCACTCGATTGAAATCTTTCTATAACTTCATCTTGAGTGAGGTTTCGAAGCAGGTGTTTCAAGAAGTACGAAGTTTGTGTCAGAGCGTACAAGCCAAAACTGTCTCGAGATTGTTGACAGGCGGTAGTGGAAGGAGACAGGATGAGCCATATCTTGTATTCGATAGCCAACTCGATGGATCTCGCATGGCATGGCTCGGGGGTGTCACCAGATTCTTCGGTAGACCAAATCCTCGAAAGCGCCCGAGAAATTCGTCAAGGTAGGATTGATTGACGGTGGCAATTATGGTCGCCCGCGTAATATTCAAAGAAGAGATGAGCGGAGTTGTGAATAGCGGATCTGTAGTTGGCTGGTACAGTCTCAAGAATAGAGTTTAGAAATCAAAGAAAACATCCAAATCTTCTGCGTTGTGATGTACCGTCGTTGGCCTTCAGACATGTAGTCATAGTGCGGGTACCGCTATTCGAGCCGTTACTACGGGCCGATACTGTGACCTGGAAGCCCTCGAGGTACGAGCGAGCCTGGCAGGTCAAGCACGTTGGCGAGCTTCCTCTCTTATAGTACCTAATTATTAGCTTGTTGACGGATCTTCTTCCCTCTTTTTAAGAGTCTCATTCACCTAGTACCGCAGCCACCGTATGAGATCTGACACGACAACGAGAGTACTGCTACCGGGATTGAGACAGTGGGCAAGAGTTCCATCCCATGTCGTAGACTCACCTCTCATGAACTCCATCAGCACAATACGTGCAGAGGCTGTCTCTAGCCCGTTGGATTCTCAGGGTGATTTTCATGATTCTTACAGCATAGTTCTGCGGGCTTCGGGCTTCCTTTCCTCATTGTAGACACGGTTTCTGACTCCTGCAGTACCATTTTTTTCCGTTGGAGGAATACCACATCATCCGGACTCCTTGCTTCGACCCGTCTACTATGAGCTATGAGCAGCCCCAGAGGCAGTTCGGGCCGTTGGAGCAACTAGCTCAGCTTGAGTAGCAGCCAGGCTAGTAGCCACAATAGCAGAAAGACCATCGGAGGTGTTCTTGGGGCAAGTGGCGACCGGTGAGTTTGATGAAGATATCGCGTCTTCGAGTTCGTCGTTGTCAACGCCGGCAGGGTTGATGACAGGGTGTTTCCAATTGACTCCGTAAATGGACCAGGTGGCATCGGTTTCGAAGTTGCAGACGTGATTGAGAGGCATTTGGAGATGGGTCAAGTCCCGTTGGTGTGGAAACTTGTATTTGGACGGACGACCGAGGGCCACACCCTTTCAGATCGACCGACGTACATGGAATAATCGGAGGAATCGCGCGACAACGGAAAGAAATATGAGGGATTGAAATTCTGTGTCCGAGGATTTATTTGTCGGCTGGCTTAGGTGGATCTCAATCTCATCCTTCCAGTCAATGCGAGCCGACAATTACCGGTTGATCTTCCCGCGTTGCGACAAATGTCACGGGTTCTTTCAAACCATACCCAACGTGGTGTTGGAAACCAGCCTTCTCTGGCTGTCGATATGTAGTTATAACTACAGGTACGGAAGCCTTGCCATAAGGGTGAGCCAATTATCTTTCAGAAGCTCGCCATCTATCTGTATGATTAATACACGTGTTCTGCGATCATGTGCCTCATACCCAACATTGGTACTGACTAGCAGCTGGATTTTAAGCACAAGTGCTTTATCATATGCAGTTTGGCTTTTCTCCAAAATCTCAAGCTACTAGCTATAATTCCGCTTTATCGAATACTCAAACTTGCTTGTTTTTCAAAACTTGCCAAGATTTAACCTCTTCCATGAGACGCCTCAGAAAATGGAGCGGGCGAGTCTCGGATTTCGAGAGCCCGTATCAGTATCCAAACTCGATCTTCATCACTTCCATCATGAGGAGCATGTCAGACATCGTCCTCTTCGACAGCTGGTTGTATTGAACATGGTGTGAGATATCCTGTCTAAGATCACCGATGAGACTTGTTTATTTGCCACATTGCTGGAATAGGAGCCATCTTATCATTCTTCCTTCAGCAAGGAATGCTGGACTGAATGTGATTACCTCTCGGTTTACCACGTGACCAACTGGCCACTCAGCTAGGCATGGTAACTTTCTATGTGAATGTTCCATATCTGTCAGAAAACTGCCATGTGGCCCGTTGCTCTTGTTCAAGAGACTCGGATCGATACAAATCCCCGAAGGCAAAGGTGGTATTCCATCCGGACATGCATTGGGGGCGACCAGAAGGATACCCTGGTCTAATCAACTCCATACTGGTCCTGGACCTACAGTAATACCGGATCGTGGGCAATATCGTCACAAGGCTTGATATATGGATATCGATTCTCGAGATGGACGACGAAGAATCCCGGAATCCGACGAAAGCCATAAGACCCATGGTTATTTCGTATCGCCAACTTCTCGTGCTGCTATGTCGAGAAGAGGGGAGAGAGCAAAGAACCTAGGGTCAAAGAGACTACGTTTCGCACAAAAGTAGTCGACTTCGGAATCCAGAGCCGTATGGGAGCCACGAGGAGTATGTCGGAGTCTACCTGTTTAGGCCGAACGTAGTTCCTCTGACACAGTGTAGTGACCACGATATTGCAAAGCCCACTGGGCACATCGACTGGGACATGGAACGTTAGCCTGTCTCTTTGAAGCCCGAGATTTGATATGTATTCGGAAACGCCAGATCAGAGCCGCAAAATGGGAGATACATATACAGTCACGAGGATGCGTAGAGGCTGGATATGGATTGCGCTTTTCTTGGGCGTCTGTCACAGATGGGTTTTGGAGGGGTGTTGGCAGGGTCGCTTGGGGGATGTGGGGAGGTGATGAAGAGGTGTGATGGGCGATTGGGGGGTATGGCTACTTTCAATGTTGCGCTGGAGGTTGGGTATTAGGAATTAGGGGCAGAAAGAAAGAAGATATGGCAGTGGTAGGTGGGAAAAGAGATAAGTGTCACGGCTTAGCAACACTTTGGAGGGCTTCTAATGAGGTTGGTTCTTGCTACTGTCAATCATAGGAGGTCTTTCTGTCGGTCCTGAGAGGAGAAGTGATTTACGGTGACAGAGGGACACGCAACCGTATAGAGTAAAAGTACATTCAGTTTTCAAGACGCTGGTTCATGGCTAGCTGCAGCTGGCATCAGCTACTAGTCAACAGGCAGGCAAGTAGTAACAAGCAAGGCGCTGAACCAGACTGTGCTGCGACGACCCTGGCGTCTTTCTTTACAGCACCCAGGTTTATGCATACCATTGAAAGGAGGGAGAGGTGTTTATATAAGATCCATTCCCGATCCTATCATCTATTCATTATGGCCAGGAGGAGCAATCAATTGTGCCTACTAGCTCGTGATCGCGAGTGACTCAGTTGACTAAGGATACGGTCATTCATCACCTATAACCAGGTACCAGATAAACAGGTGAAAGCAAGCAAAATTGGAAGAGTCCTTGTAACTGGCCGGGAAATCGACCTGGCAGCATGTCACGACAAGCGAGCAGAGTAAACAAAAGCCCGCTTCGTTTGCGAGGTTCCTCCGCCCCATACTGTACGTGATACGGGCAAGCCCTTTTCCGCAGCCGAAAATAACATGCTCTCGCCGATGATTCCTTGGCCAAAGTCTGTTTCTGTAACGTACCTACTTTAGAAGTCCGTAATCCGTAGGAACATCTTCCAATCAATCCCACCTCTGCAAACCTAGCGTTGTCTTTTTATGAATTTTTTTTTTTTAAAGAGAATTGGGCCAGGAGACAAAAAGGGATACGAAGTAGAAGATAGACGAAGAAGAAGAAGGAATAAGGAACTGGATGCGCTTCTAATACCAAAGAATGAAGCAAGTATGTATGATGCTGCATACCGGTACTAACGATCTTAAGCGGGGCGACAGAGCTTAGTCAGCTGAACTCCGAAGTGAGGGAAGTGACAATTGTCCCAGGGCCCAGGGCACTTCCCATCATCCGGCATCCACACTCTCACACACACATTCCTCATGTTTGTCCATCGTGCACAGCGTCTTCCTTCTCTTCTCCAGAAATCCACACTCGTTTAATACTTTCCTTTATTCTTTTCCTCGCAACATCTGGGATACTCGAAGCTGCGGCAGAATAGGACGAGGACACGAAAACCAATATTAGCACTGGGCTTACACGAGAAAGTGAGGAGCATACCTGGTCATAATAAGCCCGAGAGAACGCTCTAATCTCCATTCTCCCTGCGAAGAAAAACGGGACTCCCAAACAGCAACGAGTTCGAGACCTAGGGAGATCTTCGGTGCTGAGTGTGGAATCAAACTTGTAGGCGAAGAAGCATCTTCTGGAGACTCGACGACGTGACCGAATTATTCCGGGACGACTGGGACTAAGAGGTTGGAGTGAAGGAAGGGAGATTGGTTCTGGGCAGTTGTTTGCGAAGCTGGTGAATCCGAACCTAACCGCAGCCTTCCGGAAGACTTATATTTGTTGCAAGACGAAACACAGCACAATCACTCGACTCCGATCTTCTCTTGCTATTGAGCTACATCTCACAAAAAGGAGAATATTACAACTTCTCACGATGCGTCCACCGACTACCACCGTCCTACTTTCCTTCCTTTCTATTATATTCTCGGCGACTGCTCAAACTCCTGATGGCGATATCGTACCCTTCTCGACTCTGCCAGCCTGTGCCGCACTATGCGGTCCTCTCTACGATGTACAAGGAGGATGTGCTCCTCCAGCAAAGGCAACTGTGGACAATAATTGTTTCTGCGCCGACTCGCGCCTCACGCCATTCACTTCAACTGATGGGACATCTGGCGTGTCACAAGTCTGTGGTCCAGCGAGCTGTTCTGCAGCAGCGGATCTGACGGCTATCAGATCGTGGTACAGCACTTTTTGCAGTAGTACTTCAGCTGAAGCTCCAGCTGCGGACCCAGCGGCGGGTACTGCTCCAACTTCTACTGCGTTGAATGGAGCGGTGGCTAGCTCTACGGGGTCGAGCACGCCGAGACCTGTGGGGAGTGCTAATAGTAATCGTAGTTGGTATGACCCCCTTACAATTCTCAGACGCGGAAGACAGACTGATTGTTTCTTAGGATCTCTGGTCACTACCAGTGGGTGATCATGATCTGCATCATGTTCGTGACTATTGTCGGGGGCTGGATCGGCGCCTGCATGCTCCGGCGCAGATACCTCCGCAAGAAGGAGCGTGAGCTCGAGATGAATCCTCCTGTTGCTTGGGGCCCGCACCAATTGCAAGGAGCCACTGGAGGCTATAATAACGGAGACGGGGTGCTCAACGGCAACCCACCAAACAGCGTTGGTGGTCATTCCAAGGAGTTCACAGAAGCAACCGTCACGCCACCTGCCTCGAATAGGGGAAGCAAAGGCTTTCTATCGAACAATCGGTTCGCGTTGTGAGAAGGAAAAGGCTGAACTCGTGGAATCTCTGAGGGTAGGTGTATTTTGATTTCGAGGGCGCTAAGGTTTGAAAGTGAGAAGGCAAAAATTTTGGGAGGAAGATATTCTGGTCTTCTCGAGTCTTTTGTGACTGGCAAGTGCGCATAACGGCTTCTGGATTGATCTGTGATGGACATCCGACATGATCTTAGATTATTTTAATGTCCACACTTCTTACTCTGTCCGTTTCTCCTCCCTGCCTATTTATTTCTTACCTTTTTTATTTCTTCGGGAGATGCTTAGGGGGTCTGCAATGGCTTTCATTCTGAGAGCTCGGACGCGGATACAGTAGGCTTGGATGTTATATTTATATTCATTACATTATTGCCCATACCACCACTGCACGGGGACGTCCTAAGCCAGAAGATGCCTGCCTCCGCAAATCAACAGAAATGTTACACACACGTACATACGTACACGAAATATCCATCTACATACTTAGCCCAACCTCAACACCCACAACACCATAAACAGGAAAGAAATAGGACTGAACAATGTTCTTGTCCCCCAGCGCTACTCCCCCTCCCACGATCCTCAAACTCAACACCGCCCTCGTCGCCCTTGCGCCCCTCCTCACGAACGTCCTCCTAGCGGATCCTAGCGGAGCTTGTCACGCTCTCTTGTCTGCTGCTTGATGGGAGGGATTGGCTGTGGAGGCGGTGGGGGTGTTTCAAGGCTGGCGGGTGTCAGGAGTGCTTGAGAGCCTCACATCGCTGGAGGCGGGTGTGGGAGGCGATCAGGGCATTGGCTCCTAATTGAGGCTTGGGCAGTGAGTAGAACTGCGATGATGTTGCTGGATGGAGGGGGGAGGTTGCGATCTTCTTTTGCTCTTCGATTGCGATTCATTCTCTTTTATGGCAGTGTCGAGGACTGCCACTCTACATATGATCCAGGTTCGTCCCTCATATATTCCCTATTGAATTTTGGCCTGGAGGAAGTTCAGCAGATCAAGTGCGTCGTCGACGTTATGTTCTAGTGGAATCGTTAGAAGAGGCGTAGCTTCTGCGAGACAAAAACAATAACGGTCTCACGCCCTTTTTTTTTTCACCTTTGCAAATTCTCAATACATCATTCATCGTCGTCTAAAGCTATAGTGAATGTGTTAAAGGAATGGCCCGATCACTTTTCTGACGTAGAGTAGGCAACGTAACGGAGCTGATACGTCGAACTGCTGCATAATCCTACATACACATTCAATATCGCCTTTATTGGAACCAAAGGGAATTCACCTTTTTATTGTCTCTTTACTATTGATCGATCTACGGACGAGCTATCGTTAGCGCCCTTTCGTTGACTTACAAGAGCTCCTCCCTTCCCCTTCAACTCCCTCGATCTCTTGACAACCTCACAACCCCTCACAACTACACACACTCTTCTCCATGATATTGCTTGTTACTCCCTCCCTCTATTGAGCACGTCTTCTACATACAGACTTTGCTACTCTTGCTTTGCTTCCTCGGATCCTTTTACAACTAAGACTCGACTGAACTTCAGAGGCTCACGAATCACCAGCACGGATCAAGCTCCTTACTAGAGTGGCTTGTCTCTTAACCTCCTACATAAAATTCCACTTCAGGTTCTTAGAAACCATAGCCTCAGCTTGAGTTCCTCCTAAGCATCACCGTCACTTCCCCTTTCACCTCAGACGATACGCTCATCCACCGACAACCGACCACACGACATACTTCACTTTAAAATAATACCTTGCATTACATACCCTTCAACCTCAATACCAATATCACTCGGTCTCAAGACATAACAGTGAGCAGACACCTACTGTCAACATGTCTTTATTACCTGGCACTTACCCGCAGGTTGCTCACCACATCCCGGGCATCGACCTATCGAAGTTCGGCGTTCCAACTACCCAATACCGTCCTCCTACAGCCGTCCAGAATGAGAGCTGCCTCTCTCAGCCTTCATTTGCCCCGGCTCCAAAGTATGGACAAGAACTGTTTGTCAAGCAAGACTTTGGGTCTGAGATAGTCACCTCCTTTCAGAAGGATGCTCAGGACCTCCGCCAGGTAAATGCTGCTCAGGCAGGCCAGATCATCGAGCTTCGCCAAGTCAATGCCTCACAAGCAGATCAGATCATAGATTTGAAGATCCGAAACGCTGTTCTGGAGAACGATCTGAATCACGCTGTGAAGGACAAGGAGAACGTCGTCAGCACAATTGGCATCGTCATTCAGTCCATTACTCGTGGTACCTCTGTTACCCCGACTCCTCAGGCTGTTTCTGTCCCAGATTCCAACTATTTCACGTCAAGCAGCGATTCCAAGATCATTGCTCAAAACAAGGAGATTGAGAGATACCGGAAGGCTGAACGTTCTTTGAGAGCTCGCATTTCTGATCTGGAGCGTGATCATGAGATTCGTGGGCGTGCCAGAGAGCGAGAGAACGATGACGGCTCCATGGGCAGAGATCACAAATTTTTGAGACAGAGCGGATGGGGCGAGAACGCTCACACCATTGACTCTGTTATCCCCCCTCCCAAACACCATCCTGGATTCGCCCAAGCCAAAAAGTTGTCGGGTCCTGCAGCCTCTGAGCTGATGGGAAGCTGGGCTATGGACGATGCCAGCCACTCACCAACCCGACGAAACTCTCCGATTGTCAAGCCGGTCCACGACCCTGCTGCGGCGGATGTTGGCATGTGTAGCTTGGAAGACTTTCTTGAGAACAACGGGCTCCCGGCTGTGGTTTCCACCCCTTCCCCGACGGCTCAAGCTACACGACCCAGCCTATTTGATGTGGACCGCCCTATTGATGAGCAAATTGCGGACTTTATCAAGGCCGATGCCCAATTCTTGAACATGCCCAAGCCCAATGTGCTAAAGGTTGGGTTCAGATCCGAGGGTGCCCATCGGGGTGCTGACTACGACAACATGAAGCCTCCTGAGCCGCTCCCTCCTCTTCGGAAAAGAACGGATTGGCAGCGTCCTCCTCCTGGAGCTCCAAATGGTCCACGAGGCTATCGTCGCGAAGAGGAGCTTCCTGACTACCTCAAGGAGGCAGCCTTTGACCGGAATGGTGGCCTGTGGAACAACTTTGACGACAAGAACGATGCAGTCAAGAACCATATGCGTGCTGCTGGTCGGAGGGAGGCTCGTCAAGTTGAGCTATTTAAGTATGGCATCCAATACACCCCAACAGAGATGGATTCCAACTACTTCCGCACAATCCATATCAGCAACCTGCCTCTCGGTACCGATGCTCGAGACGTGCTGGCCAGAATCCGAGGCGGTGACGTCCTCAACGTTGCTGTTCTGAACATGGGCAAGATTGCCTCAGACTCCGTCCAGGCCAGAGTCGTCTTCAAGGACGAAGCTGCGGCAATGGCCTATCTTTCATATGTGGAGAAGAACCCCATTTCGTTCAGTGCGGGAGATGACGGAGAACCCAAGGTCGTTGAAATCGCTCTCATTGAGACCCCCACCTATCCGATCGCGTTCAGATTGGCCAGAGCGCTCTCGCAACAGACTCGATGCATTGCTGTGCGTCGTATCCCAAGCTCTTTCTCCCTCAATGCCCTCGAGCACAACCTCGCTTGTGGAAGCCGCTGGAGAGCCGAGGGTCTGGTTGAGATGTTCATCGATGAGGAGGGCGTCCTGCACTTGGAGTTCTCCAGTGTCTCCATTGCAGGCGGTGCCTGGTCTATCCTCACGACGTTCAACTACTACCGCGGCTTGGAGTGCCGCTGGGAGAAGGATCCGTGCTCTGGCGATGTTGAGGAGTTGGCCGAAGGCGTGATACCTAGACGTCCAACGTACCCAGCCAACTGGAACATGTTGCAACCCGGCGAGGGCATTGCTGCGGAGAGCACCCAGGCTGAGGGTAGAAAGCCGCTTGCTGCGCTCTCCAAGCAAAAAGTCGATATCCCAATATTCAGCGGTGCAAAGCTCCAGTCGAGCAGTTGGGCCGACGAGGTCAACGGGGAACTGAGTGAGACTGAGGTTTCACCAGGTCCCCGTGGAAGTTCTGGTCAAGAAACTGGTTCAAGTTTCTCAGAACCTGTGGAGAGCAGCAATGCTGATACCAATAGCCCCATCAGCACCACTGATGCTACGGATGTCTCCAAGTCTGGCTCAACCTCATCTCCAACTACTGTTGATGCCGATCTCTCACTCCTCCGAGCCCCGAACACCAACCAACTCCTCGCGGCGACGACTTCCAAGGTCGAGTCTTCCACTCAAGACCTTCCAAAGCCCCTCGTTGGTCTTGCCGGAAGTAAGTATGCCAGCTCGGTGCCCTCCGTCACCGATATCTCACCTCCCCACCGTCCTACGCAAGCCCCTACCTTGGGAGCGGGCTTCGCTATTGCCAGCAAGCTATCCTATAGCCCGCCACGAGTCAACTTGTCACATCTCATCGCCTCCCCACCCGTTTCACCCCCTTTGGGCTCTCAGCCATCACCAATCAAGAAAACTACGCACCACCACATCCCAGAGGAACTGTCCGCCACCGGACCAGATACCACTGCCGCTATTGCGGAGAACACAAAGGTGGTCACGCCGCCGCCCCAGCCCCAGCTATTCCAGTGGTTCCAAGTCGCCAGCAGCAACAAGAAGAAGCGCGGCTACGCAGCTACCGCGCAGGAAGCCGAGGCTCCAACTTCTCGCCGCATCACAGCGGAGAGCCGCGCCCCTGATGATGTTGAAGGCAAGGAAGGGGGGGAGGACCTCGTCTTCATCGTCAGCAATCCGGATGAGATTTCCCTGGACGATGATGATGACAACGTGAAGGAGCAGAAGGAGCCGGGCGATGAGGTTTCTCACGGCATGGACCCGCTGGTGAAGAGCGCGGCAGGCATCAAGGCAGGTGTGCTCGCTCATGCTCCTCGTGGAGATGAGCAGGCCATCATCGCCGCCAACACGGACGAGAGTACGAGTACCGCTGCTGAGCGCGAGAAGCAGGGTGGCCCTGCGGAGGCCTGCGGAGCAGTGCATTGAGGCTGCGGAAAGCCGATGCTAGCTTTTCTTTTTCCTTCCTCTTCCTTTCCTCGACAGTCTCTCGCTCATTGCGGCATCGGCGGTAACGGCGATCTTCAACCACAATAAGTAGTGGATGCATGCGCGAAATCATCACCTACTTCACCTCATTTGGATTGAAAAGCGCAGAGAAGAGCACATACATACATATCCTGGAATCAGCCGAATCACACTACGCAAACGGGATGGGTTAATGAGAGACCTTGGACTGCAGCAGCAGCAGTAGCGCAATGGCACGCGTGTATCGACTATATTCTAGAGCAGATAGATAGATGGATAGGACAGGATGGTGGGGCGCTGAGCAGACAACTAGCATAATTAATTAAATGATATTCGTGGATTCTTTTTCGCCAGACCTGCACTCTCTTTTCCATCAGCTCTGTCTGGCTCTTCCCTTTTCCCCCTTCTTTTTTTCGGGGGGGAGGGGGGGTGTCGAGGGGGGAGTTCAGCGGTTTGGTTTCAGCGTGACGGGTAGGGGCAGTACCTTCTTATCTCTTGTCCCCCTTTTCTTTTTACCTCATGACATTCTTTCTACTAGAAAAGGAAACGAGAAGAATTAGAAAATAGACATCCCAAGTTTGACAAGGCGGACTTGGGTAAGATAGAACGATGAAAAGGTAGAGAAAGTTGTTGCGGAAATCAGAAACCCCGCTGCTGTTTCTCATGGGCTTTCTTCAAGAGAGGAATGCATATATGAGGAGGTTGGTAATCATCTTCTTGTGTTTCCTTTTCTTGAATTTCTCGAAGAAACGAGGAGTAGGTATGGTAGAGCTACTGCAAGTTTGGCTGGTTGTCACCAACGGTGGCCCAAGTCAAATTCCAAGGCTGGTACCTTAACGGGTAGTAAGGGGTCATTTGAATGGTCCTCTGATCCTCTTCTAAAAGAGACGGATATTGAACCGTTTAAAATCAGTACTGCTTACAAATAAAAAAAATTCACCTCTTTGATCGTCCTCGAGCTTAGGACCGTCCTATAACCGTCCTATAGCTATCCTCGTTTATATTTTTAAAATAGGCTTAACTAATAAGCTCGTTTTAAAAAAATTGAAATGGTTCGATAACTCTTTTAAAGAAGATATAGTTGTAGATTAAAAAAAAAAATCATTTCTCAAATGGAATCGTTTTGATAATAATTTAGTGAATTCGATGCCAAGATATGTCTCGGTGTCGCTGCTACGGCTTACACGTCCACGCATCAAATTTTTGGTAATAGGAATCCATCGATTTAGTAAAAGGTCCCCCCGCGACTATCGCGCCTCCGACGAATACACAAGGGGTAGTGTAGAAAGCGGGTGGTGTAGGTCAGGTAGCAGAAGGTAGACTAGCAAGTACGTAGTAATAGAAAGATTATTTGCCTACTAATTTAGTACGTTCTCCGGGACGATTTTAAGTTCGGGGCTGGCTTTAGGACGGCCATGGGACGGTCTTAATTAAAATGGTCTCAAGACGCTCGGAAACGGTCTTCTCGTAAAAAAAAAAAAAAAAGATCGACTTTTATAAACGACGATTCGATCCATCAAAACGGTCTCATCTTGATAAAAATCTTTGAATGAAAAGACGAGCTCTTATAAGAGACGGGGTTTTAATCGATGAAAATAGTTCCTTCGTAGCTACGATCAACATAATTTAAATCGTTTTGTTTTCAAATTCTACTCAGTCTTAAGTATCGGCCTGAGGTGAATCCCACTAACTACCACGGTACAGGCCTAAGTACTAGTATTACCCCTCGAGGGTGCCTCCAAAGTTCAGTTTCCACTTTAAACCCCCTGGTTAGCCTCTCCTCGAGGGGTAATACTCACGCCTGGGACGTACAGTAGTAGTAGTATACTAAGCTCTTGAAGCCGTCCTTCAAAGAGACCGTCGTCGGATGATCAGCTGACGGTTTAAATAACCCCCAAAACCTGCCTTGAAGGTCAGACTTTTATTCCATGTCAGTTACGTAATTCCGTCTCGGCCTCTCGGAACGGATCGGCCCGCTAAAGCTATTTACCACAGCTAAGCTTAATTCAGCTAGGTAGTGCTCGTTACTCACACGCTTTCAATCTCGACTGGTAAGATACTAGTAGTATATCTGCTTCATCTCCACGCCAGTATCACTTACTACTAGTAGTATCACCTAGCAGTACCACCTAGTAAATCCTAAGATCCACTCCACACCGCTCTCACGTAACCGGAAAAGGATTTCTGAAGAGCAGCAGGCGCCCCAAGCCAAAATGTTATCATCATACAGCAAGCATACAGCATCAGCTGCAGCTCAGCTCCTCCCCAAAGATTCCACACCTTCTCCTAGGTATCCACGATTCCTGTCCCTCAACAACCCACCCAAGTACACCGCTCCTACTGCACCAACATTGCAAGACATGCATGCAACGAGGCCGTCGGCTCCATCAGACAGGGGATAACGCAGAATGCATACTTACAGTACATAGCGCTCCAAACGAATGCTGATACCCCCCCCCCCCCCCCCCCCCGCGCCCGTCTGTTTTGTTCTTCCTATCAAGCGAGCCCTCTCACGGCTATTGAAACCTAGAAGAGCTCAGAACGACAAGTTATACTAGTGAGAGAGCGTGAGTTGAGATCGGTTTGGATGCGATACGTACCTGCCCGGTTAGTGTGTTAGAGCGTACGGTATCAGCGCTCCGATTCGAGCGCGAGGCTGGCTGTTCGGGACCTGAGCCCACCACCACCTACGACTGCCTTCTGCAGATCTGGTAAGCAGCAGAAGCGTGACAGATCGCATGTTGATGTAGTACGTAGCAGCGGGCTTTGCCGTCTTTGAAAAGCCCTGCATGCAAAAGCGTCTTCCTGGTGGTTTCATTTTTGTATTCCCACCTATACCATTTGAAAGCTTTGTTCGTTGGATCAGGGTAATTGAATATCCACCAACCGCGCGGAGACAATGGTTATGGAAGCTGCTGCTAGAAGCACTGCGAGAAGACGAATCTTATGCTACGATAATGCTCAACACCTCCCTTTGTCTAAATACGGTTGTATGGCTGGGGGCAAGTACAGGGAGTTGGCCTTTGACAGCCACATAATTAGCGTAGCACAGTGCACGTGACCTGTGACTTCCCTATAGGGAACCGCTGCTTAGAAACCCTATAGCAATCAACCATCATCAACATAAAAACCCCAACGTCAAGTCTAGACTTGCAACACCTATGCAACCAACATTCCTCTTCGGAGGAAGACCACGATTTATCTTCCTCCAATCGTTGACACCCCACATCGTCAACACCTCACATCGTCGATACCTCAGATCGGCAAGCCCCTCTAGCCATGACACGACGACAGCAACAACAAAAACCACAACGGAGAAAAGCACCACCAGCTTGGTCGATGTTCCTGTCACGACACGACGATGTATCCCGCCTACTCGAAGTCGAAGGTCATCCGTTTACATTCCACAACCTCGATGACGAACTTGGGTGTAGCAAAACTTACGACACGACGGTCATGGGCAAGTTCCACTGCCGCAACCGGAATTGCGAGTCGAAGATATGGGCAAGCAAGCGGGTCGCCATCACCATTCGCATGTACCCGGGCAAGCGATACAACGCAAGAGTGTACGGTCAACGTTGCAAGAAGTGCGATTGGCTCTCCGTGCCAACGCTGGACGACTCATATGCAGAGAGGGTTGCGTATCGTCTCTTGAAGTGGTCCGGGGTGGAGCAGGAGCGCCCGCAATTCTCGGGCGAGAGCACAATCCCACACCGCAGCGATTTATGCGAAGGATGTAGAGCGGGACATTGCGCCGAGGGCGATCGTGTTAATGGAGTTCTCGCCGCTCAATTCTCAAACTTCTCGCTGAGGGGAACATGAGGTATCGAGACGAGGTCTCCAAAGACTTAGGAAGTAGGTGTCGCATGGGCCCCGTATTTGGTGATGCTGTGCATAGCTATAGCTATTGGGATCATATGACAATTCATGATACGTCCCTTCTTTGAAGCTTGGGTGCAATGTGCGGTTATCGTTTTCGGATAGTAGTAGAGAGAATCAATCCGCTCGAAAATAACGGCGGCGTGAAGGCCATCTCCTGATAGGCACAAAGAATCTGCGTGAAACTAGCAGCCTTGTTGACTCATACACTACGATAGAAACCGGATCTCCTCAAATTGCGCTCGGTAGGTCTTACTCGGTGAGCTTTGTTGAGTTGTGAGCTTTGTTGAGTTGAACGTCGGGGAGCTGCAAGCCGTAAGCGAACTTTCACATGAAAGAGACGAGCCTGGAAGGAATACTGATATACGAGACGAGACTTCCAGCCAGACGAGCCGTTCCACCTATTTCCGAAGCTCATACCAATGGAATTACGCCTGGTGGTCTGGGAATTCAGCTGGGCTGAAACCTCGAACCATTGAAGCCACGAACACCGAGCATGACATGAAGTCGATCGATCGAATGAATACACAGGGAGCAATCACTTTTCGAAACCTTGCTGCAGAAAGCCAGCCAAAGAAACGGGCGGGTGAAATGGCCCGTCCCATCCACGAATGATAGCGGTTCGCTGAATCTGCGGCAGTGATGCCTGCCAGTGACAGCGGGTGGGCGTTTGCCGAGTCTGTTGGGGCAGCGGTGGGCGTTTACTGAGACTATAGAGTACTGATCCCACGTGCTGTTTAATGGCCATGGAAAACCGTCACTTGGTGTTCCTTGAAAAGCCCCCCCCCCCCAACAAATTCATTGTGCTGTCGAGGCAGCTTTTTGGAAAGCCTGATTTTTTAACTCTTGAAGCCCTTCGTTGAGACGCAACTCCCCAAGTGCTCTTCGTTTCAAGGCAGAAGCTGGAGAGGGGCACCAGCCATCGTCATCGAAGGCACATTGCACAGCTTGAAAGATTACAGCGGGTTCGCTGGTTAGCCGTGTCTTTTCCTCAATATGGAGGCTGGCATCGAAGAATCTGTAAGACGCCTCGAACTTCTGCAAGTATGCGTATGATATGTCGGCCACGTGTGGAACGGGCTTCGCTCCTATCGACTTCGAAGAGCGCCGGTCTCTTGAGGGTTTGAGGATTGTGGGGTTCAATTCACGAGGACTGGTTTACCGTAATGACTCGTGCTCGGGAACGAAAAGAGAAACATTTTGTAATTTGATTAGAGTTGACTGTTATTCCGGAAGAAACAGTATACTTTATTTGATTTGGATCCTTGTAGACCATGTCTCTTTCTTAGCTGGGCCAGGCGATCAGAATGGTGACGTAGACGGCATCAACAGCAAGGCCTTGCTTGCTTTTGATTTCCTTACTTGTACGTAGCATACCGTACGAAGGATGAGTAAGGTTAAGTGGCCCTTATTCAAATAGTAGTAGTAGCTTAAAACCCTTGCATACTCTACTACTACCCCTTGCTATACCCCTTGCTATTCGCCTCAGAATCGGCCTACAAAATACCCAGTGTTACGTAGTACATTTATTTTAGCGGAGGGGGTGTGGGGGGAGAGAGTAAGCTGATCGTGTTCCTCTTTTTCGTCCTCGATCAAACCAAGTCCGTACTTGCGATAATATTATATCGTTATACTTTTTCGAATCCATCGAACCCTATTCCTTTCCTCAAAAGGTTTCGAACTGTTCTTTCCGTTAGGAATCATACCGTGAAACATTTGAGGAGGCTGCTTCGAATATTTGTATCGTAAATACGCGAGTCGATATCGGTCTTCTCGAATCGCGTCGAGATCACCTTCGGCTAAGATAGTAACTTAGCTTTTGTGTAAACGCTCTTTCGCAAGCCTAAATCTCGTCCGGGAAGGCTTATTCTTAAAGACGTTTTCGAAACTTAGTTATATCTTCTCGAGCAAATCGGAATCGATATGCAATTACCCTTAGATTTCCCGAAAATCCCTTCCCTTTCGCGATTCATTTCACGTACTACGTATACGAGAGAAAATATGTCCGGCCAAGGGTCGGGGAAGAGGATGGTTGTTATCCTATGGAGGCAGAAAAGTCTATATACTTTTTAGTGTCGCTAGTGAGTCGTGACGTAATGAAATGTTGGTCACTCCTTTCCACCAACCATCTCCGAGACATCGAAATGCCGGATCCGAGAGATCGAGATGCCGTTTGAGTAGTTTCGGCTTCGTAATCAATTAATTGAAGTTTGAGAGCCCCCCCAAAAAAGAGGGAATATCTTTAAATAAAACAACTTGGGAAACATGGTAAGCTTAAAGCTAGTTTCGAAGCTCATTTACTTTTTCTTGCGGGATAATCGATGATCGACCGTATCGAGTTTGTAAAAAGTTAAAGGTCGATCGAGCTAACCGATTTTGTTGGAGAGTATAAGAATACTCTTCTTGATATCTCTTTCGAACTGTTCCAGGTTATAGCTTGATCGAGAGCAGTTTTAATTCGAATTCGATCGGATCGAGTAGTTTCTTTCGAGCGTAGACGTCGTTTTTTCGGTGTTTGAAATGCAAAAATTGTAGAAAGGCTGTTTTAGTACAGAATCGGTGAATTTGATAGTTGATTAATATCTATTATAGCTATCAATAGATTAAACACAGGTCGAATGTTACGGTCCTGGAAAGGAAGGTTCTAAGGGTTTGGGTTGGTTGAGGTTCTAGGGGTTTAGTTAGGTTAGTTAGCCGAGGTCATATGATATCCCGCTCCCGGGGATGCACGGTATACCGGTACGGTACTTTCGGCTTTGTAGTCTACTGTACTTAGTACTACGTACTACGTACTTCTATCTCCCCGTCTTACTTTCTCAATACCAAGCGTACGACTAGATACGCCGTACGGTACCGTACCTTAACACTATTTCATTTTAGCCGCCGCATTAAAGTGAGAATAACCATCATTCATTTGAGTCTCGAGACTACCTTCTTCGGCCAAGCTATCGACTCGCTGCGATCCTTATTCTCGCACCTCGCTTTACCATCGGATTCGGACTGCTGCGACCAAGCTTACATACTTCGTCGCATCACTTCATCCGAATTGCTGCGATGAAGCCTACTTACTTCGTTATGTCACATTCGAATTTCTACAAGTATAGCCAGGCTGGCAATAGCACCGCACCTATTAATTCTTTCGTCGAGCCGCTCGCTGCCTCTCGAGCCTCACCTCCTCGACAAGAGCTTGCACTTACGTAGTACTACGAACTGCAAACCCAACACAACCACACGGACCGATATACGTCGAACTCTGTATTAAGCTATTCTGCGATACCTTACTAAGCCTTTTGATGCCTCTCCTTAACTATCAGCTACTACTACCTATCATCGAGCTTTGCACATCTCTCCATTACCGCGGCCCTTTTCGATTCGGCCTTATTACCATCAACCCCGCGGATCTTATACGTAGTCCTACATCTTTGCTAGACTTAAAAACACGCCAGTTTACACTTTGGCCTAGTTTTAGAACTCCCTCTTTTGGCCAGCCTCGAAATACCACGGTACCGGCCTAAGTGTTACAGGCTGAGGATGCATTGTACGTAGTACTACGTACAATCCCAGGCGTAAGTATTACCCCTCAAGGATAGGGCAACCAGGGGGTTTAAAGTGGAGTTTTAAACTTTTAAGGCACCCCAAGGAGGGGTTGGTATCTAGGCGGGGGAGTAGGGTAATACCCACTACGGGAGTCGGGTAGTTCCCACCTCGGAGCGCTACTACTACTGTACAGTACTACTACTACTACGTACGTACTACTAGCTGCCTCTGTGCATGAGGCCCAACCAACCACCTTTCCGAAATCTCCGAGGTGGGTACTACCCTATTAGGTTAGGTGCATGGTCGATACTACTTACCGATCTCCCCCCCATGTTAAAACGATGGACCCAGTTCTGCCCTACACGTAGTACATCGTCAATGCGTTCGAATTTAATCTCTAATTTTCTCTACAACATGCCCTGACTCAACGACGCCCGTAGCCTGGAACCGCTACTACGGACCCAGGGGACCCAGGGAGGCAGGCTTTTGCGCAACCCCCTTTCGAAAAAAAAAAAAAAAAAAAAAAAAAAAAAAAGAATTTCTTTGCGCCATAGGAATATGTACTACATGACCATCACCACCCCCCCACCCGAGCTTCCCATTCAGGCCTTGAGGCTGTCGCAGGGGATATCGGATGGCACGGTCGTCGGGGACATGTAGTAGTCGTGGTACCAGTAGACCTGGCCCTCCGGCTTCAGGGACAGGTTGGGAGGGGCGTCCACCCTCTGATCCGTCTTCAGGACGGTGTACTGCGTCTTATAGCTGCGGGATACGTTAGAACGTTGTTGTTGTTGTTGTTGGTTCTGGTTGATGCTCTTGTGGTGGTGCTTGTTGCTGCCGGGACGGGACTTACTAGATCTGCGAGCAGTTTCCATCCACGTAGGTGTTCTCGATTCGGCCGTGGGCCTCGTACACCGTGGCGGTCGCGTTGTTATCGACCACGAACGTCGTGTTCGGCCAGTGCTGCGTAGGAAAGATGTCAGTGGCCTGGTCTCGATTTCTTCTTCTTTTTTTCCTTTTCCTCGTGGATCTCAGAGGTGCATGCATACCACCAGCTGTCTCCCATCCTGCAGAAAGTAATCTTTGCAGGCCTGGATGCCGCTCGCACCGACGCAGTGGAGAGTCAAGGTTGTTTGCATGCCGTCGGCCGGGAAGTAGTCCGTGTATCCAGTCGTGACGGCGGGGTCCTCGGCGGCGTCTACAAGCCTAAGAGAGGGATCCGGAGGTTAGCAAGTTTGGACGCCGTACATGTAGATCTCTACAGTGGAGAGAGAGCTCACGCTTGGAAGAACGGCCGGAACTCTTCCTGGACTCCAGGTTGAGGATCATAGTCGGCGAGGTTGGCCGCAGAAGCGACAGCAGCCAAGGCCGCAAATGAGAGGGAGAGGGAGAGGGAGTAGTAACGCATTTCAGAGGCAGTTGAGACGATGGACGGTAAGTGAAGACTGGAACGGGGCTCGATATCTTCACGTCGATTCTATGAGCACTACGCTTATTCTTATGTGATTTACGGTATGGAGCAGTACCTACTCTGTAGAGTTACCGCCCAGAAATAATCTCGTCACTTAAGCGTATTGCACTGCCAAGTTACCCACTGATCCGCCCCTATAAAGTACGGATACGGTAGTATCATCCCCTTTTTCCAAGCCAACCCATGACCTTCTGGAAGACATGAAAAGAGGTGCAAGGGTAATCGATCAACTGCTGGTCGGCCAGTCCGGCCTTGACCTCGTACCATCGCTGCCATCCCGAATGCAGAAAGCCAGACACCGGTGAACATCATCCAGATTCCAGAACTTCCGGAAACACGCCCCGGGGCTTCCACGAGCCAAGACTTCCTGTGTGGATGCATGTTCCTCGTTGGTAGCTGTGAGGCGCACCGTTGCGACCTTCAAAGCGGGCTGGGTGGCTTGGACCGATCGACTTCGGTCCCGTGGTTCCACTTCGTCTGAACCGCACGCTGGTTTGGCTGACATACCGGTACGACGTAAAAGACGACTCCGACGCGGCCTCTGAAGCATGCTCCTCCAACGCATCTTCTACCTTGAAATATGGTTTTGGTGTTATAAAGCTGACTTGGCGAATATTAGAAGCGCGACTGATGCGAGTCGTGCCACCACCCTTCATGATATCGCTTTAGTGAGCCGACGATGACCAACTCGGCAAGCGTTGGGGTCGCCATCGATCTGGTCTCGGGACTCAGCCTCTGAGCGATACTAGTATTGAGTGCTGCAAAGCTGGCCTCTAAATTCTTGGTCTTGACTTGCCTCGATTCCACTGGACTTGAAGGGGGATCGAATTCGAAGAAGTGGCAGGAAAGGAAAACTGGGCTTCAGCGGCCTTGAACTCTTCCGCCGTGGGCATCTGAGCCGCGAAGGGAGAGAAGAGGTTTGCAGGTTTCATCATGTTGCTCTCAGGTGTCGTATGGATGGCGTCTGCATGGCGGTGGAAGTCCGGTTCACCACTCGCTCGGGCCGCTTCAGCCAATAATAATTCCTCGGTCTTGCTGGTAGATATCGTCGCAGGCACCTGGAGGGTCTGAGGTGTGGCGTCCAGTTCGACGGGGAGAGGGAGTGTGGCAAGATGGAGCAGACCAAGGTTGCTTGCGGCGAGGGCTGATGCAACAGACTCAGGCTCAACAATGTAGTCTGACTTGAACACCATTGACTCCCTGACTGGTCTTGGCTTATCGCGAGCAACAGTTACAGAACCGTCGTCCAGCTTTACTTCAGCCACCTCCTCGGCTTTCTCGCCCAGCTGCCTGGCTTGCTGAAGGTTATGCTTGCTCTCATCATCGTCGAGACTCTCTCTCGGTAACAAAGCTCTCGATCCGAGCGATCTTGTCTCTGTTCGTCTCTCCTCCCATCTTCTGCAGGATAGCCAGATCCAAAACTGCGATTTTTTCTTTTTCTTTCTCAGGTGTGCATCTTTCTCTGTGACGGGCAGGTTCCAGAAACTAGCTGAATCAAGACAATCGCCCGGGGAGGGCAAATCCGAAACCAACAAGCACGTTTCCTTTGACTGTCTGAGGGAGTCACTCTTCCCTTCGCCCATGGGTGGTAATGTACCTACCTACCTCAACCACCTGAGTAGTCGTGCCATAGCCCCCGAGTCATCTCGGTCTGTCAAGAAAAGGGTAGCAGCTATGCGGCCCTTGCTGGTTTGACGGAGATATACCCACCTCTTCAAACCAACCTGTACGGTATCAGGAAATTTTCTCAAAGCCATTCACCCCAACAGACAAAATCATGATATGAGAGAAGATATTGAGATATTGGCAAGCACCCCAGGCTTATTCTAGTATCTGACGATGCTGGCTGACCCAGTCTGCATATATACGTATACTTCAGAAATGCTCAGCGCAGTCAACCCATTCACATGCACACAACCCCCTTCGCATGCACTCAACAACTTCAACTCAACACGGGAACATTACAGTCAAACGACAGGATGTTCCGCAATCACCAATTATTTCAGTCTCAGGAGAAAAATTCTCGCCAGGTTCCCTCACCTATAAAGAACCAATAACAGCAGTCCAAGGACCACCAAAGCCAGACAAAATGGACTGCGACCTCACAGGAACAAATATGATCACTGCAATGGAAATCGACTCGAGACCACTCCCCGACAACACAGAAACCCAATCCACCCTGAAGTACGAGCTAGACAAAACTGAGCGCCAAAAGATCCGCGAGCACCGCACCTGCCACCACTCCATCGCAAGGAGAGGACCCGACTCCGAGATGGATTGCGAGCCCACCGTCACTGACCAGCCAGCCATGACCGACGAGCAGCGCCGAACCATGTACGAAGGGCGCCTAGCCAGATTCGCTGCTTCAAGAGAGGGATGTAGCGACGAGATGGCCTGTGAGTCCTCCAACGCCCAGGAACTCTTGACTCCAACCGACATTCAAGAGATATCCACAAGACGCATCGCCAAGCTCGCTGCCTCGAGGCAGGAGCTCAGCGATGAGATGTCCTGCGAACTCGTCACCACTAAGGAGTTCCTGACCCCAACTGGATCAAGGGAGATTTCGGAAGCCCGCGTCCGAAAATTCTCGACACCACTGTCAAGCCCTGAGATCGAGATGGATGACGGCCCCCCTGATCTAGACGCCGACATGGAGTTCATCCTACGGGTACGTGAGCTGCGAGAAAAATGCCCGTTCTTCAGCCGCAATATCGATACACCGATGACCGCCTCCGAAACTGGCTCGTGCGAGCAAGAACCAGTAATGGTATGTGACTCCGAAGTGGTTTCCCATTGCGACTCAAGATGGTAGATAGGACTGACTCTGATTACAGGGCTTCAAAGCTCAAATGACAATGAAAGGTATGCTAACGCCTCTTGGGCCTCTTGGTCTGTACATCGTGACTGACTTTTCGCGTCAAAGAGCTTATAAGAAGACGGGGAGAGCTCCAAGGATATCAGGAAGATGGAGTCGACGACTTGATTTCGGGCATGGTCAGCTCCAATCTCTCCAACGATGAAGAACTGCAGGACGGGATCACGGGCAGTGAGACTGATGCCCACGAGGACGAATTAATGGGCTGGACGGACAGCGACGCCGACAGTAGCGAAGATGACGAGATGATCGACTGAAAGGAGAGCAATCCTTTCCCCATTGTGTTTTACAGGTGCTCGTGGGATAGAGAAGGTGACAGGACAGGCTACAAGATTCGGTCTAGAATACAAGTGTATTTTTTTTTGTAAAAAAACCGGAAATCTATGATAGGTTTCTCGTCAATCAAGGAATTACCAAACACACATTTCATAATCATTCTTCCTTGATACTGCTTGGCGCTTGTGATCTGTCCGCCGGTTGCCGCCCATTCACCAGCGTGCAGAGCTTTTGCAGCATGATAGTGCTACCGGTCATGAGAAGAGCTGCTCCTGTGAAGAGGACGATTCTAGAACCAGTGCCGAGCACGGCAAAGAGGGGATATGGGTAACTGCAGTTCAGTCAGCCAATTTCACCCAGCTATGGCGCGACATGACCTACAATCCGTTGTGCTTGTAGCATTGCTCAACCCAAGCCCAGTACGCAACCGCAATCCCAGAGCTTAAAGCCATTGCTCTCGAGGTCTTGATAATCCACGGAGGAGATAGGAAGAGCAGATCGATGGCCAACAGAATAGCGGGCATCGCATGGAATGATATGTCTGCATTGAAGTCAATTTGGAGATCCGGTGGGACCAGTAGACTCTTGTCGATGGCACTGATTCCCCAGTACAGAATACTGATCAGGACCTCTAGAGGAGCTGAACAGAGTGACAAGGTGTTCTTGACAAGGAAGAGGGTTGGAGAGAGGGTAACATCCGCAAGGAAGCCCGCGATGAAAGTCAGATGCGCCACGGTAAGGCCCAAGATCGTCAGGTATTGCCAATGCCATCCGTACGAATCGTTTATGTAGGTTGGAAAGTCCGAGAGGTATTTGTAGGACAGAGAGAAGGAGATGATGCCAATGAGATGGAAGACAGCCGATATGCCTCGGCTGGGAGAGGAGAGTCGTTGCAGGGGGTGGCGCAACATCTGCTGCGTCGATTTCGAAGACATGGCGCTTTATATTTACAAGAGATCTATCGTGGCCGAAGAGGAGAACTGGAGAAGAAAGATGATATCGAGACTGAAAGTCGGAATACATAGCACCGATCGGCTATAATGTAAGCCCGAGGCCCGAGACTCAGGAAAATAAGGTCAGCCTTGCAGATTCCCCGAGGCCAAACATCTACAACTGACACTACCAAAAGCTACCACCTACACAGCTGGTCAGGGCGCAACCAGCATGGCAGAAGACCCCATGGAAACGAAATCCCGTAAGAGGAGTCGATCAGACGATGATGGTAGGGCTGGCCCTCGGCATATCCAAAATACTGCTAACAATTTGTAGACTCCTCGTCCGACGACGACATGGGCCCGCAGCTCCCAAACCCGGAGGCTGCCAAAAAGAAGCGCCGCAAGCTGCCTTACGAAAAGCTTTACATATCTGCCCTACCTACGTCCGCGAAGTACTCGAAATCCCTCATGCACAAGGAGCAACTGTCATTCCTGACAATGACGCCCTTGACCGATTTTCTGCTCACCAGCTCCGTGGACGGCGTGGTCAAGTTCTGGAAGAAGGGAGCCGATAACATTGAGTTTGTTAAGGAGTTTAGGGCGCATAATGGAGAGATCAAGAGCGTATCAGTTAGCGCTGATGGGAGAAGCTTTGCGACAGCGGGGGTGGACAAGACCATCAAGATTTTCGATGTCATTACCTTCGACTTATTGTCAATGCTGACTGTAGAATTCACCCCGAAGTGCGTGTGTTGGATACACAAGAGGGGCGCCTCATTGCCCCTGCTAGCAGTGTCCGACGAAGTCAACCATACGATTCGAATGTACGACGGCCGTGGAGAAAATCAAGAACCGATCCACACTCTTTCCGGATTACATCGAAGCGTTGTGTCGCTCATGGCATTCAATGACGCGTATGATTGTGTGATCTCGGCGGACGAAAATGGAATGGTCGAATACTGGCGACCTGGGACCTATGAGAAACCGGAGAATGTGTTCCAGTACAAGAGCTCGACGAATTTGTTCGAGTTCAAGAAGGCAAAATCCACGCCCACATCTTTGACAATATCTCCAAATGGCTCAAAATTTGCAACCTTGTCATTCCCTGATAGAAAGATCCGGGTATTTGATTTCCCCACGGGTAAACTCTACAGGACATATGACGAGTCATTACAGATAATAGAAGAGATGCAACAAGCTGGTACGGCTCTACAGAAACTTGAGGACGTTGAATTTGGACGCAGGTTAGCCACAGAGCGAGAAATTGAGAGCCCAGCGCTGAGGAACAAGGCGAATGTGATTTTCGACGAGACGGGACATTTTATCATCTACGGATCCATGCTTGGGACTAAAGTTCTGAATACGTACACAAACCGGGTGGTGAAGGTCTTCGGGAAAGAAGAAAATTATAGACCACTCAGTGTGGCCATCTATCAAGGTCAACCGCAAAAGAAAGGCATCACTACAGTCGCCATGGCTGCCTCCAATAACCCGCTCCTGCAAGAGTCAGAGGTCCGGGATCCCATCCTCTTCACCACCGGAGTTGGCAAAGTTCGATTTTACATGTTCACCAACGAGGAGAGTATTTCAAAATCCGAAAGAGACGTCCAGAACGAGAAACCGACCAACTTGAACTCCAAGAAGGCGGTTGAGGCGAAGGCAGCAGAGACTGGAACAGCAGCGATCATCCACACCACATACGGAGACATCCATATCCGTCTGTTTCCTGACGCGGCCCCGAAATCTGTGGAGAACTTTGTCGTGCATTCGAAGCAAGGATACTACAACAACACCATCTTCCACAGAGTCATCCGAAAATTCATGATTCAATGCGGTGATCCTCTCGGAGATGGAACTGGAGGAGAGAGTATCTGGGGCAAGGAATTCGCAGACGAGTTTAGCACGTTGAAACATGACAAACCATACACCGTCAGCATGGCCAATGCTGGGCCGAATACCAATGGAAGCCAATTCTTCATTACAACAGAAAAGACGGTAAGTTGCACGCCGGAGATGTAGTGGCTGGCTCGAGCTAATAATTCTTCGGTAGCCTTGGTTGGATAACAAGCATACGATTTTCGGACGAGCGATCCAAGGTCTGGATGTCATCCACAAGATCGAGAATGCGAGGGTGCATAAAGAAAAGCCAGAAGAAGATATCAAGATCCTTAATATTGAGATTGTATAGAGCGAATACCAGAAGTATATTTGATACCATTTCTTATCATTCTTATGTCGTATTCTCGTTTCACACTTGCCGGTTTGGTTGATCTTAAGTTACAAAATTCCTTGCAGGTTAGCGCGCTGGCTTTTTAAGACGAAAAACAGATTGACAGACAGCAGAATATGACAGCCAACTTCCGGGCTCTATAGTAGAAAGCCTTCTCACCTTGTGGCTCGGAGCAGTCATATGTTTCCCGATCAGACATATATCAAATATGGCACGAGTCCTAGTCGCAGAGCTGGAATAAAAAACATGTTTCTTTATCAACGGCGCGTTTCAGACGACCCTGAAACAAGATCAGTGAGGCAGCAAAGTCAGAGAGGGCCGCCACCACAACCGTCCGAGTTTAGCGGACCGTGGCCAATGCCAACTTGCTCCGCGGGCTGCTTCTTACCCTTCCAGGCTCGTTGAGCGTCAAGGGTAAGCTTCCCAAGTACGCATCGGCGCTCGCTAGAGGAATTTAAAAAAAAAAAAAAAAAAAAAAAAAAAAAAAAGGAAGGGGGGACTTCGCTTCCATTCGCTACTTAAGCGAGCAATGCCGCCAAGTCCAAACGCGAACCACCATCGTCGAAACATCTCAAACAGAGCGCCGTGACACCATGTCGCATCAAGCACAGGCGGCTTGCCACAACCAGCTGTCATCTCGTCTGCATTCAAGATGACTTCTCTCCTCTTTAAACATTCCATCCAGTCAAAGCCGGCGATACCTCTAGAAAAGATAGAGAGTGAGAGAGTGTGTGAGAGAAAAGAAGAAGAAGAAGGAGAAGACGAAGAAGAAGAAGAAGAAGAAGAAGAAAAGAAGAAGAAAAAATGCAGCTTGGACTCAACCGCAGATATCTCTCTCTGGGAGGAGCCAGCATTCTCGCCCTCTGGCTGTGGTCGAGTCTGGCTGGCGAGGGCGAGCTCCCCAAGAACGTCCAGTGGGCGATTGGCCGACCGGTCTCGACGCCCGACAACGACGTCTATGACTTCCCGCTCCTGGACTCGTGGCAGCTGCAGGACATCTGCTCGAGCGTGGAGTGGAATTCCAGTCTGGTCTTTACGTGCGACGAGAACCGTGGGGGCATCGGACACGTGCGGAACTCGATCCTGAACTGTGTGCGGTATGCTATTGGCGCCGGGGGGGCGTTGGTGCTGCCGAGTATTGCGGTGAGGGAGATGGACGATATGGAGCCCGGGCATTCGCATGAGGACGGAGGTGGGAATGGGGATGGGGAGGGGAGTGAGGATGGGGATGAGGCGGAGATGCAGACGGATTTCAAGGCTCAGAGGCGAAATGGGCGGGGTAGGATGGGGATGGATTACATGTTCGACAAGAACCACTTTGTGGATTCGTTGAGGAAGTCGTGTCCGGAGCTATTGCTCATCAGACACATGGAGCAGACGACGAGCAAAAGACGACGAAGCCTCTTGCCCGAAAACCTCTTCGAGAATCTCCCGGCTGGCGGGATCGAGCGACCCGAGACCTGGTCCGACAAGCTCAATGTCTGGATCGACAAGTCCATGGCCGCCGAACCAGCGGCGGAGCCGATTATCATCGATCTCGAGCAGTCATTTCTACACTACCCGACTCACTCGGATGGCCGCGAGCTGGCACATCACTTTGGCCACATCCTCAAGTTCCGGCCTGATATCCGTCGCCTGGCAACGAAAATCCTCAAAGAACTCTCACTGTGGCATGAGATGCAGTCCTTCAACCTGTCCGAGCCTATCATCAATCCCTCGTTCATCGGCGTCCATCTCGCTACCGAGAATCCGATGGGTCCGGAGAAGCGCCACGTAGTCAACGTCAAATACAGCCACTACAACGCCCAAGCCGCCGCGTACATCGACCAGGCCACCAGGTCCCGGATCCCCATCATGTACGTCGCGTCGGGCCGATACCCCGACATCATCAAGCTGGCGGCGGAAGCGAAAGAGAGGAAAGTTGCCGTCACGTACAAGGAGGATCTGCTGCGCGGGAAGTGGAAGGAGGAGCTCGACCGGCTGAAGTGGGATCAGCGCGCGCTGGTGGACTACCTGGTGCTGCTGAAGGGGCAGGAGTTTGCGGGCATCGGGCACTCGAGTTTCTCATGGAACGTAATGCTGAAGAGGCACGAGATGGGCGATGACGGGGTGAGGAAGATCCTGGTCGCGCCGGGCACATATCAGGATTCGTTTAGCAAGCTCTACGGAGTCAGAGAGAGCTATGTCGAGTCCGCTGGCTGCATGTGGCCTTGAGTTTGGCGGGGGGAAGGGGGGGAGAGGGAAGGATTCCGCAACTTACTATTATTAGCGATATTGAGCAGTCTGAAAGAATACTTTAATTGATGTTTGAGCTCTTGTTCTTGATTGCAAGGCAAGGACGCAATTTGGATCATGTTTCCTCGTTCCCACGTATCACTTACCTTCATTAGTTCGCGCCTAGATTGCTGTGAGCTTGAGCGGTCGACCTAGTCGCGGGATCTAACCCAGGAAAGTTGGAGACCATAGTAAAATAGCCCAACAGACTAATGAATAATGACGGTATTAGTGGTTAAACAAAAGTAGTTCAGTCGGGGGGATCAATTTTCCGCCTCTGCTCAACGGAACCTTTCCACACAGTCGACATTGGCCACAATGTACGCCCCGAAGTCGCAGCTCTATGCAGCTACAATACTGGCAACGCAGATCCAATACACGTCCACGCCCGTCGGGACCAGCTTCGCCAACATCACAAATGAAATTCGTGTCGCCGATACCACAGGAACCAAATGCGCAGCTCGTTCCCCGTCCGATTTTCAGTATCATGGTAGATGGGATTTGGGCCTGCTCGGCCTACTAGTCCTCACCATCCTCGTGTTAATGTGCCTGGAACAATATTTCTTGACGCCGGTAGAACCTAAGAGGCTGGACCCGGTGATAGGTTCAGGTGATCCTGAAGCCGAGTGTGAAGAGGCTCAGGGCAACGGAGTGCGCGTGGAGGAACCAGTTGGGACTGAGCCCATGTTCGCTAGATCCATGCTTCTTCATGGGGCCTTATTCATCGCTTGGTTTGGATTTCCCAACGATGCTATGGGCTTCAGATACGATGGGCTGGACGGAGGATGGCTAAAATCGAGTCTCGCCTACCCAGCTGTTCTCATGGCCGTTCAATCTACCAACACTCTCGTGGGCAAGAACTTGCCTGCACGATTGGGGGAAAGGATTGGATTCCCCCGAGAGCAGTCCGAGAGCAAAGCGTATGCAGAGTCGGATTACCAAAGGTCGATGGTCTTTCCGGCAGACTGCACGAGGGATGAAAAAGTACTGCTCTATTTGTACGTATCGTGGTGCCGAACAAATGGTAACTGGTGATGTAGAGTACTGACTGTTCTGTTTCCTAGAGTTGAAATATGCGCCGACAAGCTGCAAATGGTTCTCACCGAAGTGAGCTTGTCGCTTGAGCAGGATTGGGTCGACTTTACTATGGCATTGTTCATAGTATGCAGGTTAGGCTCAGTCATGGACTGGGCGGATACTGCTGTCTAGACGACGTGGTCTTTGGAAGAAAGTACCCACCCTGTGTGTTCTGGCAATTTGTGAGTTCGCGGTTACTCTGATCTTTCTTGGCTTCGGATGGACAGACGGTAGAAATTTCATTTCTGATATGGTCCAGGAATGTGTAGTGTTGTATTTTAAAGAATCAAAGTCAGTGTGGATATGAAGATGTGTTTAGATAACGCTGGAGTTGCCCGGTTTGTCACCCAGCCAGCCCAGCCCTTGATCTGAAAAACGCGCTAGTAAAACACTTTACGCGAAAATCGCGACGCGTCAAAATCCATATTTCCCCACTTCATTCTCTTCAACCTCGAAACATCACCACTACCACCACCACCAGTACCACCAACAACCGTCTTCTTAGCATCGCCTTCAGGATGTCGTCGCCATCGCGTCGCCTGCGAAACTCTCCAAGCACTACGCCGCGTCGTACATCAGCGAGAAATGCTTCGGCGTTGCCCAGCAGTCCCCCTGATCCTTCTGCCGCTCAACTGCAAATGGAGGCAGCTTCCTCGCAGGCAAATGAAAATGGCACTGCTTCCCGGAGAGCTGCTCCTCCTTCGTCCTCACCTATGAACTATCGTTCGTCCCCCGCCGATATTGCAAGAATGAACAGAGAGCGCGAAGTATCGTCGCCCCTGAGGCAGATGACCAACACTCAGACGACCCAGGAAGACGGCGACCGCACGCCTAGAGCTACCACGAGTGGCCTGATCGGAGGTAAAGACAACAATCCCAGCTCTTTTGGTGATGTTGAGACTGATCTTCGCCCCAGATTCCTCGCCAATTCGATATGCGCCGAGTTCGAGCCCCAGCGCGGCAGGATTCAACGCCCGTCAACAATCCGATCTCTCAGAGATTCGCAGCGATAGCAGTGGTCTCTTCGTCCGCAATCGCTCGGCTGCTCCTGGATCCTCTCTTAACATCTCTCGTCGCGGAGACATCGGTTCAGACAATGTTAATACCACTAGGGCCAGACGTCGTATTTTCATGAATGAAAGTGGCAGAGTCGTTAGGGATATTCCTGCAGAGGGATCCGAGGCGCCGACTTTCTCCAACGTGGACCCAACAACCTCTGATGCACAGGAAATGGGTGGCAACTCTACGATGTCCATCTGGGGAACTACTGTCTCGGTCAACGACACCGTTGCGGTGTTCAAGGATTTCCTCCGGAATTTTACGAAGAAGTACCGCATGTGGGGTGATGGGCTGTCGGAGGAAGAGACCAACGAAGACCCTGATGCTAATACCAAAGAATACGTCCAGATGATGCAGAACATGCTGACCCTTGGCGTAACCAGTCTCAATCTTGACTTCCGCAATCTCAAAGCCTACCCTCCTACCAAGAAGCTGTGGCAACAAGCCCAGTTCTACCCGCAAGAGATCATCACACTCATGGATCAAGCTACCAAGGACGTTATGTTCGAGATTGCGGAAGCAGAGATGGCCAAGAACAGACAGTCGCAAGGTAATCAAGCACAAGCTTCCCAGCGAAGCAGAATCATCAGCTCCGAACCCCCAGTTCCGAGCTCTGATCGTGATGAGCCAGAACCTCAGACACCAAGAGCGGACCAAGAATCGAACGAGATTGATCTGTGCCAGGAGGTATTCGAGCGGACATACAAAATCCGACCATTTGGCCTTGATGGGACTACTAACATGAGAGAGCTCAACCCATCTGATGTCGATAAGATAATTGCAATCAAGGGACTTGTGATCCGAACCACCCCTATTATCCCCGATATGAAGGACGCATTTTTCCGATGCCACGTCTGCAACCATACAATCCAGGTCGAAATTGACCGTGGCAAGATCGCTGAGCCCACAAAGTGCCCTCGTCCAATCTGCCAGTCTCAAAATTCGATGCAGATCGTACATAATCGTTCTGGGTTTATGGATAAGCAAGTCATCAAGCTACAAGAGACTCCGGATTCGGTCCCCGCAGGCCAGACCCCCCACTCTGTTTCCATGTGCGCATATGACGAGTTGGTGGATCTGTGCAAGGCCGGTGATCGCGTCGAGATCACGGGCATTTTCAGGGCCAGTCCAGTTCGGGTAAATCCTACACAGCGAACGCTCAAGAGCACCTTCAAGACCTACATTGATGTTCTTCATATCCAAAAGGTCGACAAGAAGCGGATGGGTATCGATGTTTCTACTCTTGATGAAGAAATTTCGGAGCAGGTTGCAGGCGACATCGAGCAGACTCGAAGGGTCAGTGAAGAGGAGGAAGAGAAGATAAGGGCCACTGCCGCGAGACCTGATATCTACGATATCTTGTCCCGATCACTTGCTCCCAGTATTTACGAGATGGACGACGTCAAGAAGGGCATTCTCTTGCAACTATTCGGCGGTACCAATAAGTCCTTCGAGAAGGGCGGAAGCCCAAAATACAGAGGAGACATTAACATCCTTCTCTGTGGTGATCCATCTACCGCCAAGTCCCAAATCTTGCAGTACGTTCACAAGATCGCTCCACGAGGTGTCTACACGAGTGGAAAGGGTTCCTCAGCGGTCGGTTTGACGGCATACGTTACCCGAGACCCCGAAACTCGCCAATTGGTTCTCGAATCAGGTGCTTTGGTCCTTTCGGATGGAGGTGTCTGCTGTATCGATGAGTTCGATAAGATGTCCGATGCTACAAGATCGGTTCTTCACGAAGTCATGGAGCAGCAGACCGTCTCGATCGCCAAGGCTGGTATCATCACCACTCTGAATGCTAGAACCAGTATTCTCGCCTCCGCAAATCCAATTGGCAGCAAATACAACCCAAACCTGCCAGTTCCCCAGAACATAGATTTACCGCCAACCTTGCTTTCACGTTTTGATCTTGTCTTCTTAATTTTGGATCGTATAGATGAGACTGCCGATCGTCGATTGGCGAGACATTTGCTCGGTATGTACTTGGACGATAAGCCGCAGAGTGCTGCCAGTGGAATGGAGATTTTGGTAGGTCGCTCACCTACTTCTTGCAATAAGCACAACTAAGCAGGTACAGCCTATCGAGTTCCTCACTTCTTATATCTCTTATGCTCGTACGAAGTGTCAACCACGCATCAGCGCCGAGGCCTCCGAGGAGCTCGTCAATGCTTACGTCGAAATGCGCAAACTCGGCGAGGATGTCCGTGCCGCAGAACGCCGTATCACGGCGACCACCCGTCAACTCGAGTCGATGATCCGTCTCGCCGAGGCCCATGCAAAGATGAGACTTGCTGAGATTGTCACTCGCGATGATGTCAAGGAAGCTGTTCGCTTGATCAAGAGTGCCCTGAAGCAATCTGCTACGGACGCACGCACTGGTCTCATCGACATGAGCTTGCTCTCAGAGGGCACCAGCGCGAGTGAGCGAAGAAGAAAGGCGGATCTGAAGACGGCGGTCTTGGCACTATTGGATGACATGACCAGACAAGGCCAGCCTGCACGATACAGCGAGGTTGTAAAGCAGATGGGCGATCAAAGCAGTGTGCAAATCGATACTGCTGAATTCGCAGAAACTATTCGTGCGCTGGAACAGGAAGGAAGTATTATGGTTACTGGGGAAGGGGCGAGGAAGGCCATCCGAAGGGTGACTGGTGTTGCATAATCGTTTGATGGACGGCGAGAACAGGATGGCGCTATAGGTTGTTTGTTGACTTTTTGGAATGTCACGACATAGGGGGAACAGTAGGATTGATAATGATTGATAGATGCTCCGACTAACGACGAATATGGATAATCCAAATCTGCGAATCCTGACTTCAGGTGCATGCCAGCCTGATATTGATATCGCTTCCCAGTACGCGATTCGTGGGACATGGCAGATTTGCCCTAGGGCAGTGTATGGGCATGGGAATGAGATCTCCACCAAGACTGCGAAATCATGATTTATATCTTGATATGTGAATGATAGCAAGCGAGGTCAATGGAAACCCCGCTAGGTATACTTTATGGAGCACGGGGTAGATTGGGTAGGTATCGAGATGGACTGAGATGAACTGGAAAATGTAAAGGGAAAAGGGAAAAGTATTATGATATTTGAATTAAGTCGATCAGTATTATAGTAAATTGCGTTGAGTCCTGGGATGTCCTTTGTCTATATATGATCGATATTATGTACTCGTATATAATGTGCATATTACGTCGGGGTGCCCGGCTGCTTCCCGGCTTGAAATCTGCAGCTGCTTGACGAGTTGACTACACCTCGCTGTCGGCCCTTCGAGGTTACACGAAACGACGAGCTACTCTTTCCCAGACCCAATTCCCTCCAATACAAGGTAAAATTTACTTCCCTCCTTTCCCTTTCCCTTCCATGGATCTTCATCTTCATCCCCAAGATAAGGGCCCCCCCCCAACCCCTCAAATACCACTTGAAGCATTCCCCATCTCCAATCCAATTCAATTCAATTCAATTCAAAACAATCCGAACCAACCGATGCCGGCCTCTTCAGCCTTTCTTCTCGTCACTCTATCCTCCCCTCCGCCGATAATGATGACCCGATGCTAATTGTCGAGGATCTCAAGTGCAAGAACCGCTATTGGAAATCAAATAGACCCTGCAGACCCGGCCGACCCCGCAGACGATACAGATTCGGCCCTGGCCTCATCGTCATGAAGTTCGGCGAGCAGCTGCGCAGCAGTGTGATCAAGGAGTATCAGTGGAACTACATCGCCTACGACCATCTCAAGGCTCAGCTGAGGACGGAATGGCAGACGCCCCCGACCAAGGCGGAGCCCAAGGGCACGAGGCGCGCCTGGACCGAGGACGACGAGAGCCGCTTTCTCAGCCAGCTGGAGAAGGAGCTCGACAAGGTCCACATGAAGCAGACGGTCAAGGCCACCGAGATTGGCCGGCGCATCGCGACCAGCGAGAAGGAGGTCAACGAGGTCGTGTCGCGGCTAGATAACAGAGGCCCGGTCGGCAGAGAAGGGAGCGGCAACAGAGACGAAGATGCGCCCACCGAGGAGGAATTCATGCTGTTGGAGGAGGACCTCAGCGACATCATCGCTGACGTCCACGACTTAGCCAAGTTTGTGCAGCTCAACTACACCGGTTTCCAGAAGATCATCAAGAAGCATGATGTATGTCGCAAGCTGGGATGAAAGAGCTGGGACTGACGTCTACAGAAAACTACTGGATGGATGCTCAAGCCCGTATTCGCGACCCGATTAAAGGCCAAACCCTTCTTCAAAGACAACTACGATGCAGATATTGTGAAGCTCTCCAAGCTGTATGACATAGTTCGAACCAGAGGAAATCCAGTCAAGGGAGATAGTGCTGCTGGAGGAAACCAGGGCAGTTTTATCCGACAGACCACCAAGTACTGGGTGCATCAAGACAACATTATGGAGGTAAAGCTCATCATTTTGAAGGTAGACAGGCCCCTCACCAATCCTCCAAGACCTCTGCCAACTCTCTCTAGCATCTTCCAGTCCTGGTCTTCAATGCCAACAAGGAGTTTGACATGAAAGATTCCGCCATTACTTCAATCTACTACGATAACACAGAGAAGTGGGATCTGTACGAGGGTCGATTGAAGAAGACGGAAGGCGCAGAAGCTATTCGAATGAGATGGTATGGTGGAATGGATACCGAGACAATCTTCGTTGAGCGAAAGACCCATCGCGAAGACTGGACTGGAGAAAAGTCTGTCAAGGCTAGATTTTCCTTGAAGGAAAAGAACATGAATGCATACCTGAAGGGAGAGCTGCTCCCAGCAGCCATCTTTGAAAAGGCGCGCAAGGATGGCAAGAAGCCGGCCAAGCAAATCGACGAAGACGAGAGACTTGCCAAAGAGATTCAGTATTCCATTATCAAGAAAGGATACGTGCCTGTCTGCCGATCGTTCTACAACCGAACCGCTTTCCAATTGCCAGCCGATGCTCGAGTCAGAATCTCCCTGGATACCGAACTCACCATGATCCGAGAGGATAACCTGGACGGAAAGAAAAGAGCCGGAGACAATTGGCGACGAATGGATATCGGAATCGACTATCCGTTTTCCCAGCTACCTGCCGAGGACATAGAGCGATTCCCATACGCAGTCCTGGAAGTCAAGTTGCAGACCCAGGCTGGTCAAGAACCACCCGAATGGGTGCGCGAACTGATCGCAAGTCATCTCGTCGAGGCTGTTCCCAAATTCTCCAAATTCATTCATGGCACTGCAACCCTCTTTCCGACTCGGATTAAGCTTCTGCCATTCTGGATGCCCCAAATGGATGTCGATATCCGGAAGCCCGTCACACAACACTTTGGCATTCGGAGACCTGGATTGTCCAATCCAAGTACAACTAGTGATGACGACGACGAGGATGATGATTCCGATGAAGATGATTTTGACGAAGATTCGCCGACGGCTACCGCTGTTGAAAGCTCGGATGAGAACGCCAATCGAAGTCGGAACCGGGATGCGGATCACCGTGCGACTAGAAACACACTCGACATTGAAGAGCTAGTGGGCGAACAGCCCATTGACCTAGATGAAGAATATCCTTACGATTCTGACGACGAGGACAATGAGCTAGACAGACTTGAGGAGGCAAGACGGATAGGAGGATGGACGTATTACTCCCAACTCGTAAAGACGAATACGAAGCTGGGCGCTTACAAATTGATTAATGCCATCGAGTCGCTGCGCAGGCCTAATTCAATCCCTAGGAGCCAAAATGGGAGTCTGCCAGCTTTGGGAGCCGGTCAGATCACAAGCAAGAAGTTCAAGGCTCCCAAAGGGAAGAAGATCCACGTTCTAGTCAGAGTAGAGCCCAAAGTCTACTTTGCTGCCGAGCGAACGTTTTTGTCTTGGGTAATTTCCACGCCACACATATAATGTTTCGTAACTAATAACTTTAGCTCGAAAACTCCATCTATATCAGTACTATCGCCGTCACTGTCCTCAACTTCGGCGACAAGCCCACCCGCGGCTCCTTCCTCGCCGCCTTTGCCTTCACAGCCGTCGCCATTCTCTCCCTGCTCTACTCCGTCGGCATCTACCTCTACCGAAGCCAGGCCATCCGCAAAAGACGCGCCATCAAGTATCATGATAGTTTCGGACCGACTGTCATCTGTGCGGTGCTGTTTGTGGCTGTGGTCCTGAATGTGTGGTGGGAAGCTGGGGAGAGGGGACTGCTGGATAAATTCTTGCCATTCTTGTGGTGGTGAGCTACATAACTGCGTCCGTGTATGAAGGCATGCAGAAGATCGATATGGGACAATGGGACGAGATTATAACGGCTAATCCGCGGTGTTCTGCGACTTCTTCGATTTTTAGTACAGGCTTTGGCATTGCTTACTTGTGGCTGGGGCTTGGTTGAGGCTGCGGATGAAGCAGGAGCAGGAGCTACAAAAAATAAAGAAGTGGGTGATTAAGGGGAAGGAAAGACAGCTGTATAAGCTGTTGATATGTAGCATAATTGAACGATAGGCTGAGCTAAATTGGCTGTACAAAACCTTTTCGGGGCTTTTTTTTTGTAACTGATTTCATGCTCTGTATGATCTGCTTTTATAACAAATTTCATCAATAATAGACAGCTAGCGAGCCAGCCTTGTCCCGATATATCTTCCAGTAAGTATGGAGGCCACCGTTGAACGGCGTAATTTCAATTGTATATAATATCGTCGTTGTTCTCGGCTCTTTCCTCACTCATTCTAGGGAGCTCGCTTAGCGTTTGTCTATCACGCCCAAGCGAATCACAACCTACAACCCCCCCGTTTTAACGAGCGTGTTTGCGTGGTATGAGGTAGGGCTGAAATTGTATCGCATTTGTTCAACTTACTCCGCATCGAACTTCAAAATCTAGAAAGTGGGTTACCCAGGTGCACGGGAGGTGGTGTTTAGACCAAGGGTCGGTCTGTTCTTGGTACTTCCGACGCTTGTCTCGCTTCTCCAGCTCGATACTGTATCGTGCCAATACTGACAGGTACCCTGTAGGTTTCTTTTACCGATCTATAAATCTACTGGTATGATTTGGGCTCGCGCCGGCTTCCAGACAAACAAAAAAAAAAAACGTGCGCGGATGAAACGTTCGAGACGGAAACGTTCGAGATGGACGTAGCCCGGAAATATGGACGGGAGATATGCGACGAGGGTGTGACTACGCTTGTCTCACGGACCGGCACCGACGCATGGAACAGGAAAATCATGAGACCATTTCTAATTCGTGATCGTAGATATGTAGCTCCACTGTCCCCGTTGATGATTTTTATCTGTCTGGAGGCTTTGGAGAAGTTCGGGCCGTCACGCTTACTTTTGAAAAAAACTTGATCGAATCTTATTGCGGCAGGATTGAAAATTATGAACGAGGACAAGAGGATAGGATGTGTCGGAGACGAGGAGAAAGCCGAAGCGTGCTACATGGATCAAAATCTTCGGAAATTGAGCGACAGATGGGAGGATAATAGGAGGGAAGAGGTTGAAAAGAGGGAGGAGGACATGACGGCTCTAAAGGGAATGTCAGTGGTAGGATCTTGTCTGGCGCTGATCGGATGGGTCCTGTTCTTCTTCTCTGGTAAAGGTTCAACAGACGTGCAGTCGGTTGGAGCTTCAATCTTGGACCCTTACGCGCACCAAGTCTTCGAGATCGTGCCTCGACAGGATGTACCCTGCCTCAGCGTCTCTTTTTCCACACTGCCTCCGCCATCTGTGGATGCGCTTGCGGCACCGCCTTCGGATTCCTTGCCATCTTTGGGCCTCGTATCGAAACCTCTTCACTCACTAACAAGAACGGCGGGTACTCTCCCGACGCCCGTACCTAAGCAACAAGTCTTCCAGCTGGATCCGCCAATCCTGGGCAATGGACGAGTCTTTCTAGACGACGGCGTTGGAAACGCAACAGCAGGAGAACAAACAGCAGCTGGCCGCAACCAAACCACGTGTCAAGTTACTTTGATGCAGTACGAGTTCAAAGACTCCTTCGGGAAACCTTTCGTTGGCGATTACACGCCACCAGCCTGCATGGAAGGAAGCAACACAGTCATGATGAACATGACGGTACACAGCTTCGGTACACAGTTCGACCGTCTGGCAGTCATGTATTTCGGAGACACGGAAGCATTCCGGACGTCGACGGCGGAGCCGAAGCAATCGGGGATCTCGTGGACGTATCTGAAGGACATGTCGCACATGATGGCGATGTGGAAGACGTCCCAAAAAGTTATTTTTGATCTGCCGAATCAGACGACTGACACTCTCACTGGGACGTACATCACAACCTTGACTGCGACTTTCTTCACGGCGAAACAAGCTATTGATCCGGCGGATATTATTATTCCAATCTCGGCTGAGCGGGGGTACGATTCTCAACCAAGCGCGTTCACTCTCTCATCTGGACCTGGGTCATCAACTGTTCCCGCTGGATCGATTCCGCGAAACGTCAATAAAGCCATCGTCACCGTCGCTGCGACGGGACAGGGTGACGAGGAGTTCTGGTGGCAGAATAGTCTGTCTTCCGCGGTAACCACATACAACTCATCCGGTGGCACCCTGTTCGGCAACAGCTCGTTTCGAGAAGTCCAACTGATGATCGATGGTCAGATGGCGGGAGTCGTCTGGCCGTACCCAGTCATCTTCACCGGGGGACTTGTGCCTGCCTTTTGGAGCCCCATGGTCGGTACCCAGGCATTTGATCTGGCCGAAGGAGAGATAGACGTTTCTCCCTGGCTAGGGATGCTCTGTAACGGCGAAGCCCACACATTTGACATGCGAGTTGTCGGCCTTGCGGACGACGCTGGAAAAACGGCCGTACTCAGCGAAGGCGTGGGCAGTAACTGGATCGTCTCTGGCAAGATATTCATCTGGACGGACTCGGACGAGTCATCCATCACGTCCGGCCCCAAACCCACAATCGAAGGCTCATCACCTGAGATATCCGTCTCCCAAGCCGTAACACAGGACTCGAACGGTGGAAACGACACCCTCGTCTATAGCACCTCCGTGCACCGCACGCTTACCGTTACTTCGAACGTCAAGACCGCAGAGTATCCCAACGGTCGAAATATGGTGTGGACGCAGATCCTCAGCCACAACACCAACAACTCCTTCTCCTCCCAAGGAAACAACCAGTCAAACTCTTTGATGACGACAGGCAGAGATGTCTTCATGAGGGGGTTCGAAACGCCCTACAGAAATACGTATCAATACCCACTCAGCGTGAACTCCACCGGCACCGCCCTCGCAGACGGCGCAAGCCGCTTCGACACGCAGATTATCCGTGGCCGTGCCGTTGAAGTTGACGGCCAGGGCGTCGCACCAACTGGCCTGCAACCGTTCGCCGAACTGGCCAACAGCGCCGACCTTGTCAGAACACTCAAGGGAAAAACGATGGTGGAGTCACAGGCCGGGAACGCGACTCTGCTGCTGACAAGAGGGAGTGGCGGCGTTGCGAGCGCGAGTGGGACTTTCGGGACGCTCAAGGGCGAGGCGAGGATGGGTGGGCGGAGTGCGCAGGGTGTTATGGGCATGGAGCGTGATACGGAACTCTGGTATCGGATGGTGGGTGTGGTGAACGGCACGGTGCAGGAAGACGTAGAGAGGATTAACAGGAAAGGGGTGCTGGCTGGGTTTAATGTCGTTGATGATACCCCGACGAACTCCTCAAGTAGTGGAGATTTCAATGCAGCAGCTACGGTTGATGGGAGGATTGGGAGGTTTCTGGGCCGTGGGAGGTTCCTAGATCAGATAATGGCCCGGTAAGCTTTCATGGTAACCGTGATGTAACTTTGAAGAAATATATATATATATGTACAGCCTAATACTTGCTCCCGTTGTATGCAAAAGAACAAATATCCCAAATAGGTTTCGGACGCTTCGTTTAACGTAAACAAAATCTCGGCTGTGAAGCTTTGGTGGCACAAATCACGTGGCTGTGACGGGTCCTAAGCGAGCTCTGGGTAACCTTCCTCCAAGCATCAACCGCTCTTTGCATTTCCCCCTCCCCCCTAACTTCCTTATCTTACACCCCTATTCCAGTCTCGCAGTTTTCAAGATGAAGAACACGCCGACACCGATCCGCATCCTCTGTTTCGGGGACAGCCTGACAGACGGGTACTGGATGCACGGGATGCACCGGGCGCCGTACTCCGTTACCATGAAGAGGATTCTGGAAGAAAATCTAGGGGAGAAGGCCCAGATGGGATTCGATGTCGATACGAATGGTGTTAGTGGGCAGCTCGTCGTGAACGGGTTCAGGGAGCGGATGGGGAATTTATGTTCGTTACGACCTGGATTCGCTGCCAACCTCTCTCCCCTTTTCGGAGTAACTCTCGACTGGGCTTATCCTATTTCCGCGCTTCTTTTTACGTGCATGTTATTTGTTTTCCCTCGAGTTTTCCTTTCACTGGTATGCATTTTTTGATCGCGTGTCTTCCATGGCTCACATACACACTGCTCTAAGACACCGCAAACACCACCAGAGAAGGCCCCTACGACTGGGTCGTCTTTCTCGGTGGTACGAATGATCTCGCCTTTAGCGTTCCTCCTGATAGGATCTACGACGAGATCAAAGCTACCACCGATCTCCCGCTGTCGACCGGAGCCAGGGTCCTCCTGCTGACCGTCCCCGAATGCAGTGCCAAAAGCGAGACATTGGATCGCAACAGAGGGGAGTTGAACGAGCTGCTGAAGAGGGATATGAGGGAGGGCGTGTGAGTGTTACTTCCCCTGTCCGAATCACAAATTTTCATAGATGGTATCGCTGACAAGAGGCTATCCAGATACTCGCTTGATCTGCATGCCAAGATTCCATACCACGCTCTGGATGAGGATGAGAGGAAGAAGATCTGGGATGATGGCTTGCACTTTACCGCCGAGGGGTACGAGCGGATCGGCGAACTGGTCGCCGAGCGTCTGATCGGCATTCTCAACGGTACCGGAGAGGGGGAAGGTGCTGCAACGGAGGCCAATGCGCCAACGATAACTCGTAATTGACGTGATGAACACCGCAAGCGGTAGATTCCTCCCCGGTAGTTTAATACCTGAATGAGAGTACGATAATCTGTACCGTCTTATTGATCGAAGTGAACAACACACCTATAACTGATACGGATAACGGCATTGCGGCACTAACACACAAATATTGCTATATTATCATAAAACCATATCGATAAATTTCTATCCACGAAATTGCCAGTCTCGTCTCCGGGCGCCTAAGGGAGAATCCTATTCATATCAGCTCGGATTTTGAGCAGTATCCGCTATCTTTCTCGCTTTTTTAAAAAGACTTGAGGTTTATATAATTTTGGATTTGCGCCAGATGGATAATAAGTTAGAAGCTTGGATGAAATAAAATTTTCCATAGTACCCATACACATCTCCCCGGCAAGATAGATAGTTACGAGCTATATATATTTAGATATCCTGAATATATATGCGATATGGCGCCCTCCCCCTCCCCCGCCCCATTCCCCCACCTTGACCCCCAATAAATAAACAGTCCTATTAAAATTCTGCCCCTTCTCACCGCCTTAATCAAGCGAACCCCGCGAACCCCTCCAAACAAAAATATGTTTAAAAAAAAAACAGACACCCTGCTCTCCAACACCTATACACATCACGGGAAAAGACAACAATAACAACGACGATAAGAACAAAAAAAGAAGCAGCAAATACAATGGACGACCCAGCCTTCGCCACCACCGATACGGATCTCACCACGCAATCCATCCTTCTGGCGTCCTCCAACCACGACCTCGCCGCTCTGAAACCCCTCCTGCGCGTGCCCGGAAACGCAAGTGTGCAAGATCCCGAGACGGGGTTCACCCCGCTGCACGCTGCGATTTCGGCGTGCGGGCCGGCCGCTGCGTCAATCATCGAGAGCGCTGGGAGAGAAGGACGGAGTGGGGAGGAAGGAGAAGGGGGAGAGGAAGTCGATGTCGATATGGAGAGGGCGAAGAAAGTGGTCGAAGAGCTGTTCTTCAGCGGCGCGATATGGAATGATCTCGATGCGAATGGCGAGACGCCGGCGTGTCTGGCGTGGAGGCTGGGGAGGATGGAGCTGTATGAGATGTGTGTGAATGCTGGGGTGCGGGCGGAGTTGCTGTTGGGATTGATGGAGGGGGGTGGGTACGAGGTTTTGGAGGGGGAGGGGAGTGATGAGGAGGAGGGGGAGGCTGGTGAGGGGTTGGATGTCGATGTCGATGTCGATGGGGATGTGGATGCGGATGGGGAGACGCAAGTGCCAGCGCGAGATCCTGGTGCAGAGGGTGCGAAAGGCAATAGTACCGCTGCGAACAAGGGAGATGAATCTGCCGCTGAACCCAGACGGGATCCTCCCTCCAAAACATCGCGGGAAAATGGAGGAACAAAAACAGAAACAGAAGCAGAAGCAGAAGCGGGAAAGGGAAACGGAGAGAAGAAGCAAGACGTTAACTCCGCCACGTACCTCTCCTCTGCCCTGACCTTCACCCAAGACGCTCTCCTCGACGCCGACAACAACGGCGTAATGATGACTTGGGAAACGTCCATCATGCGCCGCACCGTCGAGCTCCTCCTCCCCGCCCCCAAACCAGGCGGCGCTCGCATCCTCAACATCGGTTTCGGGATGGGCATCATCGATCGCCTCTTCCGCGCCACGCTGCCCCTCACCCACCACATAATCGAGGCACACCCCACCGTGCTCGCCCGTCTCTCCTCCGACACCACCTCTGATTTCGGCCCCGCGTGGGAAAAATCTGCGCCCGCCAGCGGTGACGGCGGCAGCTACAAAATCCACGCGGGGAAATGGCAGGACATCTGCCCTCTCCTGCTGCAACAAGGCCAAGTCTACGATGCCATCTACTTCGACACCTTCGGCGAGGATTACTCCCAGCTCAAGCTCTTCTTCACGGAGTTTCTGCCGGGCCTGCTGGATGCGGAAGGCAGGTTTGGGTGGTTCAATGGGCTCGGTGCCGATCGCAGGGTGTGCTATGATGTTTACTGCAGGGTGGTGGAGATGCATCTGTTAGACGCCGGTTGCGATGTTGAGTGGGAGGATGTAGAGGTGCAGGGGCTGGGCGAGGAGGGGGAGGGGGAATGGAAGGGGGTGAGGAGGAGGTATTGGGTATTGGACAAGTACCGCTTACCCGTCTGTCGATTTCTGGGGTAGCGTGGGATGTGATGGCTGGTGGAAGGGGGAGAGAATGAAGGGAAGGCTGGAGCGAGATACCCGAGTTTGGCTTCGGCGTTACTGAAAAGCTGCATAGATTATTGAGGCATATGCCAGTGGCATGTCGACGCAGAGTGTACCGCACTTAAAGTGTCAGGTTGCGATGAGGGGGCGCAAGCGAATCCATGAATCTGGATAGGATAGAGAGCTAGACTAGCTGGTGTCACCTACCAGGCAAGATCGTTTGTGCATCTATCTGCAAGAGATGCCAAGGAGGGGGAGCGAGCGAGCGAGCGCGCGCATGAACGAAGAAGCTACCCGCGGTTCCTTTCCCTTTCCCTTTCCCTTTCCCCTTCCCTGCCTCTATCTGCTCTGCATCGCCCATCGTAAACTTCCCTATTTGCATTCCTCCCCACACAAGTAAACCACTCCTCCTTGCTCCGCAGAGGAGACGAAAGGAAAGGTCTACTTGAAGTTCTCCGGGTGCAAAATCCCTGCCATGTTCCCCTCCTTCACGCGCTTCAGCGTCAACGCCGCAATCAATGCAGCACCAACTCCGCTCCCGTCCTCCGCAGCCAGGATCTCAATTGGGTCTTCATCCTTGCTGCTCTTCTTCGGGGCCCAGTCCAGAATCTCGCGCAAGGCAGCGGCGCCACGTTGCTTGAAGTGCGGGTACTTGTTGAAGACGGACCCGTCAGCGCCAACGTGGCAGCTGTCGTAGCCTTTCTTCTTGGAGATGGCCGCGACACCGCAGGCGGACAAGCGGGCGGCACGGGTACCGATGAGTTCTGCGAGGCGGCGGACGAGCTCCAGCTCTGGGCGCGTGGCGGTGATGCTGAGTCTGTTTGCAAAGAGGTCGCCTGTCTCTTGCAGGTTCTCGAAAGGATCTTCTTCGATGGCGGAGAGGAAGGAGGAGTCCAAGGTGTAAGCTTTGCGGAGCTTATCGATGTTCTGACCTTCGAAGATGTGGACTTCCTTGTTGTCGTGGAGGTCGACCAGAGCAAGACGGAAGAGCTCGCCGAGGTACAAGCCGGCAATCATCTTCTCGAAGGCTTGTTGTCCGGGACGGGGGGACTCCTTGTCGACGATTACGTCGTAGGGGGTACGGGGGAGGACTTTGTGCTCGTTATCGAAGGCACCCCATTCGCAGTTGATGGCCATTGGCGTGTCGGGAGGCAGGTTCATGTGGGCGAGCTTGGGGATGGAGCCGCAATTTTCCATGTAAGCCGCGTTGCAGCCGGTGCCGAAGATGCAACCGATCTTCATCTTGGTGTCGGTGTATGCCGAGGCAATCAGGGTTCCGGTGGTGTCGTTGATCAGAGCTGTGAGTCTGATAGGCACGCCCTGGATTACGTTAGGGAATTTATCTCACAGGTGCTTGGGGTGCTTACTCGCTTAGCAATGGCCGCCTCGAACATGGGCACGACGTTTTCTCCTTCAACTCCGTCGATGTCGAAGCCCTTGGTCCAACGTTGCAAAACTCCATGGTCTACGTAGTCTTGGGTGGCGGGGTAAGAGAAGGTAAACCCGAGAGGAAGGCTACCCACTTTCTCATTTCCATGGTGGTGCTCAATAAATTGTTGAAGGCAATCCGCAATGTACTCCCACAGTTCTTCAGCGTGCCCAGTTTTGAGCTCCTCGGGCATGCGGTACTTGCTCTGGATGATGTCAAATTCACCTTGCTCGTCGGTCAAGATGATCTCGCAAACACGAAGGTTGGTTCCGCCCATATCTAGAGCAAGGAAGGTGCCCTTCTCGTGTCCATCTGGGAATGCCATACACCATGTTGGGTTCATGGGCTGGGTTGATTAGTCATAATTCTTGTCAGTCATAGGTGTATGCTGCTTACGATGCTTCCACCCTCAACGGTAAGACCTTGTATGTATTAGCGTTACTCGTGATGAAAAGGCTGGGTTACAAACCTTTGGTGAGCTCATTAACGAAGTGATCGGTGATCTCTTTCAGCTTGGCCTTTGGAACGGTGAACAGATCTTCCAGTCTCTTAATCTCCTGCAAAAGATCCTTTGGCACATCGGCCATGGATCCTATAAAACTCGTCAGCAAAAGCCCATGATGATATAGGCAGGACGTCCGCAGAACCAAACTTGAGGTAGCCAGCCACGATGGTAGCACACTCTATGCCACTGGCACGTGAGGGCGTTGAATTTGATAGGTTGCTTTTCTTCATCTGATGACCAAGGTGTGTGGAATGCTTATGGAGGCACAGAGATGACGCAGGGATCATGCTATCTCCCCAACCTTAGAGGTGAGTGTGAGATGAGATTGATGGTACCCTGTTTTTCGATCTCAAAGATCTCAAACCCGAGAGCATGGAATGGAGAGTGGGGATTTGACCTTCAGCGGCTTGGGATTCTCGTTGTAAGGGGTGCAACATTTTGGGAACTGGCCAGCCTATCTGTTGTGTAGTGGTATGTCGAAGTTGAGATCGAAGTTGTAAGTATTGGGTTTGGAGTTGCTTGGAGTTGCTTGGAGTTGCTTGGAGTTGCTTGCTCCAAGGAGGAGGGATCCTCGTACAAGTAGTCGCAGATACTGGTCGGACAGCCTCGCAGTGAACGACGGTAGGAAAGAGTGAACTGGTGATTGCTCGTCTGCGGCTGCGAAGAGCACCAATACCGACAAGAGCATGATCCATCGGATGGTGAATAGGAGGAAGTCACCGGAAGGTCCACGTGATGGGGAGATACGAATTCAATGAAAGCAAGGCAAGACGAGACTAAACCGATAAAGCAGTAAACAAATCAATACCTTTGCGAGAAGGAGGTTTGCTACATACAGTCAGCCGGGCTTCACTCAATTGGATCATCACTTGATCGCTTACCGAGGCCCAAGTCCTACCATTTTGATATCTGAATCTCGGTGGTGAAAAGCTGGAGCTGGAGCTGGAGCTTTATGAGGGGTATAGCTATAGCTATCGCGGGGTATGTGTAGATGGATGGAGAGAATTGAAGAACAGAAGCTCAGTGTCGTCTGAAAGATTCGAGTAGGGGTATCCGAGAAAGTACGAAGAGAGAAACCCAGAGGAGGGGAGAGAGATAATTGAAGTGATGAGAGTTCGATTGAAGCTTTCCGTCCGGAGTTGGGTTGATCTGGTCTGAGGTCTGAGTGGGGGGGAATGAGCTGGAATGGTGGGGGCTTAGTCATCTGGTCGATATGTATATCACGTGACGTGACCCATGGATACGTTTTAAGCTAGGCATAACATGATTGATGATAAAGTCTAAAAAGTTATCATCGACATCTTTCTTCTTCCTCTTCTTCTTCTTCTTCTTCTGACCGAGTGTTTGTTTGCTCGGTTTTTTTTGGTGTCATGCGGGTTTTGTTCCCAGCCAAAGCCTAGCCACAGTTAGCGAAAGCCACAGTGTGGCTAAGGTCAGTGTGGCTGAGGATGAGGATGACCGCAGAGAGGACACATCCAGATATCAATGAGAGGCTTGGAAGTCGTGAGCTCGAGCTCATTCTAGACGATTGTTGATTTCACCTTACCAGCGCCGACTGGACTGCCACCACCACCTACCCACTCTCCAATTCAAATCCCGCTCTCTTTTCTTCCATCGATCCCTGAAACGGCTGGCTTGTCTCGACTCTTCAAAATGTGGCCTTTGGCGATCGCATCCGCCGTCCTGTCCTTCGCGTCCACGTCCACAGCCCTCTTAGCTGAGGGAAATGTCACCCAACCACTCACCTCGCGATTGATCCTGCCCAAAGGCTTTGTCCCGCCGCAGGACTTTGAAAATGTCAATCTCGTACGTCTTATCAACCTGGAGAAGAGCTACCCTAGGGAATCCACCAATGTTATGATCGAGAATGTGGCCAGCTCGCCCAAGGATGAATACTACCTGCCTTTCAAACCTCGGCAGATGGAGACTCTGGCGGCGTTGGAAGTAAAGGACCAGATGAACCCAGATGGAGACTTGCTCGAGGTGCAAGCCGTGGACTTCGACCCAGCGAGGTAAGGTTGGCAGGCATGAAGAACGAAGCTATCTCGGGCAGGCGTCTGCTAACATACGGCTCAGTGAAATCCAATTCTATCGCATCCGTCTCCCAGAGCCTCTCGCCCCGAATGCAAGACAGACTCTCGGCATCACCTACTCCTATCTCTCCGCCCTCTCTCCCCTTCCTGCCGCCATTGAGCAAAGTGACAAACAATACCTGGTCTACGAATTCTCGGCATACTTCCAATCACCCTACGAAACTCGGAAGCAGGAGACTGAGGTCAAGCTCCCAGGATTGAACGTGCGTGAGTATACCATCATGCCAGCATCCTCGGACAGCCCGGAGTCACCGCGAAGGCAGGGCTCAAAGCTCACATACGGCCCGTACTCTGGAGTCCCCGCTGGAGCTCACGAGCCAGTATCCGTCCGATATGAGTTTACCAACCCACTGATCCACGTTTCCCGCCTGGAAAGGGACATCGAGGTCAGCCACTGGGGAGGAAACGTGGCTTTCGAAGAGCGGTACACCATGCACAACCGTGCCGCCAACCTCACCAAGCAGTTCTCGCGTGTGGCCTGGGCCTCGCAGGCATACTACAACCCAGCCACTACCGCTCTCCGGGATCTAAACTTCCCCTTGAGGGTGGGAAGCTTGACACCCTACTTCACCGATGTTATTGGAAACGTCTCGACCTCCCGATTTAGGAGCAACAAGCGCGAAGCCAATTTGTTGATCAAGCCGCGATACCCTGTCTTTGGAGGATGGAACTACCCATTCCGCGTTGGCTGGGATGCGGACCTCAAGAAATTCCTGCGAAAGTTGAAGACGGGCGATGGCTACGTGTTGAACGTGCCTTTCTTGGAGGGACCCAAGCAGCCCGAAGGAGTTGAATACAAGCATGTGGAGCTCCGTGTCATTCTCCCCGAAGGAGCCGAGTGCGTTCCCCGATGCCGTGTTTTCTGGCTCTGAAAACCTATACTAACTATGCCATAGGAACGTGCAGTACAGCACCACCGTCCCTCTCGTCAGCGCCGGCATCTCTCTCCACCGGACCTTCATGGATACCACCGGCCGCACATCGCTGACGCTGACGGCCCTCAACATCGTCGACGATGTCCGCGACCGCGAGCTGATTGTCACTTACGACTATCCTCTCCTTGCGGGCCTGAGAAAGCCACTCGTGATCTTTACGAGCTGTGTAAGCCTGTTCTTGGCCGCATGGGCGATTGGAAGCTTGGACGTGAGCATTCGCGGGAAGTAGAAGTAGGTAGAGAGGGATACGGGTATCTCTGGGATTGCAGTGTATATACTATTATGTAGAATAAAAAAGGTTGGCACTTTTGGTTTTTGGTCCTGACAACCGTGTACCTCATCTCGCTACTCGGTCACGCTTTTGATTAAATATGAACCAAAGACGCAAATCAGAACATGCCATGGTTAGCTCACAAGCGTCGCGAAGCGGATGTTACGGTTTATGTTCCTCGCTTTTTCTAGACGTTCAAGAAGCTGATTATATTTTAGACACTTTCTCTTTCTCTCTCTCTCTTTCTCTCTCTTTTCTATATTATACATAGTATTCATATATATCTATATTACTCATATATATCTATACATCTATATAAAACCCTCGAATCGAAATTCATGTATATACACATGCATACATACACATGCATGAATGCATGAATGAGATGGAGGTAGCTACCAAATCAAATTACATTAAATCAAATTACATTAAAATACATTACATTACATTAAACTACTATTACATTAAACTACTATTACATTAAACTACTATTACTCTTATCAATTACCTATCCATCCATGTTCGTATACATGCGTAATGAGATAGTGTCAGTGGTATAGTGCAGTGTAGTACATAGTATATCGGGCGTGCGATTGTGGTAATAAAGACAGAGAGAGCCTGGTATCATGCGAAATGCCAAATGCCAAATGCCAAATGTCAAAGCAAAACAGAGAAGAAGAAAAGAGAAGAAGAGCATACCAAACGTCGCTGTCGCTTATGCAGATCCCCCCCCCCCGCTTCCGTCCTTGGCTTTTCCTGTGCTGTTCATCCAAGCTAGTAAGTAAAAACTCCCGGTTCCAGTCCCATTCCATGCCCTTACCCCGCGCCGCCCCGCTATGCTATGCTGTGCTGTGCTGTGCCATGCTATGCTATGCCGTACACTTTTCTTATCCAGACATCTACTCAAAACCCAAGTTCGAACTCCTCCATGATCTGTTCGTACAACGTCCTCTCATGGTCGTCGTCGTCGTCTACAACACCGATGCTGGTCGTCCCCGCCCCCGGAAACAGGTATTTCTGCTGCTCCCCGAAACAACTCGATGGCATCGTGTCCTTGATGGGAGGGGAGGCGGGCAAGTCCTCGTCATCGCCGCTGCTGTCCTCCGAGTACTGGGTATCCGAGGCCGACGAGGAGGGGATCCTGGGGGCAGAACCCAGGTTGTCGCTCCACCTTCGCGATGTGAATTCCGAGAGGTGATCTAGCTCGTCATCGTCGTCAGCGTCGGTAGTGTTCATCACGAACGAGCTCAGGTTGAATTGCGTGAGGGGGCCTGTGCCGACGTTGTCGGGAGGTGGAACTGGTGTATCTGAGGATGATGGCCCCCCATGCTGCTCTTGGCTGTAGGTGAATATCGGCGTGGAATGATCCTGCGCGTCTTCCTCCTCGCCGCTGCCACCGAGCCACGACCACTCTTCCAGGTCGACGGTTTCTGGCTGGCTGCTTTCCGCGTCGAACGACCACAGGTTCTCCGGAATCCAGTCGCTCGGCGCCGGCGCGGGTGTCGGGGCTGGGGCTGGGGTCGGGTCCAGGGAGTAGGCTTCTCCTGATTTCAAGGTCGCTGATCGGGTCTTCTTGACCGTACGGTGGATCGTGCGGTCTCCAATCGGAAGCACGATGATGTACTGTCTGACTTCCTCAAGGAACTTGACGCTCTTCGTCCGGGTGCTGCGTGGTGCGAGAGTTGGGATGGGCGAGATGAACTCGACGTGCTGAGAAGAGGACTGATGATAGCTCAGCGGAGATGCGTCGCGGAGGGAACTGCCTTGGACGACGGCCTCATTTGCAGTGAAGGTGGGCAGTGAGCCTCGGCATAAGATCTCAGCCATGCTGGGCTTCTTCAAGATCGGAGTCGGAGACGCCGCACAGGGGTTTGATTTGCTCTTCGGAGTCCGGGTATCAGGTGACTGGTGCGACCCCGAGGGGCTGCTGGTGGTCGTAGTAGTTCCAGGGAAGAAAGGACCCAGCAGACAAGTATCGTCGCAGTTCTTGCTCCTGCAGGCGGGTGTGTTAGTCTTCAGCCGACGCGAGAGATGCAGCAGGGGACGGATATCGATGGCAGCTTCACGTACCAGTTGATCGTCTGAGGTGATACGGTCTTGCAGCCGAAGCGCAACTTTGACCAAGTCCGCCAGGACGCATTTTCCAGTCGGGCGACAGCATTGTGTCGTTTCCAGGAGGCATGGTCCAGCTTCTCCTTGGCCTCCGCCCAGGTTCTGCTTTTGGTCACGAGGTGCCTCCAGGATGCCGAGACGTCCTCTTCCCGCCATTGGTGCAGCAGGTAATTGACGTTTCCAAACGGTTGCAACGAAATGGACGAGCTATCTCGGCATTCAGGCATTGGCAATGGCCCGGAAGCGTCTGTCGCTGTCGCTGTCGCTGTCGCATCCCGTTTGACCGTATCAATCGTGCCCGGAAGCCCGGAGATGGGGTAGTCCTCCACAATCGGGGTCGCGTGCTCCGGCCTAGCAAGTCCAAGTCCGGGGTGGATATCGTCGTCGTCGTCGTCGTCGTCGTGGTCATACGAAGGGAAGTCGATTGACGTGTCTTTGTTGCCGGAGTTCCAATTGAGCGTGAACGACGTCTGCACCGAAGTGGTCAACGTCGTCGACGTTCCGTCGTTCCATTGGAAGTCCTCGGGCTCACTCTCGCTGGCCTCGAAGGTCTGGCTGTAGGTCCGTCGGTACTCCAGGGTTTGGTGATGGTGGTGACATTGCACTTTCTCGCCCGACTCGGTCACCTCGCCCGGCGCTCGATACAGCACAATGTCTTCCCACTCGAAGTACTCGTCCTGGGGCATGGAGGTGTCGTCCATGTTGCTGTGCTCGGCGATGTCTCTCTGGTGGGTTGGATCGCAGCAGAACGGTCCCCAGATCGACAATGAGACGAGGGCATGGCCAGGATGAAGAAAAGCGAAATGTGGGGGGGGGGGCGGGCGGGAGTTATATAGATATGGGTGTTAGATATATATAGATCTAAATGTCGATCTACCGGTATATCGATCTATACATGGATAGATGTGGATATATCTATATGTATATATATATATATGTGGGTGTGTGTGTGTACATATATATATATATATATATATATACCTTATTGATATGTCCAGAGGTGACAAGGAAGAGGAGGGAAAGGTTTGGATGGCCGAGCACCGTGAGAATTATGTATGATGTGTGTATTGGATTGCTCGGAGGTTTTGTTGGGGAGAAAGCAAGAGAAAAAAGGGGCCTTCCTTTTTTCCCTCCCCCCGGGCCCCCGGGTCGGCGTCCGGTATCCGAGGGGTTCAGAGGGTTGAGAGGTACCGCTAACCGACCTAGAGAGCTTCGAGGTACGCTCAGCCACAAGTCCCACCGACTAAGGTACCGCCGACCGGTACCTACTACCTACTACCTACCTACTACCTACTACCTACAGTACCGGTACCTACTACCTACCCAACTACCATGACAGGCCACAGACCCCGAGCAGGGCTTCCCTATAGCCGCATCCTGAACATGTCAAACCCTCCTCGTTACAATCGTGCTCGCTCGGTCGAAGGTCAGCGCGTCCATGTCGACTGTGTGACCAAGTTTCCATCCGACTTTGCATGAAACGGAGGGAGTGCAGGTCTGAGGTGAGGGAGAGAGAGAGAGGTTTGTTTGGGATATAAAAATCCACACCTTTACGACAAACAGACAAACAGACAAACAGACCGACAGTGATCATCCCGACAGCATACATCACGTGTAACAATCATGTGAAATGGGAAGAAGACGCCGTTCGTCGCATGGCCCGGCACGACATGGCATGGCGCCTTCCGCATTCGAAACTATTATTCATTGGACTCATGGGAAGAGACGGGGGAGACTGTACGGGAGTCGAGATGACGATGGGTGACGCCAGGTGGTGGGGAAAATGGAGGGGACGAAAGTGGAGATGAATGGGATTGTCAAATGTCCAAGGTCAGATGACTTCATCGGTGGAATTGGCATGACGGACTTGGGCGATTTGGTACGGAAGATAGATATTTATAGTATGTCATTGTATCCGTAGTAGGTAGTTGCGGTAGAGCCGGTGGGTGCCTTAGTAGGAGGATATCCCCAATAGTGTGGTCTTGGCCATCATGTCATCATGTGCTCTGGCTCGTGGAAGTAGGTCACGTGATGCTCGCTCGCTCGCTCGTAGATCCGTCACGTGGACGTTCGTTCGTTCGTTCGTTCGTCAACCATTCGGCCTTCACAGCCCTTCAGCCTTCCTCCCACCTGCAATCCTCTCTACCAACCCCAACCCCAACCCCAACCCCAACCTCAACCTCAACCTCAATCCATTTCTCACTTTTCTGCCTCGAGACAAAGGTACCGAACCGGAAAAAAAGAGAGGTCCATGATAACAAGCCACCGAAGGCAACGGCAGAGGACGAGGCAAGCATGCAAGCAAGCTGTTGCACAAAGGCCAGGCTTCCCTCCTTCCTTCACTCAGGATCTCGAACGAGACCGGCTATCCTGACCTCGAGACGACGAATGCTTGGAGCCGAGGAAGAAACTCGCCGACGACTCGTCTCGATCAGATGTCGGCGGTCGGCGGCCGGTCAGCTAGCTAGCACTTCTCGCCAGCAGTAAGCACTGCTGCCCGAGGACAGTTTCCTCGTACTTTGGATCTTCTCTCCGGGGCATTCCCTCGAGCTTTCAATCCGATTCTTGTCTGATCTTGTCCAGCGCTATAAATAAACGTGTCTTTCACGAGGGGCAACATGTTTTGAAAGGGTCATGCTGTCGATGCGCGAATGTTATGCGTCTGTTGTACCTGCTGCAACGCATTTCATGTGTGTCTCACATCCGCCCGATTGCAACATGAAGCACCACCGACTGCCCCGATCACAGTCTGGTGCAGCATCCGCACGGCCTTTCCTGTTGCCAATACTAGGCTGTCAATCGTATCTGACTGGGGCTGTGAGCCGAAAACCTGGTGAGGAAAGCAACAGCGAAGTCCACGATGACAATGTCTCGCCGCATTTCAGAGACAGTTGACCATTTCATGGCACCAGAGGCCATAGAATCAACGACAGCTCTCCCCTACCCTCCCATTGTTGTCCATCTTGTCCATATCTACTTCTTGGTCATGCACAATCGGCCCATTAGCACAGATCAGCCATCAGAATTCATTAGCATCTTCAACCGGGTCTCTCCAACAGGCCGGCGACCTCAAGCCGGACATCCCAAATGCCAGACCATTTTCCAAGTGAAACAAAAACCCCCGGAGCATTATGAAAGTTGTGGATGTACCAAGCTCTTCTACCGAACAAAGGACGGGTGTGGTGATGGATCTCGCCACATGTGGTTCTTGTTCAACAACGTGGACTTGAAGCTTTTTTGGCACCATTGTCTCCTGCATTTGACTCAGCTTGGACCCTGGTAACTGGATACTGGATCTGGCTCTCGTGTCCCACCATGAGCCTTCCAGAATATTTCCTTTATGGCCCACCTTGTTGACTTTTCTCCTTTTTACCTACGCCCAGGATACTCGCGGAGCCGGGACGGAGAGAAAATTCCCTCGATGCCTTGAGAGATTTTCGGATTCGCTGCTCTAAAGTGATTTCTCTTGTGTTCATGCTCAGGAAAATATACTTATATAAAGCGGGATGGCTGAGCCTACCGATGACTTTCACTTTCGTTATTGGAGACTTGCAATCCCCTTCTCCAGGAAAATTGACTATACCTGGACTCTGGACTCTACAGTTACTACCAATTGCCCCTGTACCGCTTTACACTATCTTGCGACTGACTACACTATTCATCTCTTGTCTCTCAGCCCTAAGTAGCCCATTATCCAACGCACTCATTCCTCTACCACACACAATTCAAACTTTCTTAGCATCGCTTTAATGTGCATGAATTCCTCGCTCTGGTAGCTGGTTATACTGGCCTTCACTCTCGCATCGCCTTTCCCAGCTCCAGAGGGGTTGGTTTCCGTCATTGTCTCTAACGCTGGTGTGTCTACCGAGAACACGGTGAGAATTCACAAGATATTCATATACACTCCCAAGCCTCACGTATACTACTCTTTTCCACCACAGGTTCCCGATAGCTACCTCATTGTACAAAAGTCCGAGACTCTCGACGCCGATACCAATCATTTTCATAATAAGATCGAAAGGCGACTGCTTAAGGAAAGGGCCGAAAGTATAATATCGTTTTAAGGGTTTAAGACAGAAAATATAATTATTAATATCAAAGGGTTAAAACAGCTTGCCAAGTCGCTTTAAGTAATTTTCTTTTTCCTCTTTTATACTCTTTACATAATTAGCTCCGCAAAACCACTCGAAAGTAAATCGTTTATATAAAGAGAAACAAACTCCTTGGCTTTCATTTCCCCCCTCAACACCCCAACACAAACACCACTACGCGCCCGCAAACCCAGGCTCTCGCGACCACCAAAGCCAGTACAATAGCCACCCCAACGAACCCTGCCCGGGGTCTTACCCGCACTTCGCGTCAAGCCCGTGGCCTCCTTACTTCCATCATCGACGTCGACGCCCTCTAGTGCAGTTTGTACCGCACGTACCTCAAAAGATTGGCCTGCTTGCTTAATTTTTCATCGCCCTCACGACGACGACGACAAACATTCCCACACTGCTCGCCCGCAGCGGACGGAAAACAAACAAACGTTGTGATTGAGAAGGTTAAAGCGCTAGAGGTATAGAAATGAGGATTTCGCTTACGGTGTGCGAGTGTGCGAGGGTGAATGCGAATATTTATTAAGGACCTGTCGGTGTATGTATATATATATATATATATATGTGTGTGTGTGTGTGTGTATATATTAGGATCTGGAGTCTGAATTGGGGGTTTACGATTGTTTGGAATGAATGAATACTTGCTTGCTTTTAGTATTGGCTTGTAGAAGGAAAAAAGGAAAAAGGGAGGGGGAAAAGGGTTTACTTTTTGTGGTATATATCTCTCGCTATCGGTGATGATGTCTTTGTTGCATCTTTTCTTTTTCTTTTTCTTTTCCTTTTTCTTCTTCTTTTTCTTTTTCTTTTTCTTTTTCTTTTTCTTTTTCTTTTTCTTTTTCTTAAATTTCTTTAAAGCTTTATAGCAGTAGATTGTTTCTCCTAGAGGGTTTATTATATTCTCTCATATGCGCTATCTAAGAGCGTAATCGTCGGCTCGCTTAGGTGGGCCTCCTTTCAGCCTTTCAGTCTTAGTCGGTATAAGCGACTGCGGATCGGAAGCGAGTGCGGATTTTTCGAATGTGTTAGAAATTTTTGTATATTATAGCAATTAATTACTATTACAACTTAAAATTATTTATATGAATAATTAATCTGCGATTATATCTTCTTTCGAAACATCCGAAATCGTATCATTTGATAAAACATTTAACTATCGATTGCTATTTTCAAAGTCTGATTCGTCTTTTACTTTACGCAACGAATCGTTTGAATCTCTACTATTATAAAATTGAAACTATCGCTATCGATATTAATACTAGAAAAAGGAAAAACATCTTGCTTTAAAAAAGGGTCTCTAATAGTATCGGTTATAATTATCAGATCATCGTTATCGTAAGAAAGTTCGGGTTGAGAAAGAGTTGGTCGAAGAATACTTTTTTTACGAGGCCGCAAAATTTGACCTTTAAGAAGTTGTTGCATCTATCAAATCTCTTTCGAATCGAGAATTAAAATGAGCATTGTATTATCGTCTTTAATAATTAAGCTTATAGCAAAGCGTTTTCGTATAATACTTTTACGCTCGCGCTCAACTATGCGATTCCTTTACGATATTTAATATCTTTTTCTTCTTTTTAAATCTTATCGACGCGTTGTTATTTTGCAGTAGATTCAAGATTTTCTTTACTTTGCTGCTTAATAGCAAGCTTGTTATCGATTAATAATACGATTTTAAATGTTTCGGAAAAAGATATGCTCGTAAATTAATTATTTATATAAATATTCTTTAGTTAATTATAATAGTAATTGCTATAGTATATAAGAATTTCTAATACATTCGAAAAATCCGCACTCGCTTCCGATCCGCAATCGCTTATACCGACTAAGACTGAAAGGCTGAAAGGAGGCCCACCTAAGCGAGCCGACGATTAAGCCGCAGTATGCATGCATGCAAGGAGCGAACGAACGAAGACGCTTTGCTTGCTCGCTTGCTCGCTTGCACGCTCGCACAGCGGCTCTCCTGCTTCTAGCCTAGGACTCCCTTTGTTGCCTGACTAGTAAGTTCTAGCTCTGAGGCTTTTTTTTTTTTTTTTTTTTTTTTTTTTTTTTTTGACTTGGGTGAGCGTGTTTACCTTCCCGTCTAGGCGAGCATTCGTTCGAAGTTTGAAGTTTGAAGTTTGAAGTTCGAACTTCGAACTTCGATGTGTGTGTATTTATGTGTATATGTATATGTATGTGTATATGTATGTGTATGTGTATGTGTATGTGTATGTAAATTCAGCTCGGCTTTGATGATGATGATGATGATGTGTGTGTGTGCATGTGTGTATGTGTGTATATGTGTATGTGTATGTGTGTATGTACGTACAAGCTGCTTAACCAAGCAAGCCAATCAATCTATCTATTACTTACTTATTTACTTACTTACTTACTTACTTACGACCTACCTCCTTTCCACTCACCTAATTGCTAACGCATACATAGAAGTAGAAGTAGAAGTAGAAATATGAATAAATCTCTTTTCCACTTCGCTTTCGCACCGTACCGCACCCGGAAACTCTCTCTCGCTATGTCTTTTTGGGGGGCTTGGATTTTTTGGGCTTTGGTTTGGTTGGTTTATTTGGGGTTTGGATTTTAGGGGGGAGGAGGGGGGAATAGGAAGGGGGGAGGGAGAAAGGGAAAGAGAAATTGAGAAAGAATTAAAGATAAAGAAAGAAAAGAAAAGTAAAGAAAAGTAAAGCAGAGCCTAATTCAAATAAACAGAGGACAGAGGGATGGTTTCAGAAAGGCTGTTTACGCTCTAGAATCTAGGATACGAGAGGACTTTTTTTTTCTTTTTCTGGAAGATATATATATATATATATATATATTTGTGTGTATAGACAGATAGATGTATACAGCTTGTTATTTTCAAGAGCGTTGATTGATTAGAGGAGATGATGCTGTTTGTTCATATATATGTTTATATATATATATATAGAGAGAGAGATATATATATATATATATATAGAGAGAGATATATATATATATATATAGAGATATATATATATATATGAGGGAAATAGAAAGAATTTTTTTTTTCTTTTTCTTTTTACCCTTTTCAATTAAACAGAGAGTTGGTTTCGGTACCAAAAAGATTCTTTACGATCTAAGAGACGGGACGACTTTTTTTTTTTTTTTTTTCCTTTTGGGATGTATACGCTGCTTTTTATTTTTAAGAGGGTAGATTGAAGATTGAAGGAGATAGGTACTGTTTGTTGATATATATATAGATATATATATATACACATACATGTATATATATACATGCTTTCGCTTATCTGCTCCCCGCCCCCCTCTTCTTTTTTCTAAAAAAAATAAAAAAAAGAGAGAGAGCAAGTCTTGAATAGTGGAGCGAATAACCTAAGCCTTCTTCTTCTTTCTTTATTTTAAAAATCAACTTTTTTTCCTATTTCCCTTTGTGATCTAGGTACGTCTTACTGTCTTAGACGAGCAGAGCAGGTTTAAGCTTGACGGGTCTGAATCAATCACTTCCTCGAATACAGAGAATTGATGAGCATCAGCTAACACAGATATTCTTTACCATTATCTTTTGATTTCCCTTCAGAAGTACTGATTGATCCATAGTTTTGATGCGAAGAAAAAAAAAAAAGGTTCGTTTGTGCATTGGCAGTCAGTTACCTACCTAGTGCTGTATCTACCTAACCTACTTATGGAAACAGCTCGACAGACGGACTCCAGTCGATGGCAGATTTTTCTCCCAATGTAATAACAATAATAATAATAATTATCGAAAGTCAAAGGGGTATTGATAATCCTCCCGAGAAGAATTCACACAAGGCTGGGAGATGGAAAGATATACATACTTCGTGGTATCAAGAGATTCAAGTGGGTGCCGGGACAATGGAATTGTTTTGTAATTTCTCAACTATCGTGATTGAGATTTATGGAACAAATTCCAACCATCGACGATTGATTGACTGACCACCACTAAAGCACGCACGCACATATTCATCTCATCGCACGGCATGGTGCTAGCTAGCTATCCTTTCCAACCCAAACCCTCCTCCCATTTGAATGCTTTCTCCCGAGCATGGAGCAGCGGCGTCGCTATAAAAAACTCCCAGCACTGTATTTTCCTCGTCCTCTCCGCCCTCATCTCTCGTTCTTCACATCTCCTCCCAATTTAATGCATGCAAAGCCTAGAGAGCTTGCTTGCTTGCCACGCCGAGTCTCAACGCCAAAGGCAAAAGGCCACTTAAAAACACATACATCCCATACCCAGGACGTCGGCCCACCCCATAAACGCCAACGCAAAAGCACCTATGAGTCAGATGCATATTGGAAAAACAACTCGTAGAATATGAAGTGAAGAAAATCAACGAGCGCATTGCACTATCGCCGCCTGCGCCAGGCTGCGCTCCGCTCCTATAGTGTCTTTCGTGTCACATTAATCTTTTGTGTTCGTGCTCGCAGCACCACCCCTAATCAATTTCTACCACCTCTCGATTGTGCGGATTGTGCGGATTTCTCGCCTGACTCTGGCCTTGATTGGAAGCCGGTTGCCATCTCTGATGCTGCTGCTGCTGCTGCTGCTGCTGCTGTTGTCTCGGATTCTGGGTCGGTATTTGCTTTTGTGGAGCAGGCGCCTGAACCTGAGCCGGGGGCGGTGCGGACACAGCACTATTCAGATTCTTTCCACTCAGCGCAAACCTCCTCACAGTCTCGTCCAGCTTCACCAGCAGATTCTCAATGCTCTTATTCCGCGCCACACCACTCATCCGCATACCTTTCCAATCAGGACACGGCGACAGAGCCCACAGAGGCGCTAGATCCTCCTCGAGCGCGTCTGGCTCTCCATTACGGGCAGTGGCTACACGGCGGACGTGCCACCATGGCTGAGAATTGCGTGAGCGTAGCTTGACATTGAAGGAGACACTGGCGGCTAGAGGGCTTTTCGGGAAGAGGCTGTAGCGGATGAGGTAAGAGTCTGTGGCCCGAGCGTGGACGATGACTTGTCCCTTGCCGGACAACTCTTCCGCAGACCAGGCATCTTCCATCGTGTCCAGAGCTCGGAGAACGGGAAGAGTGAGGGGAAGAAGAGTTGCGACACCATTGAGGCCTTCTGAACCATTCAGTATAGTCGCCAGGCTATCTGCGATCCGAAGATGCGGGTTGCCTCCCTCCAACATCAGTGCCATGGTATTGTCTGCGGCACTATAATCCACAGCCGCACTATATTTGGTGGCTGTATCAATCCCTGCATCCGATGCGTCAAGGGGGCTGACTGATGAGACCTCTTGATATGTAAAGACGATCTTTCCGAGTGAAACCATGTCGCAAGTCAAGGTATCCTTATGTGTATCAAGGACTTGAATGAATTCGACTAGTCGCTCGACTCTAACCAGGCACTCCACCAAATCAGGAATGACGGAGTCGCCGACCTTGCTGCGTAGCCGGACAGCGAAGGAGGCAGTCTCTGCATTGAAGATAATGTCTTTATCAACTTGATCCTTGATGTTTAGCAGAGCCTTCGGGAGCGAAGCAATCAGGCGTGCTTCTGTCACCAGCACCGAGCGTTCGTCTACGTTGAATGACTTTGGAGGAATGAGTACACTAGGGGCCTGAGGGACTGGTGCTGATGACTGTGATGCCTGCGTGACCGATGTGGAAATGGCGGATTCGGTCGCCTCACTTGGCTTTTGCCCAATGACCTCGATGCCCTGGAACGATATCTTGATGACGTCTTTCGCCCAACTCATGCCAGTCCGGGACAATCTATTTTTCGATGGAATGAGGTCCGAAAGTTTCGCATAGATTGATGGTAGAGCGATCGATTTTGCAAGTTTGCCCTTGACGCTCTTATGCTGGACACGTCTGGCGTGGAGCGTCTTCGCATTGATGTGATGGGATACCACTCCAGCTGTGAAGATGTTGAGGGTAGAAAGGAAAGAATAACTGGTGATAGGGGAGACACTCTTGATCGGTAGCTTGATGCATTCACCCACGCCTAGAACCTCTTTCTTTAGAGTATGAGGTACCATGGCACTGTCTGTGTAAGCTTCCGAGGATAAGGAAATAGGGCAGGAAAGATATCCACTCACGTCTTTATCAGATGCCATTTCTCCCCGCCCATGCTCTGAGTCACAACCAGGTACCAGTCCTTCTCCCAGCCAGGCCGCCTAAACCAAACAGTGGGCAGAGCCTCTTTGCCAACAATCTCAGCCATGCTTTCTTGGCTGAGGCCAGGTTTGTTGACACGAGTCCACCCTACGCTTATGGCACGAACTTGAAGATCCTCCGTTAATAACATTGATCGGAGACGTTCGATGTAAATATGGCCATCCGTCGCTGGGTCCTGGCTTCGTCGGTTGAGGTCGAATTCCGTTTGAGAATACTGTTTGGAGACGGGTCCTAATACGAAGCGGCCAGACATGGGCTCAATCTTGATTGACAAACGGTGTTCTTGAGTCAACTGCACCTTGAGTTCCGAGTCCGCAGGATCGTCGACAGAGATATGCAAAGAAATTTCAAGTTCTCGCGAGGCGTACAGAGGCTTTGCCAGTAACTTTTCGAAGATAGATGTCAGAATATGATCGATGTGTTTCCCGATGACGGTCTTCAGCAGCGATTCCGTAGAAATATCGACATCGTCGAGTTTGATATCCGGGTCCTTCACTTCCTTGAAGTCTCTGAACCATCTGATGAATAATCGGCTGGTGTCTTTGGGGCTTGGACACCGGCCAGGCACTTTGCCACTGTGAACGCCAAGAATGATCCAGCTCTTGGAGGGCCTGGCACTCGACGATTTACCATTCATAGGCTGACCAGAATATCTTCCCACCCAGTATTGGATCGAAATCGGTCTATTCAGGTTCTCTACACTCAATGTATCAGTCCAGATCGACCTAGCCAAGTTATCACCCTGGCGTCGGAACTCTTTGATCTTGTAGGTCAGAACGAGCTCATGCAGGTACTTGTAACATCCGGATAGGCCATCGGTGAAAAGAGTCTCATTGACCCTGCTCTCGATGTAGTTGCGAATTCCTAGATTCATATTTGACGAAGACGGCCGAAATAGGAATCGGAAATCAATGAACCAATACTGCGACCCTGGGTCTTCGTTTGCGACTGTAAGATCTAGTTCAAATTCGCCCGGTACCTTGAATGTCGCACGACCAGACTGGATCGTAAAATTCTTGAACTGTGGAGGAATCTTGTCATAGTCGTCCAGGTTTAATCGCATTGAGAGCAGAGTGTTCAGCTTCTCCATTTGTCGCAGAAGCTCCTTGGCCGTCAAAGGTGGCGGTTTTATGTAGCCCAGCTATTCTCGTTAGTCAACTGCATTGAAGTGATCTAAAGGGGTCCATACATCTGGCATCCAAGATGATTTTCCTGTGGTCAGAGCCTCCAAAGCCGTCTTGAAATCCGGATTTGGCAACCGAAAGTTATGCAATGCCCTCTTGTTGCTCGCCATGGCCTCAATGGCTGTCGTGTATAGCTGTTTTTGAGCTTCCAAATGCAGTCGGATATCAATCAGTTTGCTTACGTCCTCGGCCTTACGACTCCATCCCGTAATAACTAATGCCTTCGTCAGTGATTCGTGGGCGGATGTTGCGTAATTCATCAATCGCATCTTCTTCTGGACATTCTCCTGTGACGAGTCGTCCGTAGCACTATTGCCATTGAGCGCAGAGGCAGGCGTAGGCATTTGTTCCAAATCACTTAATGTGTTGATCAACTCCGTATGGGTCTTTTGCACTACTCGCTGCAGAAACTTTGAGAGAGGCTGATAACCTTCCGTCATATGGATGATCTCTTGGGGAAGCAGGTCCATTTGCGCCTGGACATCCCATGGTCCGCCATTACCTCCATTTTCGCGCCGCGCATGGTCTGCGAGTTTGCCATTTGATAGACTGGGGGCAGCAGGGCTCGGTGGGGTCATGTTTTGCTGAGGTTCTGCTCTGGCCTCGCTTTTGTCTTGCATCTTATCGGAAGTATGCGATCCCCCGTTCACACCATTCGGGCGCTGATCTCTATCGTGGTTTGTATGTGAGCCATTCTTGCTCTTGGGATCCATTATGACGCCGGGCATGCTCCTCGGTTTTGGATCTCCGTCTGGCCTCTCAACTCCCTGCAGATCACCCCCAGCTGCCCCCTCTGCAACCTGTACCCGCGGTGTCAACCCTATCTTGTCTGTCTGGTCAGGTCGTGGAAAGGCGAGGTTGGGGTTTTGAGAAGAGCTCGAAGAGCAGGGGGTGCGCTATTGTGGATGGTCGAGGAGCATGGGCGCGTCGAGTGTTCCAGTCTATTCTTTTTACAATAGAGCTGCAGGGTCGCGTCTCAATCCCCCAGACGAGGCCGATCGCGCGACGGGGATCGTGAAGGTGAGGATGCAATACCGAGCGCGCCCTTGTTCCGGGAGGGAGGGAAGGTGTAGGCGTTGGGCTCGGCGCCGTGCCCTGCCTGATTGTCCAGATCGCAAAGGGTCGAAGGAGGAGAAGTTGGCCAATATCGCCGGTTGTTCTGTTGTTCGTCTCGTCTCGGCCGTCGTGGGGGGGGGGGGGAGGGGATGGGTAGGTTGTTGTTCAAGGTTGCAGCGTTGGGTAGTTAATCCACGTTAAGGCTCCGTAACTTCAAAGAATGGCATGGCAAAGGCGGGTGGGGCCTTTGCGACGCGCTAGTGGAGTGGAGCGGAGTGGAGGCTCTCTCGCAAAATTGAACCGCGGGTGGCTTAGTCAGCATTGGGCGGGTAGTAGGTACTACTACGTAAATAGTTCTACCGTAGTATCTACCGTAGGCGAGCTCTGGATGAACGGACGGACGGTTGAATGGATCGCTTCAATTTGTTGATCATCATCATCTTCATCATTCCCGGATTACTGAGGACTATATAGACTAAGTTACTCTTGGAGACGTGGCATGGTAATACTACTACCGGTACACTACTACATTACCCAGTGATACCTAGTGACCAGGTTAGAATGGAGAAGAGCGGCTCTCTTGACTGGCCTGGATCGGACCGGAAGCACAACAAACTGTAATTAGTCAATCCAAGGATATGTCGAGTATTTAGTAGCTATATATAATATGCATCTACGGATTTTATATATATGCGGCAATTATTGCCCTTCTTGGATGCGGCAAGTATTTAGGTACCGGTATGCCCTGTCCGCACCATCTCTCTTGCGTCGATCTACTTACTTCGGCCCCCTCCTACTGTGCTTATCTCCCCTCGTTGTACACCCGTCTCTTCTCGATTTGTTTACCTACAACTAACGGGGTATATCATTCCTATTGTCATCCCGCGGCCAACAAAGGATGTTCCCGCCACCTCTCGGACCCTCCGGTAACACAATGTTCTAAACGCCCTCTCCTTTCACTGGCCAGCGCCTATCGCGTCACTACGGAGGATACCTTACCCTCGGACACCGACACCAGACATCATAGCACAATGGTCCCTCGCAGCCATTCCGTCCCCAACCCCAACTCCAATCCCGACCTCGAACCCGATACTAGGCCTCATCGACCACCACGCGCCCTGTCTTCGAACAGTGCCAAACGATCCTTCCGATCCTACACCTCTTCTTTCGAAGCAGATGATGAGAGGTCGAGTTCTGGCGACAACGCGAGCATGGGTCCTGATATAGGCGGAGGCGTCCGAGATGGACCGTCGCAGTACGAGGGCGAGGATACGCGGTTGACGAGTCGCAAGGAGCTGTCGGGCTGGTACGCCTATGGATTTGCGGCGGAGGTGTTTGTGATCTGTGGAATGGGTGAGTGGCAGAGCTCTTTTGGCTGTTCGGATGCTGTGTGGGGATGTGGAGTGGGGTGAGCTGCCCGGAGGAGCTCGAGTTGATGAGGGGTTTAATCTCTGAATTACCTGGGAGCTCCTATATTCCACAAGAGGGCTGTTGGAGTCCCGACTCTTCGGATTGATGGTTGAAGCAGGATCTTAAGCTGGGCTTAACAGATGTTGTGCTGACATCAACCAGGCTCATTCATACCCATCACCCTCGAACAGCTTGCCCGCGAGAATGGAGTCCTTCTATCCGATCTTACGACGCCCTGCGCATCGAGTTCCTCCCATCCAACTCCCAATCATCCTGGTCAAAATGCCGTCAAAGATCTCGGGCAGTGTGTAGTCTTTGTGCTGGGAATACAGATCAACACGGCCAGTTTCGCCATGTACACATTTTCTCTGAGCGTGCTATTTCAAGCTCTCCTGGTAGTCTCTATAAGCTGTGCTGCAGATCGCGGAAACTATCGAAAACGGCTGCTTCTGTTCTTTGCTTTTGCTGGCTCAATAGCAACGATGCTCTTTCTACCGGTGGTTCCCAAGGTCTATCTTTTGGCAGCACTCCTTGCAATGATCTCAAATACATGCTTCGGAGCAAGCTTCGTGCTCCTAAACTCCTTCCTACCCCTGCTGGTCAGGCATCATCCCAAAGCACAATATCAGACTCCAGATTTTACGCCAGAGCTGCCGTCGACCGTACTAGAAGATCAGCCGTCGGAAAGTCAACTAGACTCTGAGGACAATCTAGAAAACTCAAATGCAGCCCTCCTTTCTCCCTCGCCGGACTTGACGCGGCCCTTACCGCCATCTAAAAACCTCACTCCTATCGCGTTGCAGCTGTCTACACAAATCTCATCTACCGGAATGGGAATCGGCTATAGCGCAGGACTATTTTTGCAATGCGTTTGCATCGTGGTCATCTTCTCACTAAAGAGCACGACTTTCTCCCTCCGTCTTGTCCTCTTCATAGTAGGGGCATGGTGGTTCATCTTCACCATCCCCGCCGCCCTGTGGCTACGTCCTCGCCCCGGCCCTCCCCTCCGCAGCGGTCCCAATGGTGAAAACACGACCTGGCTCGCCTACGTAACACACGCCTGGAAATCTCTCTGGCGAACCATCAAGCTCGCCCGCCGCCTGAAGGACATAACACTCTTCCTCGGCGCGTGGTTTTTGCTTTCAGACGCCATTGCCACCGTCTCTGGTACTGCGGTCCTCTACGCAAAGACCCAACTGCACATGGCTCCCGAAGCTCTTGGCCTCATCAATGTCATCTCAACTACCGCCGGGGTGCTAGGCGCCTTCTCGTGGGCGTACATCTCTCGCACCTTGAATCTCCGACCCCATCAAACAATTCTAGTATGCATCTGCATCTTTGAGATTATCCCTCTCTACGGCCTCCTAGGCTACCTCCCCTTCATTCAAACGTGGGGCGTCATCGGCCTCCAGAAACCTTGGGAAATGTACCCCCTCGGTTTCGTCTACGGCTTCGTTCTGGGTGGACTGAGCTCCTACTGCCGATCTCTGTTCGGGGAATTGATCCCCCCTGGCTCGGAAGCGGCGTTCTACGCGCTGTACGCCATTACGGACAAGGGCTCTTCAGTGTTTGGGCCTGCGATTGTAGGCGCGATTGTTGATCGCACGGGGGAGATTAGACCGGCATTTTGGTTCTTGGCCGCTCTGGTGGGCTTGCCGGCGCCCTTGATTTATTTCGTAGATGTCGAGCGCGGGAAGCGGGAAGGTGAGAAGTTAGCAGATGTGATCGATTCCGTCAAGAGCGTTGAGGAGAGTGGGACGCAGAGTCCGGCGGAGCAGCAGGGACTGTTGGCTAGTGATGACCAGGCTAGAGTGGGGAGATAGAGAGCGCTCTGCGTCTACATGTCGCAATTGATGTGGTATATATTTGGATACCGGTTGCACAGCGAGGCGTTGTGGTCTTGACAGTCGAGCTATGAAAGTCTTATGAATAACGCGTATGAACAACGCTAACGCCCGGGGTTTCCTTGAAGGAAAACCTAGTGTGCTTGCCCTATACGCACGCTCGCTGTGTGAAGAATGGATGGCTTCCCTTGTGCTGCTAAAGAGCACGAGAATACGGACGCCAAAAATTTCTTTTGGGTGAGGCGGACGCTGTAGTGGACTTGGGTGGCAACGTCGACGCGGGCTTGGAGCTTCACTCTGGAAGCTGGCTTGAAGAAAGTTGGGACGGGGACGGGGACGGGGACGTCGACGGGGACAGCTGTTGACCGTGGCATATCTGGTTCGGGGCCCGAGGACGCGGGATATCGTGAGGGTAAAGTTTTTGAATTCTTGATTAGATTCAAGAGTTTTGGGCCGCCTTGGTATATGTTCTAGGATATGATCAAAGCAGTTTATATCAGGCCTCGAATTTTATTTTCTTTCTTTTTTTCCTTTTTCTTTTCTTTCCATCTTCCTTGCCAACTCTTTCGGATTAAGGCGACGGGGAATCTGCACGAGTTTCTACCTGGCTCGGATCACAATCGTTGGGATATACGGAGTAGACCCCGCAGCCAGACTTGCATTTTTTTTGATGTCTTCGAGATTCCCTCGGGGGTATCTGGGATCTGGGAGCGACTTGCACCAAATGGATGGCAAAGCAAAGCAACTAATCCACTCTTGACCGCCGCAAGCCACCTTGTGGAAAAGTAGCCGGTGAGGAGTTCCCGCCGCCATGCACAGAAATCGATGCGTACGGAGTAGTCGTCCTCCGATGACATTCCTAATCTGCGCGAGAATCTGTTTTGTACATATCTCTTTTCGCGGGGCTAGAAGCGGATAAAATCGATACAGAACTCACCGATCTTTCAAACTGCGCTCGGGGTAACAGCATTTCCGGCTGTAGGTAGGCCTAGGAACATGGTTTAGCTCTCTCTTTATCCATAGTACATCCTGCGGAAGTAAATTGGAAGCTGCATAGAATACTGGTTTACGGAGGGATATATTGACGCGGCGGGGGTGTCTGTATACGGGAACCAGGTGGAAGTTGGAGAAGGCATCAAAGCGTCGGAAGTACTTCGTAGACCGCGAGAACAGCCCTCGTCAGCGGCCGGAGTCTCGCACCTCTTTGGGAAAGCACGGACATGGCGCCGTGCCGTTTGACATCGTTGTCTCTGGCGAGGTCTCGGAAGAGAGTCCGAAGAAGAGCGTAGAGGATTTGAATAACAAGGCTTAGCGGAAAACCGAGGCCGCCGCGTGAAGCAAGCAATTCCTCGGGAAAGTAGCGAAGGGTGGTTTCCACTCACCTGGAAATTGGTAAGCGAAGAAAACACAAGCATCACTTGGTTACCATAAAATACGTCCCTAACCAAAGTCAAGAAGTCTCTCGCGGGTGTGGCACGGGCAAAATTAAAGATTCAGTTACGTGCCGATCGGAAAGGGCGTCATTCTTCGAGATATCATTCTGGCTTGTAACAAACAGCGTAGATATGCTGGAATAGGTGGTCTGGACTTCGTATCCTTTGATACGATACCCGGAGATCACTTTATTCAAATGAGTAGCAATCAGCTTTAAATGTGACTTTTTGATCTTACAGTGTATCTCTTCAAGTCCGATAGGTAAAAGCATAGCCAGTATACGAGGTCTCACCTCCGTAGGCTTTCTATATCCTGGTGGGTCAGTGAACATCAAACGTGCTAATGATACCTCCAAAGGTCATCATGGCTATCCGTCAACATTACGACCGACCATGCAACAAAAGTGTAATTAGTGCCGAAGGGTTCCAAAGCTTAGCTGGAAGCTCGTATCAACGGGGTGATGCTACAAAGTTCCAGCTTACAAACTCACATTAAGGGGTTTTTGGTGCTGAAACGGGATAAACACAACATCATAGACATTTTTGAACACTGCCGTTGCCCGAAGCCCGTAACAGCGGGATGTTATGAGGTTCCAGCTTACAAATCCAATCGGGTGGATCTGTACCGTATTGTGTAATGTATTGCAATAGGACAATTACTACGTATCATTACAGATATCGACCAGTGAACAGGGCGACCGCTCTCGCAAGCAAGCAAGCCGCTGAAGCCACCGCCCCAAGTCGCCGGTTGATAAAAGACCAACCGCAGTTTATTTAGTATTATAAGGTAGGTGATCCCCCCCCTCATTCTCGCCTCCTTTTTTTAAGCGCTTATCGCGGAGGCCGGCTGGTTCATTTTCCACGCAGCGAGATGCAATGACCCGCTATCCGAGGCCGACAAAGCGAACCAGTCTATAATAGTGGGACTTGACGTCGCAACTTTAAGGGCCCTTCCTTAAAGTAAGCGAAATAATTACTGGTAGTATATCCCGCGTCAAATGCTCTTAAAATCAAGCAAAAATCTAATAAAATTTACGATTTCAATCGCGTGCATCTTGGCGAATATTAGAGCTATAATATCAAAAGTAATATAATAAATCGAGACACTCGTAGAGCGTCGATGTGAAGGGGATTTATCTATTAATATACGTTGTTGGCTTCGAAATAAAAGAAAATGAATAATAGAAATTATATGACTAAAACGGCAAACCCGTAGAGTATCGATACATCAAGATTTCGTATATTGATTTACATTCTTAAGCGTAGAATTGACGGAAATAAAAGTCTTTAACGCTTCTTAACGATTTTAACGATACGAATCTAGAAAAATCAAGTGAATCTTTTATTAAACAATAATATATTAGAATTCGAATAACATGATAGCCAATTTTATTAAAGTAATAGAAACTATTTTTTTTAGTAAGAAGCTTTTCGTATATAAAAAGAAATAAATATAAATTTCATCTTCGACGCGAGACATAATTGTTTCGCCTACTTTTGTTGCGACGTCAAGTCCCACTATTATATCCTAATCGCCTGGGCCACGCTTCCTCTCAATCGCTTGGGCCGCCCTTCCTTTCACACCCCCTTGGTATAGCAGCATGTTTACTGAAAGTTTCCATCTATTAATATTGTCCGACGCTACGAATATTGGCAATACATTAGGCCGAGGCTGCTTTAGCGCGTTCTTCTGACGTTCTTACTGCTAATGCAAAAAGCAAACGCGTCGGAACTAGGTCTATCTTAGATCTCAACTTTTGTGCATCTCAAATATCCAGTTGATGATTTTGCAATGACTAAACCTACGATCAATAGCGTGCTTGCAAAGGTACTTCTCAAGTGATTCTATCAAGGATTTCTTATTCGACGAATATCTTCCTGCGCAAGCCAGTCCTCTTGCGAACTCTTTGTCTCTTTCATTATATTATTAAGCTCCTAGCTCACCAGTCCTTCCTCCGTTATATATCGACCAACTCTCTCTACGACTATGAGCATAACATTTGGATATCCCGACATTTTGTTCTTAAGTAGCAAGAGGGTTGCGCTATCTTGTTTGAAACCAGATGAAATGAGAACCCAGCCTTCAGCTGCACGTATATATGGCGTCGGACAACACTCATTAATTAACGGATACCGGTATCTTTATAGAGGTGTTGAGGGACGGGCGGCCCAAGCGATCATGCATCTTGGAGATTTCTGGTCTCGACTACCCGAGACGCCCAAGCCAGGAAGACTTTCGATCGCGGTGACTTGTCATGGACGTATGACGTATTTGTAATTATTCATATATATGAAAGATGATCTTCCCCAACAAAAGACGGATGACGAATCGGTCAAACACGGTGCCCGCGACGGGAATCTTATTTCTCCAGCTACCGTCAGTACCGGTACAGTAAAGGGGCAACACCGGGTGAGACCGCCACCGTGGCGCAGATGAGCAGAGTTACAGGATCCACGAGCATGCAGGAGGGTTGGTTTCCGATTAGATTAATTAATATATTTTCATTTTCATTTATATCTGTTTTCATCGACTTTTCATCTTTAACCCCGATGCCGATTCGAGGAATTAAACAGCGAAGCATTGCCGCCAGAGCTGCATGCCCAAGACCGCTCTTGGCCGTCTAGAGTCCAGATGAAGGGGGAAATGTGAACGATGTTTACATATAAAGTACAAGCGAGTCCCCCCCATAGGACGACGTCAGGGAAAGCAAAAAAGCAAGACTTTTTTTTCCTTCATTCATTCTTTCACTTCCAAACTTCTTAAAGAAGACGCTCCTTACTTACGCTACTATCATGTCTTTCGCTTCCTTCACTCTCTTCGCGGCGCTGGCAGCCACCACGGTTTCTGCCCATGGATATGTGGAGGTGGCCACCATCGGCGGTGTCAAGTACGATGGCTACAATCCCAACACGGACCCGTACATGAACCCGCCCCCCGATCGCATCTTCCGCCCCATCCAGGGCAACGGACCCGTGGAAGACTTGACCTCGCCGGATTTCCAGTGCGGTGGCTACACCGCCGGTGGCGTCGTCGGCTCCAAACCCGCAAAGCTCACCGCGGACCCGGTGCCGCCTGGAACCGAGGTGGAGTTGAAGTGGACGCTCTGGCCCGACTCGCACGTAGGCCCGGCGTTAACCTATATGGCTCTCTGCCCCGGCAATGATTGCTCGGCCTTTGAACCGGGAAACGAGTAAGTCTTTTTCTGTTGTTTTGAGACTTTGAGGACGGGAATGCAGAGCAGAGTAGAGTTCATGAATTATTGACTGACTCCGAACAGAGCCGTCTGGTTCAAGGTCCAAGAGGAAGGCCGATCGGGCACGAGCAACGTCTGGGCTACAACTCCTCTGATGAAAGAGGGTGGCTCCATCACCTACACCGTATGTACTGCCTCTACTATCGTTGTCTATCTTCCAGAAGCTGGTATTCAGCGAGTTGCCAAAGACAAACCAATCTCAATGCCCTTCCTCTCTATCCAAAACTCTACATGGGACCCTCGTGACTCCAGATCAGCCAGCTAACCTCAATCCAAGATCCCTTCCTGCCTGGCCCCAGGAACCTACCTCGTCCGCCACGAGCTCATTGCGCTCCACGCCGCGTGGGCCTACCCGGGCGCCCAGTTCTACCCATCGTGCCACCAGATCGAGGTGAGCGGCTCGGGCACCACCACCCCAGACTCGCTCGTCGCACTCCCAGGCGCCTACTCCCCGACCGACCCGGGAATCACGGTCGACGCCTACAAGGCCCAGGAATACATCATCCCCGGCCCGCCCCTCTTCACCTGCGGTGGATCCTCCTCAGGCCCGGCACGCCCGGCCCCGGGCTACGGAGATCCTACACCGGTTGAAGAGAAATCGGACCCCGTCCGCGAGCCCGAGTCCACTCCTACCCCAACTCCCAACCGCAAGTGTTCAAATAAACGTGGAAATCGTGCTAAGAAGCGTGCTTCAAAGCGCGCGAAAAAGGCTGCTAAGCGTGAGGAGGCAAAACCCTAAACCCCAGCCAGCCTATAACCAACCAACCAAACCATCCCTCCTCTCTCGCTCTCGCTTTCTCTCACTTCGGTGGATCTTTCTCGCAGCTAGCCTGTCATCCGTATATATATATACACTACATTCCACAAATCCAAACTTTGTTCTATTACTGTGTATTATTTAAAGAGAATAACCCGCCCCGGCCTTACTTCAAGAATTGAGATATAACTTGATTTTTGGCTATTTACCAACTACCTCCCTCTCCTTCTCCCTCTTTGCCCGCTTTTGTGAATCGGTGATACTAGTATGGTAGACAGAGACTCCCTACCCATTACCATCACCATCGGCCCGTGTCCCTAGCCCCCTATGTACTCGATCGGGCGGTCTGAAACGCGGAGGAAAAAGGGGGGGCTAAGGAAAGCGGGAAACGGGGTGATACAGTAAGTACATAAGTACAGTATGATGTGATTGACGATCAAATCAAACTGTCCAAGCATCAATAGCTTATCCTTTCCATTGTGTATTAGACGCGTTACAGTTAAACAAGCACCGAGGCAGGGGGGTATAAGGTACGCAGATTAAGGGTGGATGCGGAGAATCGGAGTCTCTCAATGCGGGATTCTCGGAATTTCGGAATCCAGCAAGCGCTGTATTGGGTATATTTATATACGTATGTATAAATAGTTCTTTCTCTCTCTCTCTGTCTATTTCTCTTCTTCTTTTAAATGTAATACTGGGTCTTTGGTAGGCCGAGTCCCAAGTGGTGTTGCAGGGGGGCATAGCAAGAGGTAAGTTATACAAGGGTTATAAGAGCCAATTGAAAATAAAGGCCACTTAACCTTACGTTTCTTTCGTATTGCTTATATTTTTTTTCCCTTTTTTTTAGGGGCTTAAAATCCTTGTGTATTCGACCCGTTTTTCGTCTATTAATAACTATAACGGAAAATAATCAGTTATTGAATTCTCCGATTCCTTTTATAAACGGAGCCTCTCTACGACTTTTGCCTCTTGAATATCGAAAAAAAAAAAAAAAAAAAAAAAAAAAAAAACCACGTATAACAGTCAGTGCACTGACTATTACGTTCGGAATAATCATTCGATCCGGTCGAATTCGAATCAAAATTGCCTCTCGATTGGGCTATACTTCGACCGGCTCGAAAAAGGATATCAAAAAGAGTATCATTATATTCTTTGATAAATTTGGATTAGCTCGCCATCGACGTTCAACTTTTTAAAAGAACTGGATGCAATCGATAATTGATTTTTTCGCGAGAAAAGGGTTATAAGCTTCGAAATTAGCTTCTAGCTCACCTTTTTTTTGTCGATTCGTTTTATTGAAAGATATCCCTTCTTTTTTCGTCTTTTTTTTTCTTTTTTCTTTTTGCTTTTGAGCTTATTTAGAAGTGGGGAGAGTATATCATCCATCATTTTTTATATATAAACTCTTAGCGTAAATTACTCTATCGAAAATGTTATTAAATGATTAATTTATTTGACTGATTTGACTGATTTGACTGATTTGACTGATTTGACTGATTTGACTGATTTGACTGATTTGACTGATTTGACTAATCTGATTAATCTGACTAATCTGACTAATCGATTATAAAGCATACCGGTATATTAGCCGCCGCCGCAGCAGCAGCTCGATACCGGTACCCGCCCGATAGGGACAAGCTTGTGGAAGATGGGTGGGAAGGGGTATTCAAGGGGTGGCTCAAAAGCTGAAAACTCCACTCCGAACCCCCTGGCTTCCCTACCTACCCTCCGGCGGTAATTGCGGAGGTACAGCGGTGGACTTCTCTCTAACCTATCATGGAAACTAGCTTAATCGAGAAATACTTTCATGTTATCGCGTTTAGCGATACGAAGCGGGGGACCGTAAAGGTGCCTGTTGCTCGATTAAGCTAGTTTCCACAATAGGTTAGAGAAGTTCACCGCTGTACCTCCGTATTACGCCTGGGAGGTAGTACTTAACGCACTGGTTAGTCGGTCGAATAAGATCGGTAGGATGGATGGGAAACATGGGATGTACTGACGGAGAGAAGGGGGGAGGAGGGATGGGAGGGGTGGAGATATGATATATAAAGAGAACAGGGAATAAGGAAGGGAGGGAGACCTCGCAGTATTCATATTCATACATTTTTACTCGCTAAACTCTTAAGCCTCGCCCCCTGAAGTAAGCGACAAAAGCCGAATAGCAAAAGAGAATGCGAATATTCAATATTCACAGCCCGAGTTACAGCCACAGACAGATACCGCAAAGGAGAAATCATTGCCGAAAAACTACTCATGACGCTGGATACCTAACGAAGAAACCTGTCGGTGATCGCCTTCGGCAAATGGTTCAGAACCCAGAATACCTTGCACTTGCCCTTCAATATCGCTCGCTGGTAGACAGCCTTCTTGCCTCCCTCCCCGTCATTTTCGTATAATAACTTCTTTTGCAGACCTGAACGAAAAACAAAAGTCAACAGCCATCACGATAGGGGAAAGAGGGCGAGAGATGCTACCAAGTACAGTAGGACAATCAGTGAGGAGACGCGGGGGCTCCGCCAATATACGTACAGCTCTGGATGCTCGTTTTCGGGGCTCCTTCAGTACAGAACATGTCTTGCGTCATGCCATTCGTTGTCCGCTGGGCCCTGGCTGCTCGCTCGAATAGGTCCTCTTCATACGCCCGCACTTTCTCATCGACTGATTCGGTCGGGATTGTAAGAAGATAATTCTTCCTTGTGATTAGAAAGCAGAAGGTGGTTATAATTGTGTTATTATTCGGTTATCTAAAAGAAAGAAGATCTCTTCCGAAGAAGAGAATTGTATACAGTTCTCTTTCTACGCTAGCCAGCTATTTATTCTTTCAACTAGCAATTATTATCCATCTCTTCTAAAGTTGCTTAGCAGTAATAGCACAGACTTTATAAAATAAGAATTTCTTACTTTAACACTTCCACTTTAATGCTGCTAACAGCTCTTATTGCTTCGTCGTCTTATCGAGAAAATAAATTTCTCTTTTCAATATACGAAAAAGCTAAGTGAAGTTCTTCGCGTATTTAAGAGTTTAATACTAGCTTCGATCGATCAGTCATACTTATTATCTTAATAAACTTTTAAAACAAGACCTTCGGCAATAGTTTAAAGAAGCCGTCGGCAGCTATCTTTGCTATAAGTATATAAGATACGAAAGACTTCTTTTAGTCTATTAAATCGCGAACGTAATAGTAAGCGATATCGATATACTTCGATCGTTTCGTAAGATGAAGGTTCTTAGCGAGTGCGATAGCGCTTTAGTTATCGCCTTTTATCTTTATAGTTTAATGATTTTTAGCTATATAATTATCGAATCTTATATCACGAAAGATCTAAGCAACTTATTAGCTTTGCTTTGCGGTGTAACATATAGCCGCGTATTCAGCTTTCGTAATAGCCGTAATTATAAAGGCTTGCTTGCGATTGCCGAAGAATACTAGCCTTCTTCTTATAAGACTTATTATAGCGGAGATGCTCTTTTTGCCGTCTTTATCGCTATTATAGTTTGCATTAAAGTACACAATTAAGCGTCTTAACAGGCCGAAAGAAATAGCGAAAGAAATAGTAAACCGTAAGTAGCGCATCAAGCGCTTTAGCGCTAAAGCGTAGTGCTTTGCCGGGTCTTGCATATACTAGCTTAAGCGATTAAGTGCAAAAGCGATATCCGAGCGAATATATACTATTATATACATTAATAAACTAATAACTTTACGATATTAAATAGCATTAACCTTTTTATTATAATCCGAAGCTGAGCGGAGATCGTTATATCTATTTATAAATGTGAATATATTCTTTACGTTAAAAACGAAGTTCGAGATCTTAAACTTGCTTAAGACTTTGTTTAAGTATACCTTTTGATTAAGTTTAATAGTCTTTTTCTCTTTGTCTTTAATAACTTTAATTCCGAAGATTATTGATATTTCGCTTATTAGCTTAATAACAAATCGCGAATGTAAGCGGTCTTTAAACTAATTAAAGTCTTTAACATTCGAAGCAGCTATAGCTAAGTCGTTTACGTATATTAAGAGTTTGATTTCTTTTTTAAAGTGTACGAATAAGCAAAGGTCTGCTTTGCTTTATAAGAATCCTTAATTAAAAAGCTCTTTTTTTATTAAAAGGTTTCAGTCGCGTGCAGATTGTTTAAAGCCGTATAAAGATTATAAAAGCCGGAACGCAGATCTTCGCTTCGTGCGTTTTAAGTCTTTCGAGATCTTTATTTATAGCTCTTTTTTAAGTGTAGACTCGGTAAAAGCGTTTTTGATATCGAATTAACGTGTCTTTATATCTTCATAAGCAACTATTGCAAAGAATGCTTTAAAAGTCGCTATTCTAATTGTAAGCGTAAATGTCTCGTCGTAATCAACGTTATATATCTAAGAAAAGCCTTTCGCTATTAGCTTAGCTTTAAAACGTTCGAAAGTCTTATTTGCTTTGAACTTAAGTATAAATACTTATTTATAGCTAATAAGATTAGCTTTAAGTAAAAGAATACGTTCCTTTTATATATAGTTAATAATAAGTATAGCAAACTCGGCATCAATAGCTTCTTTCTATCTTTTGCTATATATAAAATGCTTTACAACTTTTTTATAAGTAATAAAGATAAAGATGTCGTGCTTAGCCGCGTGCGCTACTATTGCTATTTCTTTAGTATCCGACATATCGACAGCTTTATTAAACCAATTAAGAATAGCTATTATTGCTTTTTCGTCTTTTATTAATAAAACGCCTTTTCTCTTTCTTATAATAAGTAAAGTTTAGAACGTAAAAGTCTTAGCATATCGTTTACCGTAATCGGTGTCACTTGCATGTTTATCTAGCTTAATATCGAGTAGATTCTAGCTTTGTTAAAGCTATATCGATATCTTAAAAGCATTAAAGAGCTCTTTATCGGCTTTCCTTTTAGTTCCGGTGATCTTTTAAAAAGTAATCTATATAAGTTAATGATCTTGCCGAAAAGGAATTGAGTTAATCGTTTTATCGTTAAAGTCTTCGCTTAATCTCGTTTTAAGAATAAGCGATATTGACTTTAAAAGCGAAGTCGCTTCAGCTCTTTTAAGTTCTTTATTTTAAAGAGCAGCATTCTTCGTTTAAGATCGTATAACGCGAAAGAGTGTTATTAATAGTCTAAACGGCGTTTCGAAAGTATAATCAACCTTTTTATCGGGTAAGCTATTTTTAGTTTTAAGAGCTAATCCTTTTTTAACTCTCGTAACGGAGTTTAAAAGATGTTTGATTTGCTTTTTGCGAACCGAGTCTATTATAAGTAAGTCGGCAAACTTAAGTCGCTTTTTACGTGTACGAGTGATATGCTAATTGTATATGCCCTTTAATACTTAAAACGTGCCGTTAAATAGTTTAATCTAAAGCTTAAAGTCTTCGATAGCTTTATTAGAAATATCTTTAAAGAATTTAACGTTAAATAATATAATAATACTATGCATTTCGAAAATGTATACTTTATAATAAAAAGTAGTATTTTCGTCGTAGCTTATAAAGATCCTTTCTTTGCTCGAAAGCATAAGCTTATCCTTTTTAGTTTTAGCTAAAAGAGACTTTCGAAGAACGTAAGCAATGACCTTATAGCTTTATACTTTAATATAGTCCTTTACTTTAAGCATTCTTCTTGTTTAAGCCTTTTAAAAAGATATCTTATATTTTATATAAAAAGGTTTTCTCGTTACTTTATTTATAACATTTTCTATTACTTTAAAGCTACGGCGTAGCTTAGTACGAGTGTACGCTTGTGCTTTAATAACTTCGTACCAGAACTTTACAAGCAGCTTAGCATTATTAAGCGCTGTCTTAATGCAATGCTCAGTGGTTTTAATAGAGCGCTCGGCAGCGCTATTTTAATAAGACGAGTAAGGTTCCGTGTTATAAATAGCTACTCTTTTTACTTTAGCTTATACAATAATAGTTTTAAAGATTTCCGGCGTATTATCGATCTTTATTATTAAGAGAAGCTGGCTCGATTATCGTTCGAGCTTTTTCTTTTTCTTAATCAACGCTTTATTAATTTCCTTTCGATCTCGAAATAAAAAGGTCTAAGTCTTACGAGTTTAGCTATTTATAAGCTCGTTAAAGTATCAATAGCCTTTTATAAATAGCGAGAACGGATTAGCTATATCGAAATTAAGCTTCTTAAGTATAGTAATGCTATGCTCGGCGAGCTTTTTAAGCTTCTTTTTAAATATTTTTTGTCGAGCGCAAGACTTATATAAAAAAATAATTAAAAAGATAATAATCTTTTTGATATCGGTTATTATATGTAATAATAAAAGCGCTTCGATGCTATAATAATTAAAGCGTTTATAGTAAGCAACGAACCGAGATAGCTTTCGTTATAAGCGACGTTCTTTTAATATAAAAAAAGCGGCTTTTAAACGAATTTCGCTTTGCTAAATAACGACTTTCTTAATCTTACGCGCTATTTTATTCTTTTTTCTTTTCGATATACTCTTTTTAAAGCTTTTGAATTCTAAAGCAAGTAGTAGACGCTCTATTTCGCTAAGTTTTTAATTATCTACCGAAGAGATTTCGTTATCACTACTTAAAGCGTCGTAAGGGTTAACGGTAGCAAATGAAAGATCTTCCGCTGCTTTAAAAGCAGTATATCTAGCTAAGTATCGAGTACGCTTCGAAAAGCACGACCTTAATAGTGCTGATAATATCTAGCTATTAACTGAGTCTATTTAAAAAAAAAGATTAATATAATCTACGTGTACGAGTATAACGTTAGCATTAGCATCGTCGTAATCGGTGTAACGTATGCTTTTAATAGCGAAAGACATCTTATCAGCTTCTTTAAAGAACTTCGAAAAGATATATAATCTATTTTGCACCTTAGCTTCAATTAAAAGTATATTATTAGACTTGCGTATAAAAATCATCTTTTAGTTATCGAATTGTTTTATAATATTAAAACTAGCGAGCTTCTTTATCGATATTAACGTGCACCTTAAGCTAAAGACATGTAATATATCTTTTAAGTAAATAGTCTTTTCGCTTTGCAATAATATCTTAGCAGTCTTAATACTATTCGAATAAAGCTTTCCTTTTTTAACTTAAATACCTTTTCGGTATAAAATCAATAGTTTGCTAAATAAAGATAAAGAATCAGTTATATAGCTAATACATCTAATATCAGCAACTGCTAATATAAGTAAAAGCTTATTACGCTTTTCTTAAGATAAGCTAGCGAACTCTTCGATATCGGAAGCTGTGACAGCCTGCCTTGTTACCTGCAGTCAGCTGATCACCCATTCAGGCCTAGCGCCTGTGGCCATGTATATAGACCTTCTTGAGCTCTCCTGAGCTTCCTGTTTTCCTCTCCTCACTTTGTATTCTAAGGTCAGAATTCATCAGTTCGTCACATTATACAAAGTCCTTCGATTAGGTCGTCGTATTACAGCTTATTGTTATTGATTATTGCTTATTGTTACAGATTATTGCTTATTGATTATTGTCAAGAACGGAGTGAGTTACTTGTTGAGTGCTCCACGGTCTTCTTTTATTGCTTACAGATTATTGTCTTTTTTACGACCTCACCTCTTCCTCAGCTCTTCCGACCTAAAAGAGCTCCCCTCTCAATTTTTGCACTTCGGTTGCAAGACGAACTCTCTTCCCCACTCTTTTCCTGGCGTTTCCGACACTCAAACGCCCCCCCCTCCCTCCATTTCCACCACCATGTCCTCCCACGAAGACGACGGCCCTTCCCCCTTACGAGAATCGCTCAATTGGAGTCTCTCGTAGAGCAATTACGAATGGCCCCTCGCCAGCGCAAATGCGTCCTTCCGGATCCCGATAAGTTCAATAATACGGTCCTTATTCAACGCTTCAGCTCAAGACTTCGGAAGTTCGGAATTCAATTACAATATCGGTATTCTCGGACCAGCTAGCTTTCGCTTACGGTACGGTTCAGCGATAAGATGCTAGGCTCCCCTCTCTCACGGCCCAGCTCCTTATCGGCGGTAAAGCTCTTGGCGGACCCACTACTCAACTCAATTACGTTTACGGTACCTCGATACGGCTCCCGGTCTTCATTCAATCAATTTGAACTCAACTATACGGACTCGCTCAAACAGCCAAATTGACGCTCCTTAACGTATACCGAGTACGCGCACGTCATTCAGCAACCTGAACGCTTTTCCGGCTCTCTCGGCCTTCCTAGCTTTTCGGTTCGTTTTTACGGGTTCCTTTTTCCTTCCTTCCGGCCTTCGGCTTTTCGGCTTTTCGGCTCTTCGGTTCTTCCGGTCCGTTTGGTTTTTCTCCCGGCCCGTCCTACGGATTCTCTTCGTCCCTCGGCCCCTTTCGGTCCCTCAAAACCGCCTTCGCACGGCCACGGGCCCCTCTCTCTTTCGGCGACTTAACCGACCTCCCGGTACTCAAGTATTTGCAGCACGTCATTTGCAGCTCGAGCACTTGCAATACGCTTTCGGTTCTTTCGGCAATCAAACAAAGACTTAGCTCTTTGGAAGATCGAAATCCCACCCTCCAGCATGCTCCTCACAGCTCCCTCGATCAGCAAGCTTATCAATCTACCCGTTGTGGTGCAATCAATTTGGATTGCTGGGTGCTCCTTCCTTTTAGCTAAGCCTTGAGTTCTTTTCGAGAGAACAAGGGTTTAAGGGGGTTTGATTCAGACGAAAAAGAGGATATTTTGGCGGATTTAGAACGCTTCTAGAAGCTACGATCGGTAGCTTCGGCGTATTTTTTGGTTTTTTTCAGCAATTCCACCCGTGAACCATGGTTCACGACTGAATTTTTTTATTTTTTCCTTCATCTGTCAGATACTTTTAAGAGAGCTGGGACAGCTCTCTAAGGGGGTAGTGTGACAGCCTGCCTTGTTACCTGCAGTCAGCTGATCACCCATTCAGGCCTAGCGCCTGTGGCCATGTATATAGACCTTCTTGAGCTCTCCTGAGCTTCCTGTTTTCCTCTCCTCACTTTGTATTCTAAGGTCAGAATTCATCAGTTCGTCACAGAAGCTTCGCTTAAAAAGTCGGATCTTATATCAGCAGCGAATCTTTTCTTATCTTTGCGAAAGCTATTAAATCTATTTCGAGCACGCTAATTAGACTTTTCGTAAAGTAGTAAAGAGTTGGTTTTGTACGAAAAGTTAAAAGATATCGGTCGTCCTTTAAGCAATAATGGTTAGTATATCCGCGAAGCTTTATTAAATTCTTTTCTTTCTTTAAAAATGCGAGCAGCTTTAACAGCCTTGAAACTAATCTTAACGAATTAGTATATAAGACTAGCATGCTTGCTAAAACCGCATTTAAAGCATTCCGCTTTAAAGTTAAGAGATTAAGATTAATAGCGATTGCGTGATTGCCGGCTTAAAAGAGTTCGTTTATAAAATGTTTATCAGCTAGTTATATAAGCTCTTTCGTCACTTGAATAATAAGCTGCAAATGCTTTCCTTTAAGGCTTTAAATTAATAATAAACTCTTATTTTTCATTTAAACGTTCGAGCTTTTAATCTATTATTATAAAAGAAGTGAAGCTATTATATAACGGCGTGTATGTCTTTAAAAAAACGAGTCTAATGCAAAAGATCAACTAACAATAATCATCGTCGAATTAGTCTTTCTTTAAATCTTTATAAGCCTCCCGGCGGCATATTAAGACGCGTTCTTAGTTATTGCTAAAAGAAATCTTAAGATCTATACGAAAATTAATAAAAGCTTAAAGCTTGATTTGTATAGATCGGAATATAATAGCGGTGTAGATAGTCTTTAGCTTTTGCATTATAGATTTGATATTAAAGAGGTCTTTAATCTTTTAACGATCGAACTCGCTAAGCTTCCGAAAGAGGTTGAATTTGAATTTCGCTGTCTTAACTCGAAATGTTTTTAAAAGACTTTTATTCTCGTATATCAATTTATCGTATTCGTTTTTATCGAGTCCTTTCAAGACCTTTTAAGTGCTATCACCGATATCGTATCTTTGCAAAAGTGCTTTAGTAATTGTTGTATAGCAGTATTCGGATTCCGAGTAGTCTAATAAATAAGCGACATCTTCGCTTTGTGCGACCGTCTCGATAGTCTCGAACTATTCGTTTGAATTCGATTTGGTAAGAGTCTTTACGCTTTTCTATTATCTTATTTTAACGAATTTTTCTCGAGTAGTAGCTATGCTAATAAATTAATAAAAGATTGATGCGGAGCGACGATCGATAGTTTAATAAAGAAGGGGAAGGGGAGAGGTCTTGGTTTCTTATTACTATTAAGTAGTATTTCGCATAAAGCGAGAACTCAAGTCAATTGACGAGTTTGCGGGTTGCGTATTGCGAGTTGCGTGTTCCGTCACCTTTTAAGCATCAAAAGCTTATAACTTATAAGAAGATAATTCTTCCTTGTGATTAAGAAGCAGAAGGTGGTTACAATTGTGTTATTATTCGGTTATCTAAAAAAGAGAAGATCTCTTTCGAGGAAGAGAACTGTATACAGTTCTCTTTTTACGCTAGCTAGCTATTCATTCTTTCAACTAGCAGTCACTATCCATCTCTTCTAGAGTTGCTTAGCAGCAACAGCACAGACCTTATAGAGTAAGAATTTCTTACTCCAACAGGGATGCCTGATAATATGGCTTGAGAGAGCTTCCAGGCATCTTCAAAGGCCAGATTCACACTTTCTCCTGCGAATAGGAGGACTGTCGGGGTCATGAGGTGCGCTGCATCCCCGACGAGTGTCACTCCGGGCCTGTGGTTCCAGCGAAAGTCTTCAGGCAATTGATGGAGATGGTAAACCTGAGGCACCGACTGCCCACTCTGAATAAGCCTCATGAGCACAGGACTCCAGGACTGAAACTGGGTCAAGATTTGATTCTTCGTCAAGCTTTGACTTAATGGAGGAGAATCGAACCTCAAGAAGGCACCAACGTTCAAGCTGCCGTCCCCTAGTTTCTGTGCAGAGATGCTCTTGCCTTCTCCAAACGCAAACAGCGAGCCTCCTTTCACCAATGGTGATGCCCAATCTAAGTTGTTCGATGATGCAGGAATATTGAAAACGTATTTCGATATGCCTGAGTAGCGTGGCTCTTGCGAAGGATCCAAATACCTCCGGGTCACGCTCCATCCGCCATCAGCACCGACAACCAAGTCCCAGCCACCAATCACTTCACCTGATCCAAAGTGCAACATCGGCAAGCCGTAACTCTTCCCTTCCTCGGGCTCCTCTTCTACCACGCGTACGAGTCTGGACCTCCACCTGACCAACTCTCCCTGAGTACGCACGTTTCTGATCATGAGCTCGCCGTCGATCTCCTCGTGCCGCACCTTGTCCCTGTGAAAAGTATTGTAGAGAAAATTTCGCAGCTTGGACTGATCGATCTCATGGTCCCCTTCCATGCTCGCCTTTGCCCTGAACCACGTCTTGTGATCTTTGTCGCAGACGCAAAGGGCCGAACCGTCTGAGCGCTCAAGTCTCGAGAAATAACCATCGTACAGGCCGCCGGCTTTTATGGCTGCAAGCCCAGAGCGCGGATGAAGCTTCACGGAGCATCGTTCGAGGGGAATATATTCCCGGGCACTCCCCTCGAAGATGGTGATGTCAATGATGGTGTTTGGCGGTGGGGTGGACTCGGAGAGCAAGCAGGCGAGCATGCAGCCTGCTGGACCGGCGCCTATAATGGCGATTTTGAATGTTCTCTGAGACATGCTACGCGATGCTTTGTTATGCTATGCTGTGCTCTGTTGTGCTCTGCTCTGCTGTGCCATCGTATGTTAGGAATATATATTGTTGGAATTGGGGGAAAAGATGGAAAGGGTTGCTCTAAGTTCTGAGTGAGTGGTAGAGAAGACTTGCAAGGAGTTTTTGATCGTTTGGCTGGCTTAGATCGTTGGAGAAGAAGGCGCGGTCGTGGTCGTGGAGGTGTCGGTTTCGTGCTTTCCTGATTAGGTGACGAGAAGTTGTAGCCAGCGCATTGGTGCCACTTTCTCATTCCAATATACGAGGCTACCGTCTACCTAAAGCTCGAGAGCCACCAACCATAGACTCAAATTCTCCATCTTCAAAACCTCTCTCACCACTTCACTACTTCACCACTTCACTCACGCAACCTCAACCATTCCTCTTCTCCAACCCCCCAGCTTTCTTTCCAATAGAACAGACTTTAAACCTCTTCTGCCTATTTCCACCCCTCTCCACCTTACGCTCATACTGCTTCCTGGCCCTCGTATCTACCGTCTGCATTTTCTTCTCCGTGGCGAGCAGAGCGCGTTGTTGCTGATCCGAAACGCCCATAAGAGAAGTCGAGATACCGGGCTTGAGAATGATGCGGCGGTCGGCAGTGGTCTGAGGACGAGAGGCTGGCTCAGAGTGGGAGGCCGAGGTGAGATTCGAGGCTAGGACGGGATTGGCGAATGGAAAATGTGGAATCGGATTGGTCTGAGGAAGATGATTTGGCGAAGTTGATAAGCCCGACGGCGAATGCTGTCGTCGAGGCTGTTGCTGCGAGGAACGATGCCGTAATATTTTGCCAGAGGGAAGACGGATTTCGTCGGCGGAAATCGTGATTGTCACATCCTGCTGTTCTCCTCTGATCCTAACCTCTCCGTCCTCTTCCCCTTCCTCTTCCTCGTCCTCATCAGAATCCCGAGAAAATTCATAGAACTCTCTCAACTCTAACACATCCTCCTCCATCTCCAGCCTACAATGCCCCTTTGCCCGCATGTGGTCCTGCACCGCAACACGATTGGCTCTCTCGCTCCCGCAGTACAGGCACTCGTGGAAGTCGGAGATAATTCTCGACAGATACTCGAGAAACGATTCGATGTCAATCAAGGCCTCGACGTCCGGAATGAAAAAGCTGTGGGCGTGGGACATGTGCCCAATGTTTGCATCGAGAGACGGGGAGACGGTGGCGCAAAACAGACACTTGGACGCGTCGAATACTTCCGCATCATCTAAGACGTCTAAAAGTTCAGCTCGATCGAAAGCTACTTCAGAAGCAGCATCGCGCGGAGCCATCAGGCCAGAGTCGGCATCCTCTACCGTCAAAACATGATTCCTAGACTTCAGGTGACTTTGCCAGGCTTTCCGACTCGTATACGTCTGCTGGCACGCCGCACAGATTTGCTCGAAAAGATCATGCGGGTGCTGGCTCTCCTTCTCTCCATCTTCGTTTCGCGCATCGTTCAATGTGGAAAATAGAGATGGGGATATTGGAGGGAGGGAGGCGATGCGGCGTTTGAGGTTGTAGATGCTGTTATGATTGGTCAATTGATTGAATCCAGAGGAAAGGTGAGGGAGGCATACTGCCAATTCTCTTTCATGTGTGCTCGTTGCTCTTCTTTGCTTGAGAAGTGGACGAGGCATGTTTGGCAGCCATAGTCTATCTCTTTCTCCTGCATGGTTGTCGGGCTTGCGCCTGTGGTGATGGCAGAGCTCGCGTCCGGCATTATTGGTGCTTGGTTGGTGTTCCTTGTTTGCGGGTTTGTTTGTCGTTGAAGAACCAAGATTTGAGTTTTTCCGTTCTTTTGGTCGTGTTTGGTTCTTTCAATAAGTATAAGAATGAATCCAGTATTTGTATCTCAACGGCTCTGAGTAGTGGCGTGACTTCGCTTATAGGTACGGAGGTCCAATCTAAACAGTATGGTTCATTGTGAGTCATGTTGCATAGCCTTCAGCTTCAACGCCTAAGGAGGAGTCATCTCTGATTCACCAAGTGCTAGCCAAATAGGAAGTTGCTGAGTATTTGCTAGGTTGTAGGATAAGTCTACCAAGATGAGGTGGCGGACAAAAATTTATGGTATGAGTATATAAATACTTTCAGCCTCAACGTAACATCAACCAAGATACCCGCCCGGGTAGCTCAATCGGTAGAGCGTGTGGCTCTTAAGCAGTTAAATAAGTCAACCTCAAGGTCGTGGGTTCGAGCCCCACCTCGGGCTCAATTCCCGAGGTTTCCATTGGAAGCTTCTCTTTTCTTTTTGTCGTTACAGATTCCTCCCCCAGTGTTATCTTTTTGGAAGATGGACATTGATGCGAGACTTACTTCCTCCATGGCGCCTGAATTTTTTTTCTATCTATATTCGACTGCCTGCTAATGCACGCTTTCCCTAGGCGGGCCTAGCTCTGACGCTTGTTTAAGCGAATATCATGTAAGCTTATATCGAGTTTCTTTAAAAAGGGCGAGTTACGATGAGAGCGAGTCTGGGCAGATCTCAACTCCATGGGTCCGTATCCAAGCTTCTCGATTGACCTTTTAATCAGATAGAAATCTTTTGCTTAGCAGCTGTTATGGAAAGAGTTGGATATGAGGATAAGATAAGTAGAGAAATGGGACGATCTCTCCGTATGCAAGAAGGCCTTTTTCAGCTTTGTAAATTATAGACTTCCATTTCCGTTTTATTTGTTTCCAAACTGCATGTCCCGGGTAAGGGTCATTTATGCGTGACTCAGAGCTTGCTTGCTTGCTTGTTCCGTATGCTTATCGGTTATCGATTATCGCCTATCGCTTATCGTCTATCGCTTATCGCTTACTGATGTTCAACAATCGACGGCGGGACTTTGGTTCCACCGTGTGTTCAACAGGTATATCGCTCGCATTCTTGCACCTGCGCGCTTTCATTTCTCCAGTCACGGCTGAATTTCTCTATGCGAGATGAGTTCCTTCGGCCGCTTCAGCTTAACCAGGCCAGACTCTTGTGCAGTCTGGTCTGGTCTGGTCTAGTCTTTTCCAGTCCGGTCCGCTATCGGTATACGGAGTAAATCAGCTTCCGTGCTACGAAATGATACCCCACACACTCTGGTACTCCGTCTGTAGGTCTTGAATCTCTTTCTTCTACAGTCCCTTTCCTCTTCTCTTGCTACCTTTCTCTCATATTATTCTCTCCCTCCAACCTCCAACCTCCTACCATGGCACCCCCTGCGGCGGTGGGAGTTGAGGCCCTCACCGATACCGAGGCCATCACTGTCATCATTCCTGATCCCGCGACTGCGACTGTTCAGGATATTGCTGCCAGGCGCACCAAAGCTGGGAAGTTGGTTGCAGGCACAGCTGCCTACAGCAGCAGTGACTTTTTCAAGAGCTCTGTAGGTTTCAAGGTCTTATCCAAAGGAGACTTTCATCTTATGTATGCTCTGTAGGTCGCTGGCAAGCCGAAAGCAAAGCGATGGGATCGTGAGTTTGTTGCCTTACCCCCCACTATTGACATCCATCCCTCAGTCTAACATCGGACTCAACAAACAGACTACATCAGCGTTGAAGGCAAAGCCCGCCAACCCTCCGTTCTCAAAGGAGCCGCCGTCTATCTCAAGAACCCCGGCCTCATCTCCCTGGGCGGCGGTCTCCCCCTCCCCGCCAACTTCCCCCTTGAAGAGATCAGCATCAAGGTGCCCACCGTCCCCCACTTCTCGGAAGCCTCGACCAAAGCATCTGGAACAACCCTCGCAGCCGGCAAATACGATGCCTCGCAGACCGAAGACGGGATCTACGACCTCTCGATTGCCTTGAACTATGGCTTAGGGACGGGGTCGGCGCAGATGATACGATTCGTCACGGAGCATACGGAGATTGTGTGCAATCCACCCTATGCCGACTGGCAATGCGCGTTGACCGTGGGAAGCACCTCTGCGACGGATATGGCGTTCCGCATGTTCTGCGAGCGTGGCGATATGATCCTCTGCGAAGAATACGCTTTTGCTTCTGCGATCGAGACGGCCGCTGCTTTGGGCATCAAGGCCGTCGGTATTGCCATGGACGCTGAAGGTCTAATGCCCTCTAGCATGGACGAGATTCTGAGCAATTGGGACGAGAAAGCGAGGGGTGCCCGTAAGCCTTTCGTGCTCTACACGGTTCCATCGGGCCAAAACCCCACTGGCGCAACGCAGTCCGTGGCTCGGCGGAGAGAAGTATACAAGGTGGCTCAAAAGCACGATGTCTACATTCTGGAGGACGAGCCGTATTATTTTCTGCAAATGCAGCCGTACACCGGCCCCGATGCTCCTGCCGTCCCTCCCCCGGCTTCTAACGAGGAATTCCTCTCTTCTCTCGTTCCCACGTACTTGAGCTTGGACACCGATGGGCGGGTGATGCGTATGGACTCTTTTTCCAAGGTCATCGCGCCTGGCACGAGAGTAGGGTGGATTACAGCATCTGAGCAGATCGTTGAGAGATACGTGCGCGCCAATGAATCCTCGGTGCAGAATCCAAGTGGGATCAGTCAGATTGTGCTGTACAAGCTCCTGGATGAGCATTGGGGCCACGATGGATATCTCAAGTGGTTGGTCCATTTGAGAATGGAGTATACCACCCGGAGAGATGTCATACTGGGTGCTTGTGAGAAATTTCTCCCGAAGGCGGTTGTGTCTTGGAATCCGCCTGCCGCCGGGATGTTTGTATGTTCTGCTGTTCTTTTGTTTCGCCTGGCTCCTGCCTACGTCCAGCCATCATCCTAACCCCAACGCTGACGATATCTAGCTCTGGCTCAAACTCGACTGGCACGCCCACCCTCACGCCAAAACCAAGACTATCCTCGAACTCGAAGATGAGATATTCCTTGCCGCCGTCGCAAAAGGCGTGCTCATGTCCAAAGGCTCGTGGTTTCTTGCTGAGCGCGAGGGTTTCACGCCAACTGAGATGTTCTTCAGAGCTACCTTCGCCGCAGCTGCGGAGGATAAAATGACGGAGGCTATTGAGAGATTCGGCGTGGCTGTGAGGGAGAGCTTTGGGTTGAAGTGACTATGAGGGGAGAGGGAAGCGGAAAGTGGAGGCTAATTCAAGGAGTAGGGATTTGAGGGAGTCTGGGAATTGGCGTTGAATGGCGGGTATTTAGTCCCTGTAGATAATTTTGCATAGATAGAAACCAGATAACATATGAATATGAATTTATATATATATATATATATATATCTCATCTTTTTATCTCTTTTTAATCCTATCTTCTTTTATATACATTTTTTCTTAATTTTTTTAATTTCCAATTTTTATCCGAATTTTTATTTTCATTTTTGTTTGAAAGCACATAGTGCCCCCCTCTTGATACAACCCTCGCTTTTGACTGACCCTCTTGCCTTCATCATCGTCTCCTCCTTCCGTCTCCTCCAGCTTCTCTAAGTAACCGATAGCGCCTGTAGCCCGCAACAGAAGAAGCTTGCGCAAGTGCTGTTCTGCCCCGTCAGGAACCAAGACACACTGCGATCTCGGTGGATGGAAAGAGTCCCCCTTCGTAGCAGCTGGATGGATCCTTGAATGAGTTTCTCAAGACTTTCAGACACCTAACCCCCCTTCTTTTCTTCCATAGGCTGTATGGAGTCTAGTCCTCCAGCTTTGGCCGGCGCGGATTCGTTAACTTTTCGATACGGAGACGGTTTTTTTTTAATTTTTTTTTTTAAACTTTTATTTATTTTTTTATTTTTTTATCTATTTATCTATTTATTTATTTATTTATTTATTTATTTATTTATTTATTTATTTATTTATTTATTTATTTATTTATTTATTTATTTATTTATTTATTTATTTATTTATTTATTTATTTATTTATTTATTTATTTATTTATTTATTTATTTATTTATTTATTTATTTATTTATTCATCTATTTATCTATTTCTTTTTTTTATTATTATTTATTTATTAAGGAGGTTTAGGAGGGGAGCGGGTGGGTGGGTGAATCTGAAGTTGATGAATGAGTACCTAGTTGTAAAAATCAAAACAGCAATTCCTTAAGTGAACTTAAAGGCTCCACGAATGGCAAGTAAAAAGCAAAGCGTGAACGACATGGGAAAAGCCAATTGAAGAAGAAGAAGAAGATGAAGAAGAAGAAGAAGAAGAAGAAGAAGAAGAAGAAGAAGAAGAAGAAGAAGAAGAAGAAGAAGAAGAAGAAGAAGAAGAAGAAGAAGAAGAAGAAGAAGAAGAAGAAGAGACTGCAGAAGATGGATGGATGGGTGAGCTAGGTATATGAATTACTGCAGGTATTTTTGCTGCCGCGTTATTCCTTTACAACCTTCCTCACTTCTACTCACGCCCAGTCACGGAGTATCAATAACTCTAACCCCATTCTCCAGTATCAACTCCCAACCCCCCCTTTACTCCACCATCTACTCCCCATTCATGCTCTTCACTCAGCAAGTTCTTCCGGGGACAGCGCCGACACCGGCACATAAATATCATTCCGGCCAAAATCCTCTAATCCCGTAATAACATTCCCCCTCTTCATGCCAGTTACCACGTCCCTCGCAGCCCTCACACAGTCGTTCAAGCCGACCCCGGTGTAACTATTTCCCGCCACCGCTAACTTCCCCTTGAAGCCCGTCATGAGGTCCAAATGCGCCTCCCTCAACCTCTTCTCATGACCCACGGTGTACTGCGGAATACACTCCCTCTGCAGACTGACCCTCGTCGCCACCGGCTTCCCCGTGATCTTCAAATGGCGATGTAGCACTGCTCTTGCCATGTTCACACCTTCTTCCTCGTCTGGGTAGGTTGAAAATGAGTCCCACCAGTGCCCGCCTAGCATGACAGTGACTTTGGTGCCGGAAGCAGTGTCTTGCCCTTGCACGGCGTCGGAGTCGAAGACCACGCCGAGGGCGCACTCGGGGTTTTGCTCGAAGGGAACGGAGCGCGGGATGAGGTAGCCGAAGCCGCGTTCGGGTAGGATGTGTGGATCGGGGTAGTACAAGTTCACGACCATGACTGTGACCGAGTGGGTTTGGGCTAGGGTGGGCATGGGGGTGGAAGTGAGTGTCGAGAGGACGCGGCTGGAGAGGGTGGAGATTGCTTTGGTGTATTTTGCTGGGGACGAGTCGCGGGATGATGTTGAGATCTGAAGCGTATTAATTAGCTAGGAAGAGAGACGGAGGAGGAGAAGGGATCAGAGACACTTACCGTGACACTTTCACTCTCGCCGTCGAACTCCACAGCGGTGACACCAGCACCGAGTTTGAAATCGACGTTGGGATTTGCCTCTAGAGACTTGACCAGTGCCTCTGATAGGGAGCCGATGCCCTCCTTGAACGAGTATACACTCGCCGTCTTCAGGGCATCCAACATCGAGACATTGATCTTCGGCATTACATCACACCTAAGATCAATATCCTTTTTGGACATCAACTCCAAACTTTCAGCGCTTCTGGCTATTATGGCCTTACTCAAGCTGCCTCGCCATCCCTCCATTGCCCACTGCAGCGGCAATAAGCTCTTAGCGCTCAACTGATAGATATCCCCTGCGTAAATGCCGTGCAGCACTGCGCTTACAATATTATTGCCGGGCTTCTCACTACCCAGTCGTCTGGCGAGAAAGTCACCCACAGATTCATCTTCCAGCTCGCGGGGTCGACATTCTACGTTGAACTCCCAGAGAGCGCCCCACGCGAGGTCTTGGAATACGGGCTCCGTGAGCAGTCTCCAGGACATATCAAATACATCCTGGCCTGGGCCGGGCATTCGAACGAGGTGATCGGGGTAGTACACGAAGCGATTTTGATGCGCAAGGGAGGTGGTCTGCGTAATGAGCATCTCTTTCTCGAGCCCCAACTCTTGAATCTAAATCGACTGTCAGCACTGATTAGATCCGGTTCCTCTTCGACAATTATTCATCCCACCTATCCCTTCCAGCCCTCCCAAGATCACGTAGGGCAACACACCAATTCAAGCACTACCATCCCAGCGGGCGTATGCGGCCTCAAAGTCCTCGGCCCACTCTCAAACAGCACCTTCTCCCTCTTACCCTCCACCTCCACCTCGAGCACCTCACTCTTTAACCACCCACCCAGCCTCTCGCTGCTCTCATATATTGTGATCTTTGCATTCGGGTTCTCTTTCGTGAGGTAGTGCGCACTTGCAAGGCCGGTGATGCCGCCTCCCAGGACGGCGATTTGCGCTGGCTCTGCCTTTCGCCCTCTTCCTGGAATATCACCCTCCAAAACTGCAGGACTCGTGCTGGAGAAGCTCGTTGGCAGAGGGAATTGGGCTTCGTGAGAAGATTGGGTGTGTATGGAAGCCCATGGCCGCAGTCGTCGGTGCCGTGGGCGCAGTTGAGGGCGGAGTGTAGAGAGGGATCTCGAGCTATTCAAAGCAAGTGTTTGCCGGCACAGGGCCTGGCATTGGGGCCTGGCGTAGCATTGGCGGAGGAGAGTCACCATGACATGTTCGGGCAATTGGGGGAAATGGAGAGGCATTGCCTGCTTAGATTGATGGTGCTCTGGTGGAGATGAACGTAGAGTTCTGTAACCGGGCCTGAGGATGAGGTCGAAATGCTCAGTTCTTAGTGCCTTCTCGCTTAGACCTCCAAGTGCTTCTTCAGACTTGTTGTGTAGCTATGATGTCGCCAAACCGGGGAAAATGAAAGTTTAGCTTTCATTATCGAGGTTGAAGTAAGATTTGTCTGCTTCTTTCTCTTGATCTACCATTTCATAAACCATCAATTCACAATGCATAGTGGAGCTGAAATCCGAAAGGGCTTGCCTCAAGAGTCTTTCCTCTTGAGGTGCCAGAAGAGGAACGATCCATTCTACATGATTCATCTCGAGCCCATCCTATCCATGCTTAAAGATCACCACACCAAAGATAACGCCGTTCGTGTCCAGCCACTGGTGAGAAAAGAAAAATTGGTATACACTTTTGTGAGGCACCTTCCCATCAGAACCGAAACTCCTGCCCTATGTAATGGCCTCCGCGTTCTCCGTCTTGATCGTAGCACTCGACTCCTGAATCAACCCTTCCCCCGGAGCCCCTGGTACAATCAGCTCCTCCTCTGCATTCTCCTTGACGAACTTCCTCTCGCTGACGTGCTCCTTCGCTGAGTCCGCCGTCCAGACCTTGTCCTCGAATTTTCCTCTCTTCTGGCCCTCGACGTGCTTGAACTGGCAGGTGGGACGTTCACAAGGGTTGAATTTGCAGACGATCTTCGTGTGACCGAACTTGCAGTTAGGAATGGTGCAGTCGGCACCGTTGCGACAGGCAGTTGGGTGAACGAAGGTGCAATTGGGGTTGGTGCAATCTGAGCCCCATCTGCATTGCTGAGCTGTTTGGTACGCAGTCTTTTGGGAAGGGGACGGATGCTTTCCAGTACATTTCTTGTTCTTGCACGCAGCACCGAACGAGCAAGTATCCTTGAAGTCTATGCTAGCACTGGGGGGCGCTGCTGGAGACTGATGCGCGAACTTGCAATCTGGGTTCGTGCATGCCAGGTTAAATCTACATTTCGTGTTCTCCGGGTCAAGCTCCTTCTTCTCTTGCGGCATCTCGACGTCCATTGACGAAGATTGAGCATCGCTGCCAGTTCTAGGATGGTGGTTGAGATGTTTGTACTGTTGTTGTCCTCCAAATTTGCTATTTTGCTGGAAATTTCCCCGGCCGTTGTTCTGGGGTCGCTGAACGCGCTCGAAGAGCGATCGGCCTGGTTGTTGCTGCTGGAACCCGTTACCCATTCCCATCTGCTGCTGAGGGGCGATCATCTGCGCCATGAGTTTCGACTGTTGCTCTAACATGCTGTAGAGTCGGAACTGCTGGTCTGATGACATGCTCATGATACTGGCTGCGATGTTTCCCTGTTGCATTGGCGCCCCTCGCGTCGCGACATATTCGTTCACACGAGAGTTCATATTTCTGACCCCACCGCGGCCAGGCGCCTGTTGTCGCGGTCCGGTGGGCGGTGCTCGAGAGGAGTGGGTGTTGATGCGCTCGCTGCCGTTCTGAGGGCGAACGCGGTGGAGGACGGAGTCGTTGGTTCTATCCATCGCCTTGGCAAGATGGCCAAGCATCCTCTTGTCTCTTGGACGAGAGGGCCCTGGACCATCGCGCATCGACTTTGGACCCGTGGGTCTAGAAAAATTTGTTAGTTGAGCAGGTCTTGGAGGTCTTGGGGGTAGACTCGTGTCGGGTTGCGACAGGTCGACAGATGAAATAACATACACTTTGCCATCTCCGAGGCCCTCGGAGACATCGCCCATTTCCGCATCCTGCATAGCTGGATCCTGTGCACCACCAGCGACCATCGCCGGGCCGTCTGTTCCATTCTGTTGCGAATTCAGGATGTCGATCTGATGGAAGAGCCACTGCGAGAATTCTCGAGCTCCGGGGTCGTCAGGGCCAAGGCCGAGCAGGTCGCTCGAAAGCTCAGCGGCAATCTGGTCCTGGGTTTTGTTGTTCGCCAGCATCAGCAGAATGTACTCAGCAAGCTGGCCCTCGTCGCCACCACCTGAGCTCCATCCGACCTCGACTAGCTTTGGCTGAATGACCGAGTTCAGCGAATGCGCCAGAGGCGTATCCATGATGACCTCGACGGACATGGTTGATGGATTTGGTTGATGGATTTGTTTTGGGAGGGAGGGCGCGTGGCTATGGGCGGTCCGGTGCGGTGCGGTGCGGTGGGATTTTGAGGGCAAGGCTCGAAGAAGGAGAAGGAGGAGAATGGGGGAGTCGTGAAGAAGGGAGGTGGATGAGTAGGTTGGGTCTTCGGTCTCGTTCTCGTTCTCGTTTTCGTCTGTCTGCCGTTTGATCCCAGTTCTGGTTTCCTCGACGGGGTTAGGTGAGGGTGTTGGTCTTTGTGATGGCTTGGGCCGACAAAGAGTTCGTGTTGTGTAGAGGTGTTCGTGTTGGACGACGGTGGGAAACTTGACTTCAGCCTCAAAGGAGTCCGGAAATAGACTGGGCGGGACGCCAAGGATGTAATGACTTACTTAGCTGCTTAGTCACATCGCCTCTAGTCGACTCGTGTGATTAGTCATCGCGAGTAAACTGATAACGTGATACCTGTATAGGGTATAGGGTACATATCGACGACGTACAGCATCCACGTCCCACCATCACCATATAAACACCGCAGCTCTTGTGAATCATCATGTTGCTGTCCGTCTGTCGTGTCTCCTTCATCTCCTGCCTCCATCCGCTTGCTAGCTATAACTATGGTTATAGCTGAATGTTTTCCTCTTCTTCTTGCTCGTTATATACACACATACATACTAACTTCTATACCTATCTACACAAGTACATTGAATTGAGCTGTGCAGCTGTATCGCCATGTTTGGTCCTCTCTATCTCTTCTTCTATCTCATCGCCCCCTTTGCCGCCCGGCAGGTTGTCGCCATCTGGCCGGCTCCGCAGTCGTTTTCAAATGGCACGTCGGTGTTGTGGCTGGCTCGGAACTTCCATGTGAACTATGATGTGCTCCATGTCCAGCCTTCTCTTCGACCTGGACATGAGGATGAGGATGTGAACGAGGAGATACTTTCAACCGGTGACTTCTCCAGCCACTCGATAGTTCAAGCTGCAATCTCTCGTGCTCTGGATACTCTGTGGAAGCACAGCTTGGTCCCGTGGAAGTTGCATGCTCGTAATCAGCTCTCCGCATTCGAGCCGGCAAAGGAAAGTAGCAGCAGCTCCAGAAAGCAGTACATCAAGTCTCTCCGTATCATCCAAAGCAGCGTCGACACCGCCAGCACCTTCAAACCTCGCGCCGGCGAGGTGGATGAATCCTACAGCCTCAAGGTCAGCCTTGATGGCACGGCACGCATCACGGCAGTCTCTCCCATTGGGGTTCTCCACGGCCTCGAGACCTTCGTGCAATTGTTCTACAAGCACTCGTCCGGCTCAGGCATCTATACCAACCTCGCACCTGTCGATATCACAGACGCCCCAATATTTCCCCACCGAGGACTCAACATGGACGTGGCTCGCAACTGGTTCCCCGTGTCCGATATCCTACGCACCATTGACGCACTCTCCATGAACAAGTTCAACCGCCTTCACATCCACATGGTGGGTAAATATAACCGGGGAAAGATGCATTGTCGTCATTCTCCTATCCTTCTCTCTAACCTTTCCCAAACCAAAGAATTGCTGACTCCGCCGTGCCCCCGCGCGTCCAGACCGACTCGCAGTCCTGGCCTTTAGATGTCCCCGCCCTCCCCGAGCTCGCCCAGAAGGGCGCCTACCAGACAGGTCTCTCTTACTCTCCAGCAGATTTTAAGAAGATGCAAACCTACGCCGTAGAGCATGGGGTTGAGATGATCGTCGAATTCGATATGCCAGGCCACACCTCATCCATTGGCTACGCTTATCCCGACTTGGTAGCGGGATTCGACGCCAGGCCTTGGGACACGTATTGCAATGAGCCACCCTGTGGATCTCTGAAGCTTAACTCCCCCGAAGTTTCGGCGTTTCTTAATACCCTCTTCTCCGACGTCTTGCCGAGAGTCCAGCCCTATTCCGCGTACTTCCATACCGGAGGAGACGAAGTCAACAAACAGGTCTATCTCCTTGATGACACTGTCCAGTCTAACGATAGCCTTCTTATTGGATCTCTGATCCAGAAGATGGTTGATCGCAATCATGACCAGATCCGCAAGGCGGGCATGACACCAATCGTATGGGAAGAGATGTTGCTCGAGTGGGGCCTCACACTCGGTAGCGACGTATTGGTTCAATCATGGCTGAGTGACGAATCCGTGGCTCAAATCACTGGAAAGGGCCACAAGGTTGTGACTGGAAATTATCATTACTGGGTACATTTTTGCCTCGCACTGTGCCATTCCGAATCGTGTGCTCACAATCTCGCTAGTATCTCGACTGTGGCAAAGGCCAATGGCTCAACTTTAGAAATGGGAATTCTTTCCAGAAGTACTACCCCTTCAAGGATTACTGTGACCCCTTTCACAACTGGCGCCTTGTCTACTCTTATGACCCTCTCGCTGGTGTGCCCGCCAACCAAACTCATCTAGTTATGGGAGGTGAGGTGCACATCTGGTCTGAGCAAACTGATCCGGTCAATTTGGATGACATGGTATGGCCTCGGGCTTCTGCGGCCGGTGAGGTTCTTTGGAGCGGAAGACAGGATGCAGGCGGGCAGAATCGCAGTCAGATTGATGCAAGTCCGCGACTGGCGGAGATGCGCGAGCGGATGGTAAGTCGTGGGATTGGGGCAGGACCAGTACAAATGGTTTTCTGCACGCAGAGTGATGCTGCCGAGTGCTCTCTTTGAGGAGTGTTCCAGGCCAGGCTGGGGAAGATGGTTGTATTATTGCATACTTTCGACTGCTGTTGTTTCGGCTCGGCTGTCTTAGCGACGACGGCCCGCTCGTCCATGTCTGATGTATAAAGAGAGATAGCGAGACAGGATCCCGGTTTGCGAACCACGATTTACACGAACTTCCGTCTTGTAGTTTTATGCGGCATCACCTTCCACTGCACTCTTCTAAGCCACCACGCTTACCGATTACCTGGCTCATCACGAAGCAGACGCAGATTCAAAATTTCGTCGCCCACGTACCGCGTAACAATTATGGCACGCTCCTCAACGGGCCGGTAGTACCGGGCCAGCAGGTGCCCAGTATGCCCGCTGTCATGTTTCACTCAAGATCGCCTTGTCGTGCCGATACTTTTATTCAATTTACCTCGGCTTCTTTCCTCCCTCCGTCCTTCTCGTCACGTGCCTTATTTGTCCCTCTTTTTCCATGTGGCACTGCGATGCAACAGAGACAGAGACAGAGAGTTTGGAGAAGGAGGGGAACCCGGTTGGCAAAAGTCGCCGGGATATCAATCTACTGTACTTGATAAGCAGGCGGTGAGAGGAGTGTTTTGATTCGCTACCAGTGGGATAAGCGAGCTGGGCTGTTTGAAAGGTAGCGAGGGGCAAATCGCATGGTGACGGCAGTTCGGAGCTTCAGATCGCGCGACAAGGACAAATGTCACGCTGGCGCTGTGGATATTGACGCTCATCTATTAAAGTGCTAGAGCCCTTGGAAAAATACCTTTGTTTACCCTCAAGATACCGACGTACTCCTTCCGGAAGCAAGCAACCATGATCGACGATCTCCTCACTAGAGTCTCGCCAAAGACGCTGGCCGTCGCCCTCGTTGCCATCTATATAATTTTCTACACATCAAAACTACTCAACAATGAACGACGGATAAGAAGATTGGGCGGACACGCGAAGAGAATATCTACAAAGTTACCCTTCGGTGAATCATTTTCAAAGCGTCTTCTTCAGTCAGAAATACTGATTCATCCTCGCAGACCTCGACTTGATAGCCCGAGCAGTGAAAGCAACCATGAACCACCAAAACCTCCAAGCGTGGAACCACTGGTTCACCGAGTCGGTCGGGGGCAAGCGCTACACCAAAGAAGCTGCCATCGTAGGCCGCCGCGTAATTTTTACGGCAGATCCTGAGAACATCAAAGCCATCCTCGCAACGCAGTTTACAGACTACGGCAAGGGCGAGCCTTTCCACCGCGAATGGAAAGACTTCCTCGGTGACTCGATCTTCACCACAGACTTGGATCAGTGGCATAGCTCGAGGCAGTTGATTCGCCCACAGTTTGTTAAGGATCGCGTCAGTGATCTGGAGGTATTTGAGCAACATGTTCAGATTTTGATGCAGAAGATGGAAGAGGCGGGTAGGAGATCGGATGGGAGTCAGGGGGGAGAACTTGACGTCAGTGACTTGTTCTTTAGGTATACGCTTGATGCGGCGACGCACTTCCTGCTGGGGACGAGTGTAGGTAGCTTAGAGGTGCCTGGGGAGGGGTTTGCGGAGGCCTTTGGAGAGGTGCAGAGGGTACAGAACCTCCTCACTAGGGCTGGGTAATATTCACCCCAAACCGCTGTTGCAAGCGGGCATGTTGCTGATAGGTAGTAGGCCGCTCAGGTTCTTGGTTCCGAGGAAAAGCTTCAACGCAGGCATCAAGACGATCAACGAGTTCGTCACTCCCTACATCGAGCAGACTCTTCGCCTCTCGCCGGAAGAGCTGGCTACGAAGACGAAGTCTGAAGAGGGCTACACCTTCTTGCACGCTCTTGCAGGATTTACGCGCGACAGGGCGGTGCTGAGGGACCAGCTCGTTGCCGTGTTGCTGGCAGGACGAGACACCACTGCCTCAACCCTTTCATGGACGTTCTATGAGCTGGCCAGACATCCGGAGATCTGGCAGAAATTGAGGGTAGAGATCAAACAGCAAGTAGGACTTGAGCGAGCGCCAACATATGCCGATCTCAAGGGCATGAAGTACCTCCAAGTACGCCGTCTCACTTCTTCTATTTCTTCACCCCCCCCCCCCTTTTTCTTTTCCATGAGCTAACGGGCTGAAAAGAACGTTATGCAAGAAACGCTTCGCCTCTATCCCGTCGTCCCATTCAACTTGCGCCTCGCTCTCAGGGACACCACTCTCCCGCACGGCGGCGGGCCTGACGGGCTGTCCCCGGTGGGGGTCCTCAAAGATACACCGATCGGCTATTCAACCCTTCTAATGCAGCGACGTCCGGATCTCACCCCTCCGTTAACATTGTCTGATGGCAAGAGTGTCGAGGTGAAAGACTTCTCCCCCGAGAGGTGGGAAAGTTGGCAGCCGAAGCCGTGGACTTATACCCCATTCAATGGTGGACCACGCATCTGTATCGGGCAGCAGTTCGCGCTGACGGAGATGGGATATACGATTGTGAGATTGTTGCAGAAGTTTGAGAGGATAGAGAATCATATGGGTGCTGTGGATGGTGGGGATCCATGCTTGAAAGCTGAGATTGTATTGCAGCCTGGGCAGGGTGTCCGGGTTGGCTTCTTTCCTGCAAAGGAAGGGATAAAATCCGGATGACGAGTATGACTCCGTGAAATGATTAATTTACTGAAGATTAATGTACGTCTAGTATATTGTGAGTCGTAGTAGGCGCTTGCCGCCCTAGGACCATATAAGAGCGTGATTGCAGTTTTTCATTACTCTTAGGAGTAGTGGTTTGGTCCAACGCGGAAATATCGGGTTTAGCGAAACCGAATGCTGAATACTGAATACTGGTTTTCAAACATGGCAGTTTTCGCAATACCGGTATACGGTATACTGATAACCTTGCGAAATCGATAGTTTTTTGGCCGCAGGGGGGGGTTTTTTTTTTTTTTTTTTAAAAAAAAATTTAGTTCAAAGACCGTTTGCTAAACAAGAGAAAGATCTTGATTCAAACCAAAGATTAGCATTTGGTATTTATTATAAGAAACTTGCGACGGCATTTGCCCTGATGCCAATTGGCCGCCCAACGAAAGAAACCGCATATTCCGCGTCGTCAAGAAGCGAACACAGCTTGCGGACAGAAAGGATGATTGGATCGCGTAAGTCAGCCCCGGCCAGGGCTGCTGGGGCGAAGTCTCGAAGGCGTAGTAGAAGGGCTCCCGTACCTGGGTTGCCATTAGTATCACGGAGAACCTGTAAAGAGTTAGTGTTAAATATAGATTTGAATGGTGTTTGCTAACATGGTTCGCGGCGATTAATTGAGCGATACGTTCTTTCTTCCCAACGCTATTTGTAATGATATTCGGCCGCCAAACAGATATCGTTGCCACCTTGCTAGTTTTGTCTTCGATGTCTAGGCCTAAAACGACCTGGATATCGCTTTCTGATCCTAGTATATAGTCGTTCGCGAGGCGTCCAAGATCCTTCCTTTTTTGTGAATAGGAAATCTCGATCACGACACCTGGGAACGAGGCGTTCAAGTGACGAAATTGTGCATCGGGGTCGTGGGTGGTGTACTCTTCGTCGAGGGACTTAATGGACGCCGGTCCTCTAGACCGGATCTTGCTCGCAAAATCTGCAGAATTATCTCGAACAGATATCAACTGTGCTTGGATCTCCTCCACAATATTAATGATATACTGTTCATGGAGAGCGGTGGGCCTTCGAATAACAAGTCGACTGGCTGAAGAAAAGTAGTCGTATCTGCGTGCAGAGTTAGCTAGGTATTGAAATCGGAAAGAAGGGCCCAATGGAAGCCTCTTCGCACCTGAGCTTTTCTTGTACAAACCCCCAAAGAGACTCGTCTCTTTCAAGTTCGAGTTGCAGCTCTTGGTATTCTTGCAGGCTTAACGAATATGCGACCCACGGCGAAGTCGTCAAGTCGCGCCCCTCCCGTCGATTCTTGATATGCTCTATAACACGCGAGACTAAACTTGAGTCTCTCTCATCTTTTGTAGGAGGGGTCAAAGGAGGGCTGGACTGTGTTTCTGGAGGCATAGCGTGGTGACTAGAGAGGGTTTAAATGCTCATGATATGGGTTTGAATGTGCGAGACTCATGCAATCTGCATGTGATTGGAGTGCTGGACTGCTGGGCTGCTGAATGGGAAGATAAACGAAATACAAGTTAAGGAAATAAAAGACGAAGAGGAAATAGGAATCGGAGAGGAAATCAGAGTTGAGGAAATTTAGAGTCGAATTTCGTTTAGAATTTAGGCTTAGGCTTGCGCTGACGGTAACCGAGAGCCCGCAGGTTCTAAGGCAGCGAGCGCACCGACTACTATGCCACTATGATCAGGAAGGGAAAGAGCTACGCTACCTACAGAGTAGTTCTAGCACTAATGGAAATCAGTCACCGGCGATACTAACTCATGATCAGTTGATGTTCTAATAAAAACAAGTAGTCTTGTACTGCACTCTGTTGTTTCGCCACCTATTATGAACCCATCTTCAACTTCTCGCGCCACCAATCCCTAGGCCTTCAAATATAATCGCAATGGCCGACACGGACAACTATGATGCAACAGTATCACGAGTTTGTCGCTTCGAGACTCTACACCTGCATGGCCGTAATGATCCTACCGTACCGGCCAACATGGCATTCGCTCACCTTAAAGACTTTAGCAAGCTCTACTCCCAGACGCTTTCCATGTCCATGCTAAAGGAGCCAGAAGAGTTCCTCACCTACCGCCTTTCTGTCATATTCCTAAGGGACGAACACATCTCTCAGCTTGGAGTGACGGGTCCAAATGGAAAAACCTGCGCTCAGTGGAGTGGCATTCAGGATCTCGAGCTCACACCAAAAACAAATAGAAGATTATACGCAATTGAGCAGCCATTGGGAGCCCTTGACGAATCTTATGGCGAATATCCTGATTACATTATTTTTAAGAAGCCTGAGCATATTAAGGAGTCTCAGAGATACTGCAACGGCGCGGATTATGTATCCGCTTGGCTCTTTGCATCCAGCCTGAGCATGGAAGGAGCTCAAAAAAGAAGTATGGAGCTTGATAGAATCAAGAGTGGAAAAGGTATTGATTCAAATATAAGAATGCTAAGAGCTAAATACGTAAGAATAGCTAAAAAGCTAATCTTTATACAAGAACAAGGGCGAAAGCTTATATTCCGATATCTCCGCTGCTCTCTGACTCTTAGCTAAATCAATAATTTTCTACGTGCTAGTGCACGTGCTACACATATTGAGAATTAAGAATTCTTCTTAACGTTGAAATATTACAGTCGGGTTTGAATTGCAGCTTGCAATTACTCTTAAATTTTAAGCTGATCCATGGATTTTCGAGTCTTGCGAGCTAGGCTGCTCCATGGGGTGGGGGCCCCATAGGGTTTTCCTCCCCATCCTCTCTATAAGGTCTTTGCCGATGGGGGACTTTTTTTAAAAAACCTTATAAAGAGGATTTTTTTAAGTCAAATTCCTTACGAAGGATGAGGAAACCTTATGAGTTTAAAATAGGACAGCTAAAAATAATATATAAATTTACGAATTATATTTCTTTATTATATTTATTAATTATATTTACTTATTATATTAATTAGTCACGTTTATTATACTTTATAATTATATTATATAATATATTATAATAAACTCAAGTTGTCAAATAAAACTTTTAGTTATGATTTCCCGTAATTTCTTAACTAACGCTATATTTTTATTTTGAATCGTAACTCGCTTAGCGTAGATAGCAAATAAGTTCGTTATTAAAAGTAATTAATAGATCGATTAATAAATAAATATATAAGTACTTACTTTTATACTCTTTTGCGAGAAATGCTTTTAAAGCTTTTTGTAAACATTTTAAAGTATTGCGACGCGTTGAAATTTAAAGTTTTATTTAAAATCCTAAGTAATTTTTCGAGCAAAACGCTAGAAAAGAGTTTTTTTAATAAAAAGCTCGATGCTTTTTTAATATCGTCGGATCTCTTTCAACGCAATAGCTATATAAATTAGTAATTGTATTTAATAATCAATTTATTAATTGATTAAACTTACTTCTTAGCTTATAGCGACGGCGCTTTTTATGACGAACTGATGAATTCTGACCTTAGAATTTAAAGTAAGGAGAGGAAACAGGAAGCTGAAAGAGCTCAAGAAGGTCTATATACTTGGCCACAGGCGCTAGGCCTGAATGGGTGGTCAGCTAACTGCAGGTAACAAGGCAGGCTGTCACACTTTTATTAGCTTAAATCTTTTTTTTTCGCAATAATTATAGACTTTTTAAGATGCTTGCCTTTTTTAGATTTTTAACGAGAAAAAGCTTTGGTTGCTAAAAAACTTAAAAGTGATTTACTAGCTAATAAACGGAGCGAGCAGCTTTAGCTGCTGAAAATGATTTTTTATTTTTTTTTTATATTAAAAAAAAATGAATATTATTTTTGTTTAAGTTTTCCTTAGTATCGCTTTGCTTTTTTCAATTTATATTATTATAATGCATCGTCTTCGTCGCGGTTTGTATAGCTATAGTTGGGCTCGGGATAATAAAAGACCTTTTAAAAGCCTTTTGCGCGAAAGCTTATAAATTACCATTTTAATTATTTAATACGAAATTTTCAATTTGCATATAACGACTTGATTGTTATTTTATTCGATTTTTAAGATACGGTTTTTTTTTAAAATCCGCTAAAATTGAATTGATAGCTCGTTGCGCTCGCCGTAAAGCTTAAATAATAATTTTCGTTATTTCAACTTAATCTTCCGCGGATAATAATAATATTAATAACGCCGATTATATACGGCTTTAAAACGCTATATCGCTATTTAATTTTATTTAGCATTTTTAAAAAAGAAAAAGGAATATTGCAATTAGTTTATAGCTTTTTTTTTCGTATTAAAACGAGAAGCATCGATTATTAATACGGCGACGAAAGCTATCGAAAGCTATTTCGACGATACCAATCGCGCGGCCGTTATTAAATAACTGTGACGACCTTAAGCGATTATCTGAAGGAACTCACGAGAGCGCAAAAGTTTATATAAAAGCTTAAAAGAATCTCAAAGTAATAACTTAAAATCAATAACTACCGAGTGTAAAGGTCGAAAGTAGCTGAGGTCTATATACACGAAAGTAAAAGCGCTAAAGACTCGTAAACTATAGTTCATAAGTTAAAAGCGAAGAATAAGAGAATACGAAAAATACGAAAGAAAAAAAAAAGAAGTAGCTTAGCGCATATAAAGTGCGTTTAAGAGATTTAGCGTATCGTTACACTACTTTTCCGTCCGAAAAAAGCTCGTCTTCGAGCGTCTATTTATTGCTTTATTATTGCTTAAGTAATCGTAATTATCAATATCGTTCGAATAAGCTTTGATCTATTCGAAAAGCTTCGCGAGAAGACCGAAGAGCTCTTTGTATTCTAAGTAAAAGTCACGTATTTTAAAAGAAGCGTACATAAAGTCGAAGGCGGAGTATTAAATAAAGTTAATATCGCGGCCGAGTTAAAAAGCGCGGTATTCGAAGTGCTTTTTAGTTTAGCGCACGATTAAAATGTTTTTTATTTCGTACTTAAGTTCGCCGGTAATATTAATTAAATTAAGTTTAAAAATGATTTGCTTGAAAGTAAAGTTATTAAAAGCTTTTCGTAGCCGTTCGAAATAAAAAACTAAGTAAACTTTTATTAATTCGAAAAGCTTGAGTTTAAAGCTATTATAAACGTTATCGATAACTTCGAACGGTCCGTTCGTAAGGTTATCGAGCTTCTTTAACGGTCGAGAAGTAAAGAACGAGCGCATGTTTAATTAAACTTTATTATTAACGTCGAAGTCAATCGAGCGCTTTGATTTATTAGCTTGTTTTGCTATACGGTTTTAAGCGCGCTAAAAGTGCTCTTTAACGAAGTTTTAAGCTTCGAAGTAGCGATTAATGTAAGCGCGAGCTTCGTTTTAATTAAGCTTGCGAGAAAAAGTTTAATCGTCAAGTCGTTTTAAGCTTTAATTCTAAATGGTTCGTAAAGCGTAGCCGTAAATTACTTTAAAAAAGGAAAGGCCGCCGAAAAAGTCGTAAAAGAGCGTTAATTAAGCGAAGTCCATAATAAAAAAGAACTCGCTCTAATCGTTTTAATAATAGCTTACGAAAAGACGGAAGCGCTTTTGCAAGTACTAGTTATAGATTTCGGTCTAACCGTTAGTTTTAAAGTAAGCGGCTGTGCTAAAAGTCAATTTAATATCGAGTATCTTATTAAATTCTTTTCAGAATTCGGACTAGTATTAAAGTCTTCTATCGGAAGTCAGTATTAAAAAAGCTTTAAAATACTTATAGATATAATAGATATAAAGCTTAGCGAAGCTTTTAACGTCGATAGACTTATAATAAAAGATTAAGTGTGACGACCTTAAGCGATTACCTGAAGGAACTCACGGGAGCGCGGGGGTTTATATGAAAGCTCAAGAGAATTTTAAAGTAATGACTTAGAATCAACAACTATCGAGTGTAAAGGTCGAAAGTAGCTAAAGTCTATATATACGAAAGTAAAAGCGCTAAGGATTCGTAAACTATAATTTATAAGTTAAAAGCAAGGAATAAAAGAATACGAAAAATACGAAAGAAAAAAAAAGGAAGTAGCTTAGCGTATATAAAGTGCGTTTAAAAGACTTAGCGTATCGTTATATTACTTTCCCGTTCGAAAAAAGCTCGTCTTCGAGCGTTTATCTATTGCTTTATGTAGTGCTTACTAGTACTAAGATCAGGAAGAGATTCTGTAGATTGAATAAAGCTTGGTATATTCTATCTAAGAAGCTCGTCAAGATCTATGTACATATACTTAAGAGCTCTAGTGTATTAAAAGCGCTATTAAGCGAAGTCATATGATATATCACATGTAGCTTAAGTGGAACTATGCTTGTTCCGCACAATATACTCTTTAAGTCAGCAGCGTAGCTGCTGAGCTGCAAGCAAATAGAAAAGAAAAAAAATAAGTGATTAAGCTTTTTAAACTCGATATAAATAAAAGAGATTATCATCGCAATTTAAACAAACAAATAGCGGTTGTTATTATTGATTAAGTGTTAATTAAGAATGCAATTCTTTCTTAAGTCGGCTTTATCACGTAGCGGAGGTCTTTAGCGCCGTCTTTATCGCGTTGTTATATAAGTGAAAACGCGTTCTTTTCTATTATAATAAACACTTAACCTTTATCTATTTACATAATGCCTTTTAAGCAAGTAACTCAATCTAATAGAATCGTCAAGCGCGGCCGAAGCCGTTTAAAAGTAAGTAATGCTTTTGATAGATTAATATTTCTATGCTAATTATTAAGAGAATCTTTTGTTTGCTTTAGCTATTGCTGCTGCTACAGCTAAAGCGGTAGCGGCGATTATACTTCGCACTTTTACTTTCGAGCTTCGCACTTTTACTTTCGAAGCTTCGCTTTTTTCTTTAAACCCTTTTATTAAGCGCTTGCTTATGCTAACGACCGTTAAAGCTTTAAAGTGTATTAAGTGCATTAATAGTAAGATCACATCGAAGTCTAATAAAAACTATTATAATTGCGATACGAGCGTCATACGCTGTCTTCGGTATGCTAAGAGTAGCTATAGCAACTGCACCGTTGCTTTTACCGCTGCTAACACCGCTTTCGATAACTTCGTAAGCGTTAAAAACAATAGTGCTATACAAAGAGTTCGCCGAAGTCTCCGAGATGCTATGCGATAATAGATCGCTTTAAATGCTGCTTTTTTAAGAAGTGTTGCTAATAGTCCGGGCGGTTTAACGAGTAAAAATAAAGGTTTTAAAAGTAGTCCCGGTAGCCTTGCAAGTTTTGCTCTTGCTTTTAAGACTTTTAATTTAAATATAGCTTTTATTAGATTGAATAGTTCTATGGCAGCGAATCGTAATCCGGTGACGCAAAGCGCTTCGAGCATATTATTCTTTCGTAAGTTAAACTCTTTGACTTACGAAATAATTTAATTTAAGCAGCTCTTTTTAATTAGAACTTCTTTTCGGACTTTATGCAAAAGCTCTAATCTGCTGCTGTAGCAGCTTTTGCGCTTGCGCTAGCCGCTTTTATTGCTCCCGTCGCTTCCGCTACTTTCGTCGCACTTATTATCGTCGCTTTTTTTACGTTAGTTATTGCGCTTGCCGCTTTTACAGCGGCGCTCGCCGTTGCTATAACTCTTACGGAGCGCCGAATTAAAGTAAAAAGATTGCTAAGAGCTCTGATCGATCTTTTATTATAAAAAGCGAAAGGTAAAAGCGTGTAAGATAAAATAAAATAATAGTTAAGATTGTTAAATAGATGTTTTTCTTTAAATCACGTGCAAATAAAAAAAAAATGAAATGTAATAAGTAAATAACATATACGTGCTATTAAAGCTTTTCGACGGACGCGCGAGCGTCTTATAAATTTAAGAGTTTAATAAAGCTTTTAAACTTTTATCGAGTCAGGTTTTTAATAAGACTATTAGCGTGTATTTCGTTAATAAAGAAATATTAAACTTAAAAGCTCTTTTTAAAGTGCTTTTAGCGCAGTTATATATTATGAATATCGACGTAGCGAAGCTTGATAAAGATACGTTCTTTTTTACTAGCTATAAGCTTGATTATTTGTTAATTATTATAATAAACTACTTAAAGCGCCGCAAATCGAAGGTGCAGCTCTTTAAAAAATCGTTAAAGCGCTATAGTCTTCTTTATTATAAAAGCTATATTAAAAAGCTTTGCTTCAATAGATAATATAATAATTATATCTTGCTTTAAAACTTTCTAAAAGATCGCACTTTCGAACAAAAACACAATATACTTTTAAGAAGATCGCTTTGTCTCTTCGTCATTAGCGTAAGAAGCGTTAAAGGCTATTATTAGCTCCGACTTACTGAACTAGCTGTATTGAATACTTTTAAAGCGCGAGCTAAATAAATATCGCAAATACTAGTTTACAACTCGGAAGTGCTCCGCGCTTAAATTAGTATTAAAGTAAAAGAGTTAAGAAGCTGCAAAAGCTATATTTAAGCGTAATATAATCGCTATATATAATACGGATCTAACCTTCTTTTAATACTCTTTCACTTGCTTCCGCGAAGCTATCTTTTTATTTTTGATTAAGTCATAGAACGATAATAAAGTTGTTAAGCAGCGTCCGTCCGTAAGTTCGAATTTCTTAACTATTTTTTCAATATAAGCGTCGTACATAAGCGTTAGCGTTCTTCGTTAACAGTCTCGAGCGACTTTTATATTAAGAAACTATTTAATATCTTTTATCGCTTCGATCTTATACGCTTTATTAAGACCGTTAATGATTTCTTGCGCTTTAAAAAGATTAAAGTGATAATATATAACTTGAATATCGTTTACGTAAAACGCTATAAAGACCGTTTTATTTAAATTCGTAAAAATATATAATTCTTTACCGAGTAGTATAAGCTTTAATTTATCGAGTGTGCTTGTAAAGTCGAAATATTATAAAGCTAACGAGTCTTTGAATTTATATAAAGCTTTATCGACTTTTACGAGCATATCTTTTTGCTTAAAACCGTTAAAAAGATAATACGTGATTAAAACGCTATCCGTATATCTTATAACGTTAATAAAAGCGTTAACGACATCGAATTATTTTACTTTTAAATTAAATTCAACTATTATAATTATCATGATCTTAAAAGATCTAGCTATTAACGTAGCCGCGTAAGTTGAATAAATAATAGATTCGTCTTAAAAGTCACTTTTAATAATAATCTTTAATTTGAACTTTACGATCTTTCCGGACGAGCTAGTCTTATATATAAACACTTATTTAAAAGGTATAAGTTTTAACTTAGCTTCGCTCTCGAAAATCACTTTTTAGTAGTTCTTCTTTTCTAGATTATTTAGCTTTATAAAAGCTCCGTTTTTAAACTCTTTATTATATAAGTGTCGTTATAGCTTTTTTTAATAAGTAAAAGGTTTTAAATGTTTTCGTTCTTGCGGATTAAGCTGTTTTAGTGATAGCTTAAACGAAATAGCAGCTGCTATAATAGCGTGCAATATCTCGTAATCTTTGCTATCTTCGCGCACGGGTTCGCTATTAGCTTAAAAAGTCGATATAAAATCTAAGACGCGCGAATAGCGGTTCGAATCGGCGCGAGAGTTATTTAAGAGAAGCTTATTAATACTCGCGTATATCTTCGCGCGTTTTTTAATACGGCTATTAATAAATGAGTGCTTTTTATTAGAATCGGAATTTTATTTAAAGTGTTTATAGTTTAATTTCTTATTATTAATGCTCGCTTTAAAAGAGTTTAAAGGCTCTTCTTTAATTATTTAATTTAAATCTTTGCCGGTTATTAACGTAAAAGCTTTCGTTAGTCGGCTTATAGCTTAGCTTTCCGGGCCTCGGCTTTAAATAACAACTTGAAGGTATGATTTGCGCGCTTTCTTATTAAAGCTAGGTTTTTGCCCGTCTACGATGCTCTTCTTTGCTTTTAGCAGTCTTAAAGCACTTTCGCTTTTGCTTTTAGCTAAAGAGCTAGCGAGACGTTTAACGGTGTAGTTCGAATCGTTAAAGTTTATTAGATCGTTTCGTAAAGCAATTGCTTTTAGTATAAACGTATTTATAAAGTCTTTAATTAAAGTTAAAGCTTTTAGCGTTTATACATCGCTCGGATTAAATAAAGTCGCATTCTTTAAGCTTTAATTAAATCTTTTTAAATCAACTTTTATAAGGTTTAACGGCTGCTTACTTTTTATATTAATTGTATTCGTCTCTTTTAAGCGATCTTTTGCAACGTTCTTTATGTTAAACAAAGCGTCTTTTATTTGATTAAAGTCTTTAATATCTTTTAATTTAATAACGATGCTTTTGATTTCGTTAATCGATTGGCCGACCGATTTTTTTTCGTTTTTAAGATAGAATTAAGTTTTATCGAACGTTACGTTGCGTATAACAATCATTTTATAAAGTATAAGAACATAAACCTTATATATATTAAAAGCTATATATCTAATTAAGTAGCTTATATATTTTTTTAGTTTAACTTTAAAAGCTTTTTTATTACGAAGAGCTTCTCGGTCTTTAATTATTAAGTACGCACGAGCGCTATACGCAACTAAACCGCTACAATCTAGTCTTAAATCGGTATCGATCCGTATAAAGATCGCCGGATCGTACTACTTAAAATATTATTTAAACTAAAGCTGTAGCATTTTATTCGGACTTTTTATAAAGCTCTTCGCTCTCGGTATTATATTGTAAAAGTAAATAGCGGCTAGTATAGTCTTAAGCTAAAGCTTTTCTAAGAGCCTTGCTTTTATTCTTATTTTGATAGACCGTTTTATTACTTTTTTCTTAGCCTTTTCAGCTCTTTTATTAAGTTCGTAATTAAAAAATAATAAGAGCTTTAACTCGATCCCGACCTCTTTCGCTTATCTTTGATATTCGGTAAAGCTGATAACGTTGATTGCGATTATCGAGAAATCGTTATCATAGCGCATAATAGCTATTAAAAGACCGTATTTGCGTCTTGTTTATGCTTCGAATTCTTTTAGCACCTTTATAACCGTCAATTACAACTTGTCTTTTAATATAAAGCCGAATAGCTTTTTATTATATTTATTTTTAATTATTAATAATTATTTGCTTCCGTCGAAACCGTTAAAGAAATCGAATAGATCTTAAGCGATCTTATAGAATAGCTTAGCTGCTTTGTTATTTAACGTGCGGCGAGATATAACTTGTTAAGCGTACGTAATAGCATATGCTTTACATTTAATTTTAATAATTCTTTTAAATCTTACTTTCTTAACGTTGTAAGCTAGCGCTTCGAGCGCTTTTTTGCTTAAATGACCTGTTCGTAAATGCTAAAGTATCGATGAATCTTTTTTTAAAGCTTAAAGCATATTACTCTTTTAGAATTTATAACGTATTTGCAAGCGCTTTTAAGTTGTAAAGAATATTATTAAGCAAAAGAAGCTACGAATCAATTAAAGCAGAAAATAATTAAATAGCTTGTATTTAAAAAACGTAAGATTAAACTTCTTTTTTAACTTTTTTAATACGACGCTTTCTTTGACTTCTTCGTAGCGGAGAGTTGCGTTATATTTCGAGTATTATACGCTAGCCTTGCTTAAAAGAGCTTTCGAAATGATATTGATATTAAAACTTTTAACGATAACGACGTTTTTTAACCTTAAATCTTTTATTTTAGCTTTATTTAATCCGTTCAAAGCTCTTTTAAAGACTTTAATACTTCGCTCGACGATTAAAAAACTATTCGTTTTAACTTTAATAAAGTCGGTTAAGCGAAAGCGTTGAATTAACCTTAGCTTTAAAAGATTCTTATCGTTAATAAAGTAAGTAGCGCCGCAATTGTCGAAAAGAATGCTATTAAATAGCTAGTGTTTATTATTAGCCGTGCTATAAAGACCGTTAAAGATAAGATTATCGAGCGTATTAAAGAGCTTAAGATCGATAATAGCTATTAACACTTTCTTAAAGTATTTTAACTTATCGCTATCATTCGATTGCTTTTCTTTGCTTTTTAAAACGATTTTATCGACTTGAATTTATACTTAACTTTCTTTCGTAATCTCTTTTCGAAGCGCTTTAAACTTAAGCTTTTAAAGCCTTTTCTTTATAGCGACGATATTATCTCGATTCGGCTTTGCGAATCTATCTTCGTCAAGACTATTAAAGCAATAGCGAAGGATCTTGCATTTAATTGCGTCTTAATAATAGTTTCTCTTTTTAAAGCACGAGCATTTAAAACCCTTAATAAGTCTTTTAAAGCTATTAAAGCGTTTACCAGACTGCTTAAAAGCAATATCGTTAGCTTTATCACTTCCGGAAGTGCTGCGAGTAGTTTGATTTTTAAAAGTAGCGAATACGCTAAAAAGGTTAAAGTTCGGATTGCTAATCTTCTCTTCGATTTAGCTTTCGTATTAATTAAAGTAGTCGTAGAAAGTGCGCTTTTAAAGCAATAACAGCTCGTCGTTTCGAATGATTTTTACGAGCTTTAGCGACGCTTAAGTTAATAATTATTTTTCGCTAATAGCTTTTAAGAATACTTTTATCGCGAGTGTATTCGTCGTCTTATAAAAGTTGTTTATCTTCGCTAACTTATAAATAGCTCGATGTTCTTTAATCTATACTGCTAAAAAGACGCTCTTTTGCTTAACTGCTTGCAAAGATTTATTATAGTCTTATGTTATCGATAGCTTAAAGCTCGAGTCGGATAAATAGCATATTTCTTAAAGCTTTTTTATTAAGAATTAAATAAAAGTATTGTTTTCTTTTAAAGCCGCTAAGATCGCTTCCTCGAGAATAAAGCTCTTAATCGTCTCTTTAATCTAGTTTATAATTTAATTGCTTTTATTACTTAAAACCTTTTAGTTGTTTATAACGAAGTTGTATTCTTTTATATTATCGTTATACGCTTTTCGGACGTTTTCGAAATTAACGTTTTTTAGTTTTGAAAGTTTATTAAGATCGTTTGCAAAAGCTTTTAAGTGCAATTCTTTTTAAGCTTTTCGTTAGCGGTTTTACTTTTAAAACTATTCGTTATTAAGCTCCGTTATTATCTTTATAATAGACTTCGTTTTTAATTTAATCTGCTCGATAAAAAGAGCAAGCTCTTTTACGTTAATACGAAAAGATGCGTATTATTTTATATTAAAGCGTTTAATAAAGTATTTGTAGTTCGTAATCTATTTTAAGAAGTCGCTACGATTTATAAGGTTCGTTTTGTTAATTAAAAGAACCTCTTTTACTTTGTCGTTTATTGTTATAGCAATTGACTTTGTGATTAAAGCTTTTGAAAATTGATTAGAGTTCTTAAAAATAGTAAGTGTTAGTTATAAAGAATGAATATAATTGAAAAAGACAGATTGCAAAATAAAAGTTATAATAAAATAGCGTTAAAGTGACTTGCAGAATTCGCTTCCGATTAATTCGAAAGTTGTTAAAGACTAATTAAATAGCTCGTAAGTGCGAATGTAGCTCTTAATTATAATGCTTATTAGCATTAAGATCAAGAAAAGATTTTATAGATTGAATGAAGCTTAGTATATTCTATTTAAGAAGCTCGTCAAGATTTATATATATGTACTTAAGAGCTTTAGTATGTTAAGGGCGCTACTAAGCGAGGTTATATGACATGTCATATGTAGCTTGGGTGGAACCATGCCTGTTCCGCACAACACTTTATTATTATTTAAGTGATCGTAGTTATTAATACCGTTCGAATAAGCTTTAATCTATTCGAAAAGCTTCGCGAAAAGGCCGAAGAGCTTTTTATATTTTAAATAAAAGTTACGTACTTTAAAAAGAGCGTATATAAAGTCGGAAGCGGAATATTAAGTAAAGTCAGTATTACGACCGAGTTAAAAAGCGCGGTATTTAAAATGCTTTTTAATTTAGCGCACGGCTAAGATGTTTTCTACTTCGTACTTAAGTTCGCCGATAATATTAATTAGATTAAGTTTAAAAATGATTTGCTCGAGAATAAAGTTATTAAAAGCTTTTCGTAATCGTTCGAAATAAAAGATTAAATAAACTTTTATTAGCTCGAAGAGCTTAAGTTTAAAGCTGCTATAAACGTTATTAATAACTTCGAACGGTCCGTTCGTAAGGTTATCGAGCTTTTTTAACGGTCGAGAAATAAAAAACGAGCGTATATTTAACTAAACCTTATTATTATCGTTAAAGTTAATCGAGCGCTTTGATTTATTAACTTGTTTTGCTATGCGGTTTTAAGCGCGCTAAAAGTGCTTTTTAGCGAGGTTTTAAGCTCTGAAATAGCGGTTAGCGTAAGCGCGAGCTTCGTTTTGATTAAGCTTGCGAGAAAAGGTTTAATCGTTAAATCGTTTTAAATTTTAATTCCAAGTGATCCGAAAAGCGTAATCGTAAATTACCTTAAAAAAGGAAAGGCCGCCGAAAAAATCGTAAAAAAGCGTTAATTAAGCGAAATCTATGATAAAAAAGAACTCGCTCTAATCGTTTTAATAATAGCTTATAAAAGGACGGAGGCGCTTTTATAAGTATTAATTATAAATTTCGATCTGACCGTTAATCTTAAAATGTGCGGCGGTGCTAAAGATTAATTTAATATCGAAGATCTTATTAAATTCTTTTTAGAACTCGGACTAATATTAAAGTCTTTTGTTAAAAGTTAATATTAAAAGAGCTTTAAAATACTTATAGATATAATAAATATAAAGCTTAGCGAAGCTTTTAACGTCGATGAACTTATAATAAAAGATCGAGATTGTTTGCTTAAAAAAGCGGTCGATTATTATAAAAACGTTATCGTAGCTATATTTATCTTTATTAAAGCTATAAAAATCTATAATAACGTACTTTTAAAAGCGTGAAAAGATCGAAAAAGGTTGGAATAAACTAAGTTTTTTATCGCGAAGTATTAAAGCTCGTTTGCAAGCGTAGCAATGCGATAATATTAATTAACGAATCTAATTATATCGTGCTAATAGTATTATTGTCACCTACGGTGACCCAAGATAAATTCCAGTAGTTGTGGTAGTGGTTAGTCATCCAGTCACGTGAGACTATTCTATACGGATCTGGCAAGATTTCTGAGCGTGCCAAAACTTTTATTCTATGTCAATCCATTGAACTTTTTTCGGAACGAGTCGGCCCGTTTAATTCATGTACAACAGCTAAGCCTAATTCAGCCACCGCTATTAATTCTGCTATACGTAACGCACGTAAGGCTGCCACACGTAAGGCAGCTAGGCTGCCACCCGTAACCTACGTAAGGCTGCCACACGTAACCTACGTAAGGCTGCCACACGTAACCTACGTAAGGCTGTTATACGTAACCTACGTAAGGCTGCTATACGTAAAGCACGTCGTTGCCTTAAATATAAATAATTCGCAAAAGAGTATAGGATTTCCTTAATAAAAAGGGGGGTTTAAGGGGGTCTCCCCTTTATATTGAATTATTAAATATAAGTAATTTGTAAAAAGGTATAAGATTTCCTTAGTAAAATGGGGGTTTAAGGGGGTCTCCCCCTTATAATAAATTATTAAATATAAGTAATTCGCAAAAGGGTATAAGATTTCCTTAATAAAAAGGGGGGTTTAAGGGGGTCTCCCCCTTATAATGAATTATTAAATATAAGTAATTCGCAAAAGGGTATAAGATTTCCTTAATAAAAAGGGGGGTTTAAGGGGGTCTCCCTCTTATATTAAATTATCAAATATAAGTAATTTAAAAAAGGGTATAAAGTCTTCCCGGTAATTCTTTTTAAGGTTTCTTCTTTATAATAAATTATTAAATAAATTATTTCTTATATTAACTACCTTTATATTTATTTAGATTCTTTTATTATTTATTTTATAATTTACTTAAATATATAAAGATTTTTATAATCGAGTAATTAGCCCGTTGGTGACAATTACAAAGAACTTGGTCCTTTGCCCTGGTATTGCAAAAAGCTTATAAGTTTTGCGAAAGCTAAAGTGTGTCGTAAATACTTAGTCGTAAACTTCTCGAATAAGTAACGAGCGTAAATTTTAAACGTTAAAAACTAATAAGCGGCCGTTATAAAGCAGCAAGTCGCTTTTTATAATAAGTTTAGCTTATAAATCGTAGTTCACGAGTAAAAACTTAGCTTTAAAAGCTTGAATTTAAAATGCTATGAAATTAAAAGCGGTTCGATTAGCTTTTAAAACTTAATTAATAACTCGAAACGTCGATAAGAGCTTCGCGATCTTTTTAATAATAACGGCGGTTTTCGAAAGCGTAAGCTAGCGTAGCTTTTCGATTAAAAGTCGTAAATTAACGTTATCCGCGCGAAGCAGCGTTTGCAAGCGTTAAATGCGCTTAAAGCTATTTTAAAATAAGAGTTCTTCGGTACGACGTATTAGCGCGTTAATTAAAAAGTTGTCTTTATTTAATTTATACGTAATAATAAAATTGTAATCGGAAAAGAGCTTTGCTTAACGCGCTTAACGAGCGTTAAAGGTTTTAAAAATCATAAAATACTTTAAAGCTTTATAATCGGTGATTACTTGAACTTAATAAAAGGAGCCGGCGAGTTCGGCGCGGAAGTTATTAAAAGAGCGTATAATAGCTAGCATTTCTTTATCGTAAACGACGTAATTAAACTTAACGGAAGCTATAATTTTAAAATAGTAAGCGATTAATAGCTAATCGGAATTATGCTTTTAAGAAAGGATTAAAGCGATTACGCCGTCGGAAGCGTTAGTCTTTAGCATATAAAAGAGGTTTTAATTATAATGCTATAAAATTAACGCAATAGTTAAAGCGAGCTTTAAAAAGTCGAAGCTCTTTTAATATTAAGAATTAAATAAAAATAAAACGTTAGCTTTAATTAAGTGTATTAAAAGCTTTGCGATTACGCCGCAATCTTGGATAAATCGGCGATAGAAGTTATAAAATCTAAGAAAGCTTTAAACGCCTTTAACGATTATAAAAAGCGCTTAATGCTTTATTATCGAAGTCTTATTCGGATCTACTTTTAAGCTTTTAATAAAAATAATAAAGCTTAAGTATTTTACTTTTGTAATATTAAATTCGCATTTTTTAATATCAACTTAAAAGCTAGCGTCGTCGAGTCGTTAAAGAACTTAGCGAACGTAATAAGCGTGCTTTAAAAGGTTAAAAGAATAGATCAAAATATCGTTTAAGTATATCGTGCAAAAAATATTTAAAAAGTCGAAAAAAAAGTCATTTATATAGCGTTAATAAATGGCGGGTCTATTAATCAATTTAAATAAAAGAACCTTGCACTTATAAGCATCGTAACGTATTTTGAATATTATAAGCTTTTCGGAAGCTAAGTTTATTCGTATTTTATAAAAGGCTTGCTAAATATCGAGTTTCGTAAAGATTCGAGCTTTTAAAAAGCGTGCGAAAGTCTTATCGATTAAAAAAAAAAGTATCGATTTTTACGAGTAAAGTTATTTAGCGCGCGGAAGTTAATATAAAAGCGAAAAGAACCGTTTTGCTTTTTAGCGAAAAGGATTAAAGCTGCAAATAACGTTATTAAAAGTTCGATAAAACTTTTATTAAGATTATCGATAAAGTAAGCTTTAATAAGCTTTAGCTTAAAAATCGATATCTTATATAATAGTAAATACCGAAGCGCTTTTTCTTTTCTTTCGAAGAGCTCGATTTTATAATCATAAAGCTTGTGTAGTGCTAGCACGTTACTAATAGCTTTAAAAAATACGTATGCATAATCGAAGTACTCGAAAAAGATAAAAAGGTCGTTAATAAGCTTTAATAGTTCTGCTATAAAGTTAATAGCAAAGATAAAGCCGCTAATAAAGCGTATTAGCGCTGCTTAATAGTTAGCTTAAGTAAAAGCAATCGTTTAACGCTCGAAGATCAAGCAATCGAGCTCGTAAAAAGACGTAAAAAATAGTTTTACGTTTTTTTAACGAGCGATTATATAAAAAGCGTGTTTAAAGACGCCGTTGATTTTAAAGTTTTTATTAATTTTATGCTTAAATGTTTAGCGAAAGCGTTTAATAAGCAAAAGAGGTTTTACGAAAGCGACGTTTATTAATATAAGCTTACGATTCATTTAAAACATTGATTTAACGTAGTTTTTAAAAAAGGTGTTTTTCGTAAAGGGAAAAAGTAACGGCTTTACGAGAATATAAATAAAAGAAAAAGGTTCAACGATCTTAAAAGAAAAAGCGAAGGAAAAACGATTTTAAAAAAAAAGAAGTGATCTTGCGATTATCGTTGCTACTTGATCTACTCGTAAACTATAGTTCACGAGTAAATTAGCGTCGTAAGCTTTTTAAAAGCGATTTAAGGCTCGATTACGTTTATTAGCGTCGTATTAATAACGAGCGTTTACTTTGCGCTAATTAAAATATGTAATCTTAATAAATCTAGCGTAAATAGCGGTCGAAAAGTTAAAACGAAGCTAATAAAGCTTGCGACGAGCGCAATTAAAAAGAATCTAATGCTTCGCTAATTATGCTCGCCCGAAAATCACGTTCTAATTTTTAAAATTAATAATAAAAAAAAGAATAAAAAATTAAACGCGCTTATTAACCGTAAAGTTAAGAAGTGCAAAATGTAAAATAATAGCTTTACGAGCTTTATTATATAATTTAATAAAAAATCAAGCCGGAAAACGTTGAATTAAAAGTTTAAAAAAGAAAGAAAGTGATTTAAATAGCGCCGAATCAATTAACGCGTATTTATTAGCTTTTAAATCGAGTAAAGCAGATACTTTATACGAAAGGCTATTCTTAATAAAAGTAACGAGTATAATTATAGCTTTATTATTAAAAAGCTTCGTAAAGTCGAAGTATTGCATGTCTCGAAGCTGGCTTAAAAAGGAGGCTTTGCTTAAACTTCGACGTTTCCTTTATTATCGAGAGCGTCGGAGTTAATAAAAGAAAGCTTTTAATAATCTTTAAAAGCGTTAAAGTAAGGTCTATCGTCCGAGTCATTCGAATAAAAGCCGTATTTAAGTTTAAAGCCGTATTTTATTTCGTTAATTAAGTAATAGCGAAAGAGCTTCGGCGTATTCGAGTTTTTACGGAACGATTTAAAAGTTTTAATCGCTAATTTAAAAGCGTTTTCGAGAAAAAAGAATTTATTAGATCGATTAGATCGATTTGCATTAGCGCTAAAGCTACTAAAGGTTTAGCGTTAAAAAGTAGAGAAAGAGACGAGAGCTAAGCTATTTTAACGGTTTTCGTAATAAATGATTTGCTTGACCGCTGCTTTTTAAGCCGAGCGAGATTCGTTACGAGCTTTATTATAAAAGCTTTTCGCGAATTAAATATTATACTTAGCTTATAAAGCATCGTAAAGTTTTGCAAACGCGTATTAGCCGGCAGCTAATTGTTAGACGGCGGTTTAAAAGTCTTTAAAAGTTATAATTTTAATAAATTCTAAATAAAGCTAATCGCGCAACGTTTTAATAATTTTAAAACGCAAAGCTTTACGTAATTAATCTTCGTCTTTGATTTTAACGATAGCGGCAAGCTTCGAGAAAACAAAATAAAAGTTTTAAAATTATTAATTAAGTTTTATATAAAGTTTTTCGAACTTAATTGACGCTTTAGCTTTCTTAGCGGAATCGTTTAAGAATTCGAAAGCGATTTAAACGAGTTTCGAAGCGGTTATAAAGTTGCTACGATTTATAATTAAAAAAGCTAAAAATAAGTAAGCTATTTTTTCGGTTTAATTAAAAACGTAGTTTTTGCGTTAGCGTTTTATAAAAAAGTATTTTTCGAAAGCTTTTAAGTTATCGAAGACGCGGGCTTGCTAATAACGTGCTCGATAGCTTATACCGTTTAAAAGCTTTTGTTTAAGATTAAAGATCCGCTCGATACGAGCGCGACCTTAAAAAGCTAAAGAAAAAGCTTTAAAAGTATTAAATTTAGCTAAAGTGCAAAAGTTAATTAGCTTATAAAAAGAAAGTAATTTATCTTCGTCGGCGAAAAAGCGGCGAAGGTTAACGGTTTTATAAGTAAAAAAAGTGGTTTAAAAAACCGAAAGCTTATATAGCTTTTTGCTTTTAAAATTATTTTCGAAAGATACTTAAAAAAGCTTTAACGAACGTTCTGTAATTAGCAAGGCCGCTTAAAGCTAGTCTAGTTCTTTTCGAGCTCGACGAGCCTTTTTTTTAACTTTATTAACGAAAGCTTTTTATTCGCTAGCGCTTTTATCGAGCTTTTCGTTGCGGGTTTTTATATTTGCGAAAAGCTTTTTAAGCTTAATTGCTTTTCGTTAAGATTAAAAGAAAGCTTAGTATTAGATTAAAGCTTCTTCGAGGTTAATAAAAGCCGAAGGGTCATCTTTATCGTCTTGCTTATTAATAGCTTTTTCTTAAGTAAAAAGAACTATTGGTTAAGCCGTAGAAAAGGAAGAAAGAGCTGCTAAAGCAGCTTTAAAAAGTGTGCGAAGGATTTTGCTCGCGAAGCGAAGGTTGCTATATTATATAAGTGCTGTCTTTTAAGTTATATTTAAAATAAGCCTTTTCGTAACCGTTAAAATCGTTTAAGTGTTTTAACGTTTAATTATTAAAGAATTATAAAAAGAAAAAATATTATTAAAGCCGTTCTTAGCGAAGTAAAGTAGTTGTTGATAATATAACGACCTTAAGCGATTATTTAAAAGAATTTACGAAAGCGCGGAAGTTTATATAAAAGCTTAAAAGAATCTTAAAGTAATAACTTAAAATCAATAATTATCGAATATAAAGGTCGAAAGTAGCTAAGGTTTATATACACGAAGGTAGAAGCGCTAAGGACTCGTAAACTATAATTTATAAGTCAAAAGCGGAGAATGAGAGAATACGAAGAATACGAAAGAAAAAAGGAAGAAAGTAGCTTAGCGCATATAAGATGCGTCCAGGAGACCTGGCGTGTCGTCACATTAAGATTGCTTGCTTAAAAAAGCGATCGATTATTATAAAGACGTTATCGTAGCCGTATTTATCTTTATTAAAGCTATAAAAATTTATAGTGATATGCTTTTAAAAGCGTAAAAAAATCGAAAAAGATTAAAGCAAATTAAGTTTTTTATCGCGAAGCATTAAAGCTCGTTTATAAGCGTAGCAATTGCGATAATACTAATTAACGAATCTAGCTATACCGTGCTAATAATATTATGCTGCAAAGAGCTTATAAATCTTGCGAAAGTTAAAGTATGCCGTAAATACTTAATCGTAGACTTTTTAAACGAGTAAAGAGCGCAAGTTTTAAACATCGAAAATTAATAAGCGGCCGTTATAAAGCAGCAAGTCGCTTTTTATAATAAGTTTAGCCCGTGAACCGTAGTTTACGAGTAAAGACTTAGCTTTAAAAGCTTGAATTTAAAGTGCTATAAAATTAAAAACGATTAGATTAGCTTTTAAGACTTAATTAATAACTCGGAATATTAATAAAAGCTTCGCGATCTTTTCGATAATGTAGAAGGGAAGAGCTCCGACATATACCCAACGTCAAATCAAGAGATATATATGAATATAGTTATAATAGAATCGTAAGTGAATAAAAGGGGAAAAAGAGGACGATCGAAAGACACTCGAATGTGTGTTGTAAGTACGTGTGTTATATTATGTAATAATATGGTGCTGGTTTAAGGAAGAACTAACTACTCGTTTATATAAGAGCTTGCACGTGACTTAATTACGTGCTTAGCAAAGCTAAAGCATGCAGCGCACTTACGTAACAAAGGTGCTTAGCATTAATATTATATATATAAACAAAACAAAACAGAGCTTTAACTCTATTACATACGTCTTTCTTTCGAATCAGACTCGCTTTTAAGTCACTTCTTATTAAATTAGTAAGGTTGGGTTTGCAAGACGAGCATATAGCCGAATTGTACGGTCGCAATACGGTTTTAAAGTACTACTTAATAATGTACCGCCGGATCGGTGTTAGTACGGAAGCGTATGTAATATAATAAAGAAGATAAGAATAGCAACGAAAATATAAGATAATCTCTCGGGTCTAACTCTTTTTTATATCTTTTATAGCACTTTTATTTAATTATAAAAACAATATCAACTTAAGCGTTAGTATTGTCGTTAAGATAAGCGTGCGCCGGTTTAAGCGGTCAAGTGGTAACGCACCGCCGAATCGGTAGTAGCGCGGAGCTTAAAACAGTAACGTAATAAAAAAAACAAAAGCGGTAGTATATATTCGAGGTCTTGTTATAAACAGTCAACTATTTTCTTATATTAACCTTTTACTCTTTTATCTTTCTTTTAGCACTATTATCTACTAACTTTTTTTAATTATTATGTTTTCGATTTATTTTCGGTGCGTAAGCTACGCAAGCAAAACTATCGATAATACTACGAATCGGTATATCTTCTTTTTCGACACTTCTATTAAATGCGAGCGCTACTATGTTATCAAGTTAACTTGCATCTTCGTAAGTTATTTTACTTTCCGTTTTATATCCGTTTTAACTTCGATTCGATAGCTCTTCGTAAAAGTCGTCGATGCCGGCATAGCTTTAATAAATGCAATAACGGCTATAAACAATAGAACTAAGTCGGCCGATAAGGTTTTTCGTAAAAGCATAGTTGCAAATTGTTAGATTGCTTCCAAGCGATTAGGAATATATTCGTAAGGTCGTAACGTTCGTCAAAGTACTTGCAATTGCAAAACACTCGGTTGATAAGGTATTTGAATTCTGTCTGCTCCTTAAGACTCAAAGGAGCTGATTCTTTTTATAGGATTAGAAGGAATCACGTGCACTAGCTAACTAATAAGCTTACTTATTAAGTTAAGAGTCCTTTGACTGTTAACATGCTAAGCGAGGCATGCTAAGTGGCCCGTGAACTATAGTTCACGGGCGAGCTTCCTTAACTACTACTATTAGCTAGCTAAGATCGATATAGAAATATCGATACCGGCAACTTTTTTTTTAGCAAGCAGTGCTTTGCTAACTATTATATCGACCGAAAAAGAAAAGAAAGTAATTAAATAAAAGAAAAACAATCTTACTCTTTTAAACTTCTTTATAGCGGCCTTTCTACTTATCCGTTTACTTGTACTTTTAAGGTATTAGTTAAAACTAGCTTTTGCAAAGAGGTATTAGCCTCGATTTGAATTATAGCGTTAGCAAGGTTAGATTTTTTATCGATCTAGCGTACTTTGAAAGGCTTTCGCTTTTCGTATGACTTCCGAATAGCTATAATATCGATCATAAAGCGCTTTTCTTTAGTAGTTCTTAGCTTTACTATACACTCGTGTAGTGCTTACTAGCACTAAGATCAGGAGGAGATTCTGTAGATTGAATGAAGCTTTGTATATTCTATCTAAAAAGCTCGTCAGAATCTATATACATATACTTGAGAGCTTTAGTATGCCAAGAGCGCTATTAAGCGAGGTCATATAACATATCACATGTAGCTTAAGTAAAACTATGCTTGTTCCGCATAATACACCTTTTAAGTTAGCAGCGTAGCTGCTAAGCTGCAAGTAAATAGAAAAGAAAAAAAAATAAGTGATTAAGCTTTTTAAACTCGATGTAAACAAAAGAGATTATCATCGCAGTTTAAATAAACAAATAGCGGTTGTTATTGTTAATTGAGTATCAATCAAGAATGCAATTCTTTCTTAAGTCGGTCTTATTACGTGGCGAAGGTCTTTAACGCCGTCTTTATTGCGTTATTATATAAGTGAAAGCGCGTTTTTTTCTATTATAACAAACACTTAACTTTTATTTATTTACACAATGCCTTTTAAGCAAGTAACTCAGTCTAATAGAATCGTTAAGCGCGGCCGAGGCCGTCTAAGAGTAAGTGCTCTTAATAGATTAATATTTCTATGCTGATTATTAAGAGAATTCTTTGTCCGCTTTAACTATCGCTACTGCTGTAGCTGCGGCGGCGGCGGCGGTTATACCTCGCATTCTTACTTTCGAGCCTCGCACTTCCACTTTCGAAGCTTCGCTCTTTCTTTTAAACCCTTTTATTAAGCGCCTGCTTATGCTAACGACCGTCAAAGCCTTAAAGTGCATCAAGTGCATCAATAATAAGATTATATCGAAGTCTAATAAAAACTGTTATAATTGCGATACGAGCGTTATACGCTGTCTTCGATATGCTAAAGGTAGCTATAGCAACTGCACCGTTGCTTTTGCCGCTGCTAACACCGCTTTCGATAACTTCGTAAGCGCTAAAGATAATAATGCTATATAAAAAGTTCGCTAGAGTCTCCGAAATGCTATACGACAACAGTTCGCTTTAGATGCTGCTCTTTTAAAAGGTGCTGCTAATAGTTTAAGCGGTCTAGCGAATGAAAGTAGAAGTTTTAAAAGTAGTCTCGATAGCTTTATAAGTTTTGCTTTTGCTTTTAAGACTTTTAATTTAAATATAGCCTTTGTTAGATTGAATAGTTTTATGGCAGCGAACCGTAGTCCGGTGACGCGGAGCGCTTCGAGCATATCACTTTTTCGTAAATCAAGCTTTTTAACTTACGAAATAATTTAATTTAAGCAGCTCTTTTTAATTAGAACTTCTTTTCGGACTTTATGCAAAAGCTTTAATCTGCTGCTATAGCAGCCCTTGCGCTTGCGCTAGCCGCCTTTATTGCTTTCGTCGCTCTCGCTGCTTTCGTCGCACTTATTATCGTCGCTTTCTTTACGTTAGTTATTACGCTTACCGCTCTTGCGGCGGCGCTCGCTATTGCTATAACTCTTGCGGAGCGCTAAGCTAAAGTAAAGAGATTGTTAAAAGCTTTAATCGATCTTTTGTTATAAAAAGCGAAAAGTAAAAGCGTATAAGATAAGATAAAATAACGGTTAAGATTGCTAAATAAATGTTTTTCTTTAAATCACGTGCAAATAAAAAAAAAATGAAATGTAATAAGTGAATAGCATATGCGTGCTATTAAAGCTTTTCGACGGACGCGCGAGCGTCTTATAAATTTAAGAGTTTAATAAAGCTTTTAAACTTCTATCGAGTTAAGTTCTTAATAAGATTATTAGCGTGCATCTCTTTAGTAAAGAGATATTGAACTTGAAAGCTCTTTTTAAAGTGCTTTTAGCGTAGCTATATATTATGAATATCGACGTAGCGAAGCTTGGTAAAGATACGCTCTTTCTTACTAATTATAAGCTTGATTATTTGTTAATTATCATAGTAGACTATTTAAAGCGCCGCAAATCGAAGGTGCAGCTTTTTGAAAAATCGTTAAAGCGCTATAGTCTTTTTTATTATGAAGGCTATGCTAAGAAGCTCTGCTTTAATAGATAATGTAGTGATTGTATCTTGATTTAAAGCTTTTTAAAGAATCGCATCTTCGAATAAAAATATAATATACTTTTGAAAAGATCGCTTTATCTTTTCGTTATCGGCGTAAGAAGCGTTAAAGGCTATTACTAGCTCCGACTTATTAAACTGGCTGTATTAAATACTTTTAAAGCGCGATTCAAATAAATATCGTAGACATTAGTTTATAGCTCGAAAGTGCTCCGCGTTTAGATTAGTGTTAAAGTAAGAGAATTAAAAAGCTGCAAAAGCTATATTTAAGCGTAGCATGATCGTTATATATAATACGGATTTAACTTTCTTTTAGTATTCTTTCACTTGCTTTCGCGAAGCTATTCTTTCATTTTTAATTAAGTTATAAAACAGTAATAAAGTTGTTAAGCAGCGTCCGTCCGTAAGTTCGAATTTCTTAGCTATTTTTTCAATATAAGCGTCGTATATAAGCGTTAGCGTTCTTCGCTAACGGTCTCGAGCGACTTTTATATTAAAAAACTATTTAATATCTTTTATCGCTTCGATCTTATACGCTTTATTAAGACCGTTAATAATCTCTTGCGCTTTAAAAAGATTAAAGTAATAATATATGACTTGAATATCGTTTACGTAAAACGCTATAAAAACCGTTTTGTTTAAATTCGTAAAAATACACGGTTCTTTACCAAGTAGTATAAGCTTTAATTTGTCGAGTGTGCTTGTAAAGTCGAAATACTATAAAGCTAACGAGTCTTTAAGTTTATATAAAGCTTTATCGACTTTTACAAGTATACTTTTTTAATTAAAACCGTTAAAAAGATAATACGTGATTAAGACGCTGTCCGTGTGTTTTATAACGTTAATAAAAGCGTTAACGATATCGAATTGTTTTACTTTTAAGTTAAATTCGGCTGCTATAGCTATTATGATCTTAAAAGATCTAGCTGTTAGCGTAGCCGCGTAAGTTAAATAAATAATAAATTCGTTTTAAAAGTCACTTTTAATAATAATCTTCGATCTGAACCTTACGATCTTTTCGAACGAGCTAGTCTTATATATAAACACTTACTTAAAAGGTATAAGTTTTGATTTAGCTTCGCTTTCGAAAATCATTTTTTAATAGTTCCTTTTCTTTAGATTATTTAACTTTATAAAAGCTCCGTTTTTGAACTCTTTACCGTATAAGTGTCGTTATAGCTCTTTTTAATAAGTAAAAGGTTTTAGATGTTTCCGTTCTTACGAGTGAAGCTGTTTTAATAATAGCTTAAACGAAGTAGCAGCTGCTATAATAGCGTGCAATGTTTCGTAATCTTTATTATCTTCGCGCACGAGTTCGCTATTAGCTTAAAAAGTCGAAACAAAATCTAAAACGCGCGAATAGCGGTTCGAATCGGCGCGAAAGTTGTTTAGTAAAAGCTTATTGATACTTGCGTATATCTTCGCGCGTTTTTTAATACGGCTATTAATAAGTGAATGCTCTTTATTAAAGTCGGAATTTTATTTAAAGTGTTTATAGTTTAATTTCTTATTATTAATGCTCGCTTTAAAAAGGTTTAAAAGCTTTTTTTTAATTGTTCGGTTTGAATTTCCGCCGGTTATTAACGTAAAAGCTTTCGTTGGTCGGCTTATAACTTAGCTTTCCGGGCCTCGGCTTTAAATAACAACTTAAAAGTATGATTTGCGCGCTTTTTTATTAAAGCTAAGTTTTTGCTCGTTTACGATGCTTTTCTTTGCTTTTAGCAGTCTTAAGGCACTTTCGCTTTTGCTCTTAGTTAAAGAGTTAGCGAGACGTTTAGCAGTATAATTCGAATCGTCAAGGTTTATTAGATCGTTTCGTAAAGCAGTTGCTTTTAGTATAGACGTATTTATAAGGTTTTTAATTAGAGTTAGAGCTCTTAACGTTTGTGCATCGCTTAAATTAAATAAAGTCGCATTTTTTAAGCTTTGATTAGATCTTTTTAAATTAACTTTTATAAAGTTTAACGGCTGCTTACTTTTTATATCAATTGTATTCGTCTTTTTTAAGCGATCTTTTATAACGTTCTTTATATTAAATAAAGCGTCTTTTGTTTAATTAAAGTCTTTAATATCTTTTAGTTTAATAACGATTCTCTTAATCTCGCTAATCGATTAGCCGACCGATTTTTTTTCGTTTTTAAAATAGAATTGAGTCTTATCGAACGTTACGTTGCGTATGACAATCACTTTATAAAGTATAAGAACATAGACTTTGTATATATTAGAAGCTATATATTTAATTAAGTAGCTTATATGTTTTTTTAGTTTGATTTTAAAAGCTTTTTTGTTGCGAAAAGCTTTTCGGTCTTTAATTATTAAATACGCACGAGCGCTATACGCAACCAAACCGCTACAATCTAGTCTTAAGTCGGTATCGATCCGTATAAAAATCGCCGGATCGTATTACTTAAAATATTGCTTAAACTAAAGCTGTAGCACTTCATTCGGACTCTTTATAGAGCTTTTAGCTTTCGGTGTTATGTTGTAGAAGTAGATAGCGGCTAATATAGTTTTAAGCTAGAGCTTTTCTAGGAGCCTTGCTTTTATTCTTATTTTGATAGACCGTTTTATTACCTTTCTTTTAGCTCTTTTAGCTTTTTTATTAAGTTCGTGATTAAAAGATGATAAGAGCTTTAACTCGATCTTAACTTCTTTCGCTTATCTTTGATATTCGATAGAGCCGATAACGTTAATTGCGATTATTAAAGAATCGTTATTATAGCGCATAATAGTTATTAAAAGATCGTATTTGCGTTTCGTTTATACTTTAAATTCCTTTAGCACTTTTATAATCGTCAATTGCAACTTGTCTTTTAATATAAAGCCGAATAGCTTTTTATTGTATTTATTTTTAATTATTAATAATTATTTGCTTTCGTTAAAACTGTTAAGAAAGTCGAATAGATCTTAAGCGATCTTATAGAATAGCTTAGCTGCTTTATTATCTGACGTGCGGCGAGATATAATTTGTTAAGCGTGCGTAATAGCATATGCTTTATATTTAATCTTAATAATTCTTTTAAGTCTTACTCTTTTAGCATTGTAAGCTAGCGCTTCGAGCGCTTCTTTGCTTAGATGACTTGTTTGTAAATGCTAGAATATCGATGAATCCTTTTTTAAAGCTCGAAAGACATTGCTCTTTTAGAATTTGTAGCGTGTTTACAAGCGCCTTTAAGTTGTAAAGAATATTATTAAGCAAAAAGAGCTACGAATCAATTAAGGCAAAGAATAGTTAAATAGCTTGTATTTAAAGAACGTAAAGTTGAACTTTTTTTTTAACTTTTTTAAAACGACGCTTTCTTTGACTTTTTCGTAACGGAGAATTGCGTTATATCCCGAGTATTATACGCTAGCCTTGCTTAAAAAAGCTTTCGAAATGATATTGATATTAAACCTTTTGACGATAGCAATATTTTTTAACTTTAAATCTTTTATCTTAACTTTATTTAATTCGTTTAAAGCTCTTTTAAAAACTTTGGTACTTCGCTCGACGATTAAGAAACTACTCGTTTTAGCTTCGATGAAGTCGGTTAAGCGAGAGCGTTGAATTGACTTTAGTTTTAAAAGATTCTTATCGTTAATAAAGTAAGTAGCGCTATAATTATCGAGAAGAGTGCTATTAAATAGCTAATGCTTATTGTTAGCCGTGCTATAAAAACCGTTAAAAGTAAGATTATCGAGCGTGCTAAAGAGCTCGAGATCGATAATAGTTATTAACACTTTTTTAAAGTATTTTGACTTATCGTTATCGTTCGATTGCTTTTTTTTGCCTTTTAAGACGATCTTATCGACTTGAATCTATGCTTAACTTTTTTTCGTGATCTTTTTTCGAAGCGCTTTAAATTTAAGTTCTTAAAGCCTTTTCTTTATAACGACGATATTATCTCGGTTCGGCTTTGCGAATTTACTTTCGTTAAGATCGTTAAAGCAATAGCGAAAGATCTTGCACTTGATTGCGTTTTAATAATGGTTTCTCTTTTTAAAGCACGAGCACTTAAAGCTTTTAACAAGTCTTTTAAAGCTATCGGAGCGTTTACCGGATTGCTTAAGAGCAGTGTCGTTAGCTTTATTACTTCCGGAGGTGCTGCGAGTAGTTTGATCTCCGAAAGTAGCGAATACGCTAAAGAAGTTAGAGTTCGGATTGCTAATCTTTTCTTCGACTTGGCTTTCGTATTAGTTAAAGTAGTCGTAAAGAGTGCGCTTTTAAAGCAATGATAGCTTATCGTTTCGAATGACTTTTACGAGCTTTAGCGACGCTTAAGTTAAAGACTATTTTTCGTTAATAGCTTTTAAGAATGCTTTTGTCGCGAGTATACTCGTCGTTTCGTAAAGGTCGTTTATTTTCGCTAACTTATAGATAGCTCGGTGTTCTTTGATCTATACCGCTAAAGAAACGCTCTTTTACTTAGTTGCTTGCAAGGATTTGTTATAGTCTCGTGCTATCGATAGCTTAAAGCTCGAGTCGGATAGACGGCATATTTCTTAAAGCTTTTTTATTAAGAATTAAATAAAGGTATTGTCTTTTTTTAAAGCCGCCAAGATCGCTTTTTCGAAAATAAAGCTTTTAACTGTCTTTTTGATCTAGTTTATAATTTGATTGCTTTTATTGCTTAAGACCTTTTAGTTGTTCATAGCGAAGTTGTATTCTTTTATGTTATCGTTATACGCTTTTCGGACGTTTTCGAAATTAGCGTTTTTTAGTTTTAAAGGTTTGTTAAGATCGTTTGCAAAAGCATTTAAGTGCAGTTCTTTTTAAGCCTTTCGTTAGCGGTCTTACTTTTAAAACTATTCGTTATTAAGCTCTGTTATTATCTTTATAGCAGACTTCGTTTTTGGTTTGATCTGCTCGATAAAAAGAGTAAGTTCTTTTACGTTAATACGAAGAGATGCGTATTATTTTATATTAAAGCGCTTGATAAAGTATTTATAGTTCGTAATCTATCTTAAGAAGTCGCTACGATTTGTAAGGTTCGTTTTGTTGATCAAGAGGACCTCTTTTACTTTGTCGTCTATTATTATAGCAGTTGACTTTGTAACTAGAGCTTTTAAAAATTGGTTAGAGTTTTAAGGGTGGTAGGTGTTGGTTGTAAGGAATGAATATAGTTAAAAAGGACAGATTACAAAATGAAAGTTGTAGCAAAGTAGCGTTGAAATGACTTGCAGAATCCGCTTTCGATTAATTCGAAGGTTGTTAGAGATTAATTGAATAGCTCGTGAGTGCGAATGTGGCTCTTAATTGTAATGCTTACTAGTATTAAGATTAAAAGGAGATTTTATAGATTGAATGAAGCTTTGTATATTCTATTTAAGAAGCTCGTCAAGATCTATGTATATGTACTTAAGAGCTCTAGTGTGCTAAAGGCGCTATTAGGCGAGGTCATATGACATGTCACATGTAGCTTGGGTGGAACCATGCTTGTTCCGCACAACAACTCGTAAAGCGAGTAAGAGTTAGTGCATATAATTACGAAGAAATTAAGGATTTTTAGCTAAGCTATAATTTAAGCAAAAGTGGTCGATATAGCAATAGCTATATCGATACTTAAGGATATAGCGTATAGCTCGGAAGCTAATACTGCTTTTGTTATTTTCTTGCACTTTTATAACACTTAATAAAAGATATTATTCGTTAAAGTGAACTCGTTTTCATTTACGTAAGCTTTATTGCTAAAGATAGCTACGAAACCGATTTAAGAGCTAAAGTCAGCGTTGTTAGCAAACGCTTCGTTTACGAATATAAAAAGCTTCGCCGTTTTTAAGTCTAAAAGCACGTAATAAATCCTTCGAGTTAAGTAATCGATCAGCTATTAGATTATTTTATTAAAAGCTTTATAATCCTCGTCTTTCGGTTCTTAATGCCTTAATGCTAAGCAGCTATCGATAAAGCATAAGATGCTTTTAAGTAGCAAATAGTAGCTAAATACGCCTTTCGAGCACGTTGCTTTAAGTACTCTTTAGCCCGTATAGCTGAATCGAGCTTGATTACGGCAAGCCTTTTACTTTGTCTTTTCTGCTCAATTAACAGCTCGAACCCGTTTTTATTTAAAGATAGCTTGCATCTATTGAAAATCATCGGTTCGGCGTATATAAAGGTTTTTATTTCCTTGCTTTTTAGCTTAGATTTGACTAACTCTCTCTTTTCTTTTGCTTTTATAGCTCGATTAATAACTATAAGAACATCGTCCGTTTGTAAAGCAGCTATTTTTAGCTGATCTTTATTAATTGATATAAAAAGGCAAGAATTAAAGCTCGATTGCTTTATCTCGAAGTTGTTCGTAAAATACTTTAAAAAACGCTTATACTAATGCGTTTTTGCTTCGAAGATCTCGTATAAAAAGCTAATTATAAAAAACAAAGTGCCGAAAAAAAATCGATAAGTGATCTTTTTAAGTAGTCGTACGACGATTATTCGGATAAGCTTCGTACTTAACTAAGTATAAGCTTGCGTAATATCTTTATTATAGATCTGACATTCGTAGTCTTTTATTAGCAAAAGAGCTAAAGCATAACAAATTCTTTAGCTCGCTCGCTGCACTATAAGTGATTCGGTAAGTACTTTCGTTTTGCTTTTATCTTAAAAAGCTTAAACTATTATACGAGACTTTTCGTATAGCGTAAGTGTTCTTTTGCTTTTAATTTCGTTAATAAACTTAAATCCGAAGATCTTAGCGCCTTTAGCACGTAAATTAGTGCTCGAGATTACTTAAAAGATGCTTTAAGTTATTAATCTAGCTAATTCTTTTGCTTTAAACTTTTAAAATAGTACCTTAAAGCTCTTAATAATTTCCTCGGCTCGTAGCTTAACTGAAAGTTTATAATCTCGGCGTTCTTTATTAATAACGAATACTTCGAAGTCTTTAATAAACAAAGCATACGAATTATCTTTTTCTTCGTCGAGCATAATCGAGATATTAAAATCGTACTTTTAATAAAGTATCTAGACTATTAGTATTATTAATCTTTAAGAATTAGCAAGTTAAAGGTTAAAGAAGCTGTTTGCTGATTTTAGCGAGCTTTTTAGATTAAGCGACTTCGATAGATTAAGCGAATATTAAGGTTTAAGCGAATTTCGCGATTCTAACTCTTTTTCGCTTTCGCTTTAATCTTTTTTTATTTTTACTTTAAGTACTTGCAATTCTTTTAGCAGCTTTTCAACTTTAAAGTAATAAGGTTTTATTAAGGTTAACTTGAATTCCGTAAGCTTCGGACATGCTATTATGCACGTGTGCCTTTGCTTGCTAAGCAGCTGAAAAAAGCTTTTTTACTTTTAATTCTTTCGCTATACGAATACTTGTAAGCTAATAAAAAGGTCTAAGGTATACTTCGTAATTAGCTTATTCCTTTTTTTAAGCGCGTCCTTAACTTGCTTCGCTGCGTAGCATTTTAGTACTTCTTTTATAGCTTTATTAATAGCAGCAGCACGCTTTTAAATAAACGCAACAAGTCGATCTTGCTTCGTTAGCTTCGGTAAAGTGCTAAAAACGAGAAGCGTAAAGACTAAGCTATTAAGTCCCGCCGTATTATTAATAGCTTTAATAACTATTTAAAGCCGATCTTTTTTTAAAGCTTTAAAAAGCTCTTTTATGACGATCTTAAAAGCGCGTCGCATAAAGACGTAATAGCGTTCTATTAGCTCGACGCTATAATAAGCTTTTATAAGCATTTGCTTCGAAGTGCTTTTAATACTTTTAAAGTATCTTCGGAACGTCGTTAAATTAAAATTAATTCCGAAATCGTGCATTACGTTTATAAAAGGCTCGACGTAAGTATTGATTTAATATCGATTGAATCCTTTAAGTAAGTGCTATACGGATATGCTTTTAAAGAAAGTAGCGGCTTGAAAATTAATAAAATCGCAAACGACGTGCAATACGTTTTTACTATTAAAGTGTATTACGTTTACGTATACCGTATTATTAAAATCAATATCGTCTTTAAGCTTGATATTAAATCTTTTAAGAGAACGCTTAAAGACTTAGCAATAGTAGCAAAACTTTTAGATGTTATAAAGCAAATCCCGTTTAAATTCGTGCTCGGCTTTTTTAAGAATAGCAGCAAATCGACTTGCTAAAAAGTGGCCAGAACGCTTATAAATAATCCTTAATTGCTCTTTCGTAAAGTAGCAGTAAACGGTCTCGCTTTCGATGCTATAATAAGTAGCAGCGTGCTTTTTACTTAGTAATATTTATACGTGCTTAAATATCTTTACTATTAGTATTTCTTTTTTCTTTTAAATTAATACGTTCCGCAAGTTATTTAAGATCACTTTGTGCTTGTCTATATCAGCTAATAAAAATAAGAAAGTTACGTCGCTTTTTATAACGTAGAACTTTATTTAGCTTAAAAGTGTTTTTAAAGTAACTGCTTTAATAAAAATAATAAAGCCGATGCCGTATTTAATAGACTTTTCTTTTGCTCGAGATGTATCTAATTAGACTTCGAAGTACTTTTTTTAAAGTGCTCGTAACTAAAGCAAGCTAGCGATAAAGAAATTAGTTGCTTCGCTATCAATTATAAAGCTTATGAACACGTTTTTAAAATACTTAAAAGCTATATAAGTCTTTGCTTTGCTCGCGAGCATACGCGGATCTTACTCGAGTATCTTTTAAGTCTTTACTTAGCTAATAAAAGCGTAGAATGCCGTTTAAATCTTTAATTGTTTATATACTTCGTTAGCGTTAAAAGTGCTGTAAGTAGTTATAAAACCTTTCGATATATTAGCGTAGCTGCTCGATTCGAGCGGCTCGTTTAATAAGCTTGCGATGAACTAATCGAATTTTTCCGTAGATACAAATAGCAAGCTTTCGATCGACGTTACGTATTAAGAGAATTTGCTTTTCGTTATTCTTTTTGCGTTTTTAAAGCTTTAAAACTTAATTACGGAAGCCTTGCGCTCGTCGAAAGTATAATTAATACTTTAGCAACTTAGCTTTTTGCAAACAAAACACTTTTTTTTACTTTTAATAGCTTTAGCAGCTTTCTTATCTTCGAAGTATTAGCGGTCTTAAATAAAGCATTTGTATTTTTCGTCTAAATCGGAGTTAGCTTTTAAAGTATTATACTAAAAGCAAGTGTAATCGTGTGGCTCGCTAAAGCTCGCGTAAGTTCTACTCGCTTTAGCGAAAGGTCGAGAAGTCTTAATTGCAAACGCAATAGCTTTGCGAATATCGGCGATTGCAGCGGTAAAAGTAAACGCAAAGTTTATTCGTATAATAATAGTTTTTAATACGTTTTTATAAGTTGAATATAGCTTATCGGCAAAGCTCCGATCATCTTTTAAACTTAGTCGTAATAAGCCTTAAATGCTCTTAAGCTCTTTAGCGAGCTTCTTAAAGCGTTCGCTAAGCGAAGTCGTTAGATTCTCTTTTTTAATTAAATCTAGCGAAATTTCTTTTTAGCGGTCGTATTTTGCTTGCCGCCGGTAGTCAGTTTCGAAATGGTCTTTTATCGCAATAGCGTTCGCTTTAAAAGTCGAAAGCTTAACTTTAATAACGTGATTATAATAAAAGGTAATAGCTTTTTTCGTAAGCATAATAAAGAACGCTGTTAAATAATCGTCGAAAGTCAACTCGTATCGGCTTGCTTAATTAATAAAAATACTTAATTAAGTCTTAAAGTTATCGTTAAGTCTTAAATACTTTAATTCTTTAAAGAAGCTTCTCGCAAATAATGCCAATTCCTTTGCTCTTAAGTGAAAGTCTATCGCTTTTAGCTTAAAGAAATCGTTTTTATTATCGTTAAAAGCGCTTAAAATGCTATACGCAAGTGTGTTATGCTTAGTTAATAATCGGATCGGTAAAAGGTTACCGATATAATTACCGATAATCCGTTCTTTTCTAAAGTCTTTAAAAAGCTTATTTCCGGATCCGAAGTCTTTTAAAAGTCCGTTTTCGAATCTTTTTAATAGTCTAAAAGGGCCGTTCTTACTTCTTTCGTATTCGTGTCTTCGATCTCTTTGCTAATCTCTTCCGTTCCTTTTTCGTTAATCATCGTCAAGATCGCTAAAGTTATTCGAATCACCGGCTAAAGCTTTAGCTTAATAATATCTGTACTTTTAAACGCGCTTTTAGCGATTCTTATATTTTTAGTATCTTTTTTATCGATACGTAGCTTATTAAAAGATTTAAAAAGCTTATCGGTACGTCCGAAAGTGCTAGATCTCTTTTTCGAGTTGCTAAAGTTAAGTACGGAAATCTGCACGCTATTTTTAATAAGAGCTGAGTAGTAGTAGTAGTAGTATTCGTTTAACGTCCACGGGTCGCTTTCTGCAGCGAGTCCTATGACCTCCTTAAAAGTATACAAACGTGCAGCTAGTCTTTATATATATAAAAGCACAAGACGCATATAGCGTAAAAACAGATTTCGAGAGAATAATATAAATACAGCGGTGTTTCCTCTTATTGAAACGGTATATAAAGAATATATTAAGCAAGCATACAAGCGAGTTTTTATAAAAGACCGAAGTCAGTATCGTTTGCCGAAGCGAGCTACGCGGGTAGCTAAGTTTATAACGGAGCACTTAAGCTCGTTTAATATAAAAAGAAAGAAAAAAGAAAAAAAAAAAAACTATTAGAAATAAATCAATAGCTAAATAAGTATAAGCCTTCGTAATAGTGCTTCGATATGCAAGATCGACTCGCTATTAATACCGAGAGCAGATTTTAAAATAAAACTCCGTAACTTTTAAAAAGCTATAAAAGTCAATTAATAAAGCTTTAAAAAAGCGTATATAAACAATCGCTTTTCGCGGAGTAAAAAGCGGAGTAAGTAATCGTATTCTTTTAAGTTATTAATTGAAAAAGCGTTGCGCCTTTTTATAAAAGGCAATATATATTAAAGACTTGTCTTTTCGATAAAAGCAAATGGTTTTTGCGTTTTTATAACGATACTTCCGATAATACTACGCAAAGTCTCCGTGCTAAATGCGCAACGCAAATAGTCTATGCAAAACGTACTTAAGTAAATGTAATTCTAACGGAGTTTTACTTGCGTATCCGAGACTTTAATCGCGATATTAAATAAAAAGCTTCGCTTTGCTTATACTTTATTATTTGTCCTTTGCTTAATCGATTAAAGTTTTAATAATAGATTTAATCTCGAACGCCGTAAGCTCGAAAGTAAGACTTAATATAAGCTTAAGCTTCGCTTTTTCGTCGGCGAGTCGATCTGCAATTTCATTGCTCGTGATGCCGGTATATTTCGAAGCTTATTTAACGCTAACCTTTAATTGTTTTATCACTTTTTAAATACGTAAAAACGCTTATTAAAAAGTAGCCGAAGCTATGCCCCGTATATATTAGATCACGAACGTATTATTTATGCATAGCTATATACGATAATAACTAAGGTCTAGTAAAGGCCGAATAGCGTGCTCGAATGCTTTTTAAGCTTTTATTGCCTTCGCGTTAAAAACGTGCGATAAGTTATTAATAGCTCTTTTGCTTATAGCTATCTTTTTTTATCTTTAATAAATAGCGTATCCGTACCCGACGTATTTATGCTCGTTTTTATATTGCTTTAAGCCGTTTAAAAAGAAAGTGATGTCTCGGTCGATAAGCTAAGCTTATTATTCTTTAAAGTCTTTAGCAGCTTGCTCTTTTTTAACGCTTTAAGTAAAGTCCGTGCGACACTTAGCTAAAAAGTAAAAGTGAGCTAGCTTTAGTCGTAAGCAAAAAGAAAGCATAACCTTTAGTTTCTAAAGTTTTGTTTTGATCCGCTATCGAAAGCTTACGGCAAGACTTTTAATGATTATAAAAGAAAAGATACGCTTTACTATCGAATAAGCTTCGTTTATTATTCGCAGCCGCAATGCTTATCGCATTTTAATCTTTTCGAATGCTACTTTTTCGAAAAAGAGTCCGGCGTCTTTTAAAAAAATAATAGTTAAAGCCGTGCGTTAAGTAAAAAGAACTTTTTTCGCTGCGTAAGCAATGATTTTGTTAACCGTATTGATATGTCTTTTTAAGCCCGCGCTAACTTCTTTATTTAAGTTGTCTTTAATCAAGTATCGTAAGGGCTTCGTTCGTCTTTCGTATTAAGCTTTAATATTATATAAGATCGATAGCAATACGCAAGTGATCATTGCTTTGCGTAGCGCGTAAGCGAAAAGACCGTCCGTCGTGCGAGCGAGGCTTTTAATATAAAATATTATTCGTCGTGCTTTTTTAGCTCTTTCGAATAAGTAGCGTTTAAACGTCATTTTCCGATCGAATTAAATTTTAAGCTATCGTAGCTTCGGAATAGCTCTTATCGTCGAAAGCTGCGCTTAAAAGCTTAAAGTAATATCGGTCTTATTTAGCTATAAGATAATTATATTTAAAGTAAAATCGCTATTTTTATAAGAAAAATAGATCATTTTTATCTTTTTTAAAGCGAAGAAGATCTGATTCTTTGCCTTGTAAGCTAAGATATTTTAAATGTCCGTCGCTAAAAAAGTAATATTAAATATAAATAAGTATAATGCTTTATAAATACAAATATCATTAGCGTATTTAAATCGTAATATCGTATCTTAATTAAAAAGTTCCGCGAAGTATAGTATATATAAAACGAAAGATAGCGATGATCTTTAAGGTATATCGCATTTTACGTCGTAGCGGTCCGTGACTATACTTTTAAAGCGTACTTAAACTTATCGATCGTTAAAAAAGGAATAAATAAGCTTTAAGAAAGGAAAGGGCTAGCTTTGCTTATTCATGCGCTTGAAAAGCCGACGCTTAAGCAAAGCGTCGAAGGCCTTTTAAACGTTTAATATTATTATCGTAATAATCTTGCTTATTAAAAAAGCTGTTTCGATATCGTAAGTAAAGCAAGCTACGAAGTCTATAACAGATCGCTTAAGTAAAGCTTCGCCGTGCTAAAAGCTTAAAATGCTTAAAGTCAAAGAAGTCTAAGCAATTCGCTTAGCGATAATGCGCTTTAAGCTTTTAAATATATATAAAAGAAAGGCTATAAAGCGCTACGAAGGCACCGAAGTCTTATCTTTCTTATTTACTTTAAGCATTATAGCTACTTCCGCTAGTTTCTAATAAGTTAAAAAGAAGCTATGCCGAAAGCAAGCATTAAATAAAGCGTAAATATAATATCGAATATGCTGCTAAACCCATTTTAAAAGCTTAATAATGATCCGGTCTGTACTTAGCGAAGTGCTAATTACTTTTATAATGCTCCGTTCTACTTTTTCGAAAAAGACTATCAAGTCTTACGATAAGTACTTCGTGCCGTCGTATTAAAGTTTTTTCGAAAGGTCATCTTCAGCGCTAAACCGGCCGAGTATAATCCGTCGTAATAAGTCTGCTTTCTTTTTAATATTTTGCACGATAACCTTTTTATATTGTGGTAGAGTTGGGGCTCTGTATTTGTTTTGTCCATATATATAATTGTCACCAACGGTGACCTAAGATAAATTCCAGTGGTTGTGGTGATTAGTCATCCAATGGTTATGGTGGTTAGTCATCCAATCACGTGAGACTATTCTATACCGATCTGACAGGATTTCTGAGCGTGCCAAGACTTTTATTCTATGTCAATCTATTGAACTTTTTTCGGAAGGGGTCGGCCCGAATTAAATATGAAACACAGCTAAGCTTAATTCAGCCACCGCTATCAATTCTGCCGTACGTAAGGCTGCCACACGTAATCTAGGTAAAGCTGCCACACGTAACCTACGTAAGGCTGCCACACGTAACGCACGTCGCTGCCTTACGTAACGCACGTCGCTGGCACTGCCTTACGTAATACGTAAAGCACTGCAGCTAAGCTGCTACATATAGCTTACGTAAGGCTGCCACACGTAACCTACGTAAGGCTGCTATACGTAACCTACGTAAGGCTGCCACACGTAACCTACGTAAGGCTGCCATACGTAACGCACGTCGCTGCCTTACGTTACGTAAGGCTGCCTCACGTAACCTACGTAAGGCTGCCATACGTAAACTACGTAAGGCTGCCACACGTAACCTACGTAAGGCTGCCATACGTAACCTACGTAAGGCTGCCACACGTAACCTACGTAAGGCTGCCATACGTAACGCACGTCGCTGCCTTACGTAACGCACGTCGCTAGCACTGCCTTACGTAATACGTAAAGCACTGCAGCTAAGCTGCTACATATAGCTTACGTAAGGCTGCCACACGTAACCTACGTAAGGCTGCTATACGTAAACTACGTAAGGCTGCCACACGTAACGCACGTCGCTGGCACTGCCTTACGTAATACGTAAAGCACTACAGCTAAGCTGCTACAGATAGCTTACGTAAGGCTGCCTCACGTAACCTACGTAAGGCTGCCTTACGTTACTTACGTAAGGCTGCCACACGTAACGCACGTCGCTGGCACTGCTTTACGTAATACGTAAAGCACTGCAGCTAAGCTGCTATATGTAGCTTACGTAAGGCTGCCACACGTAACCTACGTAAGGCTGCTATACGTAACGCACGTCGCTGGCACTGCCTTACGTAATACGTAAAGCACTGCAGCTAAGATGCTATACGTAGCTTACGTAAAGCTGCTATACGTAACCTACGTCGCTGCCTTACGTAACGCACGCTGCTGCCTTAAATATAAGTGATTCGCAAAAGAGTCTAAGATTTCTTTATTAAAAAAGAGGGTTTAAAGGGGTCTCCCCCTTATATTAAATTATTAAATATAAGTAATTCGCAAAAGGGTATGGGATTTCTTAGTAAAAAGGGGGATTTAAGGGGGTCCCCCCCTTATATAAAATTATCAAATATAAGCAATTCGTAAAGTGGTTTAGAGTTTCTTTAGAAAAGGGGGTTCAAACGGATTCCCCTTTCATAATAAATTATTAAATATAATTAATTCGCAAAAGAGTATAGGATTTCTTAGTAAGAAGGGGGGTTTAAGAGGGTCCCCCTTTTATATAAAATTATTAAATATAAGTAATTTGCAAAAGGGTCTGGGACTTCCTTAATAAAAAGGGGGGTTTAAGGGGGTCCCTCCCTTATATTAAATTATTAAATATAAGTAATTTGCAAATGGGTCTGAGGTTTCCTTAATAAAAGGGGGGGTTTAAGGGGGTCCCCCCCTTATATTAAATTATTAAGTATAAGTAATTCGCAAAAGGGGTTGAGGTTTCTTTAGTAAAAAGAGGGGGTTTAAGGGGGTCTCCCCTTTATATTAAATTATTGAATATAAGCAATTTGCAAAAGAGTCTAAGGTTTCCTTAGTAAAAAAGGGGGTTTAAAGGGGCCCCTCCCTTATAATAAATTATTAAATATAAGTAATTCGCAAAAGGGTCTGAGGTTTTCTTAGTAAAAAGGGGGGTTCAAGGGGGTCCTCGTCTTATATTAAATTATTAAAATATAAGTAATTCGTCAAAGGGTCTAAGGTATCCCTTATAAAAAGAAGTATTTAAAGAGGTTTCTTTTTTATAATAAATAATTAGATAAATTATTTCTTGCGCCAATTACTTTTGGATTTATTCAGTTTCTATTATTATTTATTTTATAATTTACTTAAATATATAAAGATTTTTATAAATCGAATAATTAGCTCGTTGGTGACACTACAAAGAACTTGGTCCTTTGCCCTGGTACTAATGCTAAGCACCTTTGTCACGTAGGTGCGCTGCATGCTTTAGCCCTGCTAAGCACGTGGTCAAGTCACGTGTAAGCTTTTATATAAACGAGTAATTGATTTTTCTTTGAACCAGCACCACATCACTATATAATATAATACACGTACTTACAGCACGCATTCGAGTGTCCTTCGATCGTCCTCCTTTTCCCCTTTTATTCACTTACGATTCTATTATAGCTATATTTATATATATCTCTTAATTTAACGTTAAGTATATATCGAAGCTCTTCTCTTTTATATATATTTAATGACTTACGTAAAAAATCGAATTAAAGGTTAGTCTTTATACCTTTTTCAAACTTGCTTCTTTTGCGAAAAGCTATATATTCGAAGTTCACGTCATACGCTAAGCTATTGACTATATGCTTTTGCAATGCTTTTTCGAAAAGTATTCGATATACGCTAAGCTAACAGTCAAGTGCTTTTGCATATAAGCTTCGAAGCTATTGCTTTAAAAGCGATCTTTTTTCGATTTATATCCGTCGAGCATACTATTTAATATACTCGATAAGTATTATTCAAAAAGTCGTTACTTTAATTCGAAGATCGAACTAGCTAAAGTTCAATTTAATATTTATAAAATACTATTCACTTAAGCCACTTTGTACGGCGATACGCTTGAAGTACTATTCGTTTAATATACTTTATTCTTTTCGATTTAATATCGCTTTTAATACGAATTTGCTATTCTTCTTTCTTTAAAAAAGTGAGCAGTAGCTAAATACCGGAAATACTACGCTAAGCTTAAAAAGTTGAAAATTCAATACTTACTTCGCAACGGAGATTACGTATAAAAACTCCGAATTGCTTTCGAATATCTTTCGCTTTAGCAAATAAAAGATACGACGAGCGGAAATAAGTGTTTGCAATTCGAAACCGTTTTAGTGTCGCATTATATTAAAAGCAAGCTATATGCTTGCACGGAAGCTCGGCTATTACTTTACTTCGTTTCCATTTCGATACATTCAATCTCGGCAATTATTCTTTCGCTTATTCGAATCTTACGTTTAAAAATTAAACGTATCACCGATATCATTTATTGTATCGATTTAGTTTCGACTATTTAGCTTGAAGCGATCGGCACTCGATTCTTTATTAAATTACTTTCGACATATCGGGATCTTATATTTTTACAACATTTCTTTATATATTCAACATTCATTACAAATTATACTTATTTCATTTCTATTATTTATTCACATTTATATTTATATTATTCTCGTTCTTTCTTCGCATCCGTTTCGAAACATATTGTGGTGGAGTTGGGGCTCTGTATTTGTTTTGTCCATGTATATAGTACTGATGCTAAGCACCTTTGTCACGTGGGTGCGCTGCATGCTTTGGCTTTGCTAAGCACGTGGTTAGGTTACGTGCAGGCTTTTATATAAACGAGTAGTTGGTTTTTCTTTAAACTATCATTATATCATACATAATATAATACACGTATTCATAGCACACATTCGAATGTCTTTCGATCGTTTTTCTTTTTTTTTTTATTTACTTACGATTCTATTATAGCTATATTCATATATATCTTTTGATTTAACGTTAAGTATATATCGGAGCTCTTCTTTTTTATATATATTTAGTGATCTACGTAAAGAATCGAATTAAAGGTTGGTCTTTATACCTTTTTCAAACTTGCTTTTTTTGCGAAAAGCTATATATTCGGAGTTTACGTTATACGTTAAGCTATTGACTATGTGCTTTTGCGGTGCTTTTTCAAAGAGTATTCGATATACGCTAAGCTAACAATCAAGTGCTTTTGCATATAAGCTTCGAGGCTATTGCTTTAAAAGCGATCTTTCTTCGATTTATGTCCGTCGAGCATGCTATTCGGTATACTCGATAAGTACTACTTAAAAAGTCGTTACTTTAGTTCGAAGATCGAGTTAGTTAAAGTTCAATTCGGTATTTATAAAGTTTTATTCATTTAAGTTATTTTATACGGCGATACGCTCGAAGTACTATTCGTTTAGTATACTTTACTTTTTCGATTTAATATCGCTTTTAATACGAGTTTATTGCTTTTTCTTTTTGAAAAAGATAAGCAATAGCTAAGTATCGGAAATACTACGCTAAATTTAAAAAGTTAAAAATTCAATACTTACTTTGCAATAAAGATTACGCATAAAGACTTCGAACTGCTTTCGAATATCTTCCGCTTTAGCAAATGAAAGATACGACGAACGGAAATAAATGTTATGCAATTTCGAAACCGTTTCGATATCGCATTATATTAAAAGCAAGCTATATGCTTGCACAGAAGCTTGGCTATTACTCGACTTCGTTTTTATTTCGATATATTTAATCTCGATAATTACTTTTCCGCTTATTCGGATCTTACGTTTAAGAGTCAAACGTATTATTAATATCATTTATTATATCGATTTAGTTTCGATTATTTAACTCGAAGCGATCGATACTCGACTTTTTAATAAATCACTTTCGACGTATCGAGATTTTATATTTTTATAACATTTCTTTATGTATTTAATATTTATTATAAATTGTAATTATTTTATTTTTGTTATTTATTTATTGTCACCTACGGTGACCCAAGATAAATTCCAGTAGTAATAGTGATTAGTCATCCAATCACGTGAGACTATTCTATACCGGTCTGGCAGGATTTCTGAGCGTGCCAAGACTTTTATTCCATGTCAATCTATTAAACTTTTTCCGGAAAAATTAAAGAAAGAAGGGGGATTAAAGTAATTCCGGCGCCGGAATTTTTTTCCGTAATACGTATCGCGGCGCACGCGTCAACGCGTTATATAAATACGCGTGCACGGACCACTTAATTTTATTTTCTTATAATGACGCGTCATTTGTAAAGAAGTGCACGGGCCACCTTTTTTTTTTTTAATTGAGCTATTATTAAGCCTAATAAAGCCGTATATAAAAAAATTACGATATGCAAAAAAACCAAAAAAATACGTATCGCGGCGCGTCGACGCGTCGACGCGTTATATAGATACGCGTATATAGACTTTTTTTCTTATAAAGACGCGTCATTTGTATAGAAGTGCACGGGCCACCTTTTTTTTTTTTAATTGAGCTATTATTAAGGCTGATAAAGCCGTATATAAAAAATTGCGATATGCAACAAAACCAAGATAATACGTATCGCGGCGCGTCGACGCGTCGACGCGTTATATAGATACGCGTATATAGACTATTTTTTTATAAAGACGCGTCATTTATATAGAGGTGCACGGGCCACTTTTTTTTTTCTTAATTGAGCTATTATTAAGGCTAATAAAGCCGTATATAAAAAACTGCGATATACAATAAAATCAAAAAAATACGTATTGCGGCGCGTCGACGCGTCGACGCGTTATATAGATACGCGTATATAAACTATTATTTTTATAAAGACGCGTCATTTTTATATAAGTGCACGGGCCCCCTTTTTTTTCAATTAAGCTATTATTAAGACTTATAAAAGCGCATATCGAACATTGCGATATATAATAAAACCAAGAAAAAATCGAGCCTATCGAAAAATTCAAGCTTAATATATATATACTAGTATTATTAATAAGTCATTCAATAATAAAATAAAAAGAACCTTGATAGTCTAATGGTAATAGTCTAAGAAGTATAAAAGCTATATTCTTGAAATATACTTATACTTTTTTTTTATTAAAACGATTGAAAAAAGTAAATAATTTATAACGATACGCTAAGTTATTTGAACTTAATCTTACGTACGCTAAGCTACTTCTTTCCTTTCCTTTTTATATTCTTTTATATTTTCTTACTTTTCTCGTTCTTTTATTTTCACTCGTAACCTTAACCCTAAGTCTTGAGCGCTTTTTATTACTACTACTACTAATAATAATAATAATAATAATAATAATAATAATAATAATAATAATAATAATAATAATAATAATAATAATAATAATAATCATAATAATAATAATAATAATAATAATAATAATAATAATAATAATAATAATAATAATAATAATAATAATAATAATAATAATAATAATAATAATAATAATAATAATAATAATAAAAATAATAATAATAATAATAATAATAATAAAAATAATAAAAATAATAGAAACAATAACAACAATATTATTCGCGAAGAGGTCCCGAGCCTTTTTGGTTGAAAGGGGGGTTTTAATAGAGTCTCCTCTTTATAATAAATTACTAAATATAAGTAATTCGCGAAAGGGTCTAAGGTTCCCTTAGTAAAAAGGGGGGTTTAAGGGGGTCCCCCCCTTATATTAAATTATTAAGTATAAGTAATTCGCAAAAAGGTCTGAAGTTTGCTTAGTAAAAAGGGGGTTTTAATAGAGTCTCCTCTTTATATTAAATTATTAAGTATAAGTAATTCGCAAAAAGGTCTGAAGTTTCCTTAGTAAAAAGGGGGGTTGAAGGGGGTCCTCCCTTTATATTAAATTATTAAGTATAAGTAATTCGTAAAAAAGTCTGAAGTTTGCTTAATAAAAAGGGGGGTTTAAGGGGGTCCCCCTCTTATATTAAATTATTAAGTATAAGTAATTTGCAAAGGGGTCTGAGATTTCCTTAGTAAAAAGAAAGGTTTTAAGGGATACCTCTTTTAAAATAAATTATCGAAATATAAGTAATTCGCAATAAGATCTTAAGTCTTTACGGAAAAAAAAAGGTTTCAAAAGGTTTCTTTTTATAATAAAATATTAAATCATTTCTCGTATAATAATACTTTTATATTCATTTCATTTTTATTACTTTTCATTTTATAATTTTGATTTAAATATATTAAGATTCTTATAAATCGAGTAATTAGCTCGTTGGTGACACTACAAAGAACTTGGTCCTTTGCCCTGGTATTCATATTCATATTATTTTCGTTCTTTTTTCGCATCCGTTTCGAAACACTTTTATACTTTAATTAGCATTTATCAACTTAACTTAGCGAGCTTACGTTAAAGCTTTCGGAAATCAAAAAGAGCTATGACTTTCTCGATTTAAAAAGATTTCGGATTTAACGAAGATGCTATTCGCAAGCTAATCGAGGACGAAGTAAAAAGGATTTAAGCTTTTTTACTTTTCGTAAATGCTTTGAATTACGTAAGTATCCGTAAACTTCTTTTTAAACCTAAAGCTTTTAAAATGCTTGCTTTCGATAAAACTAATATTACAGATTATATTCGCTAGCTCGAACGAGCGTTTAAAGATTACGGTATCGTTATCGATTCGGAAAAGAAGCAATGCTTTGCTAAGTATAATATCTTTAGCCTTTTCGGTTATAATATACGTTGCAATATCGAAAGCTTTAGCGGCTTTTCGGATCTGAAGGTGACTTAAGACGACTTTAAATCGGTAGTTAAAAAGAAGTACAAAGCTTTCGACTTAGCTAAGTAAAAGGATAGTATTAGCTTTTTAAACGACTTAAGCAATAAGTGGATAGCAAAAGAAAGAGCTTTTAAAACAAAGCTTTTATTGTCACCTACGGTGACCCAAGATAAATTCCAGTAGTACTGGTGATTAGTCATCCAATCACGTGAGACTATTCTATACCGGTCTGGCAGGATTTCTGAGCGTGCCAAGACTTTTATTCCATGTTAATCCATTGAACTTTTTCCGGAAAAATTAAAGAAAGAAGGGGGATTAAAGTAATTCCGGCGCCGGAATTTTTTTCCGTAATACGTATCGCGGCGCATCGACGCGTCAACGCGTTATATAAATACGTGTGCACGGACCACTTTATTTTATTTTTTTATAATAACGCGTCATTTATATAGAAGTGCACGGGCCACTTTTTTTTTTTTTAATTGAGCTATTATTAAGGCTAATAAAGCCGTATGAAAAAAATTGCGATATGCAACAAAACCAAAAAAAATCGAGCTTATACGTATCGCGGCGCGTCGACGCGTCGACGCGTTATATAGATACGCGTATATAGACTTTTTTTTTATAAAGACGCGTAATTTGTATAGAAGTGCACGGGCCACTTTTTCTTTTTTTAATTGAGCTATTATTAAAGCTAATAAAGCCGTATGAAAAAAATTGCGATATGCAACAAAACCAAAAAAAATCGAGCTTATACGTATCGCGGCGCGTCGACGCGTTGCCGCGTTATAAATACGCGAAAAATTTTTTATCAAGACGCGTCATTTGTATAAAAGTGCACGGGCCACTTTTTCTTTTTTTAATTGAGCTATTATTAAGGCTAATAAAAGCGTATATCAAAAATTGCGATATATAATAAAACCAAAAAAAAATCGAGCTTATCGAAAAATTCAAGCTTAATATATATATCTTAATATTGTTTGCAAGTTATCTAATAATAGAAAAAACAAAACCTTAATAGTCTAATGGTAATAGTCTAATAAGTATAAAAGATACTTTTTTAGAAATATACGTATACTTTTTTTTCTTTAAACAAAAAAAAAAAAATTATAACGATACGCTAGGTCTTTTAAGCCTATTCTTACGTACGCCAAGCTACTTCTTCTTTTTCTTTTTATATTCTTTTATATTTCCTAACTTTTCCTTTTCTTTTTTTCTTACTTATAAACCTTGTTTATAAGCCTTTAGCGCTCTTTGATAATAATAATAATAATAATAATAATAATAATAATAATAATAATAATAATAATAATAATAATAATAATAATAAGAATAATATGATTCGCGAAAAGGTCCCGAGCCTTTTTGGTTGAAAGAGGGGTTTAATAAGGTCTCTTCCTTATAATAAATTATTAAATATAAGTAATTCGCAAAATGGTCTGAGGTTTCCTTAGTAAAAAGGGGGGTTTAAGGGGGTCCCCCCCTTATATTAAATTATTAAGTAAAAGTAATTCGCAAAAGGGTCTGAGGTTTCCTTAGTAAAAAGGGGGGTTTAAAAGGGTGCCCCCTTATATTAAATTATTAAGTAAAAGTAATTCGCAAAAGGGTCTGAAGTTTCCTTAATAAAAAGGGGGGTTTAAGGGGGTCCCCCTCTTATATTAAATTATTAAGTATAAGTAATTAGCAAAAAGGTCTGAAGTCTTTACGATAAAACAAAAAGGTTTTAAAAGGTCTCTTTTTAAAAATATTAAATCATTTCTCGTATAATAATACTTTTATATTTATTTTATCTTTATTATTTTTAATTTTATGATTTTGATTTAAATATATTAAGATTCTTATAAATCGAGTAATTAGCCTGTTGGTGACACTACAAAGAACTTGGTCCTTTGCCCTGGTAATTCACTTGATAGTTTAACTTTACGAGCTTTGCTTGCTTCGCTAATAAAGATATTACCGATAAGCAATTGAAGTAAAAGTTCTTCGATTGCTTATTATTATCGATGCAAAATCGGACTTAAAAAAACGTTAAACTTAAAAAAGATCACTTGCAAACTTATAATATAATATATATTATAATTAGCGATTTGATTAAGCAAGAATAGATTATTGCGAAACGGATTAAAAAATACGGCTACGCCGAGATCTTTAAAGCTTTTTTTCGTTATAATTTTTATTAAAACGAAAACTCTTGTCTTTAAGTATTATCTGTCATTCTCGAAAGCAAGCGAAACTTATACGTTTCGCTCTTTTATAACACTTACTCTAGTAATACTTATGCTTTTTTTTTTTACCGCGCGAGCATTATCGTTGCGAGTTCGATTACTTCGTTTATCGATTTTAACTTAAAGATCGAAGCTTTTATAAAATAGCTAACGAAGATTAATATTTACTTAAGACTTATCGATAGCTTCGCTTTTGTATTAAAAAAAGCTTATATAAACTTATTAAAAGCAGCTTAATACGAAAAGACTTAAGAAATCGCTTTGCACCGGGTCTACGAGATTAATGCGGCCGATACTTATTCGAACCGAAGCTACGCTATATCGAAAAGGAAACGGTTTTTAAACGATTTTAATTGCATTTTCTATTAGTACTAGCAGACTTTTGATTTATTTAAGTATTAATAAAAGCTTTATAAATACTAAAATCAATACTACTTGTTTATGCTTTAATACGGACTAGCTTTTTATTTTAATAAAGCGGACTTGCTATATATAAGATTATATCGAAAAAAAATACTTTCGATCTCGTTTTAATTTCGAAACGACACTTTTAAATACGAGCAAGTTTTAAAAAAAGTTCGTAAAATAATAAATAATCTTAATCTAAAGCGACGTTATAAAGCTTTAAAAGTATAACGAAAATCTATTAAAAAAGCTGCACGAGAACGCGCTAAAGCACTTATTCGAGCAGCTAACGGCGGTAATGCGAAAGCTTTTCGTATTAACGATTTTAATACTTCGGATATAATTCGCTAACGATATATCACTTCGGCGGATTTATATGCTCGTGTGTTTAATACAAAAGCTATTATTGCATCGATAAAGACTCGAGCGCGCAACGCGGCTTTTCGAGTTACGCTATATTCGTTAAAAGACGCTCTTTCAGCAAAAGCAAAAGTCTAATTTATTTATAATTAGCTTAAAGTTACTTTCGTTAAGCTAATAGAAATAAATAAACTCGAGCTCGCTTATACTGCGATTCTTAATCGAAACGCTTTACGACCGGAAGACTTACGGAATCTGCTCGTCATATTATTAAAAGCTTTTAAAGCTGCACTTAAGCTTAAAGCTAAGCTTTTTAAAACTATTAAATTATACGAAAAGCTTAGCAAAGTGATTTTTTCTTTAAAAATAAACTACGAAGCGATTCGTATTAAGCTTTTAAAAGAGCGCGATTTGCTAAAGAACTTAACTCTTAATAAGACTATTGCGTTCTTCGCTGCTCCTTTTACTTTTAAACGATCTTCTTCCGAAAGTATAATCGATAAGATGATTTAGCAAACCTTTATTAGCGAAAGCGCTATTAATTGCTTTTAAGCTACGGTTAGCGTTGCGAAAGCTTCGAAAGATTGCTTAATCATAAGTAACAAGCTTATACCGAAAGCGACGGATAATACGGCGAAAGACGGACTTGCTTTAAAGCTTTAGCGACTTATTTAAAAAGAAAGTAATGTTTTTTCATTTAATAACGATTTATTTTATAAAGTTACGAGTCGTTTTATCGATAAAGCGCTTTATCGCAAGAATTTACTTTTTCTTTTTTCTTTTGCTACTTCGTCTTACGGCCGAATTATTAATAAAGCAGACTTTATATAAGTTTTTGCTCGATTAAAACGGATTTTATATCGAGATGCTATTGCTTAATAGTTTTAGCTCGAACGCTTATTCGAATTCTTTTAAATAACTAAGCTTTAATTGCAAAAGAATATCCGTAATAATTAAATTAAGCACCGCCGGCGTAATACGCTTTTCGTATCCGAAGCTCTTTCGATTTAAAAACGATTTTGCTTTATTTTTATTATCGGCTTTATTCTGATTCTTTTTATAATCGTGTTTTACGGTATTTTTTAATTTTAATATCTTTTTCTCGATTAGTTTATTCGTAAAGATCGGCGTACTTTACGGATCGCAATCGAAAGTAATACAAAACTTTTTTCGACGGAAATCAACTTTGCTTCGACGTTTAGCTAGCTATTTTTTAAATACTTTTATTATTATTCGTTAATTCTTAAAGTTATTATTAGTATACTCGAATAGTTTTTAATCATTAATACGCGGGCTACACTCGATATAAGTGCGAAAGTTAGCGTTATCACTTACGACGCCGCAATTAAATTCGAAGTCTTTATAACTTACGATTAAAAGATAAGCTTTTAAATAATTACCGATTTATTATCGCGCTTTATTAAATACGCCGATAACGTGTTTATTAATATTAAAAGTGCTACGATCCGTACTCGATTCTACGTTATAGATTCGCTAAAGTTTCGACTTATATTCGATTACTTTTTTATACGTAAAGCGAAAATCGGTCTCCGATACTTTTCAAACTATAAAAGTAGCTTTATTATTGCTATAATTATAAATCCGTTTACAAGCTAAATTACTTAAGTTAAAGTAAGCGATAAAACGAATCAATACGACAAAGCCGTCGATCGCTTAAAAAAGCAAAGTATAAGCTTTATTTATTACGATAAATCTTCGAATAGCAGCGATAGCGACTTAGAAAACTAATGATCGGCTTCGTAAAAAGCGCTAAAGTCGGTATATTAAAAGCTTTTTGCTTTTCGCTTAGTTTCGAAAGCGAAACGTTATAGCATCGAAAAAAAGACGACTTTATTATTTAAAAGCAGTTTATCGATATTCTTGCTTTTACGAAATGCGATCTTTTAATAACTTATTAAATAGATATCGTTAGCACCGATACTTTTATAACCCGTTATTACGATCATATCGATTATTAAAATTCGATACTTTATTAAACTCGAAAAAAGATCTTTTCGAACTCGGTTAAAATGTTCGGCATATATAAAATTAAAAATAAAAAGATCAAGCTAATTAACGAAGCAGACGGTATAAGAGCAGCACCAAGTAGCAAAGTTGATTAATACGAGCTATCGAAAGCTAAAGATACGCTATAAGAACAGATAAAAGAATATAAGCAATACTTCCTTTCGCGTATTGCCGATATATCGAAAAGCTCTCGAATTATACTCGAACGCATAGCAAACTTAAATATCGGTAATATACTACGGCTTAAAGAAAGAGATTTATTTAAAAAGATAATATTAAGCAAAGAAAAATCAATCGCATTCGCTTAATAAAAGTGCGATAAGTTCTACGACGACGTATCACTATCGATTAAGCTTAAAACTATCTTATACACGGCTTAACAAGCTTTTAATTACTCGTATCCGAAGGCTTTATAGCTTATTGTTATCAAAATGCTTTAAGATAAGCTTGATAAAAGAGTTTTAAAGTATTGCGAAAGACCGTACCGGAATTAATAGTTTTTAATAATTAAAAAGCAGCCGGGCTAATACCGACTCATCAACTTAACAACTTTATTTAATGCAATTACACGGAAAGACGTTAATCTACTTTTAATTATAAATAAGTTTGTTAAAAAGTTTTCTAATTGCTAAATAGCTAGCTTAATCGACTTCTATTCGAATTATAATTAATAAACACTTTATTAATCGAATAAAGACTTTACCGCTTTTTTTATACCGCTAAGTCTCTTCCGATACATTATTCTTTCGCAAAGTGCTATAAACTCGATAGCTTAATTCGTTCGAATAATTAATCTTATTTTAAAGCTTTTGCAACTTAAAGTCTTTATATTATTTATCGACGATATTAAAATAAAAGAATTACAAACGGATTATTCCGACGAAAAAACACTTTCGAGTATACGCCGATTCGTGCTCGAATATATTTAAAATATCGATAAGACTTTAAAACGGATTAAGCGCGCTAATATTATAATCGAAGAAAAATCATAGTTTTATTAAAATAAAATAAATATAATAAGATTCGTATGTAATTCGAAAGGTCGAGAACTTGCTACGGATAAAGTTATTAAAATCAATAATTAAAAAACTTTCGAAAACGTTATTAAAGTTAAAAGATTTTTAAGCTTTTGCTTTTACTTTCGTATTTAAATTAAAAGATTCGCATATATTGTTAACTTTTTTTATAACCTTATAAAAAAGGATATAGATTAGCAATGAATCGAAGCGCATTCGAAAGCTATGCGAATGTTATAAAACGCTTTAACGACGGCTCCGATTTTAATTAAAATCGATTACGAAGATTAAAATAAAGAAATAATAATAAAAACGGACGCTAGCTTAAAAAGATAAAAAAGATATATCAGTTAACGCGAGACTATTTTTAATAAAATGCAACCGGCTCGATACGAGTTTAAGGCTTAAACGAAAGCAAAACGGAACTACGACGCTATTAAACGGAAATGCCGCGAAGTATTTAAAATCTTTAAAAAACTCAAGCTATAAATTATCAAAGTGCATTTTATCTTCGAGATTAACGTTAAAGTATTCGTTGCTTAGCTTTAACGAAAAGCTACTAATATACTTTCGGCTTTAATTATACGCTAATTAGCTTAAATTAATCTTTTCGATTTTAAAGTCCGATATGTCTTTAATAAAGATCATATTATTATCAATGTATTATCGAGACGGCTACGTTACTTTAATAATTTAAGCGAAAAAGATAAAAATAAATTCGATAACAATTTGCTAATCGACTTAAGACTTATTAAAGCTCGAAACGGCTTTAAAAAACTTTCGACGGACTCTTTAATAAATATTCGCTAATCTATTTTTAAAGACATATTTTAACGCTCGAAAGAAGCGGAGAATGCAAACTTAAACGAGTTTAACGACGATTATGATTACGAAAGTCTTTTAAATCTAATCGAATACTCTTCGGAATCAATTTAAATAGTTACTTTTTTAACGACTTTGCGAAGACTTAAAGACTTGAACAAAGCGAAATGCCGTAAATTCAAAAAGGAAGCTATTAAGTACAAAGTAAACGATAAAAAGCTTTAAAGACTTTCGACGAAAGATTTTCTTTTCCGATTAATAATTAATAAACTTTCGATTAAGACGGATATTATTATAGCTTATTACGATAAAAGTAATTATAAAAGCCGTAAATCAACTTATTACCGTGTATCTTAGCGCTATTTTTAAAATAAATGCTATACGAACGTTAAACGATTCGTTAAGACTTATAAAAAATATTAACACCGAGCAGCTAATAAGCTCGAAGAATTATTACATTTTATTCGATTTAATAGCTTAATAAAACGCTAAGCTATCGATATCACTTATTTACTTGCACGCAATAGCAAAAGCTACTTAATTGTTATTAAAGATAATATAAGTAGATAAGTCGAAGCGAAAGCGATTCGGACTCGAGACTCGCTTTCGATAGCTAAGTTTATTTAAAAAGATATTATCTGCCGTTATAAGATTTTCTTTTAATTAATAATCGACGGAAGTTTAAAGTTTAAGAAAAAAGTAATCGACTTACTTAATAATTAAAAAATCAATCGAGTCGTAGTCTTAGCATATTACTTTTAAGTAAATAGAATAATAAAACGCGGCTACGGACCAATTAAAAACGTATTAAATAAGCTTAAAAGCACCGATTAGATTGCGTAATTGCTAGCCGTCTTATTCGCCGATCGCACTTTAGTGCATACTTTTATTAGATTTACTTCTTTTTATATAATATATAATAAAGAAGCAATGCTTTCGATTAAGACTCGAATCTAGTCTTAAGCTACGTTATTTTAAAAGCTAGTAATTAATCGTGCTAAGCTTATAAAATTAAAAGCACGCTAGTTCCGGATGCGAAACAAAGATGCTATAAAAGCTACACTTAAGAAAACCCGCTGCTATTAAAAAAGAAAAGATGCTTTTAATAGTAAAAAGAACCTTCGAATCAGACTTTTAAAAATAAGTAATTTAGTCTTTAAGCACGACTCGGTACGCGAAGTAAATATATCTAACGTTAAGAAGCTAGATTTTCGATAGCTTAGCTTTTATTAAATTTCGTCGGTAAATATAAAAGGATATTATAAATTAAAAGAGCTAAAAGAAAACGGAGCTTTACTAAACGGAATATTTGCCGGCAATCGATTAAAAAAGTTTTACGTGCGATATACTTTTAAAGCGTTATTACTTCGCTTTAAGCTTTATATAAAAAGATTTTTAAAATAGCTTTTATTAAATAAAGTGGCCGAGTCCGGCTTTTAAATTAAGCGCTTAAATAGATTTGTCATTCGATTACTTAGCTTTACGGAGAAGCAATAGAGCTAATACGCAAAAGTCTTTGTGAGCAGTGATAAAGAAGCAATAAAAAGTGATTAAGTTATAAAGGCATAATTATACGTAAAAGAAAGACGAGTTTAAATTCGATTTTTGATTTTTTTTTTATTTAAGTTTAATTTTCTTTGTTTTCTTTTTTCTTATACTTTCTTTATTTCCTTTTTTATATTAAAAAGCTTTATGTTATTACACTTATATGCCCTCGATCTATTATATACGAGCATATCATATATATAAAGCGGACCTTATTCGAAAGCTAATTAAAAAGAGTATACGAAAAATCTATTGCATTAATTATTTAGCAAGCTGCCGATACGCGATAAAAAACCCTTTCGACTTCACAACTTAAGGCTAAGTAGAATAGTACGAAAGCTTTCCGCAGCACTTTAAGCATTGCTTTTACTTTTCGAAGTCTTATCGATGTTGCTACGACTCGAACCTTTCGTAAAACCACGAGTATTGCTACGGTTAAAACCTCGCGAAAAAAAACCACCGGTATTGCCGCGATTAAAAGCTTAGCGAGCATTTCGGCGAAGCCTTTTCGTAATAAAAGGTGCTAGCGATTCCGAAGATAAAAATAAAAAAAACGAAGACTTTTCAGCAATTTATCGTAATTAAATCGAAAAGGAATTATAAAAAGTTCGTAATATACACTTACGCAGTTAAAGAAGTTACTTAGCAAAGTATTGTTTCGATTTATTGCAGTTAAGATTTAACGCAGCAAGTCTAACGAAGTTAAATCGGCGGTAGTAGCGGCGGCAAATAAGCGTAACGCCGAAACGAGATTTAAGCTAGCTAAAAGACCTTTAGCATTAGCGGCGGCAAAAAAAGCAACGGCGATACGAGCTCGAAGAAGAGAAAAAGCATTATTAATACGGAAAGCAAAAGCACGGCGGATCTTTATAAAAAAGTTATTTGCAATTATACTTTTACGAAAAACGTCGTCGGCCGTTTTAGTTTTATTATTTATAGCTGTTATCGCATCTATTAAGACTATGCCGGCACTAACGACTTTTACGAAAAGCTATCGAATCGGAGTTAAAACGAGTATAAAACGAAGAGTAAGATAATTTACGGAGATGCAAGTTGACTTAATAGCACGGTAACGCTTGTATTTAATAAATTTATCGAAAGAAAAAATACATCGACTCGCGGCATTATCGATAGTTTTATTTGCGTAGCTTACGCATCGAAAGCAGATCGAAAACATAATAGCAAAAGATAAGGTTAATAAGTAGTAATATTAAAAGAAAGATAAAAAAGTATAAAATTGATATAAAAAAAAGGTATTATTTATAACAAAACTTCGAATATATATTACCGCTTTTGTTTTCTTTATTACGTTACCGCTTTAAGCTTCGCGCTATTACCGATTCGGCAATGCGTTACCACTTGACCGCTTAAACCGGCGTACGCTTATCTTAACGATAATATTAACGCTCGAGTTAATATTATTCTTATAGTTAAATAAGTGAGCTATAAAGAATATAAAAAAAAGTTAGACTCGAAAGATTATCTTGCATTTTCGTTGCTATTTTTATCTTCTTTATTATATTATATACGCTTCGTACTATCACCGATTCGGCGATGCATTATTAAGTAGTACTTTAAAACCGTATTGCGATTATGCAATTCGGTTATATGCTCGTCTTGCAAACTTAACTTTACTACTTTGATAAAAAGTAATTCGAAAGCGAGTTTGATTCGAAGAAAAGACGTATATAATAAAGTTAAAGCTTTGTATTTGTTTTGTCTATATATATAATATTAATGCTAAGCACTTTTGTCACGTAAGTGCGCTGTATACTTTAGCCTTGCTAAGCACGTGGTTAAGTTACGTGCAAGCTCTTATATAAACGAGTAGTTGGTTCCTTTTTAAATTATTACTATATCATACATAATATAATACACGTACTCATAGCACACATTCGAGTGTCTTTCGATCGTCCTCCTTTTCCTTCCTTATTCACTTACGATTCTATTATAGCTATATTTATATATATTTCTTGATTTGACGTTGGGTATATGTCGGAGCTCTTCCCCTCCACAATATTTACACTTTAATCGATATTTATCAACTCAATTTAACGGCTTTACGTTAAAGCTTTCGGAAATTAAAAAAAGCTATAACTTCTTCGATTTAAAAGGATTTCGGACTTAGCGAAGATGCTACTCGCAAGCTAACCGAAGACGAAATGAAAAGGATTCAAGCTTTTTTACTTTTCGTAAATGCTTCGAATTACGTAAATATTCGTAAACTTCTCTTTAGTCTTAAAGCTTTTAAAATGCTTGCTTTCGATAAAGCTAATATTACGAACTATATTCGCTAGCTCGAACAAGCGTTTAAAGACTACGGTATCGTTATCGATTCGAAGAAGAAATAATGCTTTATTAAATATAATATTTCTAGCCTTTTCGATTATAATATACGTTGCAATATCGAAAGCCTCGGCGGCTTTTCGAATCCGAAAGTAACTTAAGACGATTTTAAATCGATAATCAAAAAAAAGTACAAAGCTTTCGACTTAGCTAAGTAAAAAGATAATATTAGCTTCTTAAACGACTTAAGTAATAAATAGATAGCAAAAGAAAGAGCTTTTAAAGCGGAGCTTTTATAATTCACTCGACAATTCAATCTTACGAGCTTTACTTGCTTCGCTAATAAAAATATTACCGATAAGCAATTAAAATAAAAGTTCTTCGATTACTTATTATTATCGATGCAAAATCGGACTTAAAAGAACGTTAAACTTAAAAAAGATCACTTGCAAACTTATAATATAATGTATATTATAATTAGCAACTTAATTAAGTAAAAATAGATTATTGCGAAACGGATTAAAAAATACAATTACGCCGAGATCTTTAAAGCTTTTTCTTATTATAACTTTTATTAAAACGAAAACTCTCGTCTTTAAGTATCGTCTATCATTCTCGAGAGCAAGCGAAACTTATACGTTTCGCTCTTTTATAGCACTTATTTTAATAATACTTATGCTTTTCTTTTTTACCGCGCAAGCATTACCGCTACGAATTCGATTACTTTATTCGTCGACTTTAACTTAAAGATCGAAGCTCTTACAAAACAGCTAGCGAAAGTTAATATTTACTTAAGACTTACCGATAGCTTCGTACTCGTACCGAAAGAAGCTTATATAAACTTACTAAAAGCTGCTTAATATAAAGAGACTCAAGAGATCGCTTTGCACCGGGTTTACGAGATTAATACGGCTAATACTGTGGTGGAGTTGGGGCTTTGTATTTGTTTTGTCTATGTATATAGTACTGATGCTAAGCACCTTTGTCACGTAGGTGCGCTGCATGCTTTGGCCCTGCTAGGCACGTGGTTAGGTCACGTGGTTAGGCACGTGGTTAGGTTACGTGGTTAGGTCACGTGCAAGCTCTTATATAGACGAGTAGTTGGTTCCTCCTTGAACCACTACCACATTACACATAATATAATACACGTACTTATAGCACACATTCGAGTGTCTTTCGATCGTCCTCTTTTTCTTCTTTTATTCACTTACGATTCTATTATAACTATATTTATATATATCTTTTAATTTAACGTTAAGTATATATCGGAGCTCTTCTTTTCTATATATATTTAATGACTTACGCAAGGAATCGAATTAAAGGTTGGTCTTTATACCTTTTTAAACTTGCTTCCTTTGCGAGAAGCTATATATTCGGAGTTTACGTTACACGCTAAGCTATTGACTATATGCTTTTGCAGTACTCTTTCGAAGAGTATTCGATATACGTTAAGCTAATAATCAAGTGCTTTTATATATAAGCTTCGAGTCTATTGCTTTAAAAGCGATCTTTCTTCGATTTATGTCCGTCGAGCATGCTATTCGGTATACTCGATAAGTACTACTTAAAAAGTCGTTACTTTAGTTCGAAGATCGAGCTAGCTAGAGTTTAATTTAATATTTATAGAATTCTATTCACTTAAGCTACTTTGCACGGCGATACGCTCGAAGTACTATTCGTTTAGTATACTTTACCTTTTCGATTTAATATCGGTTTTAATACGAGTCTACTGCTCTTTCTTCTTTAGAAAGGTGAGCAATAGTTAAGTACCGGAAATACTACGCTAAGCTTGAAAAGTTAAAAATTTAATATTTATTTCGCAACGAAGATTACGTATAAAGACTTCGAATTGCTTTCGAATATCTTTCGTTTCGGTAAATAAAGAATACGATAAGCGGAAATAAGTGTTATGCAATTCGAAACCGTTTCGGTGTCGCATTATATTAAAGGCAAGCTATATGCTTGCTCGGAAGCTCGGCTATTACTCGACTTCGTTTTTATTTCGATACACTTAATCTCGGCACTTACTTTTCCGTTTATTCGGATCTTACGTTTAAGAGTTAAACGTATTATTAATATTATTTATTATATCGATTTAGTTTCGATTATTTAGCTCGACGCGATCGATACCCGACTTTTTAATAAATCACTTTTGACGCATCGAGATCTTATATCTTTATAACATTTCTTTATATATTTAACATTTATTATAAATTGTACTTATTTTATTTTTATTATTTATTTACATTTACATTTATATCATTCTCGTTCTTTTTTCGCATCCGTTTCGAAACACTTTCACACTTTAATCGATATCTATCAACTCAACTTAGCGAGCTTACGTTAAAGCTTTCGGAAATCAAAAGGAGCTATAACTTCTTCGACTTAAAAGGATTTCGGACTTAGCGAAAATATTACTCGCAAGCTAACCGAAGACGAAATGAAAAAGATTCAAGCTTTTTTACTTTTCGTAAATGCTTCGAATTACGTGAGTATCCGTAAACCTTTTTTTAAACTTAAAGCTTTTAGAATGCTTGCTTTCGATAAAGCTAATATCACGGACTATATTCGCTAGCTCGAACGAGCGTTTAAAGACTACGGTATCGTTATCGATTCGGAGAAAAAGCAGTGCTTTATTAAATATAATATTTTTAGCTTTTTCGGTTATAATATACGTTGTAATATCAAGAGCTTCGGCGGCTTTTCGGATCCGAAAGTGACTTAAGACGACTTCAAATCGATAGTCAAAGAAGAGTATAAAGCCTTCGACTTAATTAAGTAAAAGGATAGTATTGGCTTCTTGAACGACTTAAGTAATAAGTGGATAATAAAAAAAAGAGCTTTTAAAGCGGAGCTTTTACAGTTCACTTAACAATTTAATCTTACGAGCTTTGCTTAGGCTGCTCCATGGGGCCCCATAGGGCCCCATGGAAATTCGAGTCCTCCCCACGGGGGAACCCACGGGGGGTACAAAAATCGGCCTTCCCCATGAGGAAACCCCATAAGGGGTGGGGTTTCCCCATAAGGTTTTTCTATATATATATTCATATCACGTGGCCTCGCCTAATAGCTTAAGCGCTAAGAAGTTTACTAAACACGTGCAAAGGAGCACGTGCAAGGCTAGACTGCATAACAGATTTACTAATCGATATACTAATCATATTTACTAATCACATTTACTAATCATATTTACTAATCGATTTACTAATCACATTTACTAATCATATTTACTAATCGATTTACTAATCACATTTACTAATCATATTTACTAATCACGTTTATTAATCATATTTACTAATCGATTTACTAATCATATTTACTAATCACATTTACTAATCATATATACTAATCGATTTACTAATCATATTTACTAATCGATTTACTAATCACATTTACTAATCATATTTACTAATCACATTTACTAATCATATTTACTAATCGATTTACTAATCACATTTACTAATTAGTAATTATATTTACTAATCGATTTACTAATCATATTTACTAATCACATTTATTAATCATATTTATTAATTATATTTATTAATCATATTTACTAATCGATTTACTAATCATATTTACTAATCACATTTACTAATCACATTTACTAATCATATTTACTAATCACATTTACTAATCATATTTGCTAATCACATTTACTAATCATATTTACTAATAGATTTACTAATCATATTTACTAATCACATCTATTAATTATATTTACTAATTAATTTACTAATCGATTGATTAATCGATTTTAAAATAATAAATAAAGTATACTTAAGTAAGTAAAGCACAAATTCATAAAGTAGCGATAATAATATTTAATTTATTTAAAAGAACAAAAAAACAAAAGAGCAATTATACTATATATATATATAGCACGCAGCTTCGCTTGCTAGCTTAAGCGCAAAAGAGCTTACTAGACACGTGTAAAAGAGCACGTGCAAAGCCAGACTGCATTTATAACAGATTTACTAATCGATTTACTAATCATATTTACTAATCACATTTACTAATCATATTTATTAATCACATTTACTAATTATATTTACTAATCATTTACTAATCATATTTACTAATCACATTTACTAATCATATTTATTAATTGTTTTATTAATCGATTGATTAATCGTATCGGTATATTTATATCGACCTTAGCTAATAAATAGTAATTAGAAGGAGCTCACTCGTGAACCAAGGTTCACGGGCTACTAAGCATGCCTCGCTTAACATGTTACCAGTCAAAGGACCCCCAACCTGCTTGTAAACCTAGTATTTAGCTAGTATACGTGACTCCTTCTTATTGTATAAAAGGAGTCAGCTTTCTTAGAAATCAAAACAACAAGCAACAATTGAGTATTTTACCACCGAGTGTTTTGCAATTGCAAGTACTTTAACGACGTCACGACTTTTACGAATATATTACGAGAGATCGCTACCGGCGATCTAACAAATCGATTTTAAAATAATAAATAAAGTATACTTAAGTAAGTAAAGCACAAATTCATAAGGTAGCGATAATAGTATTTAATTTATTTAAAAGAACAAAAGAGCAAAAGAGCAATTATACTATATATATATATAGCACGCAGCTTCGCTTAATAGCTTAATCGCTAAAGAGCTTACTAGACACGTATAAAAGAGCACGTGCAAGGCCAGACTGCATTCATAACAGATTTACTAATCGATTTACTAATCATATTTACTAATCATATTTACTAATCACATTTCAATAGAAAATTTAAACCTTTAATCAATTTGCGATCGGCAAATCAGCGAAGATAATTTAAAGTTAGTATTTCGTATCGCAAAGTATATTAAAAATAAAAAACTTAAAAAAAAGTAAAATTATCGGTTTCTTACTAATTGAAGAAAAGATCAAAGCACTACTATGACGATGTCAGCGCTTTGACAATCAAGTAGCAATAAGATTACGCGAATCCTACCCCCCCCCCCCCCCCCCCTCTCCCTGAATAGCCCTTAGCTATACGAATTGACTTATATTGACTTGTATTCACTTGTATTCACTTGCATTCACCTGTATTAAAAGTCTATAATAAAAATAAAAACCTGAAAAGAAATATAATAATAGATTTATTATTAGTTAAATTGATCGTTAAAGCATTGCTATAACGATGTCAGCGCTTTAACAATCAAGTAGCAATAAGATTACGCGAATCCTATCACGTCTTACCCCTGCTACCCCTTCCTTAAGTCGCCCTTAGCTATACGTATTAACTTGCGTTGACTTATATCGACTTATATTAATCTATATTAACTTGTATTGACATGTATTCATCTGTATTCACTTGTATTCACTTGTATTAAAAGTCCATAATAAAAATAAAAACTTGAAAAGAAATATAATAATAGATTTATTATTAGTTAAATTGAAAGTCAAAGCATTGCTATAACGATATCAGCGCTTTAATAATCAAGGAGCAATAAGATTACGCGAATCCTACCCCGTCTTACCCCTCTTACCCTTTCCCTGAGTCGCCCTTAAAAGTTAGCTATACGTATTGACCTGTATTAACTTGTATTTCATATTTACTAATCGATTTACTAATCGATTTACTGATTGATTTATTGATCGGAATAGCAATACAATCACTCGAATCATATCCCCCCCCTCTTAAGTAGCCCTTAGCTATACGCATTCACTTGTATTAATCTGTATTACTTGTATTAACTTATATCAACTTGTATTAATTTATATTGATCTATATTAACTTATATTAACTTGTATTTCACATTCACTCATCGATTTACTAATTGATTTATTGATCGGAATAGCAATACAATTACTCGAATCATATCCCCCCCCTTCTTGAGTAGCCCCTAGCTATACGCATTCACTTGTATTAATCTGTATTACTTGTATTGACTTGTATTTCATATTTACTAATCGATTTACTAATCGATTTATTAATTGATTTATTAATCGGAATAGCAATACAATTACTCGAATCATATCCCCCCCCCTCTTAAGTAGCCCCTAGCTATACGCATTCACTTGTATTAATCTGTATTACTTGTATTGACTTGTATTAACTTGTATTAATTTATATTGATCTGTATTAACTTATATTAACTTGTATTTCACATTCACTCATCGATTTACTAATCGATTTATTAATCGATTGATTAATCGGAGTAGCAATACGATTACGCGAATCACCTCCCCCATCTTAAGTAGCCCTTAGCTATACGCATTCACTTATATTAATCTGTATTACTTGTATTAACTTGTATTAACTTGTATTAATTTATATTGATCTGTATTAACTTATATTAACTTGTATTTTACATTTACTTATCGATTTACTAATCGATTTATTAATCGATTGATTAATCGGAGTAGCAACACGATTACGCGAATCACCTCCCCCATCTTAAGTAGCCCTTAGCTATACGCATTCACCTATATTAATCTGTATTACTTGTATTAACTTGTATTTACTTATATTGATTTGTATTAATTTATATTGACCTTTATTAACTTGCATTAACTTATATTGACTTGTATTAACTCGTATTTCACATTCACTTATCGATTTACTAATCGATTTACTAATCGATTTACTAATCGAAGTAGCAATACAATACGCCAGTTATTTGCACCCCCTTCCTTCCCCCTATTGCAATTAATAAGACTTTAAAAGATTAATCAATTTGCGACCGACAAATCAGCGATTATAAGTTAAAGTTAATGTTTCGTATATCGTAAAGTATAATTAAAATAAAAAACCTTAAAAGAAGAATAATTATCGGTTCGTTACTTACTAAATTAAAAGTCAAAGAATTGCTATAACGAAAGTAGCGGCTGCAGCAGTGCAGCGCTGTAATAATTAAATAGCAATACAATCACGCGATTCATACCCTCCCTTCCTCCCCTCTTTTTCCCCTTCTCCTGAATAGCCCTTAGCTATACGTATTAACTTATATTAATCTGTATTACTTGTATTGACTTGTATTAATCCGTATTGACCTGCATTTCACATTTACTAATCGATTTACTAATCGATTTACTAATCGAAGTAGCAATACAATACGCCAGTTATTTGCACCCCCCCCCCCCCCCCCCCCCCCCGCCCCTTTCAATAGCCTCTAGCTATACGTATTGACCTGTATTAATCTGTATTACTTATATTGATCTGTATTTACTTGTATTAAGCACTTGCAAATAAGTACCGACAACCCCCCTCCCTAAATAGCCCTTAGCTATACGTATTGACTTGTATTGACCTGTATCGACCTGACTTATATTAACCTGTATTAAAAGTATATAATAAAAATAGAAAATCTTAAAAGAAGTATAATTATAGATTCATTATTAATTAAATTGAAGGTCAAAGCATTGCTATAACGATATCAGCGCTTTAACAATCAAGTAGCAATAAGATTACGCGAATTATACCCCCCCCCCCCCCCCCCCCCTCCCCTTCCTTGAATAGCCTTTAGCTATACGAATTGACTTGTATTGACCTGTATCGACTTGTATCAACCCGTATTAACTTGTACTAACCTATATTAACCTGAATTAACTTATGTTAATTTATATTAACCTTTATTAACTTGTATTTTATATTTAATAATCGATTGATTAATTATATTTATTAACTATGTTTACTAATTACATTTACTAATCACATTTACTAATCATATTTACTAATCACATTTACTAATCACATTTACTAATCACATTTACTAATCACATTTACTAATCATATTTACTAATCACTTTTACTAATCACATTTACTAATCACATTTACTAATCATATTTACTAATCACTTTTACTAATCACATTTACTAACCGACAACCCTCTTCCTTAAATAGCCCTTAGCTATACGAATTGACTTGTATTGACTTGTATAGACCTGTATCGACTCGTATTAACTTATACGAACTTGTATTGACTTGAATTAACTTATATTAACTTATATTAACCTTTATGAACTTGTATTTTATATTTAATAATCGATTTATTAATCATATTTACTAATTATATTTATTTATTATATTTATTAATCACATTTATTAATCACATTTACTAATTACATTTACTAATTACATTTACTAATCACATTTACTAATCATATTTACTAATCACATTTACTAATCACATTTACTAATCACATTTACTAATCACATTTACTAATCACATTTACTAACCGACAACCCCCTTCCTTGAATAGCCCTTAGCTATACGAATTGACTTGTATTGACCTGTATCGACCTGTATCGACCCGTATTAACTTGTACTAATTTGTATTAACTTGAATTAACTTATATTAACCTTTATTAACTTATATTTTATTTTTCATAATCGATTTATTAATTATATTTACTAATTATATTTATTAATCATATTTACTAATCACATTTACTAATCACATTTACTAATTATATTTACTAATCACATTTAATTATTATATTTACTAATCACATTTACTAATCACATTTACTAATCACATTTACTAATCACATTTACTAACCGACAACCCCCTTCCCTGAATAGCCCTTAGCTATACGAATTGACTTGTATTGACCTGTATCGACTTGTATCGACCCGTATTAACTTGTACTAATTTGTATTGACTTGAATTAACTTATATTAACCTTTATTAACTTATATTTTATTTTTCATAATCGATTTATTAATTATATTTACTAATTATATTTATTAATCATATTTACTAATCACATTTACTAATCACATTTACTAATTATATTTACTAATCACATTTACTAATCACATTTAATTATTATATTTACTAATAACTTTTACTAATCTCATTTACTAATCTCATTTATTAATCGATTTATTAATAGATTTACTCATCGATTCATTAATCGATTAATTTATTATAATAGCGAAAATAAATATAATAAAGCATAAAGTAATTCATTAATAAAATTAATAAAAAAGGTTTGATTATTTCAAAAAGAAAAATAAGAAAAAAGCAACTGCAATTATATATATATATATATATATAATATACGTAGCTTTAATTCAAGAGCTCGGCAAGCACGTGCAAGTTAAATCTTTTCAAGTAACGTGACTTATAACTAGCCCCACTTTAAACCCATAGGGTTTCCCCATCCCCCGTGGGTAATTTCACTTAAAAAAATCCTCCCCATAGGGCTTTAAAAAAAAAATCCCCCATCGGCCAAGGCCCCATGGGGCGAATGGGGAGGAAAACCCCGTGGGGCCCCCACCCCATGGAGCAGCCTAGCTTTGCTTGCTTAATTAATAAAGATATTACCGATAAGCAATTGAAATAAAAGTTCTTTAGTTGCTTATTACTATCGATGCAGAATCGAATTTAAAAGAACGTTAAACTTAAAAAAGATTACTTGTAAACGTATAATATAATGTATATTATAATTAGCGACTTAATCAACCAAGAACAGATTATTACGGAACGGATTAAAGAATACGATTACGCCGAGATTTTTAAAGCTTTTTTTCGCTATGACTTTTATTAAAACGAGAACTCTCGTCTTTAAGTATCGTCTATTATTTTCGAAAGCAAGCGAAACTTATACGTTTCGCTTTTTTATAGCACTTATTCCGATAATACTTATCTTTCTCTTTCTTATCGCGCAAGCATTACCGCTGCGAGTTCGATTACTTTGTTTATCGATCTTAACTTAAAGATCGAAGCTCTTACGGAATAGTTAGCGAAGGTTAATATTCACTTAAGGCTTACCGACAGCTTCGCTTTCGTATCGAAAAAGGCTTATATAAACCTATTAAAAGCTGCTTAATATAAAAAGACTTAAAAGATCGCATTGCATCGGGTTTACGAGATTAATGCGGCCGATACTTATTCGAACCGAAGCTACGTTATATCGAAAAGGAAACGGTTTTTAAATAATTCTAATTGCATCTTTTGTTAATACTAGCAAACTTCTAACTTATTTAGCTATTAACAAAAGCTTTATAAATACTAGAATTAATGCTATTTGTTTATGCTTTAATACGAGCTAACCTTTTACTTTAACGAAGCGGACTTAATATATATAAGACCGTATCGAAAAAAGATATTATCGATTTCGTTTCAGTTTCGAAACGACATTTTTAAGTACGAGCAAGTTTTAAAAAAAGTTCGTAAAACGATAAATGATTTTAATTTAAAGCGACGTTATAAAGCTTTAAAAGCATAACGAAAATCTATTAAAAAGGCTGTACGGAAACGCGCTAAAGCGCTTATTCGAGCAGCTAACGGCGGTAATGCAAAAGCTTTTCGTATTAACGACTTTAATATTTCGGATATAATTCGCTAGCGATATATTATATCAGCGGATTTATATACTCGCGTATTTAATACAAAAGCTATTATTACATCGGTAAAGACTCGAGCGCGCAACGCGGCTTCTCGAGTTACGCTATACTCGTTAAAAAACGCTTTTTCGGCAAAAGCAAAAGTCTAATTTATTTATAACTAGCTTAAAGTCACTTTCGCTAAGCTAATAGAAATAGATAAACCCGAGCTCGCTTACACCGCGATTTTAAACCGAAACGCTTTACGACCGAAAGACTTACGGAATCTGCTCGTTATATTGCTAAAAGCTTTTAAAGCTGCATTTAAGCTTAAAGCTAAGCTTTTTAAGACTATTAAATCATACGAAAAGCTTAGCAAAGTGATCTCTTTTTTAAAAATAGATTACGAAGCGACTCGTATTAAGCTTTTAAAAAAGCGCGATTTGCTTAAAAACTTAACTTTTAATAAGATTATTACGTTCTTTGCTGCTTTTTTTACTTTTAAACGATCTTTTTTCGAAAGTATAATCGATAAGATAATTTAATAAACCTTTATTAACAAGAGCGCTATTAATTACTTTTAAGCTACGGTTAGCGTTGCGGAGGCTTCGAAAGATTGCTTAATTATAAGTAATAGATTTATTCCGAAAGCGATAGATGATCCGATAAAAAACGGACTTGCTTTAAAGCTTTAACGGCTTATTTAAAAAGAAAGTAATATCTTTTTATCTAATAGCGATTCATTTTATAAAATAACAAGTCGCTTTATCGATAAAGCGCTTTATCGTAAGAATTTTTTTCTTTTTTTTTCTTTTGCTATTTCGATTTATAACCGAATCACCGGTAAAGCAGACTTTATATAAGTCTTTGCTCGATTAAAACGGATCTTATATAAAGATGCTATTGCTTAACGGTTTTAGCTTAAACGCTTATTCGAGTTTTTTTAAATGATTAAGCTTTAATTGTAAAAGAACATCCATAGCAGCTAAATTAAGCACCGCCGACGCAATACGCTTTTCGTACTCGAAGCTCTTTCGATTTGAAAACAGTTTTGCTTTATTTTTATTATCGGCTTTATTCCGATTCTTTTTATAGCTATGTTTTACGATGTTTTTTAGTTTTAATATCTCTTTCTCGATTGGTTTACTCGCGAGGATCGGCGTATCTTACGGATAGCAATCGAAAGTAATACGAAACTTCTTTTAGCAGAAATCGAGCTTGCTTCGACGTTTAAATAGCTATTTTTTAAATACTTTTATTATCATTCGCTAACTCTTAAAGTTATCGTTAATATACTCGAATAATCTTTAATTATTAATGCGAAAGCTATACTCGATATAAGTGCAAAAGTTAGCGTTATTACTTATAACGCCGTAATTAAATTCGAAGTTTTTATAGCTTACGATTAAAAGATAAGCTTTCGAATAATTACCGGTTTATTATCGCGCTTTATCGGATACGCTGATAATGTGTTTATTAATATCAAAAGTATTACGATTCGTACTCGATTTTACGTTATAGATTCGCTAAAGTTTCGACTTATACTCGGTTATTCGTTTATACGTAAAATAAAAATCGATTTCCGATACTTTTCGGATTATAAAAATAGCTTTGTTATTATTATAATTACAAATCCGTTTACGAGTTAAGTTACTTAAGCTAAAGTAAGCGATAAAACGAATTAATACGACGAAGCCGTCGATCGCTTAAAAAAATAAAGTATAAGCTTTATTTATTACGATAAGTCTTCGAATAGCAGCGGCAGCGATTCGGAAAACTAATGATCGGCCTCGTTAAAAGCGCCGAAGTCGATATATTAAAAGCTTTTTGCTTTTCGCTTAGTTTCGAAAGCGAAACGCTATAGCATCGAAAAAAAGACGACTTTATTATTTAAAAGCAGTTTATCGATATTTTTGCTTTTACGAAATGCGATTTATACGATCTTTTAACAATTTGCTAAATAAATACCGTTAGCATTAATAACTTTATAACCCGTTGCTACGATTATATCGACTATTAGAATTCGATATTTTATCGAATTCGAAAAAAGATTTTTTTAAACTCGGTTAAAATGTTTAGCATATATAAGACCAAAAATAAAAAGATTAAGCTAATTAACGAAGCAGACGGCGTAAAAGCAGCATTAAATAGCAAAGTTGATTAGTATAAGCTATCGAAAGCTAAAGATACGCTATAAAAGCAAGTAAGAAAATACAAGCAATACTTCTTTTCGCGTATTACCGATATACCGAAAGGCTTTCGAATTATATTCGAACGCATAACGAACTTAAATATCGATAATACTTTACGACTTAAAGAAAAAGATTTATTTAAAAAGATAATATTAAGCAAAGAAAAATTAATCGTATTCGTTTAACAAAAGTGCGATAAGTTTTACGACGACGTTTTACTATCGACTAAGCTTAAAACTATCTTATACACGGCTTAACAAGCTCTTAACTACTCGTGCTTAAAAGCTTTATAGCTTATTATTATTAAAATGCTTTAAGACAAGCTTAATAAAAAAGTTTTAAAGTATTGCGAAAGACCGTACCGGAATCAATAGTTTTTAATAGCTAAAAAGCAGCCGGGCTAATACCGACTTATCAACTTAACAACTTTACTTAATATAATTATAAAGAAAAACGCTAATCTACTTTTAATTATAAATAAGTTTATTAAAAAGTTTTTTAATTGCTAGATAGCTAGCTTAATCGACCTTTATTCGAGCTATGATTAACAAACACTTTATCAATCGAATAAAGACTTTACCGCTTTCTTTATACCGCTAAGTCTTTTCCGATGCATTACTTTTCCGTAAAGTATTATAAATTCGATAGCTTAATTCGTTCGAATAATTAATTTTATTTTAAAGCTTTTGCAACTTAAAGTCTTTATGCTATTTATCGACGATATTAAAGTAAAAAGATTATAAACGAACTATTTCGACGAAAAAGCACTTTCGAATATACGCCGATTCGTGCTTAAATATATTTAAAATATCGATAAGACTTTAAAACGGATTAAGCGCGCTAATGCTATAATCGAAGAAAAATCATAGTTTTGCTAAGATAAAATAAATATAATAAAATTCGTATGCAATTCGAAAGGTCGAGAACTCGCTACGGATAAAGTTATTAAAATTAATAATTAAAAAACCTTCGAAAACGTCATTAAAGTTAAAAGATTTTTAAGCTTTTGCTTTTACTTTCGCATTTAAGTTAAAAGATTCGTATATATTACTAACCTTTTTTATAATCTTATAAAAAAAGATATAAATTAATAATAGATCGAAGCGCATTCGAAAGCTATGCGAATGCTATAAGATGCTTTAACGACGGCTTCGGTTTTAATTAATGTGACGAACTGATGAATTCTGACCTTAGAATACAAAGTGAGGAGAGGAAAACAGGAAGCTCAAGAGAGCTCAGGAAGGTTTATATACATGGCCACAAGCGCTAGGCCTGAATGGGTGATCAGCTGATGCAGGTAACGAGGCAGGCTGTCACACTACCCCCTTAGAGAGCGGTCCTAGCTCTCTTAAAAAGTATCTGACAGAGGAAGGGAAAAAAATTCAGTCGTGAACCATGGTTCACGGATGGAATTGCTGAAAAAAAAACCAAAAAATACGCCGAAACTACCGATCGTAGCTTCTAGAAGCGTTCTAAATCCGCCAAAATATCCTCCCTTTCGTTTGAATCAAACCCCTTTAAACCCTTGTTCTTTCGAAAAGAATTCGTTTCTTTGTTCAAAGCTTAGCTGGAAGGAGCACCTAGCAATCCAAATTGATTGCACCATAACGGGTAGATTGATAAGCTTGCTAATCGAAGGAGCTGTAAGGAGCATGCTAGAGGGTGGGATTTCGATCTTCCAAAAAGCTGAGTCTTTGTTTGATTGTCGAAAGAGTTCTATAGCGCCGAAGGAACCGAAAGCGTATTGCAAGTGCTCAAGCTGCAAATAACGTGCTGCAAATACTTGAGTACCGAGAGGTCGGTTAAGTCGCTGGAAGAGAAGGGGGCCCGTGGCCGTGCGAAGGCGGTTTTAAAGAACCGAAAGGGGCCGAAAAGAGCCGAGGGACGAAGAGAATCCGTAAGACGGGCCGGGAGAAAAACCAAAAGGACCGGAAGAACCGAAGAGCCGAAAAGCCGAAAAACCGAAGGCCGGAAGGAAGGAAAAAGGAACCCGTAAAAACGGACCGAAAAGCTAGGAAGGCCGAAAGAGCCGGAAAAGCGTTCAGGTTGCTAAATAACGTGCGCGTACTCGGTATACGTTAAAAAGTATCAATTTGGCTGTTTGAGTGAGTCCGTATAATTGAGTTCAAACTGATTGAATGAGGACCGGGTGCCGTATCGGGGTACCGTAAACGTAATTGAGTTGAGTAGTGGGTCCGCCAAGAGCTTTACCGCCGATAAGGAGCTGGGCCGTAAGAGAAGGGAGCCTAGCATCCTATCGCTGAACCGTACCGTAAGCGAAAGCTAGCTGGTCCGAGAATACCGATATTGTAATTGAATTCCGAACTTCCGATCGCCGAAGTCTTGAGCTGAAGCGTTGAATAAAGACCGTATAATTGAACTTATCGGGATCCGAAAAGAGAACGCATTGCGCTGGCGAAGGGCTATTCGTAATTGCTTTACGAGAGACTCCAATTGAGCGATTCTCGTAAGGAGGGAAGGGCCGTCGTCTTCGTAGGAGGACATAATGGTGGAAATAGAGGGGGCGTTTGAGTGTCGGAAACGCCAGGAAAAAGAGTAAGGAAAAGAGTTCGTCTTGCGACCGAAGTGCAAAAATTGAAAGGAGCTCTTTTAGGTCGGAAGAGCTAAGGAAAAGGTGAGGTCGTAAAAAAGACAATAATCTGTAAGCAATAAATGAAGACCGTGGAGCACCCAACAAGTAACTCACTCCGTTCTTGACAATAATCAATAAGCCGTAATCTGTAACAATAAGCAATAATCAATAACAATAAGCTGTAATACGACGACCTAATCGAAGGACTTTGTATAATGTAACGAACTGATGAATTCTGACCTTAGAATACAAAGTGAGGAGAGGAAAACAAGAAGCTCAAGAGAGCTCAGGAAGGTTTATATACATGGCCACAGGCGCTAGGCCTGAATGGGTGATCAGCTGATGCAGGTAACGAGGCAGGCTGTCACAATTAAGATCGATTACGAAGATTAAAATAAAAAAATAATAATAAAAACGGACGCTAGCTTAAAAAGATAAAAAAAATATATTAGCTAACGCAAAACTACTTTTAATAAAGTGCAACCGGCTCGGTACGAATCCGAAGCTTAAACGGAAGCAAAACGGAACTACGACGCTATTAAACGAGAATACCGCGAGATACTTAAAGTCTTTAAAAAACTTAAGCTATAAATTATTAAAATGCATTTTATTTTCGAGATTAACGCTAAAGTATTCGTTGCTTAACTTCGACGAAAAGCTATTGATATACTCTCGGCTTTAATTATACGCTAGTTAGCTTAAATTAATCTTTTCGATTTTAAAGTCTGATATGTCTTTAATAAAAATTATACCGTTATTAATATATTATCGAAACGGCTATAGCATTTCGATGATTTAAGCGAAAAAGATAAGAATAAGTTCGATGATAGCTTATTAACCGACTTAAGATTTATTAAAGCTCGAGACGGCTTTAAAAAACTTTCGACGAACCTTTTAATAGATATTCGTTAATTTATTTTTAAAGATATGTTTTAACGCTCGAAAGAAACGGAAAATGCAAACTTAAACGAGTCTAACGACGATTACGATTACGAAAGTCTTTTGAATTTAATCGAATACTTTTTAAAATCAATTCGGATAGCTATTTTCTTAACGACCTTGCGAAGACTTAAAGACTTAAATAAAGCGGAATATTATAAATTCAAAAAGAAAGCTATTAAGTATAAAGTAAACGATAAAAAGCTTTAAAGACTTTCGACGAAAAGTCTTTCTTTTCGATTAATAATCGATAAACCTTCGATTAAGACGGATATTATTACGGCTTATTACGATAAGAATAATTATAAGAGTCGTGAATCAACTTATTACCGTGTATTTTAACGCTATTTTTAAAATAAATGCTATACGAACGTTAAACGATTCGTTAAGACTTATAAAGAATGCTAACACCGAGCAGCTAATAAGCTCGAAGAGCTATTGCATCTTACCCGATTTAATAGCTTAATAGAACGTTAAGCTATCGATATTACTTATTTATTTGCACGCAATAGCAAAAGCTATTTAATTGTTGCTAAAGATAATATAAATAGATAAGTCGAAGCGAAAGCGATTCGGACTCGAGACTCGCTTTTAATAGTTAATTTTATTTAAAAAGATATTATCTGCTATTATAAGATTTTTTTTTAATTAATAGTCGACGGAAGTTCGAAGTTTAAAAAAGAGGTAATCGATTTACTTAATAATTAAGAAATCAATCGAATCGTAGTTTTAGCATACTACTTTTAAGCGAATAGAATAATAAAACGCGGTTACGAGCTAATTAAAGACGCATTAAGTAAGCTTAAAAGCATCGACTAGATCGCGCAATTGCTAGCCGTCTTATTCGCCGACCGTATTTCAATGCATACTTTTATCGGATTTACTTTCTTTTATATAATATATAATAAGGAAGCAATGCTTTCGATTAAAACTCGAATTTAGTTTTAAGTTATATTATTTTAAGAGCTAGTAATTAATCGTGCTAAGCTTATCGAGTTAAAAGCACGCTAGTTTCGGATACGAAACGAGGACGTTATAGAAGCTACACTTAAGAAAACCCGTTGCCGTTAAAAAGGAAAAGATGCTTTTAATAATAAAAAGAACTTCCGAATTAAACCTTTAAAAATAAGTAACTTAGTCTTTAAGCACGACTCGGTACGTGAAGTAGATATGTTTAACGTTAAAAAGCTGGATTTTCGGTGGCTTAGCTTTTATTAAATTTCGTTAATAAATACAAAAGGATATTATAAGTTGAAAGAACTAAGAGAAGACGAGGCTTTATTAAATAGAACATTTGCCGGTAATCGATTAAAAAAGTTTTACGTGCGATATATTTTCGAAGCGTTATTACTTCGCTTTAAGCTTTAAATAAAGATATCCTTAAAATAGCTTTTATTAAATAAAGTAGCCGAATCCGGCTTTTAGATCAAGCGCTTAAATAGATTTGTTATTCGATTACTTAACCTTACGAAAGAGCAACGGAGCTAATACGTAAAAGTCTTTATAAGCAGTGATAAAAAAGCAACAAAAAGTGATTAAGTTATAAAGGCATGATTATACGTAAAAAAAAAGACGAGTTTAAATTTGATTTTTAATTTTTTCTTTATTTAAGTTTAGTTTTCTTTGTTTTCTTTTTTCTTATACTCTTTTTATTTCTTTCTTTATATTAAAAAGCTTTACGTTATCACACTTATATGCTTTCGATCTATTATATATAAGCATATTATATATATAAAGCGGACTTTATTCGAAAGCTGATTAAAAAGAGCATACGAAAAATCTATTACATTAACTACTTAGCAAGCTGCCGATACGCGATAAAAAACTCTTTCGACCTTATAACTTAAAGCTAAATGGAATGATGCGAGAGCTTTTAGCAGCACTTTAAGTATTGCTTTTACCTTTCGAAGTCTTATTAATATTGCTACGACTCGAACTTTTCGTAAAATCACGAGTATTATTACGGCTAGAACTTCGCGAAAAAGAATTATCGGTATTGCCGCGATTAAAAGCTTAGCGAGTACTTTAGCGGAGCTTTTTTATAATAAAAGGTGCTAGCGATTCCGAAGATAAAGATAAAAAAGACGAGGACTTTTTAATAATCTATTGTAATCAGATCGGAAAAGAATTATAAAAAGTTCGCAATATACATTTACGCGGTTAAAAAAGTTATTTAATAAAGTATTGTTTCGATCTATTGCAGCTAAGATTTGACGCAGCAAGTTTAGCGAAGCTAGATCGGCGGTAGCAGCGGCGGCAAGTAAGCGTAACGCCGGGACGAGACTTAAGCTAGCTAAAGGACTTTTAGTATTAGCGGCGGCAAAGAAAGCAGCGGCGATACGGGCTTAAAGAAAAGAAAAAGCATTATTAATACGAAAAGCAAAAGCACGGCGGGTTTTTATAAAAAGGTTATTTGCAATTATGCTTTTACTAAAAACGTCGTCGGCCGTTTTAGTTTTATTATTTATAGCCGTTATCGTATTTATTAAGATTATACCGGCATTAACGACTTTTGCGGAAAGCTATCGAATCGAAGTTAAAACGAGTATAAGACGGAAGGTAAGATAACTTACGAGGATGCAAGTTGATTTAATAGCACGGCAACGCTTGCATTTAATAGATTTATTAGCGGAAAAGATGTATCGATTCGCAATATTATCGAGAGTTCTGCTTGCGTAGCTTACGCATCGAAAGCAAATCGATAATATAATAGTAAAAGATGAAGTTAATAAGTAATAATGTTAAAAAGAAGATAGAAAAATATAAGGTTAATATAAAAAAAGGGTTGATTGTTTATAGCAAAACTTCGAGTATATATTGCCGCTTTTGTTTTCTTTATTACGTTACCGTTTTAAGCCTCGCGCTATTACCGATTCGGCAATGCGTTACTACTTGACCGCTTAAACCGGCGCACGCTTATCTTAATAATAATATTAACGCTCGAGTTGATATTATTTTTATAGTTGAATAAAAGTGCTATAAAAGATATAAAGAAGAGTTAGACTCGGAAGATTATTTTGCATTTTCGTTGCTATTCTTATTTTCTTTGTTATATTATATACGCTTCGTATTAACACCGATCCGGCGATGCATTATTAAATAGTACTTTAAAACCGTATTGCGATTATGCAATTCGGCTATATGCTCGTTTTGCAAACCCAACTTTACTACTTTAATAAAAGGTAATTCGAAAGCGAGTCTGATTCGAAAAAAGGACGTATGTAATAAAGTTAAAGCTTTGTATTTGTTTTGTTTATGTATATAATATTGATGCTAAGCACCTTTGTTACGTAGGTGCGCTGCATGCTCTGGCCTTATTAAGCACGTAGTTAAGTCACGTAGTTAAGCACGTGGTTAAGTTACGTAATTAGGTTACGTGCAAGCTCTTATATAGACGAGTAGTTGGTTCCTCCTTAAACCACTACCACATCACATACAATACAATACACGTACTTATAGCACACATTCGAGTGTCTTTCGATCGTCCTCCTTTTCCTTCTTTATTTACTTACGATTCTACCATAGCTATATTCATATATATCTCTTGATTTGACGTTGGGTATATGTCGGAACTCTTCCCCTCCACAATACTTATTCGAATCGAAGCTACGCTATATCGAAAGAGAAACGGTTTTTAAACGATTTTACGTACATTTTTTATTAATGCTAGCAGACTTTTGATTTACTTAATTATCAATAAAAGCTTTATAAATATTAAAATCAATGCTATTTATTTATGCTTTAATATAAATTAGCCTTTCACTTTAACGAAGCGGACTTAATATATATAAGACTATATTAAAGAGAAATACTATCGATTTTATTTCAATTCCGAAACGATACTTTTAAGTACAAGCAAGTTTTAAAAAAAGTTCGTAAAATAATAAATAATCTTAATCTTAAGCGTCGTTATAAAGCTTTAAAAGCATAACGAAAATCTATTAAAAAAGCTGCACGAGAACGCGTTAAAGCGCTTATTCGAGCAGCTAATAGCGGTAATGCGAAAGCTTTTCGTATTAACGACTTTAATACTTCGGACATGATTCGCTAGCGATGCATTATATTAGCGGATTTATATGCTTGCGTATTTAATACGAAAGCTATTATTATATTAATAAAAACTCGAGCGCGCAACGCAGCTTTTCGAGTTACGCTATACTTATTAAAAAACGCTTTTTCGGCAAAAGCAAAAGTCTAATCTACTTATAACCAACTTAAAGTTACTTTCGCCGAGCTAATAGAAATAAATAAGCTCGAGCTCGCTTATACCGCGATTTTAAATTGAAACGCTTTACGATTAAAAAACTTACGGAATTTGCTCGTTACGCTGCTAAAAGCTTTTAAAGCTGCACTTAAGCTTAAAGCCAAGCTTTTTAAGATTGCTAAATTATACGAAAGTCTTAGCAAAATGATCTCTTTTTTAAGAATAGACTACGAAGCGACTCGTATTAAGCTTTTAAAAAAGCGCGATTTACTTAAGAACTTAACTCTTAATAAAATTATTGCGTTCTTCGCTGCTCTTTTTATTTTTAAACGATCTTCTTTCGAAAGTATAATCGATAAAATGATTTAATAAACCTTTACTAGCGAAAGCGCTATTAATTGCTTTTAAGCTACGGTTAACGTTACAAAAGCTTCGAAAGATTGTTTTATTATAAGTAGCAAGCTTATACCGAAAGCGACGGATAATCCGGTAAAAAACGGACTTGCTTTAAGGCTTTAGCGACCTATTCAAAAAGAAAGTAATATTTCTTTATTTAATAACGATCTATTTTACAAAGTTACGAATCGCTTTATTAATAAAGCGCTTTATCGCAAAAATTTACCTTTTCTTCTTTCTTTTGCTATTTCGACTTACGGCCGAATCACTAGTAAAGCAAACTTTATATAAGTCTTTACCCGATTAAGACGGATCTTATATAAAAATGCTATTGCTTAACGGTCTTAGCTTAAACGCTTATTCGAATTTTCTTAAATAACTAAGCTTTAATTGCAAAAGAATATTCGTAATAATTAAATTAAGCATCGCCGACGCAATACGATTTCCGCACTCGAAGCTCTTTCGATTTAAAAGCGGTTCTGCTTTATTCTTATTATCGGCTTTATTTCGACTCTTTTTACAGCCGTGTTTTATAATGTTTTTTAATTTTAATACTTTCTTTTCGATTAATTTACTCGTAAAGATCGGCGTACTTTACGAACCGCAATCGAAAGTGATACGGAACCTCTTTTAACGGAAATCGGCTTTGCTTCGACGTTTAGCTAGCTATTCTTTAAATACTTTTATTATTATTCGCTAACTTTTAAAGTTATCGTTAATATACTCGAACAATCTTTAATCACTAATACGCGAGCTATACTCGATACAAATGCAAAAGTCAACGTTATTACTTATAACGCCGCGATTAAATTCGAAGTCTTTATAGCTTACGATTAAAAGATAAGCTTTCGAACAATCACCGGTTTACTATCGCGCTTTATCGAATACGCCGATAATATATCTATCAACATCGAAAGTGCTACGATCCGTACTCGATTCTACGTTATAGATTCGCTAAGGTTTCGACTTATACTCGATTATTTTTTTATACGCAAAGCGAAAATCGATCTTCGATACCTTTCGGATTATAAAAGTAGCTTTATTATTATAATAATTATTAATCTATTTACGAGCTAAATTACTCAAGCTAAAATAAGCGATAAAACGAATCAATACGACGAAGCCGTCGATCGCTTAAAAGAGCAGAGTATTAGCTTTATCTATTACGATAAATCTTTAAATAATAGTGGCAGCGACTCGGAAAACTAATAATCGGCCTCGTTAAAAGCGCCGAAGTCGATATATTAAAAACTTTTTGCTTTTCGCTTAGTTTTAAAAGCGAAACGTTACAACATCGAAAGAAAAACGACTTTATTACTTAAAAGCAATTTATCGACGTTTTTGCTTTTACGAAATGCGATCTTTTTACAACTTGTTAAATAAATGCCGTTAGCACCGATAACTTTATGACTCGCTATTACGATCATATCGATTATTAAAATTCGACATTTTATCGGACTCGAAAAAAGATCTCTTCGAACTCGATTAAAATATTCGGCATATATAAAACTAAAAATAAAAAAATCAAGCTAATTAACGAAGCAAATAGCGTAAAAGCAGCATTAAGTAGCAAAATTAATTAATACGAGCTATCGAAAGCTAAAGATACGCTATAAAAACAAGTAAAAAAATACAAGCAATATTTCTTTCCGCGCATTGCCGATATACCGAGAAGCTTTCGAATTATACTCGAACGCATAGCGAACTTAAATATCGATAATACATTATAGCTTAAAGAAAAAGATTTGTTTAAAAAGATAATGCTAAGCAAAGAAAAATCAATCGCATTCGCTTAATAAAAGTACGATAAATTCTACGACGACGTTTCATTATCGATTAAGCTTAAAACTATCTTATATACGGCTTAGCAAGCTCTTAACTATTCGTATCCGAAAGCTTTACAGCTTATTATTATTAAAATTCTTTAAAACAAGCTTAATAAAAGAGTTTTAAAGTATTGCGAAAGACCGTACCGGAATCAATAGTTCTTAATAGCTAAAAAGCAGTCGAGCTAATACCGACTTATCAACTCAACAACTTTACTTAATACAATTACACGAAAAGACGCTAATCTACTTTTAATTATAAATGAGTTTGTTAAAGAGTTTTCTAGTTGCTAGATAGCTAGCTTAATCGACTTTTATTCGAACTATAATCAGCAAACACTTTATCAATCGAATAAAGACTTTACCGCTTTTTTTACACCGCTAAGTCTTTTCCGATGTATTACTTTTCCGCAAAGTGCTATAAACTCGATAGCTTAATTCGTTCGAACAATTAATCTTATTTTAAAGCCTTTGCAACTTAAGGTTTTTATATTATTTATCGACGATATTAAAATAAAAAAATTATAAACGGATTATTTTAACGAAAAAGCACTTTTAAGTATACGCCGATTCGTGCTCGAATATATTTAAAACATCGATAAGACTTTAAAACGGATTAAGCGCGCTAATATTATAATCGAAGAAAAATCATAGTTTTGCTAAGATAAAATAAATATAATAAGATTCGTATGCAATTCGAAAAGTCGAAAACCTGCTGCGGATAAAGTTATTAAAATTAATAATTAAAAAACTTTCGAAAACGTTATTAAAATTAAAAGATTTTTAAGCTTTTATTCTTACTTTCGCATCTAAATCAAAAGATTCGCACATATTGCTAACCTTTTTTACAATCTTACGAAAAAAGATATAAATTAATAATAAATTAAAGCGCATTTCAAAGCTATGCAAATATTATAAAATGCTTTAACGACGGCTCCGGTTTTAATCAAGATCGATTACGAAAACTAAAATAAAAAAATAGTAATAGAAACGGACGTTAACTTAAAAAAATAAAAAAAATATATCGGTTAACGCAAGACTACTTTTAATAAAATGCAGCCGGCTTAATACGAGTTCGAAACTTAAACGGAAGTAAAACGGAATTACGACGCTATTAAACGAAAATGCCGCGAAATACTTAAAGTCTTTAAAAAACTTAAGCTATAAATTATTAAAACGCACTTTATCTTCGAGATTAACGCTAAAGTGCTCGTTGCTTAGCTTCGACGAAAAGCTACCGATATACTTTCGGCTTTAATTATACGCTAACTAGCTTAAATTAATTTTTTCGACTTTAAAGTCCGATATATCTTCGGTAAAGATTATACCGTTATCGATGCATTATCGAAACAATTATAATACTTTGATAATTCAAGCGAAAAAGATAAAAATAAGTTCGATAATAGCTTATTAGCCGACTTAAGACTTATTAAAGCTCGAGACGATTTTAAAAAACTTTCGACGGACCTTTTAATAAATATTCGCTAATCTATTTTTAAAAACATATTTTAACGCTCGAAAGAAGCGAAGAATACAAACTTAAACGAGTTTAACGACGATTACGATTACGAAAGTCTTTTAAATTTAATCGAATACTTTTTAAAATCAATTCGAATAGCTACTTTTTTAACGACTTTACGAAAACTTAAAGACTTAAATAAAATAAAATGCCGTAAGTTTAAAAAAAAAGCTATTAAATACAAAATAAACGATAAAAAACTTTAAAGACTTTCGACGAAAAGTCTTTCTTTTTAATTAATAATCGATAAGCCTTCGATTAAAACAGATATTATTACGGCTTATTACGATAAGAATAATTATAAAAGCCGTAAATCGATTTACTATCGTATTTTTTAACGTTATTTTTAAAATAAATGTTATACGAACGTTAAACGATTCGTTAAAACTTATAAAAAATACTAATACCGAGCAGCTAATAAGCTTAAAGAACTACTGCATCTTACTCGATCTAATAGCTTAATAAAACGCTAAGCTATCGATATTACTTATTTATTTGCACGCAATAGTAAAAGCTATTTAATTGTTATTAAAAATAATATAAGTAAATAAGTCGAAGCGAAAGCGATTCGGACTCGAGATTCGCTCTCGATAGTTAAGTTTATTTAAAAAGATATTATCTATTGCTATAAGATTTTCTTTTAGTTAATGTTGGATTGCTTCTAAGCGATTGGGAATATATATTCGTAACTTCGTAACGGTCGTCAAAGTACTTGCAATTGCAAAACACTCGTTTGATAAGGTATCTGAATTCTGTCTGCTCCCTTATGCTTAAGGGAGCTGACTCCTTCTATATGATTAGAAGGAATCACGTGCACTAGCTAGCTAATAGGTTTACTTGTCAAGTTAAAGGTCCCTTGACTGTTGGCATGCTAAGCGAAGCATGCTAAGTGGCCCGTGAACCATGGTTCACGAGTGAGCTCTCTTAACTACTACTACTACTAGCTAAAGTCGATATAGATATACCGACACCGGCAACTCTCTCTTTAGCAAGCAGTGCTTTGCTAACTATTATATCGACCGAAAAAGAAAGAAAGTAATTAAACAAAAGAAAATCAATCTTACTCTACTAAACTTTACTCTCCCTTTTCTTATAGCGGCCTTTCCACTTATCCGTCTACTTGCACCTTCAAGGTATTAGTTAAAACTAGCTCTTGCAAAGAGGTATTAGCCTCGATTTTGGTCATGGCGTTAGCAGGGTTGGATTTGCTTTCGATCTAGCGTACCTTAAAGAGCTCTCGCCTTTCGTATAACTCTCGAATAGCTATAATATCGATCATGAAGCGCTTTTCCTTAATAGTTCTTAGCTTTACTATACACTCGTAAAGCGAGTAAAAGTTAATGCACACAACTACGAAGAAATTAAAGATCTTTAGCTGAGCTATGATTTAAGCAAAAGTAGTCGATATAGCAATAGCTATATCGATACTTAAAGACATAGCGTATAGCTTAAAGGCTAATACCGCTTTTATCACTCTCTTGCACTTTTATGACACTTAATAAAGAATGTTACTCGTTAGAGTAAACTCGTTTTTACTTACGTGAGCCTTATTGCTAAAGATAGCCACGAAATCGATTTAAGAGCTAAGGTTAGCGTTGTTAATAAACGCTTCGTCTACGAACACGAAGAGCTTCGCCGTCTTTAAGTCTAAAAGCACGTAATAGATCCTTCGAGTTAAGTGATCGATCAGCTATTAGATTACTTTATTAAAGGCTTTATAGTCTTCGTCTTTCGGTTCTTAATACTAGGCAGCTATTGATAAAGCGTAAGATGCTTTTAAGTAGCAAATAGTAGCTAAATACGCTTTTCGGGCACGTTGCTTTAAGTATTCCTTAGCTCGTATAGCTAAATCGAGCTTGATTACGGCAAGCCTTTTACTTTGCTTTTTTTGCTTAACTAATAGTCCGAACCCGTCTTTATCTAAAGATAGCTTGCATTTATTGAAAATCATCGGTTCGGCGTATGTAAAAGTTTTTATTTTTTTGCTTTTTAGCTTAGATTTAATTAACTCTTTTTCTTTTTTTGCTTTTATAGCTCGATTGATAACCATAAGAACGTCGTCCGTGTATAAAGCAGCTATTCTTAATTGATCTTTGTTAATTAATATAAAGAGGCAAGAGTTAAAGCTCGATTGCTTTATGCCGAGGTTATTTATAAAATGCTCGGAAAAACGCTTATACTAGTGCGTCTTTGCTTCGAGGATGCTGTATAAAAAGCTAGTTATAAAGAATAAAGTGCTAAAAGAGAATCGATAAGTGATCTTTTTAAGTGGTCGCACGACGATTATCCGTATAAGCTTCGTGCTTGATTGAGTATAAGCTTGTGTAATATCTTTATTATAAACTTAGCATTTGTAGTCTTTTATTAAAGAAAGAGCTAAAGCACAACAGAGTCTTTAGCCCGCTCGTTGCATCGTAAGTGATTCGGTAAGTACTTTCGTTTTGCTTTTATTTTAAAAAGCTTAGATTATTATACGAGACTTCTCGTATAGCGTAAGTGTTCTTTTGCCTTTGATCTTATTAATAAACTTAGATCCGAAGATCTTAGCGCTTTTAACGCGTAAGTCGATGCTCGGGATCACTTGAAAGATGCTTTAAGCTATTAATCTAGTCAATTCTTTTGCTTTAAACTCTTGAAATAGTGCTTCGAGGCTTTTAATAATTCTTTCGGCTCGTAGCTTAGCTAAGAGCTTATAGTCCCGGCGTTCTTTATCGGTAATCAATACTTCGGAGTCTTTAGTAAATAGAACGTAAGAATCGTTTTTTTTCTTATCGAGCACGGTCGAGATACTAAGATCGTATTTTTAATAAAATATCTAGACTATTAGTATTATTGACTTTTAAAGATTAGCAAGTTGAGGGTTAAGGGCTAATCTTGGCGAGTTTCTTAGATCAAGCGACTTCGATAGATTAAGCGAATGTTAAGGTTTAAGCGAATTTCGCGGTTCTAGCTCTTTTTCGCTTTCGCTTTTATCTTTTTCTTCTTCCGCTTTTACTTTAAGTACTTGTAACTCTTTTGGCAGCTTTTCAATTTTAGAATAGTAAAGTTTTATTAAGGTTGACTTGAATTCTGTAAGCTTCGGACAAGCTATTATGCACGTATACCTTTGCTTGCTAAGCAGCTGAAAGAAGCTCTTCTACCTTTGATTTTCCCGCTATACGAGTACTTGTAAGCTAATAAAAAGGTCTAAAGTATGCTTCGTAACTAACTTATTCTTCTTCTTAAGCGCGTCCTTAACTTGCTTCGCTGCGTAGCATTTTCGTACTTCTCTTATAGCCTTATTAATAGCAGCAGCACGCTTTTAAGTAAACGCGGCAAGTCGATCTTGCTTTATTAGCTTCGGTAAAGTATTAAAAACGAAAAGCGTAAGGACTAAGCTATTAAGTCTCGCCGTATCGTTAATAGCTTTGATAGCTATTTGAAGCCGATCTTCTTTTAAAGCTTTAAAAAGCTCTTTTATGACGATCTTAAAAGCGCGTCGCACAAGGACGTAATAGCGTTTTACTAGCTTGATGCTATAATAGGCTTCTATAAGCATCTGCTTTAAAATGCTGCTAATACTTTTAAGGTAGCTTCGGAACGTTGCCGAATTAAAGTTGGTTTCGAAATCGTGTACGACGTTTATAAGAGGTCCGACGTAAGTATTGACTTAATATCGATTGAATCCTTTAAGTAAGTGCTATGCGAACATGCTTTTAAGAAAGGTAGCGGCTTGAAAGTTAATAAAATCGCAAACGACGTATAATACGTTCTTGCTATTAAAATGCATCACATCGACGTATACCGTATTATTAAAGTTAGTATTATTTTTAAGCTTAATACTAAATCTTTTAAAAAAACGCTTAAAAACTTAATAATGATAGCAAAACTTTTAGATGTTATAAAGCAAATCCCGTTTAAATTCGTGCCCGGCCTTCTTAAAGACAATAGCAAATCGACTTGTTAAAAGGTAGCCAAAACGCTTGTAAATAGTCTTTAATTACTCTTCCGTAAAATAATAGTAGACGGTTTCGCTTTCGGTGCTATAATAAGTAATAGCGTGCTCTTTACTTAATAGCATCTACACGTGCTTAAACATCTTTATTATTAGTATTTCTTTTTTCTTTTAAACTAGCACGTTTCGCAAGTTATTCAAGATCACTTTATGCTTGTTTATATCAGCTAATAAAAATAAAAAGAGTACGTCGCTCTTTACAACGTAGAACTCTACTTGACTTAAAAGCGTTTCTAAAGTAACTGCTTTAATAAAAGTAGCAAAGCTAATCTTATACTTAACGGACTTCTCTTTTGTTCGAGATGTATTTAATTAGACTTCGAAGTACTTTTTTTAAAGTGCTCGTAGCTAAAGCAAGCTAGCGGTAAAGAAATTAACTGCTTCGCTATCAATCATAAAGCTTATAAACACGTTTTCAAAGTACTTAAAAGCTATGTAAATCTCTGCTTTACTCGCGAGCACGTTTTAAGTCTCGATTTAGTTAGTAAAAGCGTAGAATGCCGTCTAAATCTTCAGTTGTTTATATACTTCGTTAGCGTTAAAAGTGCCGTAAGTAATTATAAAACCTTCTGATATGTTAACGTAGCTGCTCGATTCGAGCGGCTCGTTTAATAAGCTTGCGATAAACTGATCGAATTCTTTCGTAAATACAAATAGCAAACTTTCGATCGACGCTACGTATTAAGAGAATTTGCTTTTCGTCACCTTTTTTGCGTCTTTAAAGCTTTAGAACTTAGCTACGAAAGCTTTACGCTCGTCGGAGGTGTGGTTAGTGCTCTAGCAACCTGGCTTTTTGCAAATAAAACACCTTTTTTTACCTTTAGTAGCCTTGGCAGCTTTCTTACTTCCGAAGTATTAGCGGTCTTAAATAAAGCATTCGTATTCTTCGTCTAAATCGGAGTCAGCTTTTAAAGTATGCTAAGAACAAGTGTAATCGTATAGCTCGCTAAAGCTCGCGTAAGCTTTATTCGCCTTAGCGGGTCGAGAGGTCTTAATTGCAAATGCAATTGCTCGACGGATATCGGCAACTGCGGCGGTAAAAGTAAACGTAAAGTTCATTCGTGCAATCGTAATCTTTAACACGTTTTTACAAGCTGAATACAGCTTGTTAGCAAGACTTCGATCATCTTTTAAACCTAATCGTAAAAAGCTTTAAATACCCTTGAGCTCTTTAACGAGCTTTTTAAAGCATTCGTTAAGCGAAGTCCTTAAATTCTCTTTCTTAACCAAATCTAGCGAAATTTCTTTTTAGCAGTCGTATTTTGCTTACCGCCGATAATCAGTCTCGAAGTAGTCCTTTATAGCAATAGCATTAGCTTTAAATATCGGAAGCCTAGCTTTAATCACATGATTGTAATAAAAGGTTATAACTTCTTTCGTAAGTATAATTAAGAACGCTATTAAATAATCGTCGGATATCAAGTCGTATCGACTTGCTTGATTAACGAAAATACTTAATTAAGTCTTAAAGTTATCGTCGAGTTTCGAATACTTTAACTTTTTAAAAAAGCTTCTTGCAAATAAAGCCAACTCTTTTGCTCTTAAGTAAGGGTCCGTTGCTTTAAGCTTAAGGAAATCGTCTTTATTATCGTTAAAAGCGCTTGGAGTGCCGTACGTAAGCGTGCCGTGCTTGGCTAGTAATCGAATCGGTAAGAGGTTACCGATATAGTTGCTAGTAGTCCGTCTTTTTCTAAAGTCTTTAAAAAGCTTATTTCCGGATCCGAAGTCTTTTAAAAGTCCGTTTTTAAATCCTTTTAATAATTTAAAAAGCCCGTTCTTACTTCTTTCGTATCCGTGTCCTCGATCTCTTTACTAATCTTTTCCGTTTCTTTCTCGTCGGTTATCGTTAAGATCGCTAAAGCTATTCGAGTCACCGGCTAAAGCTTTAATTTAATAATATCCGTACTTTTAAGCGCGCTTTTAGCGATTCTTATACCCTTAGTTTCTTTCTTGCTAATACGTAGCCTTTTAAGAGATGTAGATAGCTTGTCGATACGTCCGAAAGTGCTAGATCTCTTTTTCGAGTTGCTAAATTCCTTTTTCGAGTTGCTAAAGTTAGATACGGAAATCTGCACGCTGTCTTTAATAAGAGCTGATTTTGTCCGAAATGCTTTCAGGTTTTAGCGGGTCTTTTTTTAGCGTGTAGCTACTATTGCCTCGCGTATTATCAAGCCCGATTATGTTTTCGAAGCCGTTATTATTGCTATTCGGTCTTAGCTTTTAAGAAACCCGGTTGTAGCTCTTAAGAAAAGGGTTTAAAAGCCGCTAAAGTGATTTTAGCTCTTGTATGATTAGCGTATTGCGTAGCGATTGATGAATTGAAGATGAGTACGCTAAAGTACTTCGTCGTAGCCTTTCGTTAGATTATATAACGTAAGTCTGTAATTCCGCTATTTGCTTTACTATCACTTTTATATTTTGCTTTATATCCTTCTTTTCTTTCGCAAACTCTTTGCGTAACCTTCGAATCTCTTCCTTTTCTTCTCTCTTACTTAAGGTCTCCTTTTCCTTTCTTTTTAAGCTTCTCGAAGGTAGTAGAAGTAGTTAAGGCGTATTATCTTCGTCGTCCGTAAGGTTTTCGGCGGTCTACTTTAAATCGAAGCTTAAAAGTGTTGCTTATTGCTCTTTTATTTCTTCGAAGGTCTATTAGTATTGCTGCTCGTCGTTTAAGAGCTTGACCATCTTATTAGCGTAGCCCTTTTGCTTTAGAAAGCATTATACGCCTTTAAACAGCAAGTGTTCTTTAAAGCTAATAAGAATAGCATACTTAAGGCTTCGTCTTGTATTATCTCTCGTCATCGTAAAACTCGTCCAATCTTAGCGTAAGAAAGCGTGCCGAAATAAGCTCTATAAGTCGTAATCTTTTAGCCCTTTACACTTCGCATCTAAGAAGTCCTTTACTATTGCTCGAGCCGTAATCTTATTATCAAGCCTTGCGTATAAAAGCTCGTTTAAGTCAAATGAGATGCTCGACATCTCGTTATCTAGCCCTTTCGAAAAGCTTAAGAGTCTTAAGTATAAAGTTTGTTTTAGCTAAATAGTTAAAAGTTCCGTAAGTAGTAATAAGACTCGAGAAGTATAATATCCTATTGCTCTTTATCGGCTAGACTCTTCACTTAAAAGTCCAGTTGCTCGATCGGCTATAATTGTTATCTATTTGTATATAGGTCGATCTAAATTAGTTAGGTTGCTATATGTAGCAAGCGCGGCTCTTATAGCGTTAAAAGTTATATAAAAGTAACTTAGTTCGGAATCACTCTTCCGTAAGAATAAAGAAAATCGGTAATATAAAAAGCGATTTAATACGAAATCGCTCTTCCGTTAGAAAAGAAAGGTATCGTAGTAAAAGGTATCCTCGCTATAGAGTCCTAGCTTTTCTGTAATTGATCACTTAATAGTAAATCAACTATTGATTAGTGTTAGATTGCTTCTAAGCGATTAAGAATATATATTCGTAACTTCGTAACGGTCGTTAAAGTACTTGCAATTGCAAAACACTCGTTTGATAAGGTATCTGAATTTTGTTTGCTCTTTTATGCTCAAAGGAGCTGACTCCTTTTATATGATTAGAAAGAATCACGTGCACTAGCTAGCTAATAGGTTTACTTGTCAAGTTGAGGGTCCTTTGACTATTAGCATGCTAAGCGAGGCATGCCAAGTGGCCCGTAAACCATAGTTCACGGGTGAGCTCCCTCAACTACTACTACTACTAGCTAAGGTCGATATGGATATACCGACAGTTAATAATCGACGGAAGTTCGAAGTTTAAAAAAAAAGTAATCGATTTACTTAATAATTAAAGAATCAATCGAGTCGTAGTTTTAATATACTATTCTTAAGCGAATAGAATAATCAAACGCGGCTACGGACTAATTAAAAACGCATTAAATAAGCTTAAAAGCACCGACTAAATTGCGCAATTGCTAGCCGTTTTATTCGCCGACCGCACTTCAATGCATACTTTTACCGGATTCACCTTTTTTTATATAATATACGGCAAAAAAGCAATGCTTTCGATTAAAACTCGAATTTAATTTTAAGCTACGTTATTTTAAAAACTAATAATTAATCGTATTAAGCTTATCGAGTTAAAAGCACGTTAGTTTCGAATGCGAGACGAAGATGCTACGAAAGCTATACTTAAGAAAACCCGCTGCCGTTAAAAAAAAAAGATGCTTTTAATAATAAAAAGAACCTTCGAATCAAACTTTTAAAAGTAAGTGACTTAGTCTTTAAGCACGACTCGATACGTAAAGTAGATATGTTTAACGTTAAGAAGCTAGATTTTCGATAGCTTAACTTTTATTAAATTTCGTCGGTAAATATAAAAAAATATTATAAATTGAAAGAGCTAAAAGAAAACGAAGCTTTGCTAAACGGAATATTTGCTAGCAATCGATTAAAAAAGTTTTACGTGCGATACACTTTCGAAGCGTTATTACTTCGCTTTAAGCTTTAAACAAAAAGATCTTTAGAACAGCTTTTATTAAATAAAATAGCCGAGTCCGGCTTTTAAATCAAGCGCTTAAATAAATTTGTTATTCGATTATTTGGCTTTACGAAAAAGCAACAAAGCTAATACGCAAGAGTCTTTATAAGTAATAATAAAAAAGCAATAGAAAGTAATTAAATCATAAAGGCATAATTATACGTAAAGAAAAGACGAGTTTAGATTTGATTTTTGATTTTTTTCTTTATTTAAGTTTAGTTTTCTTTTTTTTTTTTTTTATATTTTTTTTATTTCCTTTTTTATATTAAAGAGCTTTACGTCATCATACTTATATGCTCTCGATCTATTATATACAAGCATATTATATATATAAAGCGGACTCTATTCGAAGGCTAATTAAGAAAAGCATACGAAAAATCTATTGCATTAATTACTTAGCAAGCTGCCGATACGCGATAAAAACCCTTCCGACTTTATAACTCAAAGCTAAGTGGAATAGTGCAAGAGCCTTTCGCAACACCTTAAGCATTGCTCTCACCTTTCGAAGTCTTACCGATATTGCTACGACTCGAACCCTTCGAAGAATCACCGGTATTACCGCGATTAAAAGCCTAGCGAGCACTTCGGCGGAGCTTTTTCGTAGTAAAAAGTGCTAACGATTGCGAAGATAAAGATAAGCAAGTCGAAGACTTTTCGGCAATCTATCGCAATCAAATCGAAAAAGAATTATAAAAAGTTCGTAATATATACTTACGCGATTAAAAAAGTTACTTAATAAAGTATTATTTCGATCTATTGCAATTAAGATTTAACGCAGTAAGTTTAACGAAGCTAGATCGACGGTAATAGCGGCGGCAAATAAGCGTAACGCCGAAACGAAACTTAAGCTAGCTAAAGGACTTTTAGCATTAACGGCGGCAAAAGAAGCAGCGGCGATACAAGCTCGAAGAAAAAAAGAAGCATTACTAATACGAAAAGCAAAAGCGCGGCGGGTCTTTATAAAAAGGTTATTTATAATTATACTCTTACGAAAAACGTCGTCGGCCGTCTTAATTCTTTTATTTATAGCCGTTATCGCATCTATTAAGACTATGCCGGCATTAACGACTTTTGCAAAGAGCTATCGAATCGGAGTCAAAACGAGTATAAGATAAAAAGTAAGATAACTTACGAAAATGCAAGTTGATTTAATAGCACGGCAACGCTTGCATTTAATAGATTTATCGAAAAAGAAAATGCATCGACTCGTAATATTATCGATAATTCTATTTGCGTAGTTTACGCACCGAAAGCAAATCGAAAACATAATAATAAAAGATAAAGTTAATAAGTAATAATGCTAAAAAAAAAATAAAAAAGTATAAGATTAATATAAAAAGAAAGTACTGTTTATAGCAAGACCTCGAGTATATACTGCCGCTTTTGTTTTCTTTATTACGTTATCGCTTTAAGCCTTGCGCTATTATCAATTCGGCAATGCGTTACCACTTGACCGCTTAAACCGGCGCACGCTTATTTTAACGATAATACTAACGCTCGAGTTAATATTATTCTTATAATTAAATAAAAGTATTATAAAAGATATAAAAAAGAGTTAGACCCGAAGAATTATCTTGCATTTTCGTTGCTATTTTTATCTTTTTTATTATATTATATACGCTTTATATTAATACCGATCCGGCGATGCATTATTAAGTAATACTTTAAAACCATATTGCGATCGTACAATTCGGCTATATGCTCGTCTTGCAAGCATAACTTTATCACCTTAATAAAAAGTGATTCGAAAGCGAGTCTGATTCGAAAAAGAGACGTATATAATAAAGTTAAAGCTTTGTATTTGTTTTATTTATATATATAATACTAATGCTAAGCACCTTTGTTACGTAAGTGCGCTATATGCTTTAGCCTTGCTAAGCACGTGGTCAAGTCACGTACAAGCTCTTATATAAACGAGTAATTGGTTCTTCTTTAAACTAGCACCACATTATTATATAATATAATACACGTACTTACAATACGCATTCGAGTATCTTTCGATCGTCTTCCTTTTCCTTTCTTATTCACTTACGATTCTATTATAGTTATATTCACATATATCTTTTGATTTGACTTTGGGTATATGTCGGAGCTCTTCCCTTCCACAATATATAAAAAAAAAAGATTTAAAATTAATAATCAGCTTATGCTAGCCGACCACTTTATATAAGTCTTTATCGTTTGCAACTCCGTTTAATACTTGCATCTAATAATCTTTTTTAGCCTTGCGTATAGCGTTGCGAAAATGCTTAATCTCGTTCGTTAAGATACGATCGATAAAGTTTTAACGCGCTTCGATATATTCGTAATAAGCCCGTTTAACCTTCGGAATCTATTAAAAAGCTATCTTGCTTATATCTCGACAAAGTATACCGACGGCTTTAACTGCATTCTTAAAGATTTTTACGAAAGCTAAAGCACTTCTTTTAATTTATACGGAATCGTAAAAACTCGAAAAGTTAAAAAAAGTATTTATGCCGTTGCGTATAAAGTGTTCGAACTTATCTATATCTTTATCCGCTATTTTCTTATAAAACTAATCTACCGGCACACGCTTTTTTCTCGAGATCGTAATAATTAAAATCTAATAGTTTAAAGTGCTATGCAAGTCTTCTTTTATCACCGTAATAGCGTGCGGTATATTTGAAAAAATAAAGTTTAAAACGTAGCCGAGCTAATATATAAGTTTTTTTAACACGCCGATAAAATCTATGCCGCTCGTTATAAACTAATCCGCAAGATCCTTTCTTCGATAAACGGTCCGAACTCTTAGTTTAAACATCTCGTATTGCATATTAAAGTCCTTTCTTATTAAGCACTTATAATTAAAAGTAAAGTATAAAACGTAATCGATAACCTTATTAATAATCGGTTGCTTATAAGCGTTAAAGATAATATATTTATTAACGTCGATTTAAAGCATATCTTTACTTTAAATCGATCGTCGCTACTTTATATAAAATCCAATTCCTTTGCGAATATATATAAAGACCTAAAGCCTTTCGGCTTCGAAGTTATTCTTCGAAGTTCTTTATAAATCTATTAAAAAGTAAATATCAAAAGCGAAATATATTTATATTTTTATATTAAAGTAAGTAATTAGTTTTTACACGCATATTACATCTATTTTATACTTTTGCATTAAAGAAATTATAATCTAGTAATTAAGTATAAAGCGTCTTATATTAGCTTATCCGACGTGTATATCGAGCTTAAACCGTGTCGTATAGCCGTGACCGGTTCGTATCGATATATTACTTATTAAGTAGATTAAGAAATAAGTTCGTCTTTTAAGTTCGCGTCCGCGTCCGTTAAAAATAAGATCTTAAGCTTAACCTTAAGTTTTTGCTTAACTACTTTATAACTTCTTTAAGCTTTTAAGCGACTATTAAAAATAAAGATAAGTATCGAGGTCATGCGTTCGTATTCCGTTACTTTTTGTTTTGCGACGCGCTTGCGCGTTGCTAAAGCTTTCGCCGTATTAATATTTATAATATTAATTGTTTCCGAGCTTTATGCTTAGCGCAATAGATATGCCGAGATGTTTGTATTAAAAGTGCTATTACTACTAATAATAATAGTAATAACGCTGCTTATAAGAGCTACGGGTATAAAGCATAAAGTATTATTACGTGCGTGCTTTTCTTTATAGTTTTTAACGCTAACTCGTCGAATAACCGCGAGCTTTTTCTTTATAAGCCGTATCAGTTTGCCGTCTTTTTTATGCGAGATAATAAAGCAATTTTAATGCTCGGCTTTAAAAGAGCTATAATAATTCGCGCACTTCGCCGGCGCTATGCAATCGCTATAAGCTAGGCCGTCGTGCTAATCGATTTTTTAGCTACATTTGCTATAGCGAAGGTATCGAATACATTTAATAAAGTTGCAATATCTTTAGCATCTTAAATCGTATCTCGTAATCTTGTATTTCTTTTTAATTAATTTAGCCGTGTCTCTTATATTAAAAAAGCGGAAAGGCTTTACTTCTTTTAAAAAAGAGACGACCAAAGTCATAATAACGTTAAAAGCTTTAAGGTCGACGCTTTTATCGCCGATTTTAATTTCGATTAGCGTTTATCTCGTTTATACAATTACTTTATCGAAAACAAAGTCTTTAATTAATATTAATTCTAGCTCGCCGTTCTTATTAAAAACGTATATAAAATAAAAGATATAACAAACCGCGTAATTATACTAAAGCTATAATATCTCGATTTTAATCGCGAATAAAAGACGCTTAACCGTTTCTTTTTCTTCTTAGCTAATAAAAGTATTACGTATTTATAAGTCTTTAATCAAAAGTAATTATCTAATCTAAATCGCGTATATTTCGATAATAAAGTCTATCGTAAAATCGTAAAAAAAGTCGATTAGCGCTTTGCGCAAAGCATAAAGATACTAAAGTCGATTGCGCTTAGCTTCGTTTATAATTATAACGAAGATTCGAAAGTCGGGTTTTTCCGAGTATATAAAAGCTAACGATAATAAAGCCTCACTTAAAGATAAGGTTTAATTAGGTCCGCTTTTCTTAGCTAAAGCCTTAGCTTAAAGCTTGGCTTTTATCAAGGTCAAATCGACTCTTCCGGCCGCTGCCTCCGTAAAATTAATAAGAAGAAGTGATAGAAGCGTTTTAATAAAAAGTAAATAAAAAGATTCGCTGCGAATGCGAATAAAAGCAAAGATCTCTTCGCCGGACTTAGCGTAAAAAGCAATAATAATAAAGTTCGTAGATTTCTCGATAATTTTACGAGCAATAGCTTTATCCGCTATGCTTTAAATCGATGCAATAAATTTGTCGTTCATTTCGAAGTATTAAAAGATAATACGTTGCGTATCCGCTTTTTTTTTATTTAAAGCTTTTACTTGCGCTTTTACTTTAGCGTAATTAAAAGTATCGAGCTAGTCTTTAACACTTATAATAAGCTTCGGAAGTACTTGATTATTTATATTTCGTTGCTCGTTTCGAAAACGTTTAATAAAGTTGTAATAAAATATTATTACTTCGTCTAATCGAATGAAGTCGGCCGTAGTATTGCCTCGAAGGCGGCGGTTTAGTGTCCTACCCACTATTTTTCGAGCTATCGAGACGGAAGCAATTCGAAAAGAATAAAGGAGGTCTAAAACGTCAGAAAATGAAATTGTTTGCAAGCCTGGACGGCAAGAAAAGGCCTTATCAAAAGATCCTTCAAATTCAAGAGATGATGTAAAGGTATTAATAAGAGCTGATTTTGCTCGGAATGCTCTTAAGTTTTAACGGGTCCTCTTTTAACGTGTAGCTGCTATTGCTTCGAGTATTATTAAGCCCGATTATGTTTTCAAGGCCGTTGTTGTTGCTACTCGGTCTTGGCTTTTAAGAAACCCGGTTGTAGCTCTTAAGAAAAGGATTTAAAAGCCGCTAAAGTGATTTTGACTCTTTTTATATAATTAGCGTATTGCGTAGCGATTAATGAATTAAAGACGTCGAATACGCTAAAGCGCTTCGTCGTAGCCCTTCGTTAAATTGTATAGCGTAAGTTCGTAATTCCGCTATTTGCTTTGCTATAGCTTTTATATTTCGTTTTATATCTTTTTTCTTTTTTAAAAATTCTTTTCGTAACTTTTAGACTTTTTCTTTTTCTTCTTTCTTGCTTGAAGTCTCTTTTTCTTTTCTTTTTAGACTTCGTAAAAGTAGTAAAGGTAGTTAAGGCGTATTATCTTCGTTGTCCGTAAGGTTTTCGACGGTTTACTTTGATTCGAAGCTTAAAAGTGTTGCTTATTGCTTTTTTATTTCCTTGAAAGTCTATTAGTGCTGCTGCTCGTCGTTTAAGAGCTTGACTATTTTATTAGCGTAACTCTTTTGCTTTAAAAGGCATTATACGCTTTTAAATAGCAAGTGTTCTTTAAAGTTAATAAAAGTAGTAAACTTAAAGCTTCGTTTTGTATTATTTTTTGTTATCGTAAAGCTCGTTTAATCTTAGCGTAAGAAAGCGTGCCGAAATAAGCTTTACAAGTCGTAATCTTTTAGCTTTTTACATTTCGCATCTAAGAAGTTCTTTATTATTGCTTAAGCCGTAATTTTATTGTCGAGCTTTGCGTATAATAGCTCGTTTAAGTTAAATGAAATGCTCGACATCTCGTCGTTTAGTCTTTTCGAAAAGCTTAAAAGTCTTAAGTATAGTGTTTCTTTTAGCTAAATAGCTAAGGGTTCCGTAAGTAGTGATAAGATTCGAAAAGTATAGTACTTCGCTTTTTGTCGGCTAGACTCTTTACTTAAAGGTCTAGTTGCTCGATCGGCTATAGTTGCTGTTTGTTTATGTGTAAGTCGATTTAAATTTGTTTAGGTTGCTATATGTAGCAGGCGCGGCTTTACAGCTTTGAAGGTTGTATAAAAGTGACTTGGTTCGGAATCACTCTTTTATAAGAATAAAGAACTCGATAGTATAAGCAAGCGACTTGATACGGAATCGCTTTTCCGTTGTAAAAAGAGAGAGGTATCGTAATAAAAAGTATTCTCGCTATAAAGTCTTAGCTTCTTTGTGATTAATTACTTAATGGTAAATCAATCATTGATTAGTGTTAGATTGCTTTTAAGCGATTAAGAATATATTCGTAAGGTCGTAACGTTCGTTAAAGTACTTGCAATTGCAAAACACTCGGTTGATAAAGTATTTGAATTCTGTTTACTCCTTAAGACTTAAAGGAGCTGATTCTTTTTATAAGATTAAAAGGAATCACGTGCACTAGCTAACTAATAAGCTTACTTGTTAAGTTGAAGGTCCCTTAATTGCTGACATGCTAAGCGAGGCATGCTAAGTGGCCCGTGAACCATGGTTCACGGGCGAGCTTCCCCAACTATTACTACTAGCTAGCTAAGGTCGATATGGAGATACCGACACAAATAACTTCTTTATAAAGACCCGCCGCGCTCTTGCCTTTCGAGTTAGTAATGTGGAGGGGAAGAGCTCCGACATATACTTAACGTCAAATCAAAAGATATATGTGAATATAGCTATAGTAGAATCGTAAGTAAATAAAGAAGGAAAAAGAAAACGATCAAAAGATACTCGAATATATACTATAAGTACGTGTATTATATTGTGTAATAATGTAGTGCTAGTTCAAAGAAGAACTAACTACTCGTTTATATAAAAGCTTGCACGTGACTTAACCACGTGCTTAGCAAAGCTAAAGTATATAGCGCACTTACGTGACAAAAGTGCTTAGTATTAGTATTATATATATAAATAAAACAAATACAAAGCTTTAACTTTATTATATACGTCTTTTCTTCGAATCAAACTCGCTTTCGAGTCACCTTTTATCAAGGTAGTAAAGTTAAGTTTGCAAGACGAGCATATAGCCGAATTGCACGGTCGCAATATAATTTTAAAGTATTATTTAATAATGCATCGCCGGATCGGTGTTAATACGAAGCGTATATAATATAATAAAGAAGATAAGAATAGCAACGAAAATGCAAGATAATCTTTCGGATCTAATTCTTTTTTATATTTTTTATAGCACTTTGATTCAATTATAAAAACAATATCAACTCGAGCGTTAGTATTATCGTTAAAATAAGCGTGCGCCGGTTTAAGCGGTTAAGTAGTAACGTACTGCCGAATCGGTAATAGCGCAAAGCTTAAAGCGGTAACGTAATAAAGAAAACAAAAGCGGTAATATATACTCGAAGTCTTGCTATAAATAATCAACTTTCTTTTTATATCAACTTTATATTCTTTTATCTTTCTTTTAACACTTATCATCTATTAACCTTTTTTAATTATTATATTTTCGATCTGTTCTCGATGCGTAAGCTACGCAAGCAAAACTATCGATAATATTACGAACCGATACATCTTCTTTTCCGACACTTTTATTAAATGCAAGCGCTATCGTGCTATCAAGTCAACTTGCATCTTCGTAAGTTATCTTACTTTTCGTTTTACACTCGTTTTAACTCCGATTCGATAGCTTTTCGCAAAAGTCGTCGATGCCGATATAGCTTTAATAAATGCAATAACGGTTATAAATAATAAAACTAAGTCGGCCGATAAGGTTTTTCGTAAAAGCACAATTGCAAATAACTTTTTTATAAAGACCCGCCGCGCTTTTGCCTTTCGAGTTAGTAATGCTTTTTTTTTTCTTTAAGCTCGTATCGCCGCTGCTTCTTTTATCGCCGCTAATGCTAAAGGTCTTTTAACTAGCTTAAGTCTCGTCTCGGCGTTACGCTTACTTGCCGCCGCTGCTACCGCCGATTTAGTTTCGTTAAATTTGCTACGTTAAATCTTAGCTATAATAGATCGAAACAATACTTTGTTAAATAACTTTTTTAATCGCGTAAATGTATATTGCGAGCTTTTTGTAATTCTTTTTCGATTTAATTACGATAAGTTGCCGAGAAGTCTTCGTTTCGCTTATCTTTATCTTCGCAATCGCTAGCTCTTCTTGCTTCTTTTGCGAAAAAGCTTCGCTAAAGTGTCTATTAAGCTTTTAATCGCGATAATACCGATAATTCTTTTTCGCGAGGTTTTAACCGTAGCAATACTTGTAGTTTTTTAAAAGGTTCGAGTCGTAGCAACATTAATAAGTTTTTAAAAAGTGAAAGCAGTGCTTAAAGTACTACGGAAAGCTTTCGCACTATTCTATTTAATTTTAAGTTATAAAGTCGAAAGAGTTTTTATCGCGTATTAGCAGCTTGCTAAATAATTAATATAATAGATTTTTCGTATGCTCTTTTTAATCAGCTTTCGAATAAAGTCCGCTTTATATATATAATATGCTCGTATATAATAGATCGGAAGCATATAAGTGTAATAACGTAAAGCTTTTTAATATAAAAGAAGAAATAAAAAAAGTATAAAGAAAAAAACAAAGAAAATCAAATTTAAATGAAGAAAAAATTAAAAATCAAATTTAAACTCGTTTTCTTTTTACGTATAATTATGCTTTTATAATTTAATCATTTTTTATTGCTTTTTCGTCACTGCTTATAAAGACTCTTACGTATTAACTCCGTTGCTTTTTTATAAAGCTAAGTAATCGAATGACAAATCTATTTAAGCGCTTAATTTAAAGGCCGGACTCGGCTACTTCATTTAATAAAAGCTGTTTTAAAAATCTTTTTGTTTAAAGCTTAAAGCGAAGTGAAAACGCTTTAAAAGTATATCGTACGTAAAACTTTTTTAATCGATTGCTAGCAAATATTTTATTTAATAAAGCTTCGTCTTTTTTTAACTTTTTCAACTTGTAATATCTTTTTATATTTATCGTCGAAATTTAATAAAAGTTAAGCTATCGAAAATCTAGCTTTTTAACTTTAAACATATCTATTTTACGTATCGAGTCGTGCTTAAAAATTAAATCACTTACTTTTAAAAGTTTAATTCGAAAGTTTTTCTTATTATTAAAAGCATTTTTTCCTTTTAAATAGCAGCGGGTTTTTTTAAGTATAGTTTTCGTAGCGTTTTCGTTTCGCATCCGAAACTAGCGTGCTTTCAATTCGATAAGCTTAATACGATTAATTATTAGCTTTTAAAATAACGTAACTTAAAATTAAATTCGAGTTTTAATCGAAAGTATTGCTTTTTTACTATATATTATATAAAAAAAAGTGAATCCGATAAGAGTATGCATCGAAGTGCGGTCGGCGAATAAAACGGCTAGCAATTGCGTAATTTAATCGATGCTTTTAAGCTTATTTAATACGTTTTTAATTAATCCGTAGCTGCGTTTTATTATTTTATTCGCTTAAAAATAGTATATTAAAACTACGATTCGATTGATTCTTTAATTATTAAGCAAGTCGATTACTTTTTTCTTAAACTTTAAACTTTCGTCGATTATCAACTAAAAGAAAATCTTATAGCGGTAAATAATGTTTTCTTAAATAAACTTAGCTATCGAAAGCGAGTCTCGAGTCTAAATCGCTTTCGCTTCGACTTATCTATTTATATTATTTTTAATAATAATTAAATAGCTTTTGCTATTGCGTGCAAGTAAATAAATAATTTCGATAGCTTAGCGTTCTATTAAGCTATTAAATCGGATAAAATGCAATAGTTCTTCGAGCTTATTAGCTGCTCGATGCTAGCATTTTTTATAAATCTTAACGAATCGTTTAACGTTTATATAATATTTATTTTAAAAGTAGCGTTAAAAAACACGATAATAAATTAATTTACAGCTTTTATAACTATTTTTATCGTAATAAGCCGTAATAATATTCGTTTTAATCGAAATTTTATCGATTATTAATCGAAAAAAAAAGCTTTTCGTCGAAAGTTTTTAAAGCTTTTTATCGTTCATTTTATACTTAATAGCTTTTTTTTTTAACTTATAGCATTCTATTTTATTTAAGTCTTTAAGTTTTCGTAAAGTCGTTAAGAAAGTAATTATTCGAATTGATTTCGAAAAGTATTTAATTAAGTTTAAAAAGCTTTCGTAATCGTAATCGTTATTAAACTCGTTTAAATTTGTATTCTCCGCTTCTTTTAAGCGTTAAAACATATTTTTAAAAATAAACTAGCGAATATCTATTAAAAGATCCGTCGAAAGTCTTACGGGCGCAACCTTTAGGTGTAGCAACCGAGTGCACTCGGTTGCAACACCTTACTTACACTTTACTTACACTTTAACGTTTTAATGTAGCAATTGAGTGCACTCGGTTGTAAATCGAATACTCGGTGTATACTTGGTTGTGGTTCGGATAACTTTAAAAACGTGTAGTCGATTTATAATCGAGTGAACACCGAGTACTCGATTTACAATCGAGTGCACTTAGTTGCTATACTTAATTATCTTATTATTCGCTCTTATTAATACTTCGTTATTATTACTAACACTTCGCTGTTACTTATCTTATCGCTATTAACACTTCGCTGCCACTTACCTTATCGCTGCTACTTACTTTATCGCTATTAATACCTCGCTATTAACACTTCGCTGTTATTTACTTTATCGCTATTAACACTTCGCTGCTATTTACTTTATCGTTACTAAAACCTCGCTGCCACTTACTTTATCGCTATTAATACTTCGCTACCACTTACCTTATCGCTATCAACACTTCGCTACTACTTACTTTATCGCTGCCACTTATTTTATCGCTATTAACACTTCGCTGCTACTTACTTTATCGCTATTAACACTTCGCTGCTACTTACTTTATCGCTATTAATACTTCGTTATTATTTACTTTATCGCTACTAATACTTCGCTGCTATTTACTTTATCGCTACTAACACTTCGCTGCTACTTACTTTATCGCTACTAACACTTCGCTGCTATTTATTTCATCGTTATTAACACTTTATCAACCTGTTAATTCAAAAGAATCAATTTTGTTATTATACGTATTCTATTAGCTAATTACATAAATATACTAACTTATTTTTAAGATTTTTTTTATTTTATTTATATCTTCCGTTTATTAGACAAGAAACAAAGTAATCTTTTGCGTATCGCAAAGCAAAGAGCTTGAATAGCGATTTAATACGTGATATCCGTTAAACTTTTACATTTAATATATTATCTTTTATTAAGTCTCTATCTTTCGTATCTATTCTTTTAATATATAAACTAACGACGAATACGTATAAAATCCTTTAGAATTGAGCTACACAAAATTGATTAATGCGATACGTATTATTTTTATCGTTATTATCGTTTGCATTTTTTATATAAAAGCAAAAATCGCTAATATTAAAGGTTCGCCGACGGCTATTCGAAAACGTGCAAGACAATCGCTTATACTATATAATCTTGTTTTTGCGATTGAATACGATAATATTGCGTATATTATATTCTATTTAATTAGTCAGTTAGAAAAGCTATTACTAAGAGAAAAGGGGGTGTTAGACCAAGAGAGGAAAACAAAAGGAAGGACAAAAAGAAAGGGGGGGAAAGAAAAGAAGGTGTAGCCACCTTTATAAAACGCAATCTTTAAGTGTTTAAGAAACTCTTTAAAAGTAGTATTTAATATGTTAATATCTCTGCTTATATGTAATTACCTCTCCGCAATTGTTCTTAAAGCGCTGTATCTTTTTGTATCGATATTGACTTTGATATGCTATTGTGTATTTAAAGTCGATTTTTTTAGCTTATTAATATCATTATCTATTCGTTCGTAAAGAAAGATAAAACTTTAAACGAGTCGTGAGCAATGATCTTAAATAATATGCAATAGTCTATTTAGTTTTAAATACGTTTCTTTTTAAGCTTTAGCGAAACCGAGTTTAAAAGATTATTAGACAACGTTTTTAAAAAACAAATACGCTATTAAGTTAAGAAGCGCTGCGATATTAGCTTAACCTTTTTAATTATTATATATATTATTAGCTATAACAAAATAAAATAAAGATTTTTTACTTATGTTTAAGTTCTTTAGATAATACGTTGCCGTTTATAATATAAGCGTATTTATTTGCAATATCGGCTAAATAAAAACCGATATAATAATTAAGCAAATTAAAGATCTTTTGCTACTTGGTTAACTTTTTGCAAAAGGCAAGGCGGATATCTTTATTCTTATCTTCATCTTTATCTTTATCTTTATCTTTATCTTCGTCTTTATCTTCGTCTTTGTCTTCGTCCGCTTTTATTTTCTTTATATTAATTAAGCTAAGTATACTTTTTTCGTTCTCGTTATTATAAAATGCTTAGCTTACTTGCTTTGCGCTACGAACTAAGATATTATAAGTTTTACGCGACTTTCGCAATAATAAACGCATGATATCTAGCGATATATAAAAAGCTTTAATACTAGTTTTGCAAATTATTACGGCTATATATTTGAAAAAGCGTATTAGATTAAACACCGAAAAGTATTCCTTAAAGATGCGAAAGAAAGAATTAAAATATAAAAGCTTATATTAAGACTTTTTGCCGCGATAACGAAAGATAAAAGGAATAAAGATTAAAGCTCGGCTTGTTTCCGATAAAGACTACGAAAACAAATGAAGAAGAGATTGAATCCGAACTTAATTAAAAGGAAATAAAAAGTCTTGTATAGCTTAAATAAAACCTTTAGAACCGTGTTTCGTAAAGATGTTATAAAATAATAGCTTAAAAAGTATCTTGCTTATTTTTTTTTATTTCGAGTAAAGTGCGTCGTAAGCTTTGCTAAGTATAAGATTAAATGCTAGAACAAGAAGTAAGATATCGAGATCATCTTTTCGTATATTATAACCGAAAAAAAAATCCGATCTTTTTTTATCGTTATTAATATCTTAGTTAATTTTGCGAATGAAAACCGTATCTTAATAATAGCGCGATATAATATCGAAATCAAATTCGTAATCTTTTCGCTTTTGCGATTGAGTATAATAAGCTTTGCATTTAAAAACAGCGTTGTATCGTATAAACTTAAAGTTATTAGCTTGTTATAGTATGTCTTTTAAAAAGATAATAAAAAAAGCTTTTATTAGCATATCTTTGTCTTTAACGCGCACGGTGACCCTTTTTGCTAGTCGATTTAGCTTTGATCGAAGATTAGCTATTATATTAAATATAAGAGCACCGTAAAGACCGAGACTTAATATAAGATTGTTTTTAAAGCGCTTTCGTTTATCGTATAAAAGCTCGGCGGGAATAAGATAAAAGCCTTTGATAGACTTATAATTAGTCTTATAGATACCGAAGTCGTTTATAAACAATGTAAATAGAATTGAAATAAAAGAAAAATGAGCATTAAAGGCAGCTGGAGCACCAAGGGCAGCTGGAGCACTAAAGGCAGCTGGAGCATTAAGGGCAGCTAAAGCACCAAAGGCAGCTAGAGCATTAAAAGCAGCGAAGTTTTTTAATATCTTTCGTTCGTATATATGTATTTTTAGTTTAGCTCGAATTAAATGTATTTCTTTTATCGGTATTAATATGCTTCGATTTAAACTTAATATATACTTAATATAATAATCAAACTCGAGTAGGTCTAATATATCCGTTTCTTTCGTGCTATCGTATTTTTATTTAATATCAATTTCCGTTCGATAAGCAATTGCATTCGATAATACTTCGAATGACTCGTAAAAGACAATAAGCTTTCGATAATCTAAAGCAATATTTATATCGAAAAGCAGCTCTCGCTAAAGTGCAACGCTTTGCAATATAATCATTATATTTTTAACGTTTATTATAAGATTGATAATCCGGTGTTTTTTGCTAATAAAAGTGATACGTCCTTTAGAAAAGCTATTGATAAGCTTTATTAATTTAATAATGTCATTAAGTAATATAATATTCTCGTTTATATCTTTTGCAAAGTCGCTAGATGTAGTTATTGCAGAAGAACTTTAAGCTTTAAAATAGTAAAACTCGTAAGGGTGGTTAACGTATTATATTATTTTTAAATGTATATTGTTTATAATAACACTAGCTCGGACGAGGTAAATGATCAAGTCTATTAAATCGTATTAATAATGCTATGTTTTACGCACGATGTATATATGCTTAGTTTTGCTTTTTTGTCTTTTTGCGAGGATAGCTTGCTTTTTTAATATAATAGTAATTGGCTTTCTTAAAAGACGCAATAATAGTAGTTAAGCACGCACTTGACGCTTTAAAGTATCGACTCGCAACGGTAATTAAAGTATTGGTTATCTATCTTTATTCATAAGTCTTTTAAATATAATATTCGAAGCTATTATAAATAATTATCGAAGCTGAATATACTCCGTGCGTAATATCGAGTTCTTTTCGTATTATAGCTCGAATGCTAAATGAAATAAAGATATAAGATCTTTTAAAGCAAGAATAGCGATAAACTTTATATCGAAAAGGTCTTCGGATATTAAAAGTGAAGATGATAATAGTAATTATAGATTTATATAATCGATTTTAAAGTTTCGAAGTCGAAATATATCGAAGTCGAACGTATTTAATATTTTTTTTTTTCGTCCGGTGCAATTATAGCGTCTTGTATATATATATATTAGCATATGATATAAAGTATATAATACGGAATTAAATATATTATCGTAAAACTCTTAAAGCTCGTTATCCGTCTTAACTTTTGTATCGCTTTTATATTTATTGCTATTAGCTTTATTTAATATATTAACGTCACTTTTTTTTTCGAAATATAACTTTAATTCGTCCGAAGCTAAAGTAAAAGATGCTGCAGATTCGTGTTTAAATAAAGCAGAATCGAAAGATGCTAGGTCAAACGCGTTGTATTGCGTAAGCAACGGTGAGGACTTAGCAGATAACGTAATAAGTATAAGAGAGACTAAGGACGAAGATAAAGACGAGGATTTTAAGGATTCCGATTTAGATTTAATATGCTTTTGCTATACGATTAATTAAAACGTATTAAAGCGTCGAAGCATATCGTAATTATTAAGAGAAGTGATGCTGGTGATAGCGTTGCTAATAATAGTGTCGGTATATCCATATCGACCTTAGCTAGTAGTAGTAGTAGTAGTAGTAGTAGTTGGGGAAGCTCACCCGTGAACCATGGTTCACGGGCCACTTGGCATGCCTCGCTTAGCATGTCAGCAGTCAGAGGACCCCCAACTTGACAAGTAAATCTATTAGCTAGCTAGTGCACGTGATTCCTTCTAATCGTATAGAAGGAATCAGCTCCCTTGAGCCTTGGGGAGCAGACAGAATTCAGATACCTTATCAACCGAGTGTTTTGCAATTGCAAGTACTTTGACGACCGTTACGACCTTACGAATATATATTCCCAATCGCTTAGAAGCAATCCAACACTGATCAGTGGTTGATTTACTACTAAGTGATCAATCACAAAGAAGCTAGGAATACTTTATAGCGAAGATACCTTTCATTACGATACCTCCCTCCTTCTACAACGGAAGAGCGATTCCGTACCAAGTCGCTTTCTTACACCCCGATACCTTTACCTTACAACGGAAGAGCGATTCCGTACCAAGTCGCTTCTTATACTACCGATTTTCCCTTATTCTTACGGAAGAGTGATTCCGAACCAAGTCACTTTTATACAACCTTCAAAGCTATAGAGCCGCGCTTGCTATATACAGCAAACCCAACTAACACGATCGATCTACGTACGAGCAGACAACAACTATGGCCGATCGAGCAACTGGACCTCCAGGTAAGGAGTCCAGCCGACAAAGAGCAGTAAAGTATTATACTCTTCGAGTCTTATCACCACCTACGGAACCCTTAGCTATTCAGCCAAAAGGACTACTATACCCAAGACTCTTAAGCCTCTCGGAAGGACCAAACGACGAAATGTCGGGCATCTTATTTGACTTAAACGAGCTACTATACGCAAGGCTAGACAATGAGATCACGGCTCGAGCGATAATGAACGACTTCTTAGATGCGAAGTGTAAAAGGCTAAAGGATTACGACTTATAGAGCTTATTCCGGCACGCTTTCTTACGCTAAGATTAGACTAGTTTTACAATGACGAAAGACAATACGGGACGAAGCCTTAAGTTTGCTACCTTTATTAGCTTTAAAGAACACTTGCTGTCTAAAGGCGTATGGTGCCCTCTAAAGCAAAAGGGCTACGCTAATAAGATGGTCAAGCTTTTGAACGACGAGCAGCAACACTAATGGACCTTCTAGGAAATAAAAGAGCAACAGGCAACACCTTTAAGCCTCGATTCAAAGTGGACCGAAAACCTTACGGACGACGAAGATAATACGCCTCAACCACCTCCACCACCCTTACGAAGTCCAAAAGGGAAAGAAAGGGAAGAGGAGGAAGAGATTCGGAAGTTACGCGAAGAGTTTGCGAAAGAGAAGAAGGATATAGAGCAAAATATAAAGGTAATAGCAAGGCAAATGGCGGAATTACGGACTTACGCTATACAATCTAATAAAGAGCTACGACGAAGCACTTTAGCGTACTCGACGCCCTTAATTCATCAATCGCTACGCAATACGCCAATCATACAAGAGCCAAAATCACTTCAGCGGCTTTCAAACCCTTTTCTTAAAGGCTACACCCAGTTTTCTGAAAAGCCTAGACCGAGTAGCAACAAAAATAGTCTTGAGATCATCATCGAACCAAACAACACTCGAGGCCACGAGAGCTACACGCCAAAAGAGGACCCGCTAAAACCTAAAAGCATTCCGGACAAAATCAGCTCTCGCCAAAGACAGCGTGCAGATTTCCGTGCTTAACCTTAACAACTCGAAAAGGGGATCCAGCACCCTCGAACGTATCGACAAGCTCCTTAGATCCCTTAATAAGCTACGTATCGATAAGAGGGATATTAAAGGTATGAGGATCGCTAAAAGCGCGCTTAAAGGTACGGATATCACTAAGCTGGAGCTTTAGCCGGTGACCCAAATAGCTCTAGCGATCTTGACGATAACCGACGAAAGGGAAACGAAGGAGATTAGCAAAGAGATCGAGGCTACGGATACGGAAGGGGTAGGAACAGGCCCTTTAGACTACCAAAGGGATTCGGAAACGGACCTTTAAGGGACCCCGGATTCGGAAATGAGCCTTTTAAGGACCTTAGAAGAGGACGGACTACCGGCAACTATATCGGTAACCCTTTACCGATCAGACTATTGGCCAAGCACAACACGCTTGCGTACGGCACTCCAGGCGCTCTTGACGATAATAGTAACGATTTCTTTAAGCTAAGAGCAACTAACTTTCATTTAAGAGCAAAGGAGTTAGCTTTGTTTGCAAGAAGCTTTCTTAAAGAACTGAAGTATTCGAAACTCGACGATAACTTTAAGACTTAATTAAGTATTTTCGCTAACCAAGCAAGTCGGTACGGCTTGACATCCGACGACTATTTAGCAGCGTTCTTAATTATGCTTACGGGAGAGGCTATAACCTTTTATTACAATCATGTGATAAAAGCCAGGCTTCCGACGTTTAAAGCAAACGCTATTGCTATAAAGGACCACTTCGAGACTAACCATCGGCGGCAAGCAAAATACGACCGCTAAGAGGAAATTTCGCTAGATTTAGTCAAGAAAGAGAATCTAAGGACCTCGCTTAACGAGTGCTTTGAAAAGCTCGCTAAAGAGCTTAAAGGCATTCAAAGCTCTTTACGACCAGGTTTAAAAGACGATCGAAGTCTTGCTGACAAGCTGTATTCAGCTTATAAAAACGTGCTAAAGACTACGATTGCACGAATGAACCCTGCGTTTACCTTTACCGCCGCAGTTGCCGACATCCGCCGAGCAATTGCATTTGCAACTAAGACCTCCCGACCCGCCAAAGCGAGTAGAGCTTACGCGAGTTCTAGCGAGCCACACGATCACACCTGCTCTTAGCACAACACTTTAAAGGCTGACTCCGATTTAGACGAGGAATACGAATGCTTTATTCAAGACCGCCAATACTTCGAAAGTAAGAAAGCTGCCAAGGCTACTAAGGGTAAGAAAAAGTGTTTTGTTTGCAAAAAGCCAGGTTGCTAAAGCATTAACCACACCCTCGACGAAAGGAAGGCATCCGTCGCCAAGTTCTAAGCTTTTAAAGACGCAAAAAAAGTAACGAGAAGCAAATTTTCTTAATACGTAGCGTCGATCGAAGGCTAGCTACTTGTATCTACGGAAGAATTCGATCAGTTCATCGCAAGCTTATTAAACGAGCCACTCGAATCGAGCAGCTACGCTAACATATCGGAAGGTTTTGTGACTACTTACGGCACCTTTGACGCTGACGAAGTATATAAACAGCTAGAGATTCAAACGGCATTCCACGCCTTTACTAGCCAAGTAAAGACTTAAAAGATGCTCGGGCAAGATCCGCGTGTGCCCGCAAGTAAAGCAGAGACTTACATAGCCTTTAAGTACTCTGAAAACGTGTTTATAAGCCTTATGATTGACAGCGGAGCAGCCAATTTCTTTACCGCTGGCTTGCCTTAGCTACGAGCACTTTAAAAAAGGTACCTCGAGGTCTAATTAGATACATCTCGAGCAAAGGAGAAGTCCGTCAAATACGGCATCGGCTCTGCTACTTCTATTAAAGCAGTTACCCTAGATACTTCTTTAAGTCAAGTGGAGTTCTACGTTGTAGAAAGCGACGTACTTTTCCTATTCTTATTAGCTGACATAGATAAGCACAAAGTGATCTTAGATAACTTGCGGAACGTGCTAGTCCAAAAGAAGAAGGAAATACTAGTAGTAAAGATGTTTAAGCACGTATGGATGCTATTAAGTAAAGAGCACGCTGCTACTTATTATAATACCGAAAGCGAGACCGTCTATTGCTACTTTACGAAAGAACAATTAAGGATTATCTACAAGCGTTTTGGCCACCTTTTAGCAGGTCGATTTGCTACTGTTCTTAAAAGGGCCGGGCACGAATTTAAGCGAGATTTGCTTTATAACATTTAAAAGTTTTGCCACTATTGCTAAGTATTCGAACGCTTTCCGAAGAGGTTTAGTATCAGACTCAAAGACGATACTGACTTTAATGATACGGTATACGTAGACGTAATGCACTTTGACGGCAAGAACGTATTATACGTCGTTTGCGATTCTATTAATTTTCAGGCCGCCACCTTCTTTAAAAGCATATCCGTATAGCACTTACTTAAAGGATTCAGTCGATGTTAAGTCAATACTTACGTCGGACCCTTTACAAACGTAATGCACGATCTCGGAACCAACTTCAATTCGGCAACGTTCCGAGGTTATCTTAAAAGTATTAGCAGCACTTTAAAGCAGATGCTTGTAAAAGCCTATCATAGCGTCGGGCTAGTAGAACGCTACTACGTCCTTGTGCGACGCGCTTTTAAGATCGTCATAAAGGAGCTTCCAAAAGCTTTAAAAGAGGACCGGCTTTAAATGGCTATCAAAGCCATTAACGATATAGCTGGACTTAATAGCCTAGTTCTTACACTCTTCGTTTTTAAGACCTTACCGAGGTTGACGGAGCAAGATCGACTTGCCGCGTCTACCTAAGAGCGTGCTGCTGCTATTAACAAAGCTATAAAGGAAGTACGAAAATGCTACGCTGCGAGGCAGGTTAAAGACGCGCTTAAGAGGAGGAATAGCCCAATTACGGAGCATACCCTAGACCTCCTTATTAGCTTACGGGTGCTAGTATAGCGGGAAAACCAAAGGTAGAAGGGCCCCTTTCAGCTGCTTGGCAAGCAAGAGCACACGTGCACAATAGCTTGTCCGAGGCCTACGGAATTCAAGTCAACCTTAATAAAACCTTATTACTTTGAAGTTGAAAAGCTGCTAGAGGAGTTGCAAGTACTTGAAGTAGAAGTAGAAGAAGAGATAGAAGAAGAGGTGAAAGATGATCAAAGCGAAAGCGAAAAAGAGCTAGAAATACGAAATTCGCTTAAACCTTAACATTCGCTTAATCCACCGAAGTCGCTTAATCTAAAAAGCTCGCCAAGACTAACAAACAGCCCCCTTAACCTTTAACTTGCTAATCTCTAGAAGTTAATAATACTAATAGTCTAGATACTTTATTAGAAGTACGATCTTAATATCTCGACCGTGCTCGACGAAGAGGAAGGCGATTCTTACGTTTTATTTACCAAAGACTCCGAGGTGTTGATTACCGATAAAGAACGCCGAGACTATGAGCTCTTAGCTAAGCTACGAGCCGAGGGAATCATCAAGAGCTTCGGGGCACTATTTTAAGAGTCTAAAGCAAAGGAATTGGCTGGATTAATAGCCTAAAGCATCTTCTAAGTGATCTCGAGCATCGACTTACGCGCTAAAAGCGTTAAGATTTTCGAATCTAAGTTTGTTAATAAGATCAAAGGCAAGAGAACACCTACGCTATACGAGAAGTCTCGTATAATAGTCCAAGCCTTCTAAGACAAAAGCAAAACGAAAGTACTCACCGAATCACTTACGGTGCAGCGAGCGGGCTAAAGACTTTATTATGCTCTAGCTCTTTCTTTGATAAAAGACTACGAGTGTTAAGTTTATAGCAAAGATATTACTTAAGCTTATACTTAGTTAAGCACGAAGCTCATTCGAATAATCGTCGTGCGACTACTTAAGAAGATCACTTATCGATTCCCTTCCGGCACCTTGTTCTTTATAACTAGCCTTTTGTATAAGATCCCCGAGGCAGAAACGCATTAATATAAGCGTTTTTTAAAGCATTTCACGAACAACTTCGAGATAAAGCAATCGAGCTTTGATTCTTGCTTCTTTATATCAACTAACAAAGATCAGCTAAGAATAGCTGCTTTACAAACGGATGATGTTCTTATAGTTGTCAATCTAGCTATAAAAGCAAAGGAAGAGAGAGAGCTGGTCAAATCTAAGCTAAAGAGCAAAGAAATGAAGACCTTTATACACGCCGAACCAATGATTTTCAATAGATGCAAGCTATCCTTAGATAAAGAAGGGTTCGGACTGTCAATTAAGCAAAAGAAGCAGGGTAAAAGGCTTGCAGTGATCAAGCTCGATTCAGCCACACGGGCTAAAGAGTACTTAAAGCAACGTGCCCGAAAAGCGTATTTAGCTACTATTTGCTATTTAAAGGCATCTTGCGCTCTATCAATGGCCGCTTAGCACTAAGAACCGAAGGACGAGGACTACAAAGCCCTTAATAAAGTAATCTAGTAGCTGATCGATCACCCAACTCGAAGGATCTATTACGTGCTTTTAAACCTAAAGACTGCGAAGCTCTTTGTGTTCGTGGACGGAGCGTTTGCTAATAACGCTGACCTCAGCTCTTAGATCGGTTTCGTAGCTATCCTTGGCAATAAAGCTCACGTAAGTGAGAACGAGTTCACTTTGACGAGTAACATCTTACATTAAGTATCACAAAAGTGCAAGAGGGTGACAAGAGCAGTATTAGCCTTTAAGCTATACGCGATGTCCTTAAGTATCGATATAGCTATTGCTATATCGACTACCTTTGCCTAAATCACGGCTTAGCTAAGAATCCTTAACTTCCTCGTAGTCGTGTGCACTGACTCTTACTCGCTTTACGAATGCATAGTAAAACTAAGGACCATTAAGGAGAAGCGTTTAATAATCGATATTATAGCTATTCGAGAGTCATACGAAAAGCGAGAGCTCTCTAAGGTACGCTAGATCGAAGGCAAATCTAACCCTGCTGACGCCATAACCAAAATCGAAGCTAATATTTCTTTGCAAGAGCTAGTTTTGACTAATACCTTGAAGGTGCAAGTCGATGGATAAGTAGAAAGGCCGCTGTAGAAGGAAGAGGGAGATTGTTTTTCCTTTGTTTAATTACCTCTTTTTTTTTTTTTTTCGGTCGATATAGTAGTTGGCAAAGCACTATTTGCCAAAAAAAGAGTTGCCGGTGTCGGTATATCCATATCGACCTTAGCTAGTAGTAGTAGTAGTAGTAGTAGTAGTTAAGGAAGCTTACCCGTGAACTATAGTTCACGGGCCACTTGGCATGCCTCGCTTAGCATATCAGCAGTCAAAGGACCTCCAACTTAATAAGTAAATCTATTAGCTAGCTAGTGCACGTGATTCCTTTTAATCGTATAAAAGGAATCAGCTCCTTTGAGCCTTGAGGAGCAGACAGAATTCAGATACTTTATCAACCGAGTGTTTTGCAATTGCAAGTACTTTGACGACCGTTACGACCTTACGAATATATATTCCTAATCGCTTGGAAGCAATCCAACAAATAGAATTGCTAGTGATAACGTTATTGGTAATAGCGTTGCTAGTGATAGCGTTGCTAGTGATGGAATTATTAAAGGGGTGTTGCTTGAAAGATGTTGCTAGTAAAAGACGTAAGTAATAGCTAAAAAATAATAGTTAGCGCGCGTGAACTATATTACTTATAATAGTAACGGTTTTAGCAATTGATAAAGCTGCAGCTCGTAATTAAAAAAAGAATATAAAGGGTGACGTGCACTTGTGCCGATTTTCCTTAATTATTATGTTGTTATAGCATATAATAATCGTAGTAAATATTATTTAATTATAGCGTTTTATATATATAATATAGCTAGTACTAGTTATATTATTATTATTGTTATTATTGTATTTATTTACGTCGGGCGGGTAGCAAGCGAAGCCTGCCGCCTTAAGACCTTTTATAAAGTACGGCGACGTGCTAAGCTAAAGAGTTATATATAAAAAGGCCTTAGAAAGCAATTCAAAATGCTGTAGCGAAAGCTACTATCGCATGCGCTTTTCTTTTATAAATAAGATAAATTATATAAAAAGAAACTTTTTATTAAAGGAAAACTATAAAAAAAAGAGTTAAGCAAATATAGATTGCTAAAGCTAGCTAAGAGCGAGCTGTTTACGTCGCGTAGCGACAAGAATCAAAGCCGGACCGAGGTTAGCCGAGTTATATTATTATATAGCGATGAAAAAGCTATTTCTAAACTGCTATAACGCCGAAATAGCAAAGGTATCTTAAATAAGTTTTAATAAAAAAAATACTATAGATTAAAAAGCAAAAAAAATCAAAATACTTATTAATTATTATATACCTTATCGCTTCGAACTTAAAAATTATTTATTACTTTTTTATTATCGTCGCCTTAGCTTCTAACATTTCTATTATCGTCGCTTTAGCTTCTAGCATATTTATCATCTTCGCTTAATTTATTATACTCTTTTAAGTTATCATTTCTAACTTTTTGTTTATCTTCGGTTTTTTTTTATAGCTTTTTCTAGCTTAATCTCTTTTCGTATCGTTTGCTTAAAAAACTCTTCGTCGACCTTTATGTCTTTATCGCTATTAAGATCGATAGCCTTTTTAGCATTTCGTTTTATTAAAATAAATGAATCGATGAATAGAAAATCTTTTATGCTTAATTTTGCAAATACGCTATGTTGATAATAATTATTAAACGCACTTAAAAAATATTGACGAGTATATTTAAATAGCGTTTAATCTATAGTATAGATCAATAAAGTTGTTAGTCGTTTATAAACGATTAAATGCACGGTAGCATCTATTAAATTAGCTTTTTATTATTGTAATAATCGAATAGAATAAGTACTTATATCGCAAGAAATTCAGCTTTAAATCAGTTGCTTTTTCGAAGTCGATAGCTATAGTAAATATAAAAAAAATGCTTATGATTTAATGCAATTGGAATTTCGAATTGATGATCGACTTAAGCTTTTTGTAATTTATAGACCGCGTTAATACTTTATCATCTTTATTATTTGCGAAAAATTGTTTAATGAAACTCTTGATTTTTCGTAGCAAATAGCTTTTTTAGTTTTTAAAGTTATTAATAGATTTAGCCGTATAGTTTTTAAATATCGCGTTAGTATTCGATAATCTAAAGAAAACCTTCGATATTAAGATGTGCGCGTTTTTCCGATTAAAGCTTGTAATAAAAATCCTTCGATCTTAAAGTTCTAACTTAGCTATAGCTTTATTCTTAGTCTTCGTATATTCGACGTACACTTTAATTACTGCAGCAAATTCGATATCTTTCGAGTCGATAGCTTTTAAGAATTATATTGCTACTTTGCGTTTTTTCTTTTTCTTTTTATCGTTAAGAACTTCGCTTCTTTTCGCTAAGCTTTGCAAATCGCTTTCTATAAGCGGAAGTATATTGGCGGCGCGAGAGAGTAGGTTAATAATAGCAGGTTTAGCGGTATTATAAGAAGCAGCAGGTTTAATAGTATTTTGAAAAGCAGCAGGTTTGGCGGTATTATGAAAGGCAGCAGGTTTGGTAGTATTTTGAAAGGCAGGTTTGACGGTATTCTAAGAAGCAGGTTTAGCGGTATTTTAAAAGGCAAGTTTGGCGGCATTCTGAGAAGCAGGTTTGGCTGTATTTTGAAAAGCAGGTTTGGCGGCATTTTAAGAAGCAGCAGGTTTAAAAGCAGCAGGATTGATAAAAGGGCGAGAGATAGTTATAGCGGCCGCTATATGTTTAATAAAGTTAGCAGATTTCGTAAAAGTAATAGAAAGAACCTTTTAAGGTTTATATAATAAGTTGTGTAATAAAGCTTTAAGCGCGCGAATGCTTATAGCTTTTATAAAAGGTACGGTTTAAGAAAGCTATTTTCAATATATATTCAAGTCTGCTAAGCATATCATATACCTTAAGCTTCTTCTTAAAGCGAGAAAGGTTGTTTCGAATCAGATCTTTTATATCTTCTTCTAAATCTAGCGTATCGTTAAAGAATATAATTCGTTTACGAAGTTTAAATCGACCGAGTTCGTTTGTATCTCGAGTGTTCAATTGCGAGTCTAAGTACTCGAAATCCTTCTTATTTTAATTTGAATTTTGCTTATTCGTCGAATACTCTTTATAAATAAGCGGAAGTACGATTTTCTTAAAAATATGTTTACGTTTGTATTTTTAACTTAGTTGTAAAGTCATCGTAGACTCGCTAGAAAATGAATTGAATAAGTTAAACATCTTGATCTAATTGATAAGTGTTTATTATTAAAACAATTAAAAAACTCATTTCTATTCGAGCGAGTAAACAAATGCAATTTAATAAATTGGGGCCTTATATAAGTGTTGAACGGTAATACGGGAAGGAAGATGAGTAAAAAGATTCTTGATTGTTTTCCGATGAACTTAAAGAGTAGCCTTTTACTTATACATCTAGAAAGGTTTTAACACGTAATAAGTCTATCACTTAATCATATCCGACACTCTTACTTAAGACTTATTTAAATGAAAAAAACTCTTATTAAAGTTCATGAATAAAGCTCTTATTGAAAGTAGATTCGAAAAGAAAAACAAAAGAAGACATAAAAGTATTTTATAAAGAAAAAACAATAAAGACCGAAAAACTTGATTATAAAGAAAAATCAAAAGACTAATTTAATTGCTCGCTTGTTTTTAAGAAAGGAAGATCATCTTAATCTTTAGTTTTCGTCTTTTTACTTAATTGCACTTAAAAGAGCTTTCTTTTTTTAAATGAGCTATCTTTTTTTTTCGCTAATTAATCCGAAAGGTAATTAGCAGTATTATTAGCTAATAAAGAAAAGTGCTACGTAATGCTTATCGAATTTTCGGCGTTATTTTTTATTCGAAAAATAAAAGATCTGCGCGATAAAGCTTAAAAAGATCGAGTCTTGACTTCCGATAAGGATTCTTAACGTAAAATTAAAGCAGCTTTTATTTATATTTTCCGTCTTAAGTTAAACTAATTGATTTTTTTTGCTTTTTTTTATTTAAGCTCGTTTTCCGATGATAATTAGTTTTTCTAATTCTTATTGCTTAACGTATCACGTAGCTAAGTAGCGATATAAGTCACGCATTAGTTATTTAGATTGCCGTTAATTAAGTCGAAAATCTAAAAGTCTTTTTTATTAAAGCCTTTTTATTAATTAAAATATATTTTAATGAATTCTCTTTATAAAAAGAAAAGCGCGGACTTATAAACTTCGTTAAGATCGGTATTAAAGTAATTGCAATTATAAATCGCGAGATTGAACTTCTTGCCGTTTTTCTATTGCTAAGCTGCTTAAGCGTAGTCGTTCGGTTATAAACCTTCTTTTTTCGGTTAATTACTAACTTATCTTTCCGTTTTTATAATAAACTAATCGAAACGAAAAGTAGCCGGTCTATTATTACGTTTCGTAAGCAGTTTAACGAATTAAAAAAAAGTATAATTATCTTTAATCTTAATATAGCTATTAGCTTGCTTTTTGCAGTCGATATAAAAAAATAATCGAGAAAAAAAAATCTAGTATAAAGTGCTAATTTTGTTTATTAAGTAATACGGTTAATAACACTCGAAATTCATCGTTAGCAAAGTTAAGTAACTCGCTATCTCGTCGATAATAGCATTTAATTATAATTCTTTTAAGTCCGGGATTATTTGCTAATCTAGCTTAATAACGTTGCCGACTTCGTCGGCACCGATAAAAAGGCTTTATAAAAAGAGGTCGTAAAGCAAAAATCAAAGTCTTCGTTTTCTTTATTATAAATTATGTTTTCGAAAGCAAGCGTTTTTTCGAGCTTTTTTAACGAGTATTAAGCTATTAGCTTTAATAATTTTCGTACGAGCTTTAATACGAATGCAAAACTTTTTATTAGTCTTGATTTCGGAAAAAAAGAGATTATCGCGATCGGATTTAAAAAAGTTTAAATCGCTAAAACGTGCAGTTCGCTCAGCGATTTTTTTTATTCGAAGCATAATTTAAAGAAAGTAAAGTAATAAAGTGTATAATTAAAAAGAAAAGTAGATTATAATTAATCTTTTATATTTTATCGGTTGTAAAGATCTTAAAAGAAAAAGAATTTTATTAGTTTATAAGAATATTAATTTAAGTTTGCGCTGCTACGGTCAAATCCTTTAAAACTTTAATAATTAAATAAAGTAATTAAAAAGAATCGATCTTTATCGTCTAAAACCACTTTTAATTAAAAAAAAGCTAAGTTAAATAAGTCGGTAATAAAAGTACTTTAATTACGTAATATCAAACTTTCAGCACTTTAATCGCTGATTCGCTTTTTTGAATTTTTTAAACTATCGTTTAATTAATAACTTAATTAAACCGTCGGCGACTTGATTTGCAATAACGATTTATTTTAAATCTATTAAGCTATTTCGTACGGCTTTTTAAATAAATATATAACGAAAGTAGATATGCTTAATTCGATAATGAAATTAAATGTTTTTAATTAATGCGATCGCTTTTTAATTATCGTAATAAATTAAAATTAAAACTATCTTTTTTTACGAAAGTATTTCGATTAAAAAGCGCTAAAATTAAATTGCTTTTTTAACGGCTTCCGTCTCGACTATTAATTCGGATTCGTACGAAAATAAAGCAACGGTAAGTTGCCGTTTCGAAGATTAGTTGATTACTTCGCTTTCGACGTTAAAAACAAAGCTTTTTATAAATTTACGTATTAATTAATAATTATTTTAATCCGCGTCGAAAAAGCCGATTAAATCGCTTAAGTCTTTTTAATAAACGAGTTCGTAGCGAATAGTTTTTTTTAAATAGCGAATAATGCGTTTCGTTGCTTTTATATATTTTATAATTAAATTTAAAGCAAAACGATTAATTATAAAGATTAAAAAAGCAATATCGAGCTTAAAACTTAGCATAACGTATATAAGCGAACCGATAAATCGTTAGTATTCGTAACGAAGCTCGAGAAGAGCTTAATACTTTAATAAAAGTAAGATTAAGACTTTAAAAGAAAGCTTTATTAATATATCGTAAATATTGCAATCTTTTATCTCGAAATCTTAAATGATCTTCTCGATATAAACTCGTTATTCGAAATTAAGCGTTTGATTAACGCGATCTCGAGTGATTATTATGCTTAAATAATAAGTTATTAGTTCGAGATTAATCATTTAAAAACGTTAAAATAAAGCAGCTTTAAGTTTATTAACTTCGGCGCGATTACGGCTAAAAACAAATAAATCATCGACGTAAATAGCGATAATGACTTTTTTTTTATAAAAAACGCTTACGTCGATGCTAAAAGATTTAAATTTTATTTCGATAAAGAATTCGAATAAAGTATTATATTAAACGCGAAAAGCTTATTTAAATCTGTAAAATACGCGGTTTAGTTTGCAAACTTTTTTAATCTCGTTTTCGAGTCTAATAAGTTGTTTTACGTAAACGGATTCGATAACCTTTTTATATAAGAACGCGGTTTTAACGTTTATTTAATTGATCTTTTAATTTAAAACAACGGCGATAAGGAAAATCATTTTATAACTTATAAGCTTAACGACCGTAATAAAAGTCTCGATATAATTAATGCTTTTTTTTTATTGATCTTTTTTAACGACTTAGCGTGCTTTTTAACGGATTATAAAGCTTTTAAGTCTTCGCTTGTATTTATATACTTATCGACCGGAAAAAACGCGCTAAGTCGTAAGTAAATCGATAAAGTCTTAAGTATTGTTTTTGTAAAAAGATTTTTGTTTTTTAGCTATAGCTTTTAACTAAGCCGTTCGATTATTATCGGCCATAGCTTGTTTATAAGTCTTCGATTCGAAAGGTTTAAAAGAGTTAGCTTCGAAAAAAATGATTTTTATTATAAAACCGAATAAAGCTTAAATATAAAAGCTGTTTTTATTTTTAACGTGCTTGACTTTAAGTTTCTTTTTCGATTTTAAAGTTTGCTTTATTAAAAATGCTATAAAAGCGATTGAATTAAATAAATTAAAGTCTCGGTAAAGCTTAAGATAAAGTTTAAAAAGAGTTAACGAAAAAGAAAGAGTTCGAAAAGTAGAATCGAATATATTCTTAAAAGACGAAGAAAAAAAAAAAGAAGTCGAAAGATAATAAAAGCGATTAAAAGTATCGAAAATATAAAAGTTTTTTTAAAAAAATAAAAGTCGGAGATCTTAAACGATAAGCTCTCGAGTTAAATAGTTTTCGTTTTTAACGGTAAGCGAAAAGCGTAAGCATTTTAGCTTTATATTAAGCGAACCTTCGGTTTTGCGTTTTAAAAGCGTTAAAAAGTAAAAATCAAAAAAGTAAAAAGCAAAGTTAAAGTGCGGAAAAATAAATGATCTTTTTATAAAATTTATTTATTCGATAGCGGCAAAAGCTAAAAGCTACTTAATTATATACGCGCTATATGCTTTTTTAATAAAACCGTCGGTCGTTAAAATTCGATAAATATAATTACTTTCGTATTTAATTAGCTTTTCGTAAAAGACTCGTTTAATATACGGTTTTATCTTTTTAATTTTACTTTCGAAAAACTAAGCTTTAAAGCTGATAATGCGTAAATGCGAAACGAACGGTTTATATAAGTTCGTAGCTTTAAAAAGAGTTATGCTAATAAAGCTATAAAAGCGACGAAAGTAAAGATAAACGGCAATGCGAAGCAATTTCGGCTATTATTTCGTATCGAACTTAAAACTTTATAAAAGCGTTTTTATAATATTTTAAAGTATTCGTTTAATCTTTTCGGCAATTTTATTTATTTATAAATTATACGAAATAGCAAGTTTAAATCGAACGCTTGTCTCGGCTAAGTGTTTTTAAAAACGCCGAGAAACGTATTCGCCGCTATTATCGGTACGAAGACGCATAATCTTTTTTTAACGAAAAGCTTAAAAGAATTTAAATTTATTTAATGCTTTAAACTTATACTTTATGCTATAGCACTCGATCTCTTTTATCTTATCGTAATAAAAATAAATAAAATAAATAAAGCCGTCGTACTTTTTACGAAAAGGTCTAATAGTATTTATATAAATAAGCTCGTCGAGATATCGTTTTAAATTAATATATTTTTTATTGTCACCAACGGTGACCCAAGATAAATTCCAGTAGTTGTGGTGGTGATAAGTCATCCAGTAGTTGTGGTGGTGATGAGTCATCTAGTAGTTATGGTAATGATGAGTCATCCAATCGTCGTAGTAGTAATGAGTCATCTAATAGTTGTGGTGGTGATGAGTTATCCAATTACGTAAGACTATTCTATACCGATCTGGCAAGATTTCTAAGCAATGCTAAGAGAAATGTCGGCAGATAATTCTAGATTTCGGAAAGGGTCGGCCCGAATTAAATATGTCTTACAGCTAAGCCTAATTCAGCTACCGCTATCAATTCTGCCGCAGATAACGCACGTCGCTGCTACACGTAACGTACGTAAAGCTGCTATACGTAAGTTATAACTTACGTAAAGCTATCACACGTAACTTACGTAAAGCTGCTACACGTAACTTACGTAAGGCTGCCACACGTAACTTACGTAAGGCTGCCACACGTAACCTACGTAAGGTACTAAAGCTGCCACACGTAACTTACGTAAGGTTGCTACACGTAACTTACGTAAGGCTGCTACACTTAACCTACGTAAAGCTGCCACACCTAACGTACGTAAGGCTGCTACACGTAACTTACGTAAGGTACTAAGGCTGCCACACGTAACTTACGTAAGGTTGCCACACGTAACTTACGTAAGGCTGCCACACGTAACCTACGTAAGGCTGCCACACCTAACGTACGTAAGGCTGCCACACGTGTCACGTAACCTACGTAAAGCTGCCACACGTAACGCACGTCGCTACCTTACGTAATACGTAAAGCAGCTAAGCTGCCACACGTAACTTACGTAAGGCTGCTATACGTAACTTACGTAAGGCTGCCACACGTAACCTACGTAAGGTACTAAGGCTGCCACACGTAACTTACGTAAGGTTGCCACACGTAACTTACGTAAGGCTGCTACACGTAACCTACGTAAGGCTGCCACACGTAACCTACGTAAGGTATTAAGGCTGCCACACGTAACTTACGTAAGGTTGCCACACGTAACTTACGTAAGGCTGCCATACGTAACTTACGTAAGGTTGCCACACGTAACTTACGTAAGGCTGCCATACGTAACCTACGTAAGGCTGCCACACGTAACCTACGTAAGGTACTAAGGCTGCTACACGTCACTTACGTAAGGCTGCCACACCTAACGTACGTAAGGCTGCTACACGTAACCTACGTAAGGCTGTTACACGTAACTTACGTAAAGCTGCTACACGTAACGCACGTCGCTGCCTTACGTAATACGTAAAGAAGCTAGGCTGCCACCAATCAAAAGACCCTTAACTTTATTATAAAACCTGTTAGTTATGTTAGTTAGCTAATGCAAGTGATTCCTTTTAACCGTAAAAAAGAAATCAGCTCTTTTAAGCTTTAACAAGCAATTAGAATTCAGATACCTTTACAACCGAGTGTTTTGCAATTGCAAGTACTTTGACGACCTTCACGAAATTACGAATATATTCCCTAATCGCTTAGAAGCAATCCAATAATAATAATAATAATAATAATAATAATAATAATAATAATAATAATAATAATAATAATAATAATAATAATAATAATAATAATAATAATAATAATAATAATAATAATAATAATAATAATAATAATAATAATAATAATAATAATAATAATAATAATAATAATAATAATAATAATAATAATAATAATAATAATAATAATAATAATAATAATAATAATAATAATAATAATAATAATAATAATAATAATAATATTGAAGTAATTCGTGAAAGGGTCTAGGTTTTCCTTAATAAAAAGGGGGGTTTAAGGGGGTCCCCCCCTTATATTAAATTATTAAATATAAGTAATTTGCAACTGGGTCTGAGGTTTCCTTAATTAAAGCGGGGGTATAAGGGGGTCCCCCCCTTCTATTAAATTATTAAATATAAGTAATTCGCAAAAGGGTCTGAGGTTTCCTTAATAAAAAGGGGGGTTTAAGGGTGTCTCCCTCTTCTATGAAATTATTAAATATAAGCAATTTGCAAAAGAGTCTAAGGTTTCCTTAGTAAAAAGGGGGGTTTAAGGGGGTCCCTTCCTTATATTAAATTATTAAATATAAGTAATTCGCAAAAGGGTCTGAAGTTTTCTTAGTAAAAAGGTGGGTTTAAGGGGGTCCTCCTCTTATATTAAATTATTAAAATATAAGTAATTCGTAAAAAGGTCTAAGGTCTTCCTTATAAAAAGAAGTATTTAAAGAGGTTTCTTTTTTATAATAAATTATTAGATAAATTATTTCTTGCGCCAATTACGTTTAGATATATTCGGTTTTTATTATTATCTATTTTATAATTTACTCAAATATATAAAGATTTTTATAAATCGAGTGATTAGCTCGTTGGTGACACTACAAAGAACTTGGTCCTTTGCCCTGGTATGCTTTTTTAATTATTCGACCGTCGAAGCAGCTTTCGCAAGCGCACAAAAGAAAAAGTATACGTAAATTTATATCTTTTAATAGTTTTTACATTTTTAATAAGTTTTTTTATCCGAAATATTTAAGACGCTTATGCTAAATAGCTTAAGCTTTTTTAATAAAAAAAACGGCTAAAGCTCGATATTAAAATCGTTATTAAAAAAGATCTAAAGTATCGAAAGTCGAAGCTAATTAAAAGAAATAAGCGTAGCGTCGTTAGCTAAAGTCGAAAGCTTTATGTATATAACTTAAGCGAAAAACTCGGTTTATAAGCTAGCGCAAATCGATATTAAAGCAAAACAAGTCTTAAGCGATTCGAGCGGTAAAAACTAAAGAGTTTTTGCTTAATAAAAAAAGCAAAGCACTTTTTTCGTTTAAAGTTATATTTATATCTTTTCGAATAAAATTTAAATAAAAAAGAAAATTAATACTAAGGTTCGGATAATAAATAACGTTATATAAACGAATCCAATTAAAGCTGCCGTCGTTCGTTTTAACGAGTAAAGCAATTGTGCTTTTCTTTTAAAGTAAAAGTGAATAACCTTTTATTTTAAAAACGGTAATTGCTTCGCTTAAATCGAGTAAAAAAATGTTTTCGAAAAACTTTTAACAATAGAACATATGCTTAATACAGCTATTATTAGAAATAAAAGCATTTTCGAATGTATTTAAAAATTAAAAAGCAAAAGCGTATAAAGTTTTTTAAAAGAATTAAAAAGAAAAGTTTTTAAGAAAAGCTTTAATAAAAGGTGCGGCATACTAAAGTAAAAAAGAAGAAAGATAAAAGAACACTATTATAACGGTAAGCCGTCGTGTTTTTTAAAAAGTAAAAAAAAAAGTAAAAAAAAAATTAAAAAAGTAAAAATTATAAAAAAAATAAAAATTATTTAATACTTAAAAGTAAAAGTAGTACCCGATAATAAAGTCCGAAGCTTTTAAAGACGCTGCTTTAATTAAAAATTGCAAGAAAAGTCAAGTCGAAGAAAAGAACAATGCTTTTAAATTAATTTTAATTAAGATAATTTATTTTAAGCAAACTTTAATTGCTAATTTATATTAAAATCTCGAACGTCGAAAGCGAGTTAAAAAGTCTTATTAACGCAGTTACGAATCGATAGCATAAAAAAAGCAACGGAAAAAGTCTTTTCGAAAGAGTCGGTATTTTTAGCCGTTTTTAATTTAGTTTGCTTAGCAGCTTTATTTTTACGCTTCTTTTCGATTCGTTTATCGAAAGCAGCTTTTAAATAAGAATAAGCTATTACGCATTCTAGCTTAAAATAATAAGGTTTCTTATAATAATTATAAATTATAATAAACTTATCTCTTCTTACAAGTTTATTAAGTTTTTCGTATGCGAAGAATGCTTTGCTCGAAAAGTATTGCATTAATTGCTTTTCTTTACGAGTAATAGCTATAAAGTCGGCGAAAACAGTTTTAAATTTATCGCCGTCGATATAATCGTTATTCGAGATTTAATTAAATTTAAAGTTTTCGTACGAAAACTGTGACGACCTTAAGCGATTACCTGAAGGAACTCACGAGAGCGCGAGGTTCATATAAAAGCTCAAGAGAATCTTAAAATAATGACTTAAAATCAACAACTACCGAGTGTAAAAGTCGAAAGTAGCTAAGGTCTATATATACGAAAGTAAAAGCGCTAAAGACTCGTAAACTATAATTTATAAATCAAAAGCGAAGAATAAAAGAATACGAAGAATACGAAAAAAAAAAAAAGAAAAGTAGCTTAACGCATATAAAGTGCGTCCAAGAGACTTAGCGTATCGTTACACTACTTTCCCGTCCGAAAAAAGCTCGTCTTTAAGCGTTTATCTATTGCTTTATCACTATTTAAGTGATCGTAATCATCAACACCGTTCGAATAAGCTTTAATTTATTCGAAGAGCTTCGCGGGAAAGCCGAAGAGCTTTTTGTGTTTTAAGTAGAAGTCACGTATTTTAAAAAGAGCGTATATAAAGTCGAAAGCGAAGTATTAAGTAAAGTTAATATCGCGGCCGAGCTAAAAAGCGCGGTACTTAAAGTGCTTCTTAATTTAGCGTACGGCTAAAATGTTTTTTACTTCGTACTTAAGTTCGCTAATAATATTAATCGGGTTAAGTTTAAGAATAATTTACTTAAAGATAATGTTATTAAAAGCTTTTCGTAATCGTCCGAAATAAAAGATTAAATGAACCTTTATTAACTCGAAAAGCTTAAGTTTAAAGCTGTTATAAACGTTATCGGTAACCTCGAACGATCCGTTCGTCGAGTTATCGAGTTTCTTTAACGGTCGAAAGATAAAGAACGAGCGCATATCTAATTAAACCTTATCATTAACGTCGAAGTTAATCGAGCGCTTTAATTTATTAGCTTATTTAGCTATGCGGTTTTAAACGCGCTAAAAGTGCTTTTTAACGAAGTTCTAAGCTTCGAAGTAGCGGTTAGCGTAAGCGCGAGCTTCGTTTTAATTAAGCTTGCGAAAAAATGTTTGGTCGTCAAGTCGTTTTAAGCTTTAATTTTAAGTAGTCCGAGAAGCGTGGCCGTAAATTACTTTAAAAGAAGAAAGACCGCCGAAAGAGTCGTAAAAGAGCGTTAATTAAGCGAAGTCTATTATAAAAAAGAACTCGCTTTAATCGTCTTAATATGGGAATGAGGGGATCGGAGTTAAGGACTCGATCAGGACTCGATCGGGGATAAGGGTGGCCCGTGCACCTTTGCCATAGCAACTACATGGTGGCCCGTGCACGCACCCATATGTAATTGCACTTCGCAGCTAGAATAGCTTCCTCTTCCAGACTTAACAACACCACGAATGCAACCACTTGCTATTCGTATCAAGTCTTACGTGTGTATCCTATTGTGTAACTAATACTGATCAATAGTTAAATTCACACTTAACTACAGATGAGCTAAGTACAAAAAAGAAGAAGTAGTTTTTGCTCTCTTAAAGGTATCAATTACGCTATAAGCAACCGTTAGTTCTTAACAAGTCTAGCGGAAACTTAATACAATTAGCAGTACTATCATTAATTGTAGCGTCTATCACGCAACTACCGCTAATATAGCAGATGACAGAAACAGAAACCCTCTTTACGAATTCGAAGACTCTTCCTCTTCCTCCTTTTTAAAGAAATCTGTTCGACCTTTAGCAAGTAGCTTCGAAGAATTCGAATAGACTTTCCGAAGCAAATTCAAGGTCGACCGAGAAGTATAAGAAGCTGACGATTTCGACCTTTCCGATAAGACCAAATAGACTTAAAGTTGCGTTTACTTATATATTATTCGAGCCTTCGATATATTTAAAGATAATTATCGTTACGCTACAAGTGACAATTTGTAAGAGGTATACTAAAGCTTCTTCGAAAGATGGACTAAACTATTATTTAAGCTAAATCATATTACAATTTTAAGATACTTATACAATCACCTCTTCGTTTATTACGTATAGATAAAAGATCTAAGAAATAGTGTAAGCTATGCTTTAGCCTTTGCTAAACTACTTTATAGATCGACATTTCTCGTATTTCTACTTTACGAAAAAGCAAGACGAAAAAAGCGACTTAGTTTAATAATATATAAACTTGCTATCAAACCTTTACTTTCCTTTTTACTTATCATACCTCTTACACCGATACAATTTATACGACCACCCCTCTCACCGATACACTCTTAACTGTATCGACCCTTACTCCTACCTTCGAATGATATACAATTCGATATACTATTCGATAAGCAACCTTATCAATAGCAAAGACAATAAGAGTTCACCCCTGACTTTCGACTACAACCCTTACTACCGATTCACTCGACTCGACCCTTACCCAACCTATTAGTTCATAAACAACCTTACGTACCACTTATCTTCGAACACCGCGAACTTTAAAGACGAAGAGCAACTAGAAGAAGTAAAAGCGGAGGTGATGATAGTGAAAGCAACCATACGGAGGACTCTTACCGCAAAGATAATTACAAAAGAGGTAGAAAAAGTAGTAAAGAAGGAAGTGGAAAAAGAAGCGGAAAAAGAAGTGGAAGAAGAAGCGGAGGTAATAATAAAAGAGACCTTAACCAATCAGCTAAAGAAGGCTAGAGATCAAGCCTAGCGCAGTTGATTAGCGGACTTAATAAGATGTATAGACATAAGAAAGAGCTTAAATACAATAGAAGAATGTAAGATATACTTTTCGTAAAGCTAAAAAAGTTTTACAGCTTATGCGAAATATGCGATATCTCTTTTACTTTATACGCTAAAGCTTTCCTTGTCATGCTTACCGAAGCAGCAGACGCTTACTACATCGATCAAATAGCTAGCAGAAGCTATACTTTCGAAGCTATAACACACTTTATAGCTTAACACTTCGAAACCGATAAAAACCGAAAGCACTATATAAGCTTATAAAGAACTATTACATTCGCTAGTGTTATTGCAGATAAAGAGAACGTCGAGAAGACCCGACTAAAGTGCTTAAAGATTACGATAAAGCTTTTAAAAAGCTATTAGCAAAGCCTTACACTCGAATACTAGACCGATAACGTATTGCGCGATCAACTTATTAGCGCTTGCAATAGAGTCGAGGAATGCAAACTAGTAATGTTTAACCCAGCTAATACATACGAAAGAGTTGCTACTCAATTGAGATTAGCAATTAGCATTATTCAAAGAAAGCGCCAAGTACTCGAATACATAGCCCCTTTTATTATATACAATACCTTAAGCTATCCCGACCACAATTGCAATAGCAATTGCAATCACGAGACTTATTATACCGATCGAAACTATAAAGGATCAAGTAAAAGCTATAACCGTGGCTCAAAAAGCTACAATCGCGGTAATGGAGGCAGAAGTAAAAACAAAGGTTTTACACGAAGAAGAAGAAATAAAGGCTTCCGCGGAAGCAGTAAAAGAGGTAAGAAACTTAAAGTATGCTTTATCTGCGGCAAGCCCGACTGCTAGTTTACAAAACACTCCCTCGAAGAGCGAAAACGCTCTTACGACGAGTATAAGAAAGGCGCTATATACTACACTACTTAACCAATGACCTTAGCTTATTTTGCAAGCTTTTTAACGGATTACGAAAAAGTAAAAAGTATTTCAAACGAAAAAAATCATTAAGATCAAGCAATATACGCTATTGAAAACTATTAGTACGACGAATACGATCACGGTGACCGCAACTACTTCACTTAAACCTTTTTTATCGAAGCTAGAAAAGTGATAAGCGCCGAAACCATTGCAATTTTGCAAGAACGCTTAGCTTACTACGCTTTCATCACTTTAAACGCTATGAACCTTTTAATTAAAGAAGACGAGACCGTTTTATTAAAGACTTACATTTCATACTCTCGGTATTTAGCTTACCGATTTTAAAAGTTCCTTTTCGATTCGAAAGCTGCAAGTAAGTCTTTTGCAAGAAAGGCACAAGTGAAAGCTCTTTAGCATCACCTACTTAAACTACAAGTAATTATTACTTAAAAAGGTACTATTAGCTTCGGCGAAACTCCGACTACTATTAAAAGAACCGTAAAAGTACAAACACTAATTAACAAGATTGTTTTTCATATAATTAATACTAACACCCTTTTCTTAATCTGTTTAAAAGACATAGATTCTTTTAGCGTATATTTTGACAATTTAAGAAACCTGCTTATGCAAAGCCATAATAGCGTGCTAGTTGTCAGAAAATAAAGCTACTTATTTTTACTGCTCAGTTAGCAAGAAACCATTACATGCTACCTTACCGAAAAAGAATTGCGTTAAATTCATCGCCGCTAAAGACACCTTTTAATCTAGCGTTTTGCTACCACTTTTAAAGCCGCAAGTAAAGAGTTTAAAACCGATATCCTCGAAAAGATTACTAAATACTATGCGCAGTATCAATTATATAAGCAAGCCTTTCGCAAATTCAAAATCTTTTTAAAAGATAAGTATAAATTTAATTATTCGATTATTATTAATATTATGTATATTAATAAGGACTTCGTATTATATATCATAGATTCAATTACAAGCTACGGTTCTAAAGGATTCTTTAAGAATATAACTGCAAAACACGTATAAAATATAATACGTTACTATTAAATCGATACATACTTAAGCTTTTTAAATATAATCGTAATAGACGCTAAAACCAACTTAAGCTCTTAAAAGTTTAAATAATAAGCAAAATCGATGAATACTAAGATCAAGGTAGTTTTAATAAAAGCTTATAATAGCGTCGGAAAAGTAAAGCGCTATTATAGCTTTCTCCGAAGAATATATAATATTCTAAAAGAAGAACTAGCAAGTAAAAGAATTGACAAGCATATAATACTTTAAATAGCTTTTAAAGCTATCAACGATACAGCCGGCTTTAGAAGTATTATCTTTATATTGCTCGTATACGGCGCATACTTACGCCTTTTTAAGACAGATTCTCTAGCATTATTTATAACAAAGAAACGAGAAGCCTTTCGAGTTGCAACCAAAAAGATTCGTCGACTATAAGCTAAGAGAAAAGTCAAGAACGCTTTAGCAATGCGAAATAGACTAAATACCTTAGAAACCCTTAACCTCTTTTTGCAATCAAACGTCAAAGTCTATAAAGAAGTAAAAAGTAAACTAAGCAAAAGCGAATAGACTAGACCGCATAAGCTAATTGCACGTAAAAACAAGACTTGCAAAGTACTTGTAAACGACCGAATTAGCGAATTCCGTTTAATAGTTATCAAACCGTATTATAAAACACTTTTAGACACGCTAAACCTCGAAGAATCTTTGCTACCGAACCGGTCAACTGAAGCTGAACTACTATCGGTCTAGCTTATAAGACAACCTACTTTAGCTACTAAGATTAGATCACGATCGCGCAAACCGAAAAGCAATTTAGCAGTTCGCTATAGCCTTCGTCACCTCTTTACAAGTATAAAAGAGTTTAAAAATTTTAACGAGTAATTTCTTAATCACGAGAATAATGTCATTATAATATTCTTTACTTATAAAAAAAAAGCTGATGTTGCGCTCTTTACGAAGCTTAGAAACGAAAGAGTTATCATTACGCCCGGCGAGCAATTCGTAGAATCACGCTTCTAAAAGCTAAAAAGCCTAATAAAAAAGAAGGTATTTAAAGTTGTAGAATACAACCTTGCAGTTTACGAAACAAGCCGCATATTCAACTCTTAAATAGTCGATAAGGTTAAAAGCAAGAATACCTTCGAACCATACGAAAAATCACGCTTTATTATTCAAGCTTAAAAAAACGAAAGCAAGTATGATATTCTTACTCAATCCCCGACTATTTAGCGCAATAGCTAGCGTTTGATGATTTCCTTAGCTTTATTTTTAAAGTCTTTTAATTAAGTAATAATGTCTTTGCGAGATATTACTTAAGCATACGTATCGAGTCAGCGTTACTTCGAGCGTATGATCTTAGCGTATTTGCCTAAAGACTTTTAACACCTATACCCTCCGGGCTACATCTTACTGATTCGTAGACTTTTATACGAAATTGCGGAAGCAAGTACTTATTAATAAGACACTTACTACAAATACTATAAAGATAAGCTATTTATAGTCTCTTTTACATACGACCCTTGTTTATTGATTTTTACAACTAGCAAATTCGCTATTATTAAAATGCAAACAAACGACACGCTAATAGTAGCTAACAAAGAGTTTAATGACTTAAAAGAGCAAGAGCTTAAGAAGGCTGATTTTAACGCTAAACCGAAAGAGACGCTTACAATAAAAAACGAAGTAACATTCAATAAAAGAATATTAAAGAAGTTCGCTAATAGCTCGATTCTACTCAAGCAAAAGGACTAAAAGAAGAAGCTAGAGCTAGTTACCGAAAATGAAGACAATTACTTAAAGCAGCGAACACGTGCAGCTTATATTGCAAGCTTGTGTTAACCCGAAGCTATTTTCGACTTATTTACCGCCGCGCAAATTTAGCAAAAAGACCTCACTTTAAACGATATTACCTTTTTAAACAAAAGAATTGCATAAATAATAGAAAACTAGCAACAAAGTTTAATATACCTTAATATCGACTTACGTTTAGCGAAGCTGTTCGTATTCGTAAACGGCAGCTTTGCTAATAACAAGGATTGCAGCTTATAAATTGGTTTTCTAATTATCTTAACAATCGAAAAGAAGTTTAACAACTCTTTTCTTATTTAAAAGAACCTTATCGCTGCTAGTTCGATAAAATGCAAGCGAGTAATACGCTTTATACTTGCATCAGAAATCTATAGCATAGTCTCCGGTGTAAATATTATTATTTGCGTAGCTACCACTTTTAAAATGATTACTAATAAGCTAAAAGTCCTCGAGGTCTTTATAATCGTCTATACCGACTTATATTCCTTTTACGAATGCCTTATCAAGCTCGGAACCACTAAAGAGAAGCGCTTAATGATCGATATTATAGCTCTTAAACAATTATACGAACGCCGAGAGCTCGCAAAAGTTAAATAGATTAAAAGAAAAGATAATTTAACCGACTTTATAACGAAAATCAACTTAAATAAGTCGTTAACGACTTTTATTAATACGAACAAGGCTAACGTACGTGTCGAAAGGTAAGTAGAGAAAGCATAAGAAAGTCAAGCCGAAAATAAAAAGAACGGTAATAGTATTTTTACCGACAACGTTAAGAATAAAAAAGCTATTTTTACCTGTATTAAAATTGCAATTGCAATTGCAACTATTGCAATTGCAAAAAAGAAAATTGCGAGTATAAGAATAAAGGGATCGGAATTAAAGACTCGATCAAGACTCGATCGGAGATAAAAGTAGCCCGTGCACCTTTGCCATAGCAACCATATAATAGCCCGTGCACGCACCCATATATAACTGCACTTCGCAGCTAGAATAGCTTCTTCCCTCAGACTTAACAACACCACGAATGCAACCACTTGCCATTCGTATCAAGTCTCACGTGTGCACCCTATTGTGTAACCAACACTTAATAATAGCTTACGAAAAGACGGAAGCGCTTTTGCAAGTACTAGTTGTAGATTTCGATTTAACCGTCAATCTTAAAGTGTGCGGCGGTATTAAAAGTCAATTTAATACCGAAGATCTTATTAAATTCTTTTTAAAACTCGGACTAGTATTAAAGTCCTTTATTAAAAATCAGTGTTAAAAGAGCTTTAAAATACTTATAGATGTAATAGATATAAAGCTTAGCGAAGCTTCTAGCGTCGATAGACTTATAATAAAAGATCGAGATTGCTTGCTTAGAAAAGCGGTCGATTATTATAAAAACGTTATCGTAGCCGTGTTTATTTTTGTTAAAGCTATAAAAATCTATAATAACGTACTTTTAAAAGCGCGAAAAGATCGAGAAAAGTTAAAGCAAATTAAGTTTTTTATCGCAAAGCATTAAAGCTCGTTTGCAAGCGTAGCAATTGCGATAATATTAATTAACGAATCTAACTATACCGTGCTAATAGTATTATGCTGCAAAAAGCTTATAGGTTTTGCGAAAGCTAAGGTATACCGTAAATACTTGATCGTAGACTTCTCGGACGAGTAACGAACGCAAATTTTAAACGTCGAGAATTAATAAGCGGCCGTTATAAAGCAGCAAGTCGCTTTTTATAATAAGTTTAGCCCGTGAACCGTAGTTTACGAGTAAAGACTTAGCTTTAAAAGCTTGAATTAGAAGTGCTATAAAATTAAAAGCGGTCCGATTAGCTTTTAAGACTTAATTAATAACTCGGAATATTAATAAAAGCTCCGCGATCTCTTCGATAATAACGGCGGTCTTCGAAAGCGTAAGTTAACATAGCTTTTCGATTAAGAGTCGTAAGTCAACGTTATCGGCGCAAAGCAGCGTTTGCAAGCGTTAAGTGCGCTTAAAGCTGTTTTAAAAAAAGAGCTCTTCGGTGCGACGTATTAGCGCGTTAGCTAAAAGGTTATCTTTACTTAGTTTATACGTAATAATAAAGTTGTAATCAAAGAAAAGCTTTATTTAACGTACTTGACGAGCGTTAAAAGTCTTAAAGGTTATAAAGTACTTTAAAGTTTTATAATCGGTGATTACTTAAACTTAATAAAAAGAGCCGGCGAGTTCGGCGCGGAAGTTATTAAAAGAGCGTATAATAGCTAGCATCTCTTTATCGTAAACGACGTAATTAAGCTTAACGAAAGCTATAGTTTTAAAGTAATAAGCGATTAATAGCTAATCGGAATTATGCTTTTAAGAAAAGACTAAAGCGATTACGCTATCGGAAGCGTTAGTTTCTAGCATATAAAAGAAGTCTTAGTTATAATGCTATAAGATTAGCGCAATAATTAAAGCGAGCTTTAAAAGGTCGAAGCTTTTTTAATATTAAAAATTAAATAAAAAAAAAACGTTAGCTTTAATCAAGTGTATTAAAGGCTTTGCGATCACGCTATAATCTTAAATGAATCGGCGGTAGAAGTTATAAAATCTAAAAAAGCTTTAAACGCTTTTAACGATTATAAAAAGCGCTTAATGCTTTATTATCGACGTTTTATCCGGATCTACTTTTAAGCTTTCGGTAAAGATAATAAAACTTAAATATTTTATTTTAATAATATTAAATTCGCATTTTTTAATATCAGCTTAAAAGCTAGCGTCGTCGAGTCGTTAGAAAACTTAACGGACGTAATAAGCGTATTTTAAAAGGTCGGAGAAGTAAATTAAGATATCGTTTAAATATGCCGTGCAAAAGATATTTAAAAAGTCGAAAAAGAGGTTATTCATATAGCGTTAATAAATAGCGAGTCTATTAATCAATCCGAATAAAAGAACTTTGCACTTATAAGCATCGTAGCGTGTTTTGAATATTATAAGCTCTTTTAAAGCTAAGTCTATTCGTATTTTATAAAAGGCTTGCCGAATATCGAATTTCGTAAAGATTTTAACTTTTAAAAGACGTGCGAAAGTCTTATCAATTAAAAAAAAAAAGTATCGATCTTTACGAATAAAGTTGTTTAGCGCGCGGAAGTCAATACAAAAGCGGAAAGAACCGTTTTGCTTTTTAGCAAACAAGATTAAAACTGCAAATAGCGCTATTAAAAGTTCGATAAAACCTTTGTTAAGATTGTCGATAAAATAAGCTTTAATAAGCTTTAGCTTAAAGATCGACATTTTATATAATAATAAGTATCGAAGCGCTTTTTCTTTTCTTTCGAAAAGCTCGATTTTATAATCGTAAAGCTTATATAATGCTAGTACGTTGCTAACGACTTTAAAAAACACGTATGTATAATCGGAGTATTCGAAAAAAATAAAAAGGTCGTTAATAAGCTTTAATAATTCCGCTGCAAAGTTAATAGCAAAAATAAAGCCGTTAATAAAGCGTATTAGCGCTGCTTAATAGTCAGCTTAAGTAAAAGTAGTCGTTTAACGCTCGAAGATTAAGCAATCGAGCTCGTAAAAAAACGTAAAAAATAGTTTTACGTTCTTTTAACGAGCGATTATATAAAAAGCGTATCTAAAGACGCCGTTGATTTTAAAGTTTTTATTAATTTTATGCTTAAATGTTTAACGAAAGCGTTTAGCGAATAAAAGAAGTTTTATAAAAGCGATGTCGGTTAACACAAGCTTACGGTTTATTTAAGATATTGATTTAGCGTAATCTTTAAAAAAAGTGTTTTTCGTAAAGCGAAAGAATAACGGCTTTACGAAAAGGTAAATAAAAAAAAAAGGTTTAACGATCTTAAAAAAAGAAGCGGAAAGAAGACGATTCCGAAAAAAAAAAAGTGATTTAACGATTATTATTGCTACTTGATCCGCTTATAAATTATAATTCACAAGTGAATTAGCGTCGTAAGCTTTTTAAAGGCGGTCTAAAGCTCGATTACGCTTGTTAGCGTCGTGTTAATAACGAGCGTTTACTTTACGCTAATTAAAATATATAATCTTAATAAGTTTAGCGTAAGTAGCGGTCGAAAGGTTAAAACGAAGCTAATAAAGCTTGCGGTAAGCGTAGTTAAAAAGAATCTAATGCTTAGCTAATTATGCTCGTCCGAAGATCACGTTATAATTTCTAAAGTTAATAATAAGAAAAAGAATAAAAGATTAAATGCGTTTATTAATCGTAAAGTTAAGAAGTGCAAAATGTAAGATAATAGCTTTACGAGCTCTATTATATAATTTAATAAAAAATAAAGCCGAAAAGAGTTAAATCAAAGGTTTAAAAAAGAAAAAAAGTAATTTAAATAGCGTTAAGTCAATTAGCGCGTATTTATTAGCTTTTAAGTCGAGCAAAGCAAATACTTTGTACGAAAGGCCATTCTTAATAAAAGTAACGGGTATAATCATAGCTTTACTATTAAAGAGCTTCGTAAGGTCGAGGTATCGCATATCTCGAAGCTAGCTTAAAAAAAAGGCTTTGCTTAAGCTTCGACGTTTCTTTTATTATCGAAAGCGTCGAAGTCAGCAAAAAAGAGCTTTTAATAATCTTTAAGAGCGTCGAAGTAAGGCTTATCGTTCGAGTCATCCGAATAAAAGCTGTATTTAGGTCTAGCGCTGTATTCTATCTCGTTGATTAAGTAGTAGCGGAAAAGCTTCGGCGTATTCGGATCTTTGCGAAACGATTTAAAAGTTTTGATCGCTAATTTAAAAGCGTTTCCGAAAAAAGAAAATTTATTAAATCGATTAAATCGATTTGCATTAGCGCTAAAGCTATTAAAGGTTTAGCGTTAAAAAGTAAAGAAAGAGACGAAGGCTAAGCTATTTTAACGGTTTTCGTAATAAGTGATTTGCTTAACCGTTATTCTTTAAGCCGAGCGAGATTCGTTACGAGCTTTATTATAAGAGCTCTTTACGAATTAAGTATTGTACTTAGCTTGTAAAGCATCGTAAAGCCTTGCAAACGCGTATTAGCTAGCAGCTAATTGTTAAATAGCGGTTTAAAAGTCTTTAAAAGTTATAGTTTTAATAAATTTTAAATAAAGCTGATCGCGTAGCGTTTTGATGATCTTAAAACGCAAAGCTTTACGTAATCGGTCTTCGTCTTTGATTTCGGCGGTAGCGGCAAGCTTCGAGAAAACAAAGTAGAAGTTTTAAAATTGCTAGTTAAGCTTTATATAAAGTTTTTCGAACTTAATTAACGCTTTAGCTTTTTTAACGAAGTCGTTTAAGAACTCGAAAGCGATTTAAACGAGTTCCGGAGCGGTTACGAGGTTGCTACGATCTATAACTAAAAAGGCTAAGAATAAGTAAGCTATTCTTTCGGTTTAATTAAAAACGTAGTTCTTACGTTAACGTTTTATAAAAAAGTATTCTTTAAAAGCTTTTAAGTTGTCGAAGACGCGGGCTTGCTAGTGACGTGCTCGATAGCTTACACCGTTTAAGAGCTTTTGTTTAAAATTAAAGATCCGCTCGATACGAGCGCGACTTTAAAAAGCTAAAAAAGAAGCTTTAAAAGTGTTGAACCTAATTAAAGTGCAAGGGTTAGTTGGCTTATAAAGAGAAGGTAGTTCATCGTCGTCGGCGAAAAAGCGGCGAAAGTTAGCGGTTTTATAAGTAAAAAGAATGGTTTAAAAGACTGAAGGCTTATATAGCTTTTTGCTTTTAGAATTATTTTCGAAAGACACTTAAAGAGGCTTTGACGAGCGTTCCGTAATTAGCAAGACCGCTTAAAGCTGGTCTAGTTCTTTTCGAGCTCGACGAGCTTCTTTTTTAGCCTTTTTAGCGAAGGTTTTTTATTCGCTAGCGCTTTTATCGAGCTCTTCGTTGCGGGTTTTCATATTTGCGAAAAGCTTCTTAAGCTTAACGGCTTTTCGTTAAAACTAAAAGAAAGCTTAGTATTAAGCTAAAGCTTTTTCGAGGTTAATAAAAGCCGAAGGATTATCTTTATCGTCTTGCTTACTAATAGCTTTTTCTTAAGTAAAAAGAATTGCTAGTTAAGCCGTAGAAGAAAAAGAAAGAGCTGTTAAAGCAGCTTTAAGAAGTGTGCGAAGGATTTTGCTCGCGGGGCGAAGGTTGTTATGTTATATAAGTGTTATCTTTTAAGTTATACTTAGAATAAGCTTTTTCGTGACCGTTAGAATCGTTTGAATGTTTTTTAACGTTTAACTACTAAAGAATTCTAAAAAAAAAGAATATTATTAAAGCCGTTCTCGGCGGAGTAAGGTAGTTATTAATAATATAACGACTTTAAGCGATTATTTAAAAGAACTCACGAGAGCGCGGAGTTTATATAAGAGCTTAAGAGAATTTTAAAGTAATAACTTAGAATCAACAATTATCGAGTGTAAAGATCGAAAGTAGCTAAGGTTTATATATACGAAAGTAGAAGCGCTAAAGACTCGTGAACCATAGTTTATAAGTCAAAAGCGGAGAATGAGAGAATACGAAGAATACGAAGGAAAAAAGGAAGGAAGTAGCTTGGCGCATATAAGGTGCGTCCAAGAGACCTGGCGTGTCGTCATAAAAACGGTAGTTAATTAAGATAAACTTTAATTATTTATAAAGCGGAAAGTTAAGTATTATTATCGAGAAGCTTAAGTTATCCGTTTAAGCGTATAAATTCGTTATTAAAAAAAGTGACGTCGTCGAACTCGTTAATACCAGGGCAAAGGACCAAGTTCTTTGTAATGTCACCAACAGGCTAATTACTCGATTTATTAATATCTTTATATATTTAAGTAAATTAAAAATTAAAAAATTATAGAAACTAAATAAATATAAAAGTAATTAACGCAAGGAATAATTTATTTAATAATTAATTATAAAAAAGAAATCTTTTTAAAACCTTCTTTTTATCGAGGAGACCTGAACCCCTTTACGAATTACTTATATTTTAATAATTTATTATAAAAAAGGAATCCTTACAAAGTCTTCTTTTTACTAAAGATACTCTAGACCCTTTTGCGAATTGCTTACATTTAATAATTCAATATAAAAGAAGGGACCCCCTTAAACCCTTTTTTTACAAAGGAAATCTCATACCCTTCCACGCATTACTTATATTTAACCAGGGCAAAGGATCAAGTTCTTTGTAGTGTCACCAACGGGCTAGTTACTCGATTTATAAGAATCTTAATATATTTAAATCAAAATTATAAAATTAAAAATAATAGAAATGAAATAAATATAAAAGTATTATTATACGAGAAATGATTTAATATTTTATTATAAAAGGAGACGTTTTGAAACCTTTTTTTTTATCGTCAAAACCTCAAACCCTTTTGCGAATTACTTATACTTAATATTTTAATATAAGGGGGGGACCCCCTTAAACCCCCCTTTTAATTAAGGCAACTTCAGACCCTTTTGCGAATTACTTTTACTTAATAATTTAATATAAGGGGTAGACCCCCTTAAACCCCCCTTTTTACTAAGGAAACCTCAGACCCTTTTGCGAATTACTTATATTTAAAAATTTATTATAAGGAAGAGACCTTATTAAGCCCTCCTTTTAACGAAAAAGGCTCGGGACCTCTTCGCGAATTATATTATTATTATTATTATTATTATTATTATTATTATTATTATTATTATTATTATTATTATTATTATTATTATTATTATTATTATTATTATTATTATTATTATTATTATTATTATTATTATTATTGATAATAATAAAAAGCGCTAAAGGCTTATAAACAAGGTTTATAAGTAAAAAAAGAAGAACGAGAAAAGTAAGAACATATGAAAGAATATTAAAAGAAAAGGAAAGAAGTAGCTTAGCGTACGTAAGAATAAGCTCAAAAGACTTAAGGTATTGTTGCACAGTGTGGTCTCCACGTGCTCCTCACGTGCTGCCAAGCTCCTTAGAGGCCACGTACCACATGTACATATCTGCAGTTGCTCCTCTTCTGCTCTCCTGAATAGATCAAACACTTCTATCGCTATCTCTTAGACCTTGATCTCTGCTCCACCTATATAGGTATACGCCATCTGTCACTATAGGTATCGATAAAAAAAAAAAAAAATTCTGTTTTAAGAAAAAAAAAGTATACGTATATTTCTAAAAAAGTATCTTTTATACTTATTAGACTATCACTATTAGACTACCAAGGTTTTGTTTATTCTATTATTAGATAACTTATTAACAATATTAGTATATATATATTAAGCTTGAATTTTTCGATAAGCTCGATTTTTTTTCGGTTTTATTATATATCGCAATTTTTGATATACGCTTTTATTAGCCTTAATAATAGCTTAAAAAAAAAGGGGGGCCCGTGCACTTCTATACAAATGACGCGTCTTCATAAAAAAAAAGTCTATCTACGCGTATCTATATAACGCGTCGCCGCGATACGTATAAGCTCGATTTTTTTGGTTTTGTTGCATTTCGCAATTTTTTTATATACGGCTTTATTAGCCTTAATAATAGCTCAATTAAAAAAAAAAAGTGGCCCGTGCACTTTTATACAAATGACGCGTCTTGATAAAAAAAATTCGCGTATTTATATAACGCGTCAACGCGTCGACGCGCCGCGATACGTATAAGCTCGATTTTTTTAGTTTTGTTACATCTCGCAATTTTTTTTATACGGCTTTATTAGCCTTAATAATGGCTCAATTAAAAAAAAAAAAAGTGGCCCGTGCACTTTTATACAAATGACGCGTCTTATAAAAAAATAAAATAAGGTGGTCCGTGCACGCGTATTCATATAACGCGTCGACGCGTCGACGGTCGATACGCCGCGATACGTATTACGGAAAAAAAAAATTCCGGTGCCGGCAGCCGGAATTACTTTAATCCCCCTTCTTTCTTTAATTCTTCCGGAAAAAGTTTAATAGATTGACATGGAATAAAAGTCTTGGCATGCTCAGAAATCCTGCCAGACCGGTATAGAATAGTCTCACGTGATTAGATGACTAATCACTACCAGGGCAAAGGACCAAGTTCTTTGTAGTGTCACCAACGGGCTAATTACTCGATTTATAAAAATCTTTATATATTTAAGTAAATTATAAAATAAATAACAATAAAAACTAAATCAATCAAAAGGTAGTTAACGCAAGAAATAACTTATTTAATAATTTATTATAGAAAAGAACCCTTTTTAAAACCTTCTTTTTACCGGGGAGACCTTGAACCCTTTTACGAATTATTTATATTTAATAATTTATTATAAAAAAAAATTCCGTTTAAACCCCTTTTTTTACTAGAGAAACTCTAAACCACTTTGCGAATTGCTTATATTTGATAATTTTATATAAGGGGGGGACCCCCTTAAACCCCCCTTTTTACTAAGGAAATCCTATACCCTTTTGCGAATTATTTATATTTAATAATTTATTATAAAAAAGGAATCCGATTAAACCCCTTTTTATACTAGAGAAACTCTAAACCACTTTGCGAATTGCAATTTTCTTATATTTAATAATTTTATATAAGGGGGGGACCCCCTTAAACCCCCTTTTTTAATAAGGAAATCTTAGACTCTTTTGCGAATCACTTATATTTAAGGCAGCAGCGTGCGTTACGTGTGGCAGCCTTACGTAGGTTACGTATAGCAGCCTTACGTACCTTGTGACGACACGCCAAGTCTCTTGGACGCACCTCATATGCGCCAAGCTACTTCCTTCCTTTTTTCTTTCGTATTCTTCGTATTCTCTTATTCCCCGCTTTTAACCCATAAACCATAGTTCACGAGTCTTTAGCGCTTTTACCTTCGTGTATATAAACCTTAGCTACTCTCGACTTTTACACTCGATAGTTGTTGATTTTAAGTCATTACTTTAAGATCCTTTTAAGCTTTTATATAAACTTCGCGCTCTCGTAAGTTCTTTTAAGTAATCGCTTAAAGTCGTCATATTATCAACAACTACTTCACTCCGCCGAGAACGGCTTTAATAATATTCTTCTTCTTTAGAATTCTTTAATAGTTGGACGTCAAAACACTTAAACGACTCTAACGGTCACGAAAAAGCTTATTTTAAATATAACTTAAAAGATAATACTTATATAATATAACAACTTTCGCTTCGCGAGCAAAATCCTCCGCACACTTTTTAAAGCTGTTCTAGCAGCTCTTTCTTCCTCTTTTACGGCCTAATCAACAGTTCCTTTTACTTAAAAAAAAGCTATTAGTAAGCAAGACGATGAAGATAATCCTTCGGCCTTTACTAACTTCGAAGAAGCTTTAGCCTAATACTAAGCTCTCTTCTAGTCTTAACGAGAGGCCGCTAAGCTTAAGAAGCTCTTCGTAGATATAAAAACCCGCAACGAAAAGCTCGATAAAAGCGCTAGCGAATAAAAAACCTTCGCCGAAAAGGCTGAAAAAGAAGCCCGTCGAGCTCGAAAAGAATTAGATTAGCTTTAAGCGGTTCTATTAACTACGGAACGCCCGTTAAAGCCTCTTTAAGTTTCTTTTGAAAATAATTCTAAAAGCAAAGAGCTATATAAGCCTTCGGTTTTCTAAGCCACTCCTTCTACTTATAAAACCGCTAACCTTCGCCGCTTTTTCGCCGACGACGATAAACTACTTTCTTTTTATAAGCTAACCAACTTTCGCACTCTAGCTAAGTTTAACACTTTTAAAGCTTTTTCTTTAGCTTCTTAAAGTCGCGCTTGTATCGAACGGATTTTTAACTTTAAACAAAAGCTTTTAAACAGCGTAAGCTATCGAGCACGTCATTAGCAAGCCCGCGTCTTCGACAACTTAAAAGCTTTCGATAAATACTTTTTTATAAAACGCTAGCATAAGAACTACGTCTTTAATTAAACCGAAAGAACAGCTTATTTGTTCTTAGCCTTTTTAGTTATAAATCGTAGCAACTCCGTAACCGCTTCGAAACTCGTTTAAATCGCTTTTAAGTTTTTAAACGACTTCGCTAAAAAAGCTAAAGCGTTAATTAAGTTCGAAAAACTTTATATAAAGCTTAACTAGCAATTTTAAGACTTCTATTTTGTTTTTTCGAAACTTGCCGCTACCGCCGAAATCAAAGACGAAGATCGATTACGTAAGGCTTTGCGTTTTAAAATCATTAAGACGCTGCGCGATTAGCTTTATTTAGAATTTGTTAAAATTATAACTTTTAAAGACTTTTAAACCGCCGTTTAATAATTAACTGTTAGCTAATACGCGTCTACAAAGCTTTACGACGCTTTATAAGCTAAGTACAACACTTAATTCGCGAAAAGCTTTTATAATAAAGCTCGTAACGAATCCCGCTCGGCTTAAAAAGCAGCGGTCAAGCAAATCACTTATTACGAAAACCGTTAAAGTAGCTTAGCTTTCGTCTTTTTCTTTACTTTTTAACGCTAAACCTTTAACAGCTTTAGCGTTAATGCAGATCAATTTAATCGATCTAACAAATTCTCTTCTTTCGGAAACGCTTTTAAGTTAGTAATTAAAACCTTTAAATCGTCTCGCAAAGACTCGAATACGCTAAAGCTTTTTCGTTACTACTTAATTAACGAGATAGAATATAGCGTTAGACTCGAATACGGCTTTTATTCGGATGACTCGGACGATAAACCTTACTCCGACGCTCTTAAGGATCATTAAGAGCTTTTTTTTGTTAACTTCGACGCTCTCGATAATAAAAGAAACGTCGAAGCTTAAGCAAAGCCTCTTTCTTAAGCTAGCTTCGAGATATGCGATACTTCGACCTTACGAAGCTCTTTAGTAGTAAAGCTATAATTATACCCGTCACTTTTACTAAGAATAGCCTTTCGTATAAAGTATTTGCTTTGCTCGACTTAAAAGCTAATAAGTACGCGCTAATTAACTTAGCGCTACTTAAATCACTTTCTTTTTTTCTTAAACTTTTAATTTAACCTTTTTCGGCCTTATTCTTTGTTAAATTATATAATAAAACTCGTAGAGCTATTATTTTACATTTTGCATTTCTCAACCTTACGGTTAATAAGCGCGTTTAATCTTTTACTCTTTTTCTTATTATTAACCTTAAAAATTATAGCGTGATTTTCGGACGAGCATAATTAATTAAGTACTAGATTCTTTTTAACTACGCTCGCCGCAAGCTTTATTAGCTTCGTTTTAACCTTCCGATCGCTACTTACGTTAAACCTATTAAGATTATATACTTTAATTAGCGTAAAGTAAACGCTCGTTATTAACACGACGCTAATAAGCGTGATCGAGCCTTAGACCGCTTTTAAAAAGCTTACGACGTTAATTCATTCGTAAACTATAGTTCACGGGCGGATCAAGCAGCAACAATAGTCGTTAAATCACTTCTTTTTTTTTAAAATCGTCTTCTTTCTTTTCGAAATCGTCTTTTTTCCGCTTTTTTTTCTAAGATCGTTAAACTCTTTTCTTTTATTTACCCTTTCGTAAAGCCGTTATTCTTTCGCTTTACGAAAAACACTTTTTTTAAAGACTACGCTAAATCAATGTTTTAAATAAACCGTAAGCTTGTGTTAACCGATATCGCTTCCGTAAAACTTCTTTTATTCGTTAAACGTTTTCGTTAAACGTTTAAACATAAAATCAATAAAAACTTTAAAATCAACGGCGTTTTTAAACACGCTTTTTATATGATCGCTCGTTAAAAAGACGTAAAGCTGTTTTTTACGTCTTTTTACGAGCTCGATTGCTTAATCTCCGAGCGTTAAACGATTGCTTTTATTTAAGCTAACTATTAAGCAGCGCTAATACGCTTTATTAACGGCTTTATCTTTGTTATTAACTTTGCAACAGAACTGTTAAAGCTTATTAACGACCTTCTTATCTTTTTCGAATACTTCGATTACGCATACGTATTTTTTAAAGCCGCTAGCAACGTGCTAATATTATACAAGCTTTACGATTACAAAATCGAGCTTCTTAAGAAGAAGGAAAAAGCGCTTCGATACTTATTATTATATAAGATATCGATCTTTAAGCTAAAGCTTATTAAAGCTTATTTTATCGACAATCTTAATAAAGGTTTTATCGAACCTTTAATAGCGCTATTTACAGCTCTAGTCTTGTTTGTTAAAAAGCAAGACGGTTCTTTCCGCTTTTGTATTGACTTTCGCGCGTTAAACAACTTTATTCGTAAAAATCGATACTCTTTCTTTTTAATCGATAAGACTTTCGCTCGTCTTTTAAAAGTTAAAATCTTTACGAAACTCGATATTCGATAAGCTTTTTATAAAATACGAATAGACTTAGCTTTAAAAGAACTTATAATATTTAAAATACGCTACGATGCTTATAAATGCAAGGTTTTTTTATTCGGACTAATTAATAAACCCGCTACTTATCAACGCTATATAAATAACTTTTTTTTCGACTTTTTAAATATCTTTTGCATAGTATATTTAAACGACATCTTAATCTATTCTTTCGACTCTTTAAAGCACGCTTATTACGTCCGTTAAGTTTTCTAACGACTCGACGACGCTAGCTTTTAAACTAATATTAAAAAATGCGAATTTAGCACTATTAAAGTGAAATACTTAAGCTTTATCATCTTTATCGAAAGCTTAAAAGTAGATCCGAACAAGACGTCGATAATAAAGTATTAAGCGCTTTTTACGACCGTTAAAAGCGTTTAAAGCTTTTTTAGATTTTATAACTTTTACCGCCGATTTATTCGAGATTACAGCGTGATCGCAAAGCTTTTAATGCACTTAATTAAAGCTAACGTTTTTTTTTTATTTAATTCTTAATATTAAAAAAGCTTCGACTTCTTAAAGCTCGCTTTAATTATTGCGCTAATCTTATAGCATTATAATTAAGACCTCTTTTATATATTAAAAACTAACGTTTCCGACGGCGTAATCGCTTTAATCTTTTTTTAAAAGCATAATTCCGATTAGCTATTAATCGCTTATTACTTTAAAACTATAGCTTTCGTTAAGCTCAACTACGTCGTTTATAATAAAAAGATGCTGGCTATTATACGCTTTTTTAATAACTTCCGCGCCGAACTCGCCGGTTCTTTTTATTAAGTTTAAGTAATCATCGATTATAAAGCTTTAAAGTACTTTATAACTTCTAAAACTTTTAACGTTCGTCAAGCACGCTAAGCAAAGCTCTTTTCCGATTACAACTTTATTATTACGTATAGATTAAGTAAAGACAATCCGCTAGCTAACGCGCTAATACGTCGTATCGAAGAGCTCTTTTCTTAAAATAGCTTTAAGCGCATTTAGCGCTTGCAAACGCTGCTCCGCGCCGATAACGTTGACTTACGACTTTTAATCGAAAAGCTATGTTAACTTACGCTTTTAAAGACCGCCGTTATTATCGAAGAGATCGCGGAGCTCTTATCGATATTCCGAGTTATTAACTAAGTCTTAAAAGCTAATCGGACCGCTTTTAGTTTCATAGCATTTTAAATTTAAGCTTTTAAAGCTGAGTCTTTACTTGTGAACTACGGTTTACGGATTAAATTTATTATAAAAAGCGACTTGCTGCTTTATAACAGCCGCTTATTAGTTTTCGACGTTTAAAACTTGCGCTCGTTATTCGTTTGAAAAATCTACGACCAAGTATTTACAGCACACTTTAGCTTTTATAAAACTTATAAGCTCTTTGCAGCATAGTACTATTAGCACGGTATAGCTAGATTCGTTAATTAATATTGCCGCAATTACTACGCTTGCAAACGAGTTTTAATGCTTCGCGATAAGAAACCTAGTTTGCTTTAACTTCTTTCGATCCTTTCGCGCTCTTAAAAGCACGTTATTATAGATTTTTATAGCTTTAATAAAGATAAACACGGCTACGACAACGTCTTTATAATAATCGACCGCTTTTTTAAGCAAGCAATCTCGATCTTTTATTATAAGTCTATCGACGTTAAAAGCTTCGCTAAGCTTTATATCTATTATATCTATAAGTATTTTAAAGCTCTTTTAACATTAACTTTTAATAAAGGACTTTAATACTAGTTCGAGTTTTAAAAAGAATTTAATAAAATCTTCGGTATTAAATTGACTTTTAGCACCGCCGCACACTTTAAAACTAACGGTTAAATCGAAATCTATAATTAATACTTGCAAAAGCGCTTTCGTCTTTTCGTAAGCTATTATTAAAACGATTAAAGTAAGTTCTTTTTTATAATAGACTTCGCTTAATTAACGTTCTTTTACGACTTTTTCGGCGGCCTTTCTTTTTTTAAAGTAATTTACGGCTACGCTTTTCGGACCACTTAGAATTGAAGCTTAAACCGACTTAACGACTAAACCTTTTTTCGCAAGCTTAATTAAAACGAAGCTCGCGCTTACGCTAACCGCTATTTCGAAGCTTAAAACCTTGTTAAAGAGCACTTTTAGCGCGCTTAAGACCGCATAGCTAAACAAGCTAATAAATTAAAGCGCTCGGTTGATTTTAACGTTAATAATAAAGTTTAGTTAAATATGCGCTCGTTTTTTACTTCTCGACCGTTAAAGAAGCTCGATAACCCGACGAACGGACCGTTCGAAGTTACCGATAACGTTTATAGCAGCTTTAAACTTAAGCTTTTCAAGTTAATAAAAGTTCACTTAATCTTTTACTTCGGACGATTACGAAAAGCTTTTAATAACTTTACTTTCGAGCAAATCATTCTTAAACTTAACTCGATTAATATTATTAGCGAACTTAAGTACGAAGTAAAGAATATTTTAACCGTACGCTAAATTAAAAAGCACTTTAAGTACCGCGCTTCTTAGCTCGGCCGCGATATTGACTTTATTTAATACCCCGCTTCCGACTTTATATACGCTTTTTTTAAAGTACGTAACTTTTATTTAAAACATAAAGAGCTTTTCGGCTTTCTCGCGAAGCTCTTCGAATAAATCAAGGCTTATTCGGACGGTATTAATAACTACGATCACTTAAGTAATAATAAAGCAATAGATAGACGCTTAAAGACGAGCTTTTTTCGGACGGGAAAGGTAGTATGACGATACGCTAAGTTTTTTAAACGCACTTTATATGCGTTAAACTACTTCTTTCTTTTTTTCTTTTGTATTCTTCGTATTCTTTTATTCTCTGCTTTTAATTTATAAATTATGGTTCACGAGTCTTTAGCGCTTTTACCTTCGTGTATATAAACCTTAGCTACTTTCGACCTTTATATTCGGTAATTGTTGATTCTAAGTCATTACTTTAAGATCCTCTTAAGCTTTTATATGAACCCCGCGCTCTCGTGAGTTCCTTCAGGTAATCGCTTAAGGTCGTCACATACCTATAAGTTACGTGTGGCAGCCTAGCTGCAATCCTTTACGTATTACGTAAGGCAGTGCCAGCGACGTGCGTTACGTAAGGCAGCGACGTGCGTTACGTATGGCAGCTTTACGTAGGTTACGTATGGCAGCCTAGCTGCAGTCCTTTACGTATTACGTAAGGCAGTGCCAGCGACGTGCGTTACGTAAGGCAGCGACGTGCGTTACGTGTGGCAGCCTTACGTAGGCTACGTGTGGCAGCCTAGGTGCAGTGCTTTACGTATTACGTAAGGCAGTGCCAGCGACGTGCGTTACTTACGGCAGAATCGATGGCGGTAGCTGAATTGAGCTTAGCTGTGTTTCATATTTAATTCGGGCCGACCCGTTCCGAAAAAAGTTCAATAGATTGACATGGAATAAAAGTCTTGGCACGCTCACAAATCCTGCCAGATCCGTATAGAATAGTCTCACGTGATTGGATGACTAACCACCATTACAACCCTTGTATTACTCACCACCACCACAACTACTGGAATTTATCTTGGGTCACCGTTGGTGACAATCACAACTACTGGAATTTACCTTAGGTCACCGTAGGTGACAATAATTAATTATAAAAAGGAGACCCCCTTAAACCCCTATTTATATTAAAGAAATACTATATCATTTTGCGAATTACTTATATTTAATAATTTATTATAAGAAGAAGACCCCCTTAGACCCTCCTTTTTAATAAAGAAATCCTAAAACCTTTTGCGAATCACTTATATTTTAATAAATTATTATAAAAAAGGGCTCTTTTTGAATCCCCCTTTTGACTAAAGAAACTCTAGACCTCTTTGCGAATTGCTAATATTTAATATTTCAATATAAAGGGGAGACCCTTTTAAACCCCCTTTTTTAATAAGGAAATCCTAAACTTTTTTGCGAATCACTTATATTTAAGGCAGCAGCGTGCTTTAAGTGTGGCAGCCTTACGTAAAGTAGGTGTAGCAGCCTAGCTGCTTTACGTATTACGTAAGGCAGCGACGTAAGGCAGCGACGTAAAGCAGCGACGTGCGTTACGTGTGGCAGCCTTACGTAAGTTACGTATAGCAGCCTTACGTAAGTTACTTGTAGCAGCCTTACGTAAGTTACGTGTAGCAGCGACGTGCGTTACGTAAAGCAGCGACGTGCGTTACGTGTAGCAGCCTTACGTAAGTTACGTATAGCAGCTTTACGTACGTTACGTATAGCAGCGACGTGCGTTACGTATTACGTAAAGCAGCGACGTAAGGCAGCGACGTGCGTTACGTGTGGCAGCCTTACGTAAGTTACGTGTGGCAGCCTTACGTACGTTACGTATGGCAGCTTTACGTACGTTACGTATAGCAGCGACGTGCGTTACGTGTGGCAGCCTTACGTAAGTTACGTGTAGCAGCCTTACGTACGTTACGTATAGCAGCCTTACGTAAGTTACGTGTAGCAGCCTTACGTAAGTTACGTGTAGCAGCGACGTGCGTTACGTAAGGCAGCGACGTGCGTTACGTGTGGCAGCCTTACGTAAGTTACGTATGGCAGCCTTACGTAGATTACGTATAGCAGCCTTACGTAAGTTACGTATAGCAGCTTTACGTACGTTACGTGTAGCAGCGACGTGCGTTACGTATGGCAGAATTAATATGGATAGGTTTATAAGTGGATAATAGAGCTAAGCGAATCCCCCGATCCCCCCACATTAAGTGGAACTTCTTTTATTCCACCTTCTCTTCCGCAAGTCATCAAACCTTAACAATAAAGATTTTTTCGAATGAGATCTAAGCAGCTCTATTGCTTACTAAATTAATTTACCTTTTATTGCTTTAATAACTTGCATACCCTTTAACCCTTTTGTTAAGAATTAAGTTAAGTACTCCTTTTTTCCCTTCCTTTCCCTTCTTCTCTCTATTAACAGTCACTTGCAATAATGCTACTCAAAACCCTCGCGCAAATCGCAAGCACGGCTAAAGCAAACGCGACTAAAGCCGCTAAAAAAGCTGCTTTCTTAGCCGCTAAAAAGAAGAAAGCCTTCGCGCGCGCTTAAACCCAACTTAAAGAGGCAAAAGAGGCTAAAGAAAGAAGTGATATTACCGACGAAGAGATAAAACATATAAACGACGCTATCGAATTCCAAAGCTTTTTCGACGAATCCTTCGCCGAAAAGCGCGCCCGGTTAGCTTTCGAAAACGACGAAAAAAAGAAAAAAAAAAAACACAAAGCGGAGATAACTGCTTTATTAATACTATCTGCGCTTTTACTTATCATTAAAAAAGTAATAGAAGATTACGATAAAAGTTCTTTATCACTACAATAACGTAAAAGTTTATTTATCTTCCGAAAATATAATAAAAAAGATATTATCGCTATTGCTAAGAACACTTATAACCTTATGAACTTCTCTCGATTATCATAATTAAACGCTGCTTTGCATAGCATTAACGAATTAAATATAATCTAAGAAAATAAGAAGCTAAAAAGACGAAAGACTATCGAAAAGCTTTCGACTTTTAAAAACTTCGAGTTTTAGTCCGATAACTTTTTAAAATACATTGCGATCATCGGCTATTTCTACGAACCAACCTCACTCGAGCTGCTTTAAGCTTTAATAACTTTTTATTAACGAATCATAAAGCTATCGAAAAGCTATAAATAGCATAGCGCTATATTAAAGTTGATTATATCGTTTTACGTATAACGAGCCTTTAGCATTATCGGCGATATTATTAAATAAAAACTGCTTGCGGACATAATAAAAAAGTATATATAAGATAACCAGCTCTCTTTTTCTTAAAGCGTAAAAGCTACGGAAAGCAGCGTAACAAAAAAGCTTATAACTAAAGAGATTGCGGATAAAGCAAGCGCTTGCTACCGTAACTTCAATAAAGACAAGTGCACTTACTCGAATTGCAAGTTCGCATACGTCTATAGCACTTATAACGGCAATCACGCCGCTATTAAGTATCCTTCTTAAAAATAAAAAGTTGATGCTAAAAAAGAAAAGCTCGTAGCTCTTTATCAATTTTTAAAATCATATAAGTGTTCTTTAGCACTTGCACGTTTTAATACAATACTAAAATTTTAAGTCGTTAACACTTCAAAACCTTTATTACGCGCGTTTGCTTTTCTTTATTTTATTCTTGCTTTTAAAGCGCTTTTGCAACTATACTTCGAAGATTTAAAAACACTTTTCCTTTAAATACTTCGCTACGGCGCGCTAATAAGTTACACTAAACTTGCATATCGCAAAGTATAAAAAAACTTGCTTACGGTTAATCTTTACCTCGAAGTTATAAACGATCGAATAGCCTTAAATCTCTTACTTAATCGGATCTAAACGGTCTTAAATAATATTACCTTTTTGCTTATATCACTTTTTAGTTTCGCTTTTAAGCACGATAAGATATAACGAAAAATTCAGCACCTCTTTTACTTTAAAAACTTAAAAAGCTTTATTAACGACCAAATCTTAAACGAAGCGGCGACGTTATAATACGTCTCTTTCGAAAGACTTCTAGCAATAATGCTAAAAGCAAGCCAAAAGTATATGCTTTTAAAAAGAAATACAAAAGATGCTTTCCGAACGATCTTAATAGCTTTTTATCAACGTTAGCACTTAAGTTTCTAATAGAAAAAGAAGTATTATATAAACAACGTACTTTCTTTTAACTTATCAACCTTTCTTTTTATTTATAATCTCTTAATCGAAGCTTAACAATAGATATTACAGTCTTAATTAAGCATAAAACACATTAAGCACTTCTTTAACGATACGATAATTGCAATCTTAGCTTCTTAAATCTCACAACTTCTTAAGTTCAAGCGAACTTACGACGAACTTAAAAAGATTTGCGGCGTTTTCGAAAATAAAAACAAAAAAGAAAAAGGAACCGCGATCAATTTGCTAAGCTTCCGAGTTGATACGCACACTTTCACGGTCTCCGTCTTTTTAAAAAAGCTCTACCGAATCCTCACCTTTACTTAAAAGGCAATAAAAGACGAGCATTTAACACTCTTCGACGCTCAATCACTTACAAGCTTGCTAGCCTTTTACGCTCTCGCGGTGCAGCTAAGCTACGTATTTTGCCGGCGACTTTAAACGTTTATCGCAACTTTTAATTCTAAGTAGCAGAAAACCTTTAAGCGCTAAATCCTTCGACTAATAATAAAAGATATTAAGTAATAAAACAAGCTATTCTTACTTTACAATAGCGTCCGCTTCTTTAATAACGCTTGAAAGCTTATTATACACTTCTTTAAAGATGCTTCTCTTTTAAGTCTTAACGCCTTTTACTTTAACTACGTGCAGCAGCAGCGCTGCATTTAAAAAGAGCACGTATCGGTATTGTAAATCGATTATACTTATGCTAAAGACTTCTTACTTGCTAGCCTTATAACTAAAGAATTTGATATTAATATTTATAAAATCTAAGCGGTTCTTCGAGCGGTCGAATTATAAAGCCACAAGTAAAAGCGCAAAAAGCTAATAATCTATACGAATAATACTATTACGCAGCTAAAAGTAAAGAAGCTCACTCTCAAATCTCTCGAGCAGAACGAGCTTTTACGGAACCTCTTGCTCGCGGCTGCGCAATTAAACTTGCTTATCGAAGCAATCCACTTGCCGGGAATTGACAACGAGCTAGCTAACGCTCTCTCTCGCAATAAAATAGAGTACGTTACTAACGTATATGTTAGAGTAAGAAATCCTCACTCTATGAGGTCTGTGCTGTTGCTGCTAAGGAACGCTTGAAAAGATGGATAGTGATTACTAGTTAAAAGAAGGGATAGCTAGCTAGCGTAGAAAGAAAACTGCATACAGTTCTTTTTTATTCTATAAGGATTCCTTTTTTTTTAGATAACCGAAATCAATACCTTTTAAAACTACCTTCTGCTTCCTTATTATAAAGAAGAATTATCTTTTTATAAGTTATGAGCCTTTGATGCTTAGAAAGTGACGGAACACGCAATTCGCAATACGCAATTCGCAAACTCGTCGATCGGCTTAACTTCCCGCCTTGTGCGAAGTATTACCCGCTAATAGTAAACCCTTTTCTTTTTCTTCCTTTTACTTTATTATTAACTATCGATTATCGCTTTATATTAATTATTATCTATTCATCGACATAGCTACTACTCGAAAAAAATTCGCTAAAATAAGATAATAGAAAAGCGTAAAGACCTTTACTAAATCGAATTTAAACGAATAGTTCGAAACTATCGAAACGGTCGCTTAAAGCGAGGATGTCGCTTATCTATTAAACCACTCGGAATCCGAATATTATTATACAATTATTATTAAAGCACTTTTGCAAAGATACGATATCGCTAATAGCACTTAGAAAATATTAAAAAGGCTTAATAAAGATAAATACGATAAATTGATTTACGAAAATAAAAGTTTTTTAAAAGCGTTTCGAATCGAAATAGCGAAATTTAAACTTAACTTTTTTCGAAAGCTTAACGAATTCGATCGCTAAAAGATTAAAGACCTCTTCGATATTAAAATTATAATCCAAAAGCTAAAGATTATTTACATCGCTATTACATTCCGATCTACACAAATCAAGCTCTAAGCTTTTACTAATTTTCGTATAAACTTTAGAATTTCTTTTAATAACAATTAAAAACGCGTCTTAATATGCCGCCGAAAAGCTTATAAAAGCTTAAGAAAAGACTAATTCGACGATGATTATTGCTAATTGATCTTTTGTATTAAGCTTATTCTTTTAAAGACATATACACTATTGTACGATAGCTTTACCTTTTTTATAATAATAGATTAAAAGCTAAAACGTTTAAACGAGAAATAAAAGTCTATTATTAATCTGAACTTTTAAGTAAAAGCATTCGCAGCCTATTACTCGAGTAACGAAAGAGCTTATATAGCTAGCCGATACGTATCTTATAAGCGAGCTCTATCGGGTCAACAATTACGTAGTTGTCGCCGGTCTTAATCTCTTAACTTTAAAGCTAAATGTTTTAAATGCGGTTTTAGCAAGCATGCTAATCTTATATATTAGTTCGTTAAGATTAGTTTTAAAGCTGCTAAAGCTACTCGTATTTTTAAAGAAAGCGAAAAGCTTAACGAAGCATTATAAACATATTAATTACTATTGCTTAAAAGACGGCCGACATCTTTTGCCCTTTTATATAAGAACAGCTCTTTACTATTATACGAAACGAAGTCTAATTAGCGTGCTCGAAGCAAATCTAATAATGCTCGTAAAGATAAGAAAGGATTCGCTATCGATATTGAATCCGACTCTTTAAGCGAAGTCTTTAATATCGAAGAGTTTGCTAGCTTATTTTAAAAGAAGCGTAATAAGCTTTTATTTATATTAGCCGCCGCCGATATTAGATATACTAGTTATATAATTGATTTTTTGTCTTTGTTTAGCAAGCTATTAACTTTATGCCGAAAGAAGATCTAAGTCGAAGGAAGGAAGCTTTATTCGGATAGTATTAGAACTGCCGAAATATTATTGCAAAGAGGCGAGACTATCTACTTAAAAGGTATATTGTATATCTTTGGCTTAAGATGCATATTAATATCGGTAAAGAAGCTCGTTAATTTTAGTATTATAAAGTAATTCGATAACTAAAAGATGATTTTTATACGCAAGTTTAATAATATATTTTTAATTAAAGTTAAAGTGCAAAATGAATTGTATATCTTTTCGAAGTTTTTTAAAAAAGCTAATAAGATGTCTTTTGCTGTTAAAAGCATACGCTATACCGATCGCGACGATATTATCGCTAGCGTTATGCTTATATACGTAGATCAAATTGATCTTTTTTTTTAAATAGACTCCGTTAGCAGCTAAACCTTACTAAGACTTTTAAAATTATGCTTTTCGAAGCGTACTCGATACTTAACTAGATATGCTACTTTTAAAACGGTAAAAGATCTTTTAATTACTACCGCTAACTTTTACGAAGCTTTAAGTAGTAATAACGAGATCTTTTTAATAAATAACTAAGACTTTAACGAAATAAAACGTTTACCGCTCGCTTCGAAGTTTAAAAGCTTTAAAAAGAGTATATCGAAAAAAGAAAAGAATAAAATAATACGCAAGATTAAAAAAGTCGCTATTTAATAAAGCGAGATTCGTTTTAAAGCTACTCTTTTTATATTAAAAGAACGTCGCTTATAACGAGAGCTCTTTCGTTTCGTTGCTTATTATAAGCGCTTTAACTATTATAGCATCGAAGCGCTTTTATTATTATATATAATAACGGATATTAAGAAAATTATAATCTTTTTAATTATCTTTTTATATAAGTCGTACGCTCGGTAAAAGATATTTAAAAAAAAGCTTAAGAAACTCGCCGAGCATAGTATTACGATACTTAAAAAGCTTAATTTCGATATAGCTAGTCCTTTTCTATTATTTATAAAAGGCTACCGGTACTTTAGCGAGCTTATAAATAGCTAAACTCGCAAGACTTAAACCCTTTTGTTTCGAGATCGAAAGGAAATTAATAAAGCATTAATTAAAAAGAAAAAAAAGCTTAAGCGATAATCAAGCTAGCTTCTTTTAGCAATAAGTACCGATAACGCGCCGGAAATCCTTAAGATTATAACTACGTAAGTTAAAGCAAAAAGAGTATTTATTTATAATACGAAACTTTACTCGTCATATTAAAATAACTTTGCAAAGCGCTTTATCAAGACTATCGAGCACTTTATTAAAATAGCACTTGATAACGTTAAGTTGCTTATCGAGTTTTAATATAAAGCTGCTAAAGTATAAGCATACACTCGTGCTAAGCTACGCCGAGAACTTAAAATAGTAAAAGATATTATAAACGAAGTAATAAAACAACTTTTTTATATCGAATATAAAATATCCTTTTAAAAAGCTTAAACGAAGAAAGTACCGAAGGTCAAGGATTATATCAAGACATAAAGCTGTAAAGTCATTGCTTACGTTCTTCGAGAATCTCTTCCGGCTAAGATTAAAAAGGATAAGCTTATGCTTTCGAGTAAAAAAAGGATATTTATAAGCTACGACGAAAACATTACTTCTTATTATAAAATGTACATTCTCGAGATGCATAATATTATTATTTCGTTTAACGTTAAGTTTTTTAAAAATATTTTTAAAAAAGCAATCGAAGATTTTAAACTTTAAATTAAATTGTTCGACAGCATATTTTAAACATTAAAAAGTACGTACAATTAGCACGTTATTCGTACACGTAAAAGACGGCTAAGATTTGCAAACTTACTTATAATAGACTTAGTACGCAAAAAGCAAATTAAGCATCTTTTAGACTCCGTTATAAAAGTTAAAAAGAGATTAGCTTTTAGAATTAAAGATTATTTATTCGATAAAACTATTAATTATGCTTTTAGAATGCCGTTTGCGCTAATAACGATACTTTTCCGCGTTATACGATCTTAAACGAAAAATGCTGCTTTTCGAAATAAAAAACTTAAAAGAGCTAAGTCTATTTCGCTTTTATAATCAATATCGCTTATTGCCGAAACGAAATTAAGCGAGAGCTTTATTAATAAATTAAATAATTTAATTTTTTTTAAGCAAGATCATTAACGTATACAAATCACTTTTCAAAAGACTATCGGAACAAAAAAGAAAGCCGATAAAGAGCTTTCTTATGCTTTTAAAACATCAGTCTAACTTCGATAAAGCTAGACTTTACTCGATTCGGAATTGAATAAGCGTGCGAGTAATGCTTTTGATTTCGGTAAGCGATACGCTAAGACTTTTACGTTTTAAACTTCGCTTATTATAAAAAAAAGAAAAAGCTTGTTATTAATAAAAAACAAAAAAGCAATATTAACTATTCTCGATTAGTCTAATAACGCTAACGGCATGTCGGATGTTAAAAAGATAGCAATAATAGCGCACGCAATTAAACACGACATCTTTATTTTTATTACTTATAAAAAAGCTATAGAACATCTTATATACGGCAAAAGATAGAAAGAAGTTATTAATACCGAGTTTGCTGCGCTTATTATTAATTATATATAAAAGGAACGCATCCTTTCTCTCGGAGCTAATCTTATTAGCTGCAAATAAGTATTTATACTTAAGTTTAAAGCAAATAAAACTTTCGAACGCTTTAAGGCTAAGCTCGTAGCGAAAGGTTTTTCTTAAATGTACGGCGTTGATTATAACGAAACATTCGCACTTACAGTTAGAATAGCGACCTTTAAAGCATTTTTTATAATAGTTACTTATAAAGATATAAAAACACGCTAATTCGATATTAAAAACGCTTTTATCGAGTTTATATTTAATAAAAAGCTATAGATAAAAATGCCGAAAAGCTTAAAACGTATAAAGCGAAGATCCGCGCTCCGATTGCTATAATCTTTATATAGCTTTAAACAATCTATACGCGATTAAAACCTTTTAATAAAAAAAGAGCTCTTTAATTAAAGATTCGTATAAAATAAAGCAGATCTTTGTTTATTCGTTCACTTAAAGAAAAAGATCAAACTATTGATATACGTAGACGATTTAATTATAGCTGCACCGAATGCTAAAGAGCTTAATTAGTTTAAAGACCGCTTATAATTACGATTTGTTATTAAACCGATAAAAGAGATATCGATAATCTTCGGAATTAAAATTATTAAAGATAAAGCGAAAAAGACTATTAAACTTGATTAAGAGATCTACTTAAATAAAGTCTTAAACAAGTTTAGAATCTCGAATCTAGTTTTTAACGTAAAGAATGTATTTACGCTTATAAATAAGTATACCGATCTCCGCTTAGCTTCGGACTAAGATAAAAGAGTTGATGCTACTTAATACCGTAAAGTAATTAATTCATTAATATATACGATAATATATATACGCTTAGATATCGCTTTCGCACTTAATCGTTTAAGCTAGTATATATAAGATCTAGTAAAGCATTACGCTTTAGCGCTAAAGCGCTTAATGCGCTACTTACGGTTTATTATATTTTTCGTTATTTCTTTCGGCTTTTTAAGAAACTTAATAGTCTACTCGGATGCAAACTACGATAGCGATAAAGATAGCAAAAAGAGCATTTCCGCTGCGGTAAGCTTAATAAAAAAAAGCTTCGTATTCTTCGAGAACCGCAAACAAACCTTTATAATTACGGCTATTATAAAAGCCGAGTACGCAGTTATATGCTATACCGCAAAGCAAAGCTAATAAATCGCTCAGATCCTTCGAGATATAAGATTCGGTAGCTATATCGTCAAAAATCATTAAACTATAAAGATAAAAGAAAACAATTAAAGCGCTATTGCATTCGCTAAGAACCCTTATTTTATAAAACGATCAAAGCATATCGATATCGCTTATCATTACGTTCGCGACTTAATAAACTAAAAGAAGTCTTTCGTATTTTATATACTTATAGCAGAAATGGCCGCCGATAGCTTTTCTAAACTATTACCGAAAATCTTATTTTAAAGATTCATTAATATAATAAGCATGACTAATCGATCGAGGCCGGTATTAAATTCTTAAATACGCGAAAGACTTCGCTTAGCTTCTTTATATATTAAAAAAAGAGATTTGTTTTCTCGACAAAACAAAGAAGCAGTAGGAGCAGTAAGAGCTATTAGCAGCATTAAAGTAAGAGTGTTAAAATAAGAAATCTTCACTTTATAAAGTCTGTGCTATTGCTGCTAAAGAACGCTTGAAAAGATGGATAATAACTGCTAGTTGAAAGAAAAGATAGCTAGCTAACGTAAAAAGAGAACTGCATACAATTCTCTTTCTTTTTATAAGGATTCCTTCTTCTCTAGATAACCGAAATCAATACCTTTTGGAACCACCTTCTGCTTCCCCATCATAAGGAAGAATTATCTTCTTACAGTATGTCTTTAATAGCTCCTTACCTCATCTTATACGCTAAGCCTCCGGCCGAATTTATCTATAAAGCAAGCGCTTCGAGGCTTATAAAAAAGTTCTTATATTACGAAGTCGCTTTTAATACTAAGAACACTTACAAATCTTACTAACGTTCTTAAGAAAACTTCGCCTTTGCTACTTTAAAAATCGACGGATATCTTATAAATAAAGCAAAAGACTACGACTTAGTTGAATAGATCGCGACACGAGCGTTCGGTTCTATCGATCAAAAGCTACTTAAGCTAGAATCTATTAAAAGAGCTTTAGCTGCCGTAAGATCAGCTCACGTCGAACGCTACCTTTCGGTCGACGGTTTTAATACCGATTACTTGCGCAAAATACTCGCTAAGATCTTATTATTATAAGGCAAAGAGACCAAGAAAAAGGCTCTACCCCTCTCTTTAAAGCAGCTAAAGGCCATCATATCGCTTGCACCTCTTTCTCAATTTGACGAAAACGAATAAAAAGACTTCGAAACCTCTTTTATTAATAAAGCTTTCGATCAGCTAAACTACGACACAGCTTTAAAAGTAGCGTTCGCAAGCTTCTTACGTACTAAAGAGGTCACTTATAAAGCGGCGGACCTTACGAATACGGAGGTTTTCGAAGCTATTAAGCTTTAGCGCCGTAATATTATATTCGAGAAAGAGCACGTAATTCTTCACCTTCGAAGCAACAAATCAAACACCGATTATACAAGTATAAAAATAATTTTAGTATAAACGAACGATTATATTTGTCTTATAACGGCTTTAAAAGCTTTGTTCGCCTTCGACTTTCGGTTAGCAAAGTCTCTTTTATTTTGAACTTTTTTAAGAACTTTAAATAAAGCGAAGTATATTAATAATATGCGTTAGAAACTCCGACGCGCGAGGGTCCCGAATTAATAGCTATATTCGAGCCATAGCCCTCGCCGAAGCGCGGTATAGCACGCCGTAGATAATAAAATAATAAAATACGATATCTAACGATTAAAAAGATAGTCCTTAGATGCGTTCAAAAGCTACTTTTATATTAGCTTACACTACAAGCTAGTCTTAAACCATGGCTTCTTTACCGGCAGATCAGCTTCGATTATTAAAGTGTTTGCAAACCACTTGTAACCGACATTTCATCATAACACTTTTTATTTAAAGATAGCTAGCGCGGCAGCGCTACTCGCGCCACCATTGCTTTTAAGTGAAAGCGAAGCTTAGCTTTGATTTTCTACTAGTTCTCTTTTAAAGCTGGCTTATTCAAAGCGAATAAGCCAATTTAAACCAGTAAGCTAGCTAAATTAAAGAAAACGCTTAGCAAGCTCAACTTAAAGCGTCTTTACTAAATATAAAAAGTCGTTCTTTATAATTGAGTTCCTTTTTATTGTAACTTAATACTTATGACAAAAAGAACGATAAAATAGATAGGTTTATAAGTAGATAATAAAGCTAAGCGAATCCCTCGATCCTTTTACATTAAGTAAAACTTTTTCTATTCTACTTTTTCTTCCGCAAGTTATTAAACCTTAATAACAAAGATTTTTTCGAACCTACTCACCGTCTTTAATACCTTTGTTTAATTAGTTGTTTTTGTTAATTAGTTTTTTGCCCTTGACTTTAAGGTTAAAGTGCGCAACTGAAAGCGAAGCTTAGCTTTGATTTTCTACTAGTTCTCTCTTAAAGCTGGCTTATTTAAAGCGAATAAGCTAATTTGGACCAGCAAGCTGGCCAGATCAAAGAAAACGCTTGGCAAGCTCAGCCCAAAGCGTCCTTATTAAATATAAAGAGTCGTTTTTTACAATTGAGTTCCTCTTTGTTGTGACTTGATACTTGTAACAAGAGGAACGATAAAAGCGGTGATTGATTAAGCTTAGCTGTAAGACATATTTAATTCGGGCCGACCCTTTCCGAAATCTAGAATTATCTGCCGACATTTCTCTTAGCATTGCTTAGAAATCCTGTCAGATCGGTATAAATAATCTCACGTGATTGAATGACTAATCACCACCACAACCCTTGGAATTTATCTTGGGTCACCGTTGGTGACAATAAAAAGCGAGTAACGCGGATTAAAAACGATAAAACGTCGCGACGCTTTTAAGTCGAAATCGTTTTTTTAAATCTATTAATAATAGCTTCTTAAGATCGTGCTTTTGAAAGTCTCCGACGATTATAAAGCTTATTCTTTTTCTTTTAGCGAAGTTTGCGGCGGTTAGCTCGAGTTTGCTGCGGATAAAAAAGCAGCTTTAAGTTTGAAGTTCGTTTTACGCGTCGAGTCTTTTCTTAAACGCAAATTCCGTTTCGCTTAAAAAGCGAATTAATCGGACTCTTATACTTTTAAAGATTTTTTCGTAAAAATAGTTTTTATTAATAAAAGCGAAATCGATACGTCAAAAGAACTCGACTTAGTTTTTTTCGTTAAAAAACGGAACGGCGAAGAAAGCGGAAAAGAAAGTAGATTAAATGTCCGCAGCTATTTTTAAAAATCGAAGTTTTAATAAGCTTAATAGAATTCTTAACGTTAGTTAATAATACCGGAGTGATATTTATTAAGATATTCTTATAAGTGATAAAAAGGTTTTTTAATTCGGAAACCGAAGAATAAAGTAAATGAAAAAAAATAAAAAAGCTTTTCGTCCGAAGCCGATAAAAAAGAAGTGTTTAAGTTTGATTCGGTATTAAAAAGTTAGAAATAAAGATTAAAGTTACGATCTTTAATAAAGTCGAAAGATTAGAAAAGAGTATTAATAAATGTTTATATATAATTTATAAAAAAATTAAAGCGGTAAAAGAAAATAAAGTTAAAAAGTTAAAAGATCTTGCGAGTTTTCGTATTCTTTAATAATACGAAAGTATCGTTTATAAGAAAAGCTTTTTTTAAGGTCTTTCGAAGTTCTTAGTTAGTTAAGTTATCCGCAGCGTCTTGATCTATAATTAGTTTACGATAAAACAAGTAAAGTTGAAAATAAGATAAAAAATCTATTAAAGTTATTTGAGTTTTATTTTATCGTAAAAGTTAAAGCGCGCTAACGTAATGCGGTTAAGTCGTTTAAAACATAGTAATCTCGGTAAAAGAGTTTTCGATTAATGCTAAATATAAATAAAGTATATATACAAAGTAAATCTATAAAAAGTTAGATCTCGGAAGATTAAGGTTTATTTCGGCGTATTCTATTAAAAAGTCTATAAATATATATATATATATATAAACTTTAAAAAAATATTATTATTCGAAATAAGTTATTATTAAAGTGTTTTTAAAAACAAAAAGTCGTATGTTTTTAAAAAGAGATATAAAAAGTTAGCGATAAACGCAAGCAATAAAAAGAAAGAGTTGTATATATCGCTAGAAAGTAATTTTAAAAAAGAATATCGTGTTCCGTTCCGTTTTGATTTTGTCTTTGCGAAAGGTTCGATGCTAAAGAAGTCGTAAAGAGTATTAATTATAATATTTCGGCGCTAAAGAAGTCGTAGCGGAAGCTTATAACTTATTAAACGGTAATATAAAGAAAAAGATAAGTAAAAAGATTCTTAATTGTTTTCCGATGAACTTAAGGAGTAGCCTTTTACTTATACATTTAAAAAAGTCTTAATACGTGATAGGTCTATCACTTGATCATATCCGACAGTAAGGATCTATATAATTAGCGTGGTCAATTAACGAAGAGGTTGAAAAAGTGGCATTTTCGAACCTTACTATTATAGTAATACTAATAATCTTGATCCTAACAATGATCTTAGCAAAGATCGGAAATGTTAAATATTAATACAAACAACTTGAAGTATATGCATAGCTATTAATAGTAATAACAAATTGATAAGTTGAAAGTTAGATAGTTAAAAGGTTAGAAAGTTAAAAGGTTAGAAAGTTGACAAGTTGACGGGTTAACAAGTTGATAAATTGATAAGTTAATAAATCGATAAGTCGATAAGTTAAAAAGTTGATAAGCTGACAGGTTGATACTTGAAAGTTCTTATTAATAACGCAACTTCTAGTAACTACTGTGACGACCTTAAGCGATTACCTGAAGGAACTTACGGGAGCGCGAGGTTTATATAAAAGTTTAAGAGAATCTTAAAGTAATGACTTAAAATCAACAACTATCGAATATAAAGGTCGAAAGTAGCTAAGGTTTATATACACGAAAGTAGAAACGCTAAAGACTCGTGAACTATAGTTCATGAGTTAAAAGCGAAGAATAAGAGAATACGAAAAATACGAAGGAAAAAAAGAAGGAAGTAGCTTAGCGTATATAAAGTGCGTCCAAGAGACTTGGCGTATCGTTATACTACTTTCCCGTCCGAAAAAAGCTCGTCTTCGAGCGTCTATTTATTGCTTTATTATTATTTAAGTGATTGTAATTATCAATACCGTTCGAATAAGCTTTGATCTATTCGAAGAGCTTCGCGAAAAGGCCGAAAAGCTTTTTGTATTTTAAATAAAAGTCACGTACTTTAAAAAGAGCGTACATGAAGTCGAAGGCGGAGTATTAAATAAAGTTAATATCGCGGCCGAGCTAAGAAGCGCGGTACTTAAAGTGCTTCTTAGTTTAGCGTACGGCTAAGATGTTCTTTATTTCGTATTTAAGCTCGTTAGAAATATTAATCGAGTTAAATTTAAGAATGATTTGCTCGAAAGTAAAGTTATTAAGAGCTTTTCGTAATCGTCCGGAGTAGAAGATTAAGTGAACTTTTATTAACTTGAAAAGCTTGAGTTTGAAACTGTTATAAACGTTATTAATAATTTCAAACGGTCCGTTCGTCGAGTTATCGAGCTTTTTTAACGATCGAGAAGTAAAGAACGAGCGTATATTTAATTAAACTTTATTATTAACGTCGAAGTCAATCGAGCGCTTTGATTTATTAGCTTATTTAACTATGCGGTTTTAAGCGCGCTAAAAGTGCTTTTTAACGAGGTTTTAAGCTTCGAAGTAGCGGTTAGCGTAAGCGCGAGCTTCGTTTTAGTTAAGCTTGCGAAAAAAAGTTTAGTCGTTAAGTCGGTTTAAGCTTTAATTTTAAATGGTCCGAAAAGCGTAGCCGTAAATTACTTTAAAAAAAAAGAGATCGCCGAAAGAGTCGTAAAAGAGCGTTAATTAAACGAAATCCATTATAAGAAAGAACTCATTTTAATCGTCTTAATAATAGCTTACGAAAGGACGGAAGCGCTTTTGCAAATACTAATTATAGATTTCGGTTTAACCGTTAATCTTAAAGTGTGCGGCGGTGTTAAAAGTCAGTTTAATACCGAAGATTTTATTAAATTCTTTTTAGAACTCGGACTAGTATTAAAGTCTTTTATTAAAAGTCAATGTTAAAAGAGCTTTAAAATACTTGTAGATGTAATAGATATAAAGCTTAGCGAAGCTTTTAACGTCAATGAACTTATAATAAAGGATCGAGATTGCTTGCTTAAAAAAGCGGTCGATTATTATAAAAACGTTATCGTAACCGTGTTTATCTTTATTAAAGCTATAAAAATCTATAATAACGTGCTTTTAAAAGCGCGAAAAGATCGAAAGAAGTTAAAGCAAACTAAGTTTTTTATCGCGAAATATTAAAGCTCGTTTGCAAGCGTAATAATTGCGGCAGTATTAATTAACGAATTTAATTATACCGTGCTAATAGTATTATATTGCAAAGAGCTTATAAGTTTTACGAAAGCTAAAGTATGCTATAAATACTTAGTCGTAGACTTCTCGAACGAGTAACGAGCGCAAGTTTTAAACGTCGAAAACTAATAAGCGGCTATTATAAAGCAGTAAGTCGCTTTTCATAATAAGTTTAACTCGTGAACCGTAGTTCACGAATAAAGATTTAGCTTTAAAAGCTTGAATTCGAAGTGCCGTAAAACTAAAAGCGGTCCGATTAGCTTTTAAGACTTAATTAATAACTCGAAATATCGGTAAAAGCTCCGCGATCTCTTCGATAATAACGGCGGTCTTCGAAAGCGTAAGTTAGCGTAGCTTTTCGATTAAGAGTCGTAAGTTAACGTTATCGGCGCAAAGCAGCGTTTGCAAGCGTTAAATACGCTTGAAGCTGTTTTAAAAAAAGAGCTCTTCGGTGCGACGTATTAACGCGTCAATTAGCGGATTGTCTTTACTTAGTCTATACGTAATAATAAAGTTGTAATCGAAGAAAAGCTTTGCTTAGCGTACTTAACGAGCGTTAAAAGTCTTAGAAGTTATAAAGTATTTTAAGGCTTTATAATCGGTGATTACTTAAACTTAATAAGAAAAGCCGGCGAGTTCGGCGCGGAAGTTATTAAAAGAGCGTATAATAGCCAGCATCTTTTTGTCGTAGACGACGTAATTAAGCTTAACGAGAGCTATAATTTTAAAATAATAAGCGATTAATAGCTAGTCGGAACTATGCTTTTAAGAAAGGACTAAAGCGACTACGCCGTCGGAAGCGTTAGTCTTTAGCATATAAAAGAGGTCTTAGTTATAATGCTATAAGATTAGCGCAATAATTAAAGCGAGCTTTAAAAAGTCGAAGCTTCTTTAATATTAAAAATTAAATAAAAAAAAAACGTTAACTTTAATCAAGTATATTAAAAGCTTTGCGATCACGTCGTAGTCTCGAATAAATCGGCGGTAAAAGTTATAAAATCTAAAGAAGCTTTAGACGCCTTTAACGGTTGTAAAAAGCGCTTAATGCTTTATTATCGACGTCTTATCCGGATCTACTTTTAAGCTTTCAGTAAAAATAATAAAGCTTAAGTATTTTATTTTAATAATGCTGAATTCGCATTTTTTAATATTAGTTTAAAAGCTAGCGTCGTCGAATCGTTAAAAGACTTAACGAACGTAATAAGCGTGCTTTAAAAGGTCGAAAGAATAAATTAAGATATCGTTTAAATATGCCGTGCAAAAGATGTTTAAAAAGTCGAAGAAAAAGTTATTTATATAGCGTTAGTAAGTAGCGGGTTTATTAATCAGTCCGAATAAAAGAACCTTGCACTTATAAGCACCGTAACGTGTTTTGAATATTATAAGCTCTTTTAAAGCTAAGTTTATCCGTATTTTATAAAAGGCTTACCGAATATCGAGTTTCGTAAAGATTTTAGCTTTTAAAAGACGTGCGAAAGTCTTATCAATTAAAAAGAAAGAGTATCGATCTTTACGAGTAAAGTTGTTTAGCGCGCAAAAGTCAATATAAAAGCGGAAGGAACCGTCTTGCTTTTTAGCAAACAAGACTAAAGTTGCAAATAGCGCTGTTAAAAGTTCGATAAAACCTTTGTTAAGATTGTCGATAAGATAAGCTTTAATAAGCTCTAGCTTAAAGATCGATATCTTGTATAATAATAAGTACCGAAGCGCCTTTTCCTTTTTTTCGAAAAGCTCGATTTTGTAATCGTAAAGCTTGTATAATGCTAGCACGTTGCTAACGGCTTTAAAAAACACGTGTGCGTAATCGAAGTATTCGAAAAAAATAAAAAGGTCGTTAATAAGCTTTAATAATTCCGTTGCAAAGTTAATAGTAAAGATAGAGCCGTTAATAAAGCGTGTTAGCGCTGCTTAGTAATTAGCTTAAGTAAAAGCAATCGTTTAACGCTTGGAAATCAAGCAATTAAGCTCGTAAAAAAACGTAAAAAACAGTTTTACGTTTTTTTAACGAGCGATTATATAAAAAGCGTGTCCGGAGACGCCGTTGATTTTAAAGTTTCTATTGATTTTGTGCTTAAACGTTTAACGAAAGCGTTTAATAAGTAAAAGAGGTTCTATAAAAGCGATGTCGGTTAACATAAGCTCACGGTTTATTTAAGATATTAATTTAACGTAGTCTTTAGAAAAGGTGTTTTTCGTAAAGCGAAAGAGTGACGGCTTTACGAAAAGATAAATAAAAAAAAAAGGTTTAACGATCTTAAAAGAAGAAGCGGAAGGAAAACGATTCTAAAGAAAAAGAAGTGATTTAGCGATTATTGTTGCTGCTTGATCCGCCCGTGAATTATAGTTCACGAATAGATTAGCGTCGTAAGCTTTTTAAAAGCGGTCTAAAGCTCGATTACGCTTGTTAGCGTCGTGTTAATAACGAGCGTTTACTTTACGTTAATTAAAATGTATAATCTTAATAAGTTTAACGTAAGTAGCGATCGGAAGATTAAAACGAAGCTAATAAAGCTTGCGGCGAGCGCAGTCGAAGAGAATCTAGTGCTTAATTAATTATGCTCGTCCGAAGATCACGCTGTGATTTTTAAAGTTAGTAATAAGAAAAAGAGTAAAAGATTAAACGCGCTTATTAATCGTAAGGTTAAAAAGTGTAAAATGTGAAATAATAGCTTTACGAGCTTTATTGTATGATTTAACAAAGAATAAAGCCGAAAAAAGTTGAATCAAAAGTTTAAAAAAGAAAAAAAGTGATTTGAATAGCGCTAAGTCAATCAGCGCGTACTTATTAGCTCTTGAGTCGAGCAAAGCAAATACTTTATACGAAAAGCTATTCTTAGTAAGAGTAACGGGTATAGTCATAGCTTTATTATTAAAGAGCTTCGTAAGGTCGAAGTATCGCATATCTCGAAGCTAGCTTAAAAAAGAGGCTTTGCTTAAGCCTTGACGTTTCTTTTATTATCGAGAGCGTCGGAGTCAGCAAAAAAGAGCTCTTAGTAATCTTTAAAAGCGTCGAAATAAAGCTTATCGTCCGAGTCATCCGAATAAAAGCCGTATTCAGGTTTAACGCCGTATTTTATCTCGTTGATTAAGTAATAGCGAAAGAGCTTCGGCGTATTCGAGTCTTTACGAAACGATTTAAAAGTTTTGATTATTAACTTAAAAGCGTTTTCGAGAAAAGAGAATTTATTAGATCGATTAAATCGATTTGCACTAGCGTTAAGGCTATTAAAAGTTTAGCGTTAAAAAGTAAGAAAAGAGACGAGAGCTAAGCTACTTTAGCGGTTTTCGTAATAAATGATTTGCTTGACCGCTGCTCTTTAAGCCGAGCGGGATTCGTTACGAGCTTTATTATAAGAGCTTTTCGCGAATTAAATGTTATACTTGGTTTATAAAGCGTCGTAAAGCTTTGCAAACGCGTATTAGCTAGCAGCTAATTATTAGACGGCGGTTTAAAAGTTCTTAAAAGTTATAGTCTTAGCAAATTTTAAATAAAGCTAGTCGCGCAGCGTCTTAATAATCTTAAAACGCAAGGCTTTACGTAATCGATCTTCGTCTTTGATTTCGGCGATAGCGGCAAGCTTCGAGAAAACAAAATAAAAGTCTTAAAATTGCTAGTTAAGCTTTATATAAAGTTTTTCGAACTTAATTAACGCTTTAGCTTTTTTAACGAGGTCGTTTAAGAACTCGAAAGCGATTTAAACGAGTTCCGAAGCGGTTACGAGGTTGCTACGATCTATGATTAAAAAGACTAAAAACAAGTGAGCTATTCCTTCGGTTTAATTAAAGACGTAGTTCTTGCGTTAGCGTTTTATAAAAAAGTATTTTTCGAAAGCTTTTAAGTTGTCGAAGACGCGAGCTTATTAGTGGCGTGCTCGGTAGCTTACACCGTTTAAAAGCTTTTATTTAAAGTTAAAGATCCGCTCGATACGAGCGCGACCTTAAAAAGCTAAAGAAAAGGCTTTAAGAGTGTTGAACCTAGCTAGAGTGCGAAAGTAAGTTGGCTTATAAAAAGAAAGTAGTTCATCGTCGTCGACGAAGAAGCAGCGAGGGTTAACGGTTTTATAAATAAAAAGAATAGCTTAAAAGACCGAGGGCTTGTATAGCTCTTTGCTTTTAGAATTATCTTCGAAAGACACTTAAAGAAGCTTTGACGGGCGTTCCGTAATTAGCAAGACCGCTTAAAGCTGGTCTAGTTCTTTTCGAGCTCGACGAGCCTCTTTTTCAGCTTTTTCGGCGAAGGTTTTTTATTCGCTAGCGCTTTTATCGAGCTCTTTATTACGAGTTTTTATATCTGCGAAAAGCTTTTTAAGCTTAGCGGCCTTTCGTTAAGACTAAAAAAGAGCTTAATGTTAAGCTAAAGCTTTTTCGAAGTTAATAAAGGCCGAGAGATCATCTTTATCGTCTTGCTTACTAATAGCTTCTTCTTAAGTAGAAAGAACTACTAGTTAGGCCGTAAAAAAGAAAGAAGGAGCTGCTAAAGCAGCTTTAAAAGGTGTGCAAAAGATTTTGCCCGCGAAGCGAAGGTTGCTATATTATATAAGTGCTATCTTTTAAGTTATACTTAAAATAAGTTTTCTCGTGACCGTTAAAGTCGTTTAAGTGTTTTAACGTTTAACTATTAAGGAATTCTAAAGAGGAAGAATATTATTAAAGCCGTTCCCGGCGGAATGAAATAGTTGTTGATAATATAACGACTTTAAGCGATTACTTAAAAGAACTTACGAGAGCGCGAGGTTTACATAAGAGCTTAAAAGAATCTCAAAGTAATAACTTAAAATCAACAACTACCGAGTATAAAGGTTGAAAGTAGCTAAAGTCTATATATACGAAGGTAAAAGCGCTAAAGACTCGTGAACTATAGTTTATAAGTCAAAAGCGGAGAATAAGAAAATACGAAGAATACGAAAGAAAAAAGGAAAGAAGTAGCTTGGCGCATATAAGGTGCGTCCAGGAGACCTGGCGTGTCGTCACAACTACTTATAAAAAGAAAGTACGCTTATAGCGTTCCAGTTCTACTCTTTCTAGCTTGCCTATTAGGCTGCAGCTTCGGCTTAATTAATATTGTTTACTTTAAAATAGTAGTAGCAAATTATTTTATTTATAATTTATAATAATAATAATAATTAAATTATATCGCTTAGAAATTTAAAATAGTATTTACTACTTAGTATTGATATTATACTTTATTATATAGTCTTACAACTTTGCGTCTTCGCGTTATTATAGTATTGCAATCTTGCGATTTATAATTACACAACCCCGCTATACTTTTCCTTTAACCTTATTATAACCTTAATTCAATTATAATTACACTTTACAACTTTACTTTCCAACTTCATTATAACTATAAAAACACGAAACTAACACGAACTTAACACCAACTTAACACTAACACTTTACACTCAACCTTTAATTTCTAATACTAATACTAACAATCTATACTCAACTTCTAACTTACAACCTTTAATTTCCAACTTTTAATACTGTATCTAACTTTTAACATTGTATCCAACCTTTAATACTGCATTTAACTTTTAACACTGCATTTAACTTCCGATATTCAACTTTTAATTTTAAACGTTTAATTTCTAATTTTTAAATCTTATTACACTTAAATACGATATCTTAACGATTTAACAAGTATACTATATATTTTGTAGTATTGCAAATGACTTATTTAATATGCTTTTATTAATATTTATTTTAATTGCTAGTAAAAAAAATGTCGATTTTTACCGGTAATACTCGCAGCTTTACGAGCGAAAATAAAATTATATCATTAGCCGAAAGATTTATGTTATTATAACTATACGAAGAAAACGGTTATAGTATTATGAAACTGCACGGCGTAAATATTTCGAAAAACGCAAATAATAATATTAAAGTATTAGCTTAATTGCTCGAGCTTATAAACAGCAAATTTGTCAATTAATAAATAGATTTTTTCGAATTCAAGAAACCATACGAAAAGCTTTATATTAAAATCATCCTTTTACGTGATTTAATCGGTAGATCTTAAAGACTTCAATTATCTAGAATTTAATAATTGATTGCAATTAGTAAAAATATTAAAGATATAAAGTACTTTAAAAAAGATCTAAACATAAGTAATTAATTAGATAAAGATTATTACGCAAAGTGTCTTTTGAGTCTTAAAACTATCAATTCAACGTTTAAGAATAGCGTATTTCGAGCTCGCATAATAACCGATAAAAAGAAAGATATCCGTTTATAAGCAGTTATAAAGCGCGCTACTGCAAAACGTCATTAAGCTAAAGTATCTTTTAAAACAATCGCACAAAAAGCAGCACTTGCTAATATATTAAATCTTATAAGTATTACTCTTATATACTAATTAAAAAACAAGCGATTTAATATGGATATACTTTTAAATCAGTCCTTTTTAAAAAAGCTATTTACAAGTGCTTTTTTACATTTAGCTACCGCATTATATACCGATATTGCTTACTAGCCTTATGATCCGTTAAATAATCATCTTGAAGTACTCGCTTAACGTATATTATTGCTTTTAAGCAGACTTGAAGTACTTGCTTAACGCATACCATTGCTTTTAAGCAAACTTGAAGTACTCGCTTAGCGCATACTATTGCTTTTAAGCAGACTTAAAGTACTCGCTTAGCGCATATTATTGCTTTTAAGCAGACTTGAAGTACTCGCTTAGCGTATACTATTGCTTTTAAGCAGACTTAAAGTACTCGCTTAACGCATACTATTGCTTTTAAGCAGATTTAAAGTATTCGCTTAGCGCATATTATTGCTTTTAAGCAGACTTGAAATACTCGCTTAGCGTATATTATTGCTTTTAAATAGACTTAAAGTACTCGCTTAGCGCATATCATTGCTTTTAAGCAGACTTAAAGTATTCGCTTAGCGCATACTAATATCTTCGAGCAGACTTTTAGCTATTAATTAATACTTAAAAGAAAAAGCTCAAGTAAAAAAGATTAAATATCTAGCTAAGAACTTTGAGTTTACATTAAACGATAAGTTATTAGATATTTAAGAAAGACTCTTAGCTATTAAAAACTTTAATAATCTTTAAGATTTGTTTACCCTTTATAGTATTTACGCTATTATTTATACTGTCCTAAATAAATACGGTAATAAAAAAGCATTCCGCCGCTTAATTAATCCGCTTATAATTTCTTCGGATAATAATGCTATTAAACTAAAACATATTAAAAAGATATAGCAGAATAAAATTCGAGTAATAATTAATAAAAAGCAAAGTCTTAATATCATACTATTGATTAATATAAAAAAGAAAAAGCTTATTAATGCAAAGCGCATGCAAGATAATTCATTTTATTAGCTTATAGATTATACTAACTCTTATAAACGTTTATATAAAATAGATTCTAATCGGCCGCAATTACCCGGTATGATACTTAATAAGGTTTTTTAACTTTAATAAATGATCGGTATCCGTCGGATTCTAAATATATAAAAGAACTCGTTTAAGCGGGCTATGTTATTAGCAGATAGCACTAGCTTAAGCAAGATTATTATTATCTTTAGCGTGTTATACTTTATAAGTAATACTTTATTAAAGCCGTTTTTTATTAACTTTATTTAATTTGATATTTAGATGTTTTTAAAGTACAAAGATAACCTTAAATAATACGAACTTAATTATATTATTTATAATAATGCAATAGAAGCTTAAGCGCAATAAAAGCAAGATAACGATGATTTATATAATGCTAATGCATTATTATACTTTGAAAAGGTTCTTTTTAAACCGGTGCTTTTAGTATACTTTAAGTTTATTTTAATAATTATGTACTTTAATTTGATCGAGCAATAAGTATTAGAAGTAAAAGCATTTTTAAATATATTAAATCTTATCGTATATTACGAAAATAATCGAGATTTTTCGATAGCGAATATAAAAAAGATCTAAGGTCATTTGTTTAAGCGCTATCCGTATTTCATCAAGCCTTTTAATAATAAGCTAAAATTGCTTTTTATATTATTAAAAACCTTTCGACAGCGATATAATCTTTATACGATGAAGATGTTTAAAACAAAGAAAAAAAGATTTACGCTTAAGATTACCGATATGCTTCGTCAAGTAAATGACCTTGAGTTCGAAAGCAATTTTAAAAGCTGCTTCGATATATTAGTAATTAATAAGGCTTATTGTTTAAAGAACGATAAAACTAATAGCTATGTTATTATCTTATAGCTAAAAGCTAAGTTTTTAATTATAGCTATTGCTTTTGTAATCTTAAATCGAATCGATGATTTCTAAAGATATGTTTTATTTATCGAGTCTTAAATCGATCTTTAAACTCTTAACAATTTAGAAAAATAAGATGTTTCGCTAAAAGTAAACTTATTTGACTTGCTCGACGACTATCTAGCTGCTTATTTAAAGTATATTTTAAAAGTAATAAAAAAGTATATTATTGCTATAAAAGATAATTTTAAGATAATACCGAAAAAGCTTTCTTCGGCTACTTTAAACACAAACTCGACAGGCTTATATCTAATAGTATTATAAAAGTATTATATGATTCGTCGAACTTAAATATCGAAAAATCTAATTGTCACCAACGGTGACCCAAGATAAATTCCAGTAGTTGTGGTGGTGATTAGTCATTCAATCACGTGAAATTTTCTATACGGATTTGCAAAGTTTGTGAGCGTGCTAAGACTTTTATTCCATGTCAATCTATTGAACTTTTTTCGGAACGGGTCGGCCCGTTTAATTCATGTACAACAGCTAAGCCTAATTCAGCCACCGCTATTAATTCTGCTAGCAGCTATACGTAACGCACGTCGCTGCCATACGTAACCTACGTAAGGCTGCCACACGTAACTTACGTAAGGCTGCCACACGTAACCTACGTAAGGCTGCCACACGTAACCTACGTAAGGCTGCCACACGTAACTTACGTAAGGCTGCTACACGTAACTTACGTAAGGCTGCCACACGTAACGCACGTCGCTGCCTTACGTAACGCACGTCGCTGCCTTACGTAACGCACGTCGCTGCTATACGTAACTTACGTAAGGCTGTTATACGTAACGCACGTCGCTGTCACACGTAACTTACGTAAAGCTGCCACACGTAACTTACGTAAGGCTGCTACACGTAACTTACGTAAGGCTGCCACACGTAACTTACGTAAGGCTGCCACACGTAACCTACGTAAGGCTGCCACACGTAACTTACGTAAAGCTGCTACACGTAACTTACGTAAGGCTGCCACACGTAACGCACGTCGCTGCCTTACGTAACGCACGTCGCTGCTACACGTAACTTACGTAAGGCTGTTATACGTAACGCACGTCGCTATCACACGTAACTTACGTAAAGCTGCCACACGTAACTTACGTAAAGCTGCTACACGTAAAGCACGCTGCTGCCTTAAATATAACTGATTCGCAAAAAGGTCTAGGATTTCCTTACTAAAAAAAGGGGTTTAAGGGGGTCTCCCTTTTATATTAAATTATTAAATATTAGCAATTCGCAAAGAGGTCTAGAGTTTCTCTAGTCAAAAGGGGGATTCAAAAAGAGCCCTTTTTTATAATAATTTATTAAAATATAAGTCATTCGCAAAAGGTTTTAGGATTTCTTTATTAAAAAGGAGGGTCTAAGGGGGTCTCCCCCTTATAATAAATTATTAATATAAGTAATTCGCAAAAGGGTATATGATTTCCTTAATAAAAAGGGGGGTTTAAGGGGGTCTCCCCCTTATAATAAATTATTAAATATAAGTAATTCGCGAAAGGGTGTAAGATTTCCTTAGTAAAAAAAGGGTTTATGTCGGTATATCCATATCGACCTTAGCTAGCTAGTAGTAGTAGTAGTAGTAGTAGTTGGGGAAGCTCACCCGTGAACCATGGTTCACGGGCCACTTGGCATGCCTCGCTTAGCATGTCAGCAGTCAAGGGACCCTCAACTTGACAAGTAGACCTATTAGTTAGCTAGTGCACGTAATTCCTTCTAGTGCTATAGAAAGAATCAGCTCCCTTGAATCTTAAAGAGCAGACAGAATTCAAATACCTTATCAATCGAGTGTTTTGCAATTGCAAGTACTTTGACGACCTTACGAAGTTACGAATATATATTCTCAATCGCTTAAAAGCAATCCAATACTAATCAATAGTTGATTTACTACTAAGTGATCAATCACAAAGAAGCTAAGAATACTTTATAGCGAGGATACCTTTCACTACGATACCTCCTTCTTTTTATAACGAAAGAGCGATTCCGTACCAAGTCGCTTTCTTACACCTCGATACCTTTCTTTTACAACGGAAAAGCGATTCCGTACTAAGTCGCTTGCTTATACTACCGATCTTTCTTTATTCTTACGGAAGAGTGATTCCGAACCAAGTCACTTTTAAAACAACAACTTCAACGCTATAAAAGCCGCGCTTGCTACATATAGCAACTTAACTAAATTTAGATCGACTTATACACAAACAAACAATAACTATAGCCGATCGAGCAACTAGACTTCCGAATAAAGAGTCCAGCCGACAAAGAGCAAAGTATTATACCCTTTGAATCTTATCACTACTTACGGAACTTTTAGCTATTCAGCTAAAAGAAACATTATACTTAAGGCTCTTAAGCCTCTCGGAAAGACTAGACGATAAGATATCGAGCATCTCATTTGACTTAAACGAGCTCTTATACGCAAGGCCCGATAGTAAGATTACGGCCCGAGCAATAGTGAAGGACTTCTTAGACGCGAAGTGTAAAAGGCTAAAGGATTACGACTTATAAAGCTTATTCCAGTACGCTTTCTTACGCTAAGATTAAACGAGTTTTACGATGACGAAAGACAATACGAGACGAGGCTTTAAGTTTGCTACTTTTATTAGCTTTAAAGAACACTTGCTATTTAAAAGCGTATAGTGCTCCTTAAAGCAAAAGGGCTACGCTAATAAGATGGTCAAGCTCTTGAACGATAAGCAGTAACACTAATAGACCTTCTAAGAAATAAAAGAGCAATAAGCAACACTTTTAAGCTTCGATTCAAAGTGGACCGTCGAAAACCTTACGGACGACGACGACGACGATATTACACTTTAACTACCTCTACCTTCGCGCAGTTTAAAAAAAAAGGAAAAGAAGACCTTAAGCAAAAAAGAAGAAGGAAAAGAGATCTGAAGGTTATAAAAAGAGTTTTTAAAAGAAAAGAGCGATATAAAACGAAATATAAAAACTATAGCAAAGCAAATAGCGGAATTACGAACTTACGCTATACAATTTAACGAAGAGCTACGACGAAGCACTTTAGCGTATTCGACACTTTTAATTCATCAATCGCTACGCAATACGCTAATTATACAAAAGCTAAAATCACCTTAGCGGCTCTTAAACCCTTTTCTCAAGAGCTACACTTAGTTTTTTAAAAAGCTTAAGCTTAATAGCAATAATAACAAAGGTCTTGGGATTATTAGCGGACTAGATAATACTCGAAGCTACGGGAGTTACACGTTAAAAAAGGACTCGCCAAAACTTAAGAGCATTTCGAATAAAATCAGCTTTTACCAAAAATAGCGTACAGATTTCCGTGCTTAACCTTAACAACTCGAAAAAAAGACTTAGCACTCTCGGACGTACCAGCAAGCTACTTATATCTCTTAAGAAGCTACGTATTAATAAAAGAGAGATTAAAAGTATAAGAATCGCTAAGAACGCGCTTAAGAGTACGGATATCATTAAGCTAAAGCCTTAGCTAATGACTTAAATAGCTTTAGCGATTCTGACGATGACCGACGAAAAAGAAACGAAGGAGATTAGCAAAAAGATCGAGGCTACGGGTACGAAAAGGGTAGAAATAAGCCCTTTAGACTACTAAAAGGATTCGGAAACGGACCCTTAAAAAACCTCGGATTCGGAAATAAGCTTCTTAAAGACCTTAGAAAAAGACGGACCACCGGCAATTATATCGGTAACCTTTTACCGATCCGACCATTAGCTAAGCATAACACGCTTACGTACGGCACTCTAAGCGCTTTTAACGATAATAGTAACGATTTCCTTAAGCTAAAAGCAACTGACCTTTACTTAAAAGCAAAAGAGTTAGCTTTGTTTATAAAAAGCTTTCTTAAAGAACTAAAGTATTCGAGACCCGACGATAACTTTAAGACTTAATTAAGTATTTTCGCTAATTAAGCAAGTCGATACGGCTTGACCTTAGACGACTACTTAATAGCATTCTCGATTATGCTTATAAGAAAAGCTATAACTTTTTATTACAATCATGTGATCAAGGCTAAGCTTTTTACGTTTAAAGCGAACGCTATTGTTATAAAAGACCACTTCGAGACTGATTACCGGCGGCAAGCAAAATACGACCGTTAAAAAGAAATTTCGCTAAATTTGGTCAAGAAGAAGAATCTAAAGACCTCGCTTAACGAGTGCTTTAAAAAGCTCGCTAAAGAGCTTAAAAGCATTTAAAGCTTTTTACGACCAAGTTTGAAAGATAATCGAAGTCTTGCTAACAAGCTGTATTCAGCTTATAAAAACGTGCTAAAGACTACGATTGCACGTATAAACCTTGCGTTTACTTTTATCGCCGCAATTGCCGATATCCGCCGAGCAATTGCATTTGCAACTAAAACCTTTCGACCTCCCGCTAAGACTAAAGCTTACGCGAACTCTAGCGAGCCACACGATCACACTTGCTCTTACAACACTTTAAAAGCTAACTCCGATTTGGACGAAGAATACGAATGCTTTATTTAAAACCGCTAATACTTCGGAAGTAAAAAAGCTGCTAAAGCTATTAAAAGTAAGAAAAGGTGTTTTGTTTGCAAAAAGCCAAGCTGCTAAAGCACTAACTACACCTCCGACGAAAGAAAGGCATCCGTCGCTAAGTTCTAAGCTTTTAAAGACGCAAAAAGAGTAACGAAAAGCAAATTCTTTTAATACGTAGCATCGATTAAAAGCTTGCTACTTATATTTACGAAAGAATTCGATCAGTTCATCGCAAGCTTACTAGACGAACCGCCCGAATCGAGCAGCTACGCTAACATGTCAAAAGGTTTTGTAATTATTTACGGCACTTTTAACGCTAACGAAGTATATAAACAACTAAAGATTCAAACGGCATTCCACGCCTTTACTAGCTAAATCGAGACTTAGAACGTGCTCGCGGGTAAAGCAAAGACTTATATAGCTTCTAAGTACTTTAAAAACGTCTTCATAAGCCTTATGATCGATAGCGAAGCAGCTAATTTCTTTACCGCTAGCTTGCTTTAGCTACGAGCACTCTAAAAGAAGTACTTCGAAATCTAATTAAATACATCCCGAGCAAAAGAGAAATCCGTTAAGTACGAGATCGGCTCTACTACTTTTATTAAAGCAGTTACCTTAGATACCTTCTTAGGTCAAGTAAAGTTCTATATTATAAAAAACGACGTACTTTTCTTATTCTTATTAGCTGATATAAACAAGCACAAAGTGATCTTAAATAACTTGCGGAACGTGCTAGTCTAAAGGAAAAAAGAAATACTAATAGTAAAGATGTTTAAGCACGTATAGATGCTATTAAGTAAAAAGCACGCTGCTACTTACTACAATACCGAAAACGAGACCGTCTATTACCACTTTACGGAAAAGCAATTAAAGACTATTTACAAGCGTTTTAGCCACCTTTTAGCAAGTCGATTTGCTGCTGTTCTTAAAAAGGCCGAGCACGAATTCAAACGGGATTTGCTTTATAATATACAAAAGTTTTGTTACTACTATTAAGTATTCGGACGCTCTTCGAAAAGGTTTAGTATCAGACTTAAAGATGATACTGACTTTAATAACACGGTATACGTCGATATAATGCACTTTAACGGCAAGAACGTATTACACGTCGTTTACGATTCTATTAACTTTTAAGCCGCCACTTTCTTTAAAAGTATGTCCGCATAGCACTTACTTAAAAGATTCAATCGATGTTAAGTTAATACTTACGTCGGACCTCTTACAAACGTCGTGCACGATCCCGAAACCAACTTCAATTCAGCAACGTTCCGAAACTACTTCAAAAGTATTAGCAGCACCTTAAAGCAGATGCTTGTAAAAGCCTATCATAGCGTCGGGCTAGTAGAACGCTACCACGTCCTTATACGACGCGCCTTTAAGATCGTCACAAAAGAGCTTCTAAAAGCCTTAAAGGAAGACCGGCTTCAAATAGCTATAAAAGCCATTAACGACATAGCTAGACCTAATAGCTTGGTTCTTATACTTTTCGTTTTTAAAACCTTACCGAAGCTGACGGAGCAAGATCGACTTGCCGCGTCTACTTAAGAGCGTGCTGCTGCTATTAACAAAGCTATAAAGGAAATACGAAAATGCTACGCTGCGAAGCAAGTTAAAGACGCGCTTAAAAAGAAGAATAGCCTAATTACGGAGCATACCTTAGACCTCCTTATTAGCTCACGGATGCTTGTATAGCGGGAAAACCAAGGGTAGAAGGGCCCCTTTCAGCTGCTTAGTAAGCAAGGCTACACGTGCACAATAGCATGTCCGAGACTTACGGAATTCAGGTCAACCTTAATAAAACCTTATTATTCTAAAGTTGAAAAGCTGCTAAAGGAGTTGCAAGTACCTGAAGTAAAAGAAGAAGATCAAAGCGAAGGCGAAAAAGAGCTGGAACCGCGAAATTCGCTTAAACCTTAGCATTCGCTTAATCCACCGAAGTCGCTTAATCTAAGAAGCTCGTCAAGATCAGCCCCTAACCTTCAAATTGTCAATTCCTAGAAGTCAATAATACCAATAGTTTAGATACCTTACTAGAAGTACGATCTTAGTATCCCGACCGTGCTCGACGAAAAGAAAAACGATTCTTACGTTTTATTTACTAAAGACTCCGAAGTGTTGATTACCGATAAAGAACGCCGAGACTATAAGCTCTTAGCTAAGCTGCGCGCCGAAAGGATTATTAAAAGCCTTAAGACACCATTTTAAGAGTCTAGAGCAAAAGAATTAGCTAGATTAATAGCTTAAAGCATCCTTTAAATGATCTCGAGCACCGACTTACGCGTTAAAAGCGCTAAGATCTTCGGATCTAAGTTTATTAATAAAATCAAAAGCAAAAGAACACTTACGCTATACGAAAAGTCTCGTATAATAATCTAAGCCTTTCAAGACAAAAGCAAGACGAAAGTACTCACCGAGTCACTTATAATGCAACGAGCGGACTAAAGACTTTGTTATGCTTTAGCTCCTTCTTTAATAAAAGACTACGAGTATTAAGTCTATAGCAGAGATATCATTCAAGCTTATACTCAATTAAGCACGAAGCTTATTCGAATAATCGTCGTGCGACTACTTAAAGAGATCACTTATCGATTCTCCTTCGGCACTTTATTCTTTATGATTAGCCTTTTATACAGCATCCTCGAAGCAAAGACGCATTAGTATAAGCGTTTTTCCGAGCACTTTACAAACAACTTCGGCATAAAGCAATCAAGCTTTAACTCTTGCTTTTTTATATCAACTAACAAAGATTAGCTAAGAATAGCTGCTTTATAAACGGACGATGTTCTTATAGTTGTTAATCAAGCTATAAAAGCAAAAGAAAAAAAAGAGTTGGTCAAATCCAAGCTAAAGAACAAGGAAATAAAGACCTTCACATACGCTAGACCGATGATTTTCAATAGATGTAAGCTATCTTTAAATAAAAACGGGTTCGAGCTGTTAGTTAAGCAAAAAAAGCAAAGTGAAAGGCTTGCCGTGATCAAGCTCGATTCAGCCACACGAGCTAAAAAGTACTTAAAGCAACGTGCTCGAAAAGCGTATTTAACTACTATTTGCTACTTAAAAGTATCTTGCGCTCTATCGATGGCCGCCTAGTACTAAGAACTAAAAGATAAGGACTACAAAGCCTTTAATAAAGTGATCTAATAACTGATCGATCACTTAACTCGAAAGATCTATTACGTACCTTTAGACCTAAAGACGGCGAAGCTCTTTGTATTCGTAGACGGAGCGTTTGCTAACAACGCTAACCTTAGCTCTTAAATCGGTTTCGTAGCTATCCTTAGCAATAAAGCTCACGTAAGTAAAAACGAGTTCACTTTAACGGATAACATCCTTTATTAAGTGTTATAGAAGTGCAAAAAGATGATAAAAGCGGTATTAGCCTTTAAGCTATACGCTATGTCCTTAAGTATCGATATAGCTATTGCTATATCGACCACTTTTACTTGAATCATAGCTCAGCTAAAGATCCTCAATTTCCTCGTAATTATATGCACTGACTCTTACTCGCTTTACGAGTGTATAGTAAAGCTAAAGACTACTAAAGAGAAGCGCTTTATGATCGATATTATAACTATTCGAGAATCATACGAAAAGCGAAAGCTCTTTAAAGTACGCTAGATCGGAGGAAAATCCAACCCTGTTGACGCTATGACTAAAGTCAAGGCTAATACCTCTTTGCAAGAGCTAGTTTTGACTAATACCTTAAAGGTGCAAGTGGACGGGTAAGTAGAAAGGCCGCTGTAAGAGAAGAAAGGATAAGATTGTTTTTCTTTTGTTTGATTACCTTCCTTCCTTTTTCGGTCGATATAATAGTTAGCAAAGCACTGCTTGCCAAAGAAAGAGTTGCCGGTGTCGGTATATCCATATCGACCTTAGCTAGCTAGTAGTAATAGTAGTAGTAGTAGTTAGGGAAGCTCACCCGTGAACCATGGTTCACGGGCCACTTAGCATGCCTCGCTTAACATGTCAGCAGTCAAAGGACCCTCAACTTGACAAGTAAACCTATTAGTTAGCTAGTGCACGTAATTCCTTCTAGTGCTATAAAAGGAATCAGCTCCTCTGAATCTTAAGGAGCAAACAGAATTCAGATACCTTATCAACCGAGTGTTTTGCAATTGCAAGTACTTTAACGACCTTACGAAGTTACGAATATATATTCCCAATCGCTTGGAAGCAATCCAACAGTTTAAGAGGGTCCCCCCCTTTATATTAAATTATTAAATGTAAGCAATTCGCAAAGGGGTCTAGAGTATCTTTAGTAAAAAGAAGACTTTGTAAGGATTCCCTTTTTATAAGAAATTATTAGAAATATAAGTAATTCGTAAAAGGGTTCAGGTCTCCCCGATAAAAAGAAGGTTTTAAAAATGTTTCTTTTTTATAATTAATTATTAAATAAATTATTCCTTGCGTTAATTACTTTTATATTTATTTAGTTTCTATTATTTTTTAATTTATAATTTACTTAAATATATAAAGATATTTATAAATCGAATAATTAGCCTGTTGGTGACACTACAAAGAACTTGGTCCTTTGCCCTGGTATATTCGAAAGAAAACATTAAGCAATAGCTATATTCTTTTTTTATACGCCGATACGAATACTCGTTTACTTTTAACGAGTATAATAAGTATTGCATTATATTATACAAGGCCGAGAAAAAGCTTATTAAGTACTTAAGCAATAGCAAAGTTATATAGAATCGGAAATAGAGCCGAGAATTAATGCTGAATAGCAGCTGGTTAAGGTTTTATTAGATTTTTAACGCGATCTACGCCGATAGCTTAAATATATAGAAAAAAAACTCGACTCGAATCATCTATATATAAATATATATAATAATCATTTTTATACGAAAGAATAAAAAAGATTAAATTCATATGCTATTTGCGGAAAACGATATAATTAGCCTTTTAGCTATCATTTGCCGTAGATCATCGAAAATGAAAGTGTTCTTGCGTATTATAGCCGACTTAATAATATTGCAAAGACGCACGCTTATTAATTAGTGCGCTATCTTAACTACGTAATTATTGATTCACGGAGTACTTAGCTTTTTTCGAATTAAAAACGTTTATTATTTTATCGACTTAAATAAGACTGCTCGAAGCAAAGCCGTAAAAGCTTTTTGCACGGACTTTAATATAAAAGTATTTAGTAACAATTAATACGTAGCTAGCGAAAGTTTAAATTTGCAATACTAATGTAATCATTCTATTGAGTTTAATGCTTTATTTTTAAAAAGAGTACTACGCTAAGCTCGTAAACGCTTACGAAGAATTGCGCAGATCTACGACGTAAAAAACTTCGAGATCTATTGTTTTAATTTATTTTAAAGCCGCGTAATTACTAATTCGATTATAAAATCGATCTCGAAGACTTTCGTTAAGCTAGATATCTTATTAAAAGTTAGCTTACGTATAATTAAAAGATCAAAGACTAAGATTTTAAAATTATCGAAAGAACTATAGTACTAATATAATAGCGACCTTTTTTAAGCACTAAACGATAGAATTTAGTATTTTACACTTAAACCTTTCGGCCTAGAAGAATTCGTTCGCGCAATTATCAAATAGAGCCGCGGTATAGCTATTATTGCAGATAATAAAAATTCGGACTACGAAATTGATAAAGCTGATACTATTCTTTATATCGAACTGCTATTCAAAAGCTTAAGAGTGTAATACTATTAAGTAAGCACATTTAAAAAACTATTTATATAAAGCATCAGCTAATATATATAGCTTACATACACCGACGGCTTATAGAGTTGCTTTCTTAATTATATTAATAATGTTTACTACTTATAATAGTTGTTCGTCGCGTTTAATTATTAAAGTCTTAAGTTTACTATTACGTGATATTATAACGTAATATTGCTTATCGGCCTTATTAATTATATATATTACTTAGACTTGCAATTTTATTTAGCAACTCTTGCGCTAACATCTTCTATCTAGCAACTCTTTTATTTAGCAACTTTTGCGCTAACATCTTTTATCTAACAACTCTTTTATCTAGCAACTCTTGCGCTAATATCTTCTATTTAGCAACTCTTCGATCTAGCAACTCTTTTATCTAGCAACTTTTGCGCTAACATCTTTTATCTAGCAACCCTTCTGTTGAACGGTAACACGGGGAGGAAGATGAGTAGAAAGATTCTTGATTGATTGTTTAATAAACTTAAAGAGTAGCCTTCTACTTATACATTTAGAAAAGTCTTAACACGTGATAAGTCTATCACTTGATCACATCCGACATTCTTATTTAAAACTTATTCAAATGAAAAAAACTCTTACTAAAGTTCATAAATAAGGCTCTTATTGAAAGTGGATCTAAAAAGAAAAACAAAAGAGAATATAAGAGCTTTTTACAAAGAAAAACAGCAAAGGCTAAAAAACCTGATTATAAAGAAAAAACCAAAAGATTAATCTAATTGCTCGCTTGTTTTTTTAAAAAAAAAAGGTTATTTTAATCTTTAGTTTTCGTCTTTTCATTTAATTACACTTAAAAGAGCTTTCTTTCTTTAAGTAAGCTATCTTCTTCTTTTGCTAATTGATTCGAAAAGTGATTAGCAGTATTATTAGCTGATAAAGAAAAGTGCTGCGTAATGCCTATCGAATTTTCGGTATTGTTTTTTATTCGAAAAATAAAAGATCTACGCGATAAAGCTTAAGAGGATCGAGTCTTGACTTCCGATAAAGATTTTTAGCGTAAGATTGAAGCAGCTTTTATTTATATTTTCCGTTTTAAGTTAAACCAATTAATTTTCTTTACTTTTTTTTATTTAAGCTCGTTTTTCGATAATAATTAGTTTATTTAATTCTTATTGCTTAACGTATTACATAACTAAGTAACGGTATAAGTCACGCATTAGTTGTTTAGATTGCCGTTAATTAAGCCGAAAATCTAAAAATCTTTTTTATCAAAGCCTTTCTATTAGCTAAAACATATTTTAATAAATTCTTTTTATAAAAAGAAAAGCGCGGACTTATAGACTTCGTTAAGATCGGTATTAAAGTAATTGCAATTATAAATCGCGAGACTAAACTTCTTGCCGTTTTTCTATTGCTAAGCTGCTTAAGCGTAATCGTTCGGCTATAAGCTTTTTTTTTTCGGTTAGTTATTAACTTATCTTTCCGTCTTTATAATAAACTAGCCGAAACGAAAAGTAGCCGGTTTATTATTACGTCTCGTAAGCAGTTTAACGAATTAAAAAAAGATATAATTATTTTTAATCTTAATATAACTGTTAGCTTGCTTTTTATAATCGATATAAGAAAATGATCGGGAGAAAAGAATCTAATATAAAGTGTTAGTTTTATTTGTTAAGTAATATAATTAATAACACTCGAAATTTATCGTTAGCAAAATCAAGTAATCCGCTATCTCGTCGGTAATAGCATTTGATTATAATTCTTTCGAGTCCGGGATTATTTGTTAATTTAGCTTAATAGCGTTGCCGACTTTATCGGCATCGATAAAAAAGCTTTATAAAAAGAAATCGTAAAGCAAGAACTAAAGTCTTCGTTTTCTTTATTATAAATTATGTTTCCGAAAGCAAGCGTTTTTTCGAGCTTCTTTAACGAGTGTTAAGCCGTCAGTTTTAATAATTTTCGTACGAGCTTTAATGCGAATACGAAGCTCTTTATCGGTCTTGATTTCGAAAAAGAAAAGATTATCGCGATCGAATCTAAAAGAGTTTAAGTCGCTAAAACGTACAATTCGCTTAGCGATCTTTTTTATTCGAAGCATAATTTAAAAAGAATAAAGTAATAAAATATATAATTAAAAAAAGAAATAGATTATAATTAGTCTTTTATATCTTATCGGTCGCAAGGATCTTAAAAGAAAAAGGATTTTGTAAGTCTATAAGAGTATTAATTTAAGTTTGCGCCGCTACGATTAAATCCTTTAAAACTTTAATAATTAAATAAAGTGATTAAAAAGAATCGATCTTTATCGTTTAAAACCACTTTTAATTAAAAAAAGCTAAGTTAAATAAGTCGGTAATAAGAATGCTTTGATCACGTGATATTAAACTTTCAGCACTTTAATCGCTTCTTTAAATTCTTTAAACTATCGCTTAGCTAATAGCTTAATTAAACCGTCGGCGACTTAATCTGCAATAGCGACTTATTTCAAATCTATTAAGCTATCTCGTACGGCTTTTTAAATAAACATATAACGAAAATAAATATATTTAATTCGATAATAAAATTAAGTGTTTTTAATTAAATGCGATCGCTTTTTAATTATCGCAATAGATTAAGATTAGAATTATCTTTTTTTACAAAAGTATTTCGATTAAAAAGCGTTAAAGCTAAATTGCTTTTTTAACGGCTTCTATCTCGGCTATTAGTTCGAATTCGTATGAAGATAAAGCAACGGTAAGTTGCCGTTTTAAAGACTAGCTGATTGCTTCGCTTTCGACGTTAAAAACAAAACCTTTTATAAATTTGCGTATTGATTAATAACTACTTTAATCTGCGTCGAAAAAGCCGATTAAATCGCTTAAGTCTTTTCGGTAAACAATTTCGTAACGAGTAGTTTCTTTTAAGTAACGAACGATGCGTTTCGCTGCTTTTATATGTTTTATAATTAAATTTAAAGCAAAACGACTAATTATAAAAACTAAGAAAGCAATGTCGAGCTTAAAACCTAGCATAGCGTATATAAGCGAACCGATAAGTCGCTAATATTCGTAATAAAGCTCGAGAAAAGCTTAATACTTTAATAAAAGTAAAATTAAAACTTTAAAAGAAACTTTTATCGATGTATCGTAAGTATTATAATCTTTTATCTCGAAGTCTTAAATGATCTTTTCGATATAAGCTTATTATTTAAAACTAAGCGTTCGATTAGCGCGATCTCGAATAATTATTATGCTTAAGTAATAAGCTATTAATCCGAAATCAGTTATTTAAAAACGTTTAAATAAAACAGCTTTAAGTCTATTGATTTCGACGCGATTACGACTAGAGACAAGTAAGTCATCGACGTAAATAGCGATAATAACTCTTTTTTTATAAAAAACGCTTGCGTCCGTATCGAAAAGTTTAAATCTTATTTCGATAAAGAATTCGAATAAAGTATTATATTAAACGCGAAAAGCTTATTTAAGTCCGTAAAATGCGCGATTTAATTTGCAAACCTTTTTAATTTCGTTTTTAAGCTCGATAAATTGTTTTACGTAAACGGATTCGGCAACTTTCTTATATAAAAACGCGGTTTTAACGTTTATTTAATCGATCTTTTAATTTAAAGCAATAGCGATAGCGAAAATCATTTTATAACTTATAAGCTTAACGACTATAACAAAAGTCTCGGTGTAATTAATGCTTTCTTTTTATTAATCTTTTTTAAAGATTTAGCGTGCTTTTTAGCGGATTATAAAGCCGTTAAGTCCTCGCTTATATTTATATATTTATCGACCGAAAAGGACGCGTTAAATCGTAAGTAAGTCGATAAAGTCTTAAATATTATTTTCGTAAAGTGATTTTTATTTTTCAATTATAGCTTTTAGCTAAGCCGTTCGATTATTATCGGCTATAATTTATTTATAAGTCTTCGATTCGAAAAGTTTAAAAGAATTAGCTTTAAAAAAAGTGATTTTTATTATAAGACCGAGTAAAGCTTAAATATAAAAGCTGTTTTTATTTTCGGCGTGCTTAACCTTAAGGCTCTTTTTCGATTTTAAAGTCTGCTTTATTAAAAGTGCTATAAAAGCGATTAAGTTAAGTAAGTTAAGGTCTCGGTAAAGTTTAAAATAAAGTTTAAAAAGAATTAGCGAAAAAGAAAAAGTTCGAAGATTAAAATCGAATGTATTTTCGAAAGACGAAAAGAAAAAAAAAAGAGTCGAAAAATAATAAAAGCGATTAAAAGTATCGAAGATATAAAAGTTCTTTTAAAAAAGTAAAGGTCGAAGATCTTAAGCGGTAAGCTTTCGAGCCGAATAATCTTCGTTCTTAGCGGTAAGCGAAAAGCGTAAGCATTTTAGCTTTATATTAAGTGAACTTTCGGTTTTGCGCTTTAAAAGCGTTAAAAAGTAAGAATTAAAAAAGTAAAAAGCGGAGTTAAAGTGCGGAAAAATAAATAATCTTTTTATAAAATCTGTTTATTCGATAGCGGCAAAAGCTAAAAGCTATTTAATTATATACGCGTTATATGCTTTTTTAATAAAGCCGTCGGTCGTTAAAATATAATAAATATAATGATTTTCGTATCTAATTAGCTTTTTATAAAAGACTCGTTTAATATACGATTTTATCTTTTTAATTTTGCTTTCGAGAAACTAAGTTTTAAAGCCGATAATACGTAAGTGCGAAACGAACGGTTTACATAAATTCGTAGCTTTAAAAAGAATCATGCTAATAAAGCTATAAAAGCGACGAAAGTAAAGATAAACGATAATGCAAAGCAGTTCCGGTTATTATTTCGCATCGAACTTAAAACTTTGCAAAAGCGTTTTTATAATATTTTAAAGTGTTCGTCCGATCTTTTTAATAGCTTTATTCATTTATAAATTATACAAAACGGCAAATTCAAATCGAACGTTTATTTCGGCTAAGTGTTCTTGAAAACGCTAAGAAACGTATTCGCTTTTATTATCGATGCGAAAACGCATAATCCTTTTTCGACGAAAAGCTTAAAAGAGTTTAAATTTATTTAATACTTTAAACTTGTATTTTATGCTATAGCACTCGACTTCTTTTGTTTTATCGTAATAAAAATAAATAAAATAAATAAAACCGTCGTACTTTTTGCGAAAAAGTTTAATAGTATTTATATAAATAAGCTTGTTAAAATACCGTTTTAAATTAATATGTTTTTTATATACTCTTTTAATTATTCAACCGTCGAAGCAACTCTCGCAAGCGTATAAAAGAAAAGGTATACGTAAGTTTATATCTTTTAATAATTTTTGCATTTTTAATAAGTTTTTTTATTCGAGATATTTAAAACGCTTATATTAAATAGCTTAAGCTTCTTTAATAGAAAAGGCGGCTAAAGCTCGATATTAAGATCGTTATTAAAGAAAATCTAAAGTATCGAAAGTCGAAGCTAATTAAAAGAAGTAAAAGTAGCGTCGTTAATTAAAGTCGAAAGCTTTATATATATAACTTAAGCGAAGAACTCGGTTTATAAGCTAGCGTAAATCGATATTAAAATAAAATAAGTCTTAAGCGATTCGAGCGGTGAAAACTAAAAAGTTTTTATTTAATAAAAAAAGCAAAGCACTTTTCTCGTTTAAAGTTATACTTATACTTTTTCGAATAAAATTTAAATAAAAAAGAAAGTTGATATTAAAGTTCGAATAATAAATAACGTTATATAAACGAATCCAACCGAAGCTGCCGTCGTTTGTTTTAACGAATAAAGCAACTATACTTTTCTTTTAAAGTAAGAGTGAATAACCTTTTATTTTAAAAACAATAGTTGCTTCGTTTAAATCGAATGAAAAGATGTTTTCGAAAAACTTTTAACGGTAAAACATATATTTAATATAATTATTATTAAAAATAAAAGTGTTTTCGAATGTATTTAAAGACTAAAAAGCGAGAGCGTATAAGGTTTCTTAAGAGAATTAAAAAAAAGAATCTTTAAAGAAAGCTTTAATAAAAGGTGCGGCATATTAAAATAAAAGAAAAGAAAGATAAAAAAACATTGCTACGGCGGTAAGCCGTCGTGTTTTTTAAAAAGTAAAAAAAAAAGTAAAAAATAAAGTAAAAAAGTAAAGATTATAAAAAGAATAAAAATTATTTAATACTTAAAAGTAAAAGTAATACTCGATAATAAAGTCCGGAGCTTTCGAAGACGCTGCTTTAATTGAAAATTACGAGAAAGGTTAAGTCGAAAAAAAAAATAATGCTTTTAAACTAATTTTAATTAAGATAATCTACTTCGAGCAAACTTTAATTGCTAATTTATATTAAAATCTCGAACGTCGAAAGCGAGTTAAAAAGTCTTATTAGCGTAGCTACGAATCGATAGTATAAAAAGAGCAGCAGAAAAAGTCTTTTCGAAAGAGTCGGTATTTTTAATCGTCTTTAATTTAACTTGCTTCGCAGCTTTATCTTTACGTTTCTTTTCGATTTGTTTATCGAAAGCAGCTTTTAAATAAGAGTAAGCTATTACGCATTCCGGCTTAAAATAATAAAGTTTTTTATAATAACTATAAACTATAATAGACTTATTTCTTTTTATAAGTTTACTAAGTTTTCCGTATATAAAAAATGCTTTGCTCGAAGAATGCTGCATCAATTGCTTTTCTTTACGAGTAAAAGCTATAAAGTCGGCGAAAGTAGTTTTAGATTTATCGCCGTCGATATAATCGTTATTCAAAACTTAATTAAATTTAAAGTTTTCGTACGAAAACGGTAGCTAATTAAAATAAACTTTAATTATTTATAAAACGAAAAGTTAAGTATTATTATCGAAAAGCTTAAGTTGTCCGTTTAAGCGTATAAATTCGTTATTAAAAAAAGTAACGTTATCGAACTCGTTAATACGAAAAGCGAGCAACGCAAATTAAAGACGATAAAACGTCGCGATACTTTTAAATCGAAATCGTTTTTTTAAATTTATTAATAATAGCTTTTTAAGATCGTGCTTTTTAAAGTCTCCGACGATTATAAAGCTTATTCTTTTTCTTTTAGCGAAGTCTACGGCAATTAGCTCGAGTTTGCTACGGACAAAAGAGCAGCTTTAAGTCTAAAGTTCGTCTTACGCGTCGAGTCTTTTTTTAAACGCAAACTCCGTTTCGCTTAAAAAGCGAGTTAATCGAACTCTTGTACTTTTAAGAATTTTTTCGTAAAAGTAGTTTTTATTAATAAAAGCGAAGTCGATACGTCGAAAGAACTCGATTTAGTTTTCTTCGTCGAAGAACGGAACGGCGGAAAAAGCGGAAAAAGAAGTAAATTGAGTGTCCGTAGCTATTCTTAAAAATCAAAGTCTTAATAAGCTTAATAGAATCCTTAACGTTAGCTAATAATGCTAAAGTGATATTTATCGAGATATTTTTATAAGTAGTAAAAAGGTTTTTTAACTCGGAAACCGAAAAATAAAATAAATAAAAAAGGACAAAAAAGCTTTTCGTCCGAGGCCGATAAAAAAGAAGTATCTAAGTCTAATTCGGTATCAAAAAGTTAAAAATCAAGATCAAAGTCACGATCTTTAATAAAATCGAAAGATTAAAAAAAAGTATTAATAAGTGTTTATATATAGTTTATAAAAAAATTAAAACGATAAAAGAAAGTAAAGTTAAAAAGTTAAAAGATCTTGCGAGTTTTCGTATTTTTTAATAGTACGAAAGTATCGTCCGTAAAAAAAGCTTTTTTTAAAGTCTTTCGAAGTTCTTAATTGATTAAGCTGTCCGCAGCGTCTTGATTTATAATTAGTTTGCGATAAAACAAATGAAGTTAAGAATAAAATAAAGAATTTATTAAGGTTATCCGAATTCTGTTTTATCGTAAAAGCTAAAGCGCGCTAACGTAATGCGGCTAAGTCGTTTAAAACATAATAGTCTCGGTAAAAGAGTTTTCGGTTAATGCTAGATATAAATAAAGTATATATGCAAAGTAGATTTATAAAAAGTTAAATCCCGGAAGATTAAAGTTTATTTCGACGTATTCCGTCGAAAAGTTTATAAATATATATGTATATATATAGACCTTAAAGAAAGATTATTATCCGAGATGAATTACTATTAAAGTGTTTTTAAAAACAAAAGGTCGTATGTTTTTTAAAAAGAAATAAAAAGTTAACGATAAACGCAAGTAATAAAGAGAAAGAGTTGTATATATCGCTAGAAAATAGTTTTAAAAAAGAATATCGTATTCCGTTTTGATTTTATCTTTGCGAAAGGTTCGATGCTAAAGAAGTCGCAAAGAGTATTAGTTATAGTATTTCGGCGTTAAAGAAGTCGCAGCGGAAGCTTATAACTTATTAAACGATAACACGAAGAAGAAGATAAGTAGAAAGATTTTTAATTGATTGTCTAATAAACTTAAAGAGTAGCCTTCTACTTATACATCTGGAAAGGTCTTGATACGTAATAAGTCTATCACCTGATCACATCCGACACCTTTTATCTAGCAACTCTTTTATCTAGCAACTCTTTTATCTAGCAACTCTTTTATCCAGCAACTCTTGCGCTAATATATTCTATCCAGCAACTCTTTTATCTAGCAACTCTTTTATCTAGCAACTCGTACGCTAACATCTTTTATCTAGCAACTCTTTTATCTAGCAACTTTTCTATCTAGCAACTCTTTTATCTAGCAACTCTTGCGCTAACATCTTCCATCTAGCAACCTTTCTATCTAGCAACTCTTTTATCTAGCAACTCTTTCATCTAGCAACTCTTTTATTTAGCAACTTTTGCGCTAACATCTTTTAATTAGCAAAAGAAAAAGAGGAGGACATCACAAGCTAAGGACATTCTACAAGCTAGAGACATTCTATAAGCTAGAAGACATTACAAGCTAAAGACATTCTACAAGCTAGGGACATTCTATAAGCTGGAGGACATTACAAGCTAGAGAATATTCTACAAGCTAAAGATATTCTACAAGCTAAGGACATTACAAGCTAAAGACATTACAAGCTAAAGGAAATTCTACAAGCTAAGGATATCACAAGCTAAAGACATTATAAGCTAAAGGACATTATAAGCTAAGGAACATTCTATAAGCTAAGGATATTACAAGCTAAGGACATTACAAGCTAAAGAGGACATTATAAGCTGAGGATATTACAAGCTAGAGATATCACAAGCTAGAAGACATCATAAGTGAAAGGATATAATATGATATTAGAACTTGTAATATAAGCTGAAAATAGCAATAAGCAAAGGAATAAAGTTATTAGTAATAGCGAAGTGTTAGTAGCGATAAAGTAAATAGCAGCGAAGTATTAGTAGCGATAAAGTAAGTGGCAGCGAAGTGTTAGTAGCGATAAATAAGTAGTAGCGAAGTGTTGATAAAAAGGTTAGTAGCAGCGAGGTGTTGATAAGAAGGTTAGCGGCAGCGAAGTGTTGATAAGAAAGTTAGCGGCAGCGAAGTGTTGATAAGAAAGTTAGCGGCACCGAAGTGTTGATAAGAAGGTTAGCGGCAGCGAAGTGTTGATAAAAAGGTTAGCGGCAGCGAAGTGTTGATAAGAAGGTTAGCGGCAGCGAAGTGTTGATAAGAAGATTAGCAGCAGCGAGGTGTTGATAAGAAGGTTAGCGGCAGCGAAGTGTTGATAAAAAGATTAGTGGTAACGAAGTGTTGAGTGTTAATAATAATAATAAGCGGTAGCGAAGTGTTGATAAGAAGATTAGTAGCAGCGAAGTGTTAATAAGAAAATTAGTAGCAGCGAGGTGTTAATAAGAAGGTTGACGGCAGCGAGATGTTAATAAGAAGGTTAATAGCAGCGAAGTGTTAATAAGAAGATTGATAGCAACGAAGTGTTGAGTGTTAATAATAATAATAAGCGGTAGCGAAGTGTTGATAAGAAAGTTGATAGCAGCGAAGTGTTAAGTGTTAATAATAATAATAAGCGGCAGCGAAGTGTTAATAAAAAGGTTAGCGGTAGCGAAGTGTTGATAAGAAGATTAGTAGCAACGAAGTGTTAATAAGATGATTAGTAGCAGCGAAGTGTTAAGTGTTAATAATAATAATAAGCGGCAGCGAAGTGTTAATAAGAAGATTAGTAGCAGCGAAGTGTTAATAAGAAGATTGGTAGTAGCGAGGTGTTGATAAGAAGGTTAGCGGCAGCGAGGTGTTAATAAGAAGGTTAGTAGCAGCGAAGTATTAATAAGAAGATTAATAGCAACGAGGTGTTAAGTGTTAATAATAATAATAAGCGGCAGCGAAGTGTTAATAAAAAGATTAGTAGCAGCGAAGTGTTGATAAGAAGATTAATAGCAGCGAGGTGTTGAGTGTTAATAATAATAATAAGCGGCAGCGAAGTGTTAATAAGAAGATTAGTAGCAACGAGGTGTTGATAAGATGATCAGTAGCAGCGAGGTGTTGAATATTAATAATAAAGTTGATATTAAAGTGTAAGAGATGATGTTAAAGTTTAAAAGTTGATTATAATAATAAAATATTAAAAAACTTATCAACTTTAAGATCAACCTTAAGATATACCGATTATAATCGGTGTATAATCGATTGATTGATATTAACTCGGTGTTGATTCGGTGTGCACACGGTTGCTAAACGTAGGGGGTGCGCCCGTAAGCCGTTCTTTAAAGCCGTTTCAAACTTTAATAAGTCTTAAGTCGATTAACAAGCTATTATCGAATTTATTTTCGTTTTCGTCGCTTAAATCATCAAAGTGCTATAGCCGTCTCGAAAGTATATCGATAGCGGTATAATCTTTATTAAAGATATATCGGACTTTAAAATCGAAAAAATTAATTTAAGCTAGCTAACGCGTAATTAAAGCCGAAAGTATATCGATAGCTTTTCGACGAAGCTAAGCAACGAGCACTTTAACGTTAATCTCGAAAATAAAATGCATTTTAATAATTTATAACTTAAGTTTTTTAAAAACTTTAAATACTTTACGGTATTTTCTCTTAATAGCGTCGTAATTCCGTTTTGCTTTCGTTTAAGCTTTAAACTCGTATTAAGCCGGTTGCACTTTTTTAAAAGTAGTCTCGCATTAGCCGATATATCTTTTTTATCTTTTTAAATTAACGTTCGTTTTTATTATTATTTTTTTATTTTAATTTTCGTAATCGATCTTAATCAAAACTAAAGCCGTCGTTAAAGCGTTTTATAGCATTCGCATAGCTTTCGAATACGCTGTTGAACGGTAACACGGGGAGAAAGATAAGTAAAAAGATTCTTGATTATTATCTAATAAACTTAAAGAGTAGCCCTTTACTTATACATCTGGAAAGGTTTTAACACGTAATAAGTCTATCACTTAATCATATCCGATACTTTTATTCAAAACTTATTCAAATGAAAAAGACTCTTATTAAAGTTCATGAATAAGGCTCTTATTAAAAGTAAATCCGAAAAGAAAAACAAAAGAAGACATAAGAGTATTTTATAAAGAAAAACAGCAAAAGCCGAAAAACCTGATTATAAAGAAAAACCAAAAGACTAATTTAATTGCTCGCTTGTTTTTTAAGAAAAAAAGATTATCTTAATCTTTAGTTTTCGTTTTTTCATTTAATTGTATTTAAAAGAGCTTTTTTTCTTTAAGTAAGCTATCTTTTTCTTTTGCTAACTAATCCGAAAGGTGATTAGCAGTATTATTAACTAATAAAAAAAGGTGTTGCGTAATGCTTATCGAATTTTCGGCGTTGTTTTTTATTCGAGAAATAAAAGATCTACGCGATAAAGCTTAAAAGGATCGAGTCTTGATTTTCGATAAGGATTTTTAACGTAAGATTAAAGCAGCTTTTATTTATATTTTCCGTTTTAAGTTAAACTAATTGATTTTTTTTGCTTTTTTTTATTTAAGTTCGTTTTCCGATAGTAATTAGTTTTTTTAATTCTTATTGCTTAACGTATTACGTAACTAAATAGCAATGTAAGTTATGCATTAGTTGTTTAGATTGCCGTTAATTAAGCTGAAAATTTAAAAATCTTTTTTATTAAAGCTTTTTTATTAACCGAAATATATTTTAATAAATTCTTTTTATAAAAAGAAAAGCGCGGACTTATAGACTTCGTTAAAATCGATATTAAAATAATTGCAATTATAAATCGCGAAATTAAACTTCTTGCCGTTTTTTTATTGCTAAGCTACTTAAGCGTAGTCGTTCGGCTATAAGCCTTTCTTTTTCGGCTAGTTACTAACTTATCTTTCCGTTTTTATAATAAACTAGCCGAAACGAAAAGTAGCCGGTCTATTATCACGTTTCGTAAGCAATTTAACGAATTAAGAAAAAGTATAATTATCTTTAATCTTAATATAGCTGTTAGCTTGCTTTTTGCAATCGATATAAGAAAATAATCGAGAAAAAAAAATCTAGTGTAAAGTGCTAGTTTTATTTATTAAATAATATAATTAATAATACTCGAAATTCATCGTTAGCAAGGTTAAGTAACTCGCTATCTCGTCGGTAATAGCATTTAATTGTAGTTCTTTTAAGTCCGAGATCATTTGCTAATCTAGCTTAATAGCGTTGCCGACTTCGTCGGCATCGATAAAAAAGCTTTATAAGAAAAGATCGTAAAGCAAGAATTAAAATTTTCGTTTTCTTTATTATAAATTATATTTTCGAAAGCAAACGTTTTTTCGAGCTTTTTTAACGAATGCTAAGCTATTAACTTTAATAATTCTCGTACGAGCTTTAATGCGAGTGCGAAGCTCTTTATCGATCTTGATTTCGAAAAAGAAAAGATTATCGCAGTTAAATTTAAAAGAGTTTAAGTCGTTAAAACGTGCAATTCGCTTAGCGATCTTTTTTATTCGAAGTATAATTTAAAAAGAGTAAAGTGATAAAGTGTATAATTAAAAAGAAAAGTAGATTATAATTAGTCTTTTATATCTTATCGGTCGTAAAGATCTTAAAAGAAAAAAGATTTTATAAGTCTATAAAAATATTAATTTAAATTTGCGCCGCTACGGTCAAATTTTTTAGAACTTTAATAATTAAATAAAGTGATTAAAAAGAATCGATCCTTATCGTTTAAAATCACTTTCAATTAAAAAAAGCTAAATTAAATAAGTCGGTAATAAAAGTGCTTTGATTACGTAATATTGAACTTTTAGCATTTTAATCGCTTTTTTAAATTCTTTAAACTATCGTCTAATTAATAGCTTAATTAAACCGTCGGCGATTTGATTTGCAATAACGACTTATTTTAAATCTATTAAGCTATCTCGTACGGCTTTTTAAATAAATATATAACGAAAGTAAATATACTTAATTCGATAGTGAAATTAAATATTCTTAATTAATGCGATCGCTTTTTAATTATCGTAATAGATTAAAATTAAAACCGTCTTTTCTTACGAAAGTATTTCGATTAAAAAGCGTTAAAGTTAAATTGCTTTTTTAACGGCTTTCGTTTCGGCTATCAATTCGAATTTGTATAAAGATAAAACAACAATAAGTTGCCGTTTCGAAGATCAATTGATTGCTTCGCTTTCGAGGTTAAAAACAAAGCTTTTTGTAAATTTGCGTATTAATTAACAACTATTTTAATCCGCGTCGAAAAAGCCGATCAAGTCGTTTAAGTCTTTTCGATAAACGAGTTCGTAGCGAATAATTTCTTTTAAATAGCGAACGATGCGTTTCGCTATTTTTATATGTTTTATAATTAAATTTAAAGCAAAACGATTAATTATAAAGACTAAGAAAGCAATATCAAACTTAAAACTTAGCATAGCGTATATAAGCGAACCGATAAATCGTTAATATTCGTAATAAAGCTTAAAAAGAGTTTAATACTTTAATAAAAATAAAATTAAAACTTTAAAAGAAACCTTTATTAGTATACCGTAAGTATTGCAATTTTTTATCTCGAAGTCTTAAATAATCTTTTCGATATAAGCTCGTTATTCGAAATTAAACGTTCGATTAACGCGATCTCGAATAACTATTATGCTTAAATAATAAGCTATTAGTTCGAGATTAATCATTTGAAAACGTTTAGATAAAGCAGCTTTAAGTCTATTAACTTCGGCGCGATCACGGCCGAAAATAAATAAATTATCGATATAAATAGCGATAATAATTTTTTTTTTATAAAAAACGCTTGCGTCGATATCGAAAAGTTTAAATCTTATTTTAATAAAGAATTCGAATAAAGTATTATATTAAACGTAAAAAGCTTATTTAAGTCCGTAAAGTACGCGGTTTAATTTGCAAACCTTTTTAATCTCGTCTTCGAGCTTAATAAATTATTTTACGTAAACGGATTCGATAACCTTTTTATATAAGAACGCGGTCTTAACGTTTATTTAATCGATCTTTTAATTTAAAGTAGCGGCGATAGCGAAAATCATTTTATAATTTATAAGCTTGACGATCGTAGCAAAAGTCTCGATATAATTAATACCTTTTTTTTATTAATTTTTTTTAACGATTTAGCGTGCTTTTTAACGGACTATAAAGCCGTTAAGTCTTCGCTTGTATTTATATATCTATCGATCGAGAAAGACGCGTTAAGTCGTAAGTAAATCGATAAAGTCTTAAGTATTATTTTCGTAAAATGATTTTTATTCTTCGGCTATAGCTTTTAGCTAAGCCGTTCGATTATTATCGACTATAGCTTGTTTATAAGTCTTCGATTCGAAAAGTTTAAAAGAGTTGGCTTTAAAGAAAATGATTTTTGCTATAAGACCGAGTAAAGCTTAAATATAAAAGCTGTCTTTATCTTTAGCGTGCTTGACTTTAAGTTTCTTTTTCGATTTTAAAGTTTGCTTTATTAAAAGTATTATAAAAGCGATTAAGTTAAATAAATTAAAGTTTCGGTAAAACTTAAAATAAAATTTAAAAAGAGTTAACGAAAGAAAAAGAGTTCGAAAAGTAAAATCGAACGTATTTTCAAAAGACGAAAAAAAAAAAAAGAAAAGTCGAAAGATAATAAAAGCGATTAAAAGTATTAAAAACATAAAAGTTTTTTTAAAAAAATAAAAATCGAAGATTTTAAGCGATAAGCTTTCGAGTCGAATAATCTTCGTTCTTAACGGTAAGCGAAAAGCGTAAGCATTTTAATTTTATATTAAGCGAACTTTCGGTCTTGCGCTTTAAAAGCGTTAAAAAGTAAAAATTAAAAAAGTAAAAAGCGAAATCAAAATACAGAAAAGTAAATGATCTTTTTATAAAATCTATTTGTTCGATAGCGGCAAAAGCTAAAAGCTGCTTAATTATATGCGCGCTATATGTTCTTTTAATAAAACCGTCGGTCGTTAAAATACGATAAATATAATTATCTTCGTATTTAATTAGCTTTCCGTAAGAAATTCGTTTAATATACGATTTTGTCTTTTTAATTTTGCTTTTAAGAAACTAAGCTTTAAAGCCGATAATACGTAAGTGCGAAACGAACGGTTTATATAAGTTCGTAGCTTTAAAAAAAGTTATATTAATAAAGCTATAAGAGCGACGAAAGTAAAAATAAACGATAATGCAAAGCAATTCCGATTATCATTTCGCATCGAACTTAAAACTTTATAAAAGCGTTTTTATAATATCTTAAAGTATTCGTTCGATCTTTTCGGCAGCTTTATTTATTTATAAATTATGCGGAATAGTAAGTTCAAATCGAACGCTTATCTCGATTAAGTGTTTTTAAAAACGCCGAAAGACGTATTCGCTTTCGTTATCGATACGAAAACGCATAATCCTTTTTTAACGAAAAGCTTAAAAAAGTTTAAATTTATTTAATACTTTAAACTTGTACTTTATGCTATAATACTCGACCTTTTTTATCTTATCGTAATAAAAATAAATAAAATAAATAAAGCTATCGTATCTTTTGCGAAAAAGTCTAATAATATTTATATAAATAAGCTCGTCGAGATACCGTTTTAAATTGATATATCTTTTATATGCTCTTTTAATCATTCGACCGTCGAAGCAGCTTTCGCAAGCGCATAAAAAAAAAGTATATATAAGTTTATATCTTTTAATAGTTTTTGCATTTTTAATAAGTTTTTTTATCCGAAATATTTAAAACGCTTATGCTAAACAGCTTAAGCTTTTTTAATAAAAAAAGCGGTTAAAGCTCGATATTAAGATCGTTATTAAAAAAGATTTAAAATATCGAAAGTCGAAGCTAGCTAAAAGAAATAAGCGTAGCGTCGTTAGTTAAAGTCTGTCGGATGTGATCAAGTGATAGACTTATCACGTGTCAAGACTTTTTTAGATGTATAAGTAGAAGGCTACTCTTTAAGTTTATTAAACAATCAATTAAGAATCTTTTTACTCATCTTTTTCTTCGTGTTACCGTTTAATAAGTTATAAGCCTCGCTGCGACTTCTTTAGCGCCGAAATACTATAATTAATACTCTTTGCGATTTCTTTAGCATCGAACCTTTCGTAAAGATAGAATTAAAACGGAACGGAATACGATATTCCTTTTTAAAACTATTTTTTAGCGATATACATAATTCCTTTTCTTTACTGCTTGCGTTTATCGCTAACTTTTTATATCTCTTTTTAAAAACATACGACCTTTTGTTTTTAAAAACACTTTAATAGTAACTCATTTCGGATAATAATGTTTCTTTAAGGTTTATATATATATATATATATTTATAAACTTTTCGACGGAATACGCCGAAATAAACCTTAATCTTCCGAGATTTAACTTTTTATAGATTTACTTTGCATATATACTTTATTTATATCTAGTATCAATCGAAAACTCTTTTACTAAAACTATTATGTTTTAAACGACTTAGCCGCATTACGTTAGCGCGCTTTAGCTTTTACGATAAAATAAAACTCGGACAATTTTAATAGATTCTTTATTTTATTCTTAACTTTACTTGTTTTATCGCAAATTAATTATAGATTAAGACGCTGCGGATAGCTTAATTAATTAAGAATTTCGAAAGACTTTAAAAAAGGCTTTTCTTACGGACGATACTTTCGTACTATTAAAAAATACGAAAACTCGCAAGATCTTTTAACTTTTTAACTCTACTTTCTTTTACCGCTTTAATCTTTTTATAAATTATATACAAACACTTATTAACACTTTTTTTTAATCTTTCGACTTTGCTAAAGATTATGATTTTGATTTTGATTTTTAACCTTTTAATATCGAATCAGACTTAAACACTTCCTTTTTATCGGCTTCGGACGAAGAGCCTTTTTATCTTTTTTCATTTACTTTACTTTTCGGTTTCCGAGTTAAAGAACCTTTTTATTACTTATAAAAATATCTCGATAAATATTACTTTAATACTATTAGCTAACGTTAAAGATTTTATTAAGCTTATCAAGATTTCGATTTTTAAGAATAGCTGCGGATACTTAATCTACTTCCTTTTCCGCTCTCTTCGCCGTTTTATTTTTCGACGAAGAAAACTAAGTCGAGTTCTTTCGACGTATCGACTTCGCTTTCGTTAATAAAAACTATCTTTACGAAAAAATCTTTAAAAGTATAAGAGTCCGACCAATTCGTTCTTTAAGCGAGACGGAGTTTGCGTTTGAGAAAAGACTCGACGCGTAAGACGAACTTTAAACTCAAAGCTGCTTTTTTATCCGTAGCAGACTCGAGCTAACCGCCGTAGATTTCGCTAAAAAAAAGAAAATAAGCTTTATAATCGTCGGAGATTTTAAAAAGCACGATCTTAAGAAGTTATTATTAATAGATTTAAAAGAACGATTTCGATTTAAAAGCGTCGCGACGTTTTATCGTTTTTAATCCGCGTTGCTCGCTTTTCGCATTAACGAGTTCGACGACGTCACTTCTTTTAATAACGAATTTATACGCTTAAACGGACAACTTAAGCTTCTCGATAGTAATACTTAACTTTCCGCTTTATAAATAGTTAAGGTTTATCTTAATTAGCTATCGTCTTCGTACGAAAACTTTAAATTTAATTGAGTTTCGAATAACGATTATATCGACGGCGATAAATTTAAAACTGCTTTCGCCGACTTTATAGCTTTTATTCGCAAAGAAAAGCAGTTGATATAGTATTCTTTAAGCAAAGCATTTCTTGTATACGGAAAACTCGGCAAACTTGTAAGAAAAGATAAGTTTATTATAATTTATAATTATTGCAAAAAGCTTTATTACTTTAAGCCGGAATGCGTAATAGCTTACTTTTATTTAAAGGTTGCTTTCGATAAACGAATCGAAAAGAAGCGTAAGGATAGAGCTGTTAAGCAAGCTAAACTAAAAACGGCTAAAAATACCGACTCTTTCGAAAAGACTTTTTCCCTTGCTCTTTTTATATTATCGATTCGTAGTTGCGTTAATAAGACTTTTCAACCCGCTTTCGACGTTCGAGATTTTAATATAGATTAGCAACTAAAGTTTGCTCGAAGTAGATTATTTTAATTAAAATTAATTTAAAAGCATTATTCTTTTTTTTAGCTTGACTTTTTTCGTAATTTTCAATCAAAGCAACGTCTTCGAAAGCTCCGGACTTCGTTGTCGAGTATTACTTTTACTTTTAAGTATTAGATAATTTTTATTCTTTTTATAATTTTTACCTTTTTACTTTATTTTTTACTTTTTCTTTTTACTTTTTAGAAAATACGACGGCTTATCGCCGTAGCAGTGTTCTTTTATCTCTTTTCTTTTTTACTTTAATATGCCGCACCTTTTATTAGAGCTTTCTTTAAGGATTCTTCTTTTTAATTTTTTTAAGAAACTTTATACGCTTTCGCTTTTTAATTTTTAAATATACTCGAAAACACTTTTATCTTTGATAATAGCTGTATTAAGCATATGTTTTACCGTTAAGAGTTTTTCGAGAATATCTTTTCATTCGACTTAAGCGAAGCGACTACCGTTTTTAAAATAAAAAGTCATTTACTTTTACTTTAAAAGAAAAGCATAGTTGCTTTATTCGTTAAAACGAACGACGATAGCTTTAGTTGGATTCGTTTATATAACGTTATTTATTATCCGAACTTTAATACTAACTTTCTTTTTTATTTAAATCTTATTCGAAGAAGTGTAAGTATGACTTTAAGCGAGAAAAGTGCTTTGCTTTTTTTATTAAGTAAAAACTCTTTAATTTTCACCGCTCGAATCGCTTAAAACTTATTTTGCTTTAATATCGATTTGCGCTAGCTTATAAACCGAGTCTTTCGCTTAAGTTATATATATAAAACTTTCGACTTTAGCTAACGACGCTACGCTTACTTTTTTTAACTAGCTTCGACTTTCGATACTTTAAATCTTTTTTAATAACGATCTTAATATCGAGCTTTAGCCGCTTTTTTTATTAAAGAAGCTTAAGCTGTTTAACATAAGCGTTTTAAATATCTCGGATAAGAAAACTTATTAAAAATATAAAAACTATTAAAAGATATAAACTTACGTATACCTTTTCTTTTGTACGCTTGCGAGAGCTGCTTCGACGGTCGAATGATTAAGAAAGTATATAAAAGATATATTAATTCAAAACGGTATCTCGACGAGCTTATTTATATAAATACTATTAAACTTTTTCGCAAAAGGTACGACGGCTTTACTTATTTTATCTATTTCTATTACGATAAGATAAAAGAAGTCGAGTGCTATAGCATAAAGTATAAGTTTAAAGCATTAAATAAATTTAAACTCTTTTAAGCTTTTCGTTGAAAAAGGATTATACGTCTTCGCATCGATAACGAAAGCGAATACGTTTTTCGGCGTTTTTAAAAACACTTAACTGAAATAAGCGTTCGATTTAAACTTATCGTTTCGTATAATTTATAAATAAATAAAGCTATCGAAAAGATCGAACGAACACTTTAAGATATTATAAAAACGCTTTTGCAAAGTTTTAAGTTCGATGCGAAATGATAGCCGAAACTGCTTTGCATTGCCGTTTATCTTTACTTTCGTCGCTTTTATAGCTCTATTAGTATAACTCCTTTTAAAGCTACGAACTTATGCAAACCGTTCGTTTCGCACTTACGTATTATCGGCTTTAAAGCTTAGTTTCTTAAAAGCAAAATTAAAAAGACAAAACCGTATATTAAACGGGTCTTTTACGAAAGGCTAATTAAATACGAAAGTGATTACATTTATCGTATTTTAACGACCGACGGTCTTATAAAAAAAGTATATAGCGCGTATATAATTAAGCAGCTTCTAGCTTTTGCCGTTATCGAACAAATAGATTTTATAAAAGGATTACTTACTTTTCCGTACCTTGATTCCGCTTCTTACCTTTTTAATTTTTACTTTTTAACGCTTTTAAAGCGCAAGACCGAAGGTTCATTTAATACAAAGCTAAAATGCTTACGCTTTTCGCTTACCGTTAAGAACGAAGACTATTCGGCTCGAAGGCTTACCGCTTAAGATCTCCGTCTTTTATTTCTTTAAAAGGACCTTTATGCTTTCGATACTCTTGATCGCTTTTATTATCTTTCGACTCCTTTTCTTTTTTCTTCGTTTTTCGAAAGTACGTTCGATTTTACTCTTCGAATTCTTTCTTTTTCGCTAACTCTTTTTGAACTTCATCTTAAGCTTTACCGAGACCTTAACTTACTTAACTTAATCGCTTTTATAGCATTTTTAATAAAGCAAACCTTAAAACCGAAAAAGAAACTTAAAGTTAAGCACGCTAAAGATAAAGACAGCTTTTATATTCAAGCTTTACTCGGTCTTATAATAAAAATCATTCTCTTCGAAGCCAACTCTTTTGAACTTTTCGAATCGAAGACTTATAAATAAGCTATAGCCGATAATAATCGAACGACTTAGCTAAAAGCTATAACCGAAAAATAGAAATCACTTTACGAAAATAATACTTAAGACTTTATCGATTTACTTACGATTTAGCGCGTCCTTTTCGATCGATAAGTATATAAACATAAGCGAAGACTTAACGGCTTTATAATCCGTTAGAAAGCACGTTAAGTCGTTAAAAGAGATCAACAAAAAGAAAGCATTGATTATACCGAGACTTTTATTACGGTCGTTAAGCTTATAAGTTATAAAATGATTTTCGCTATCGCCGTTACTTTAAATTAAAAGATCGATTAAATAAACGTTAAGACTGCGTTCTTATATAAAAAGGTTGCCGAATCCGTTTACGTAAAACAACTTATCGAGCTCGAAAACGAGATTAAAAGGGTTTGTAAATTAAACCGCGCACTTTACGAACTTAAATAAGCTTTTCGCGTTTAATATAATACTTTATTCGAGTTCTTTATCGAAATAGAATTTAAACTTTTTAGTATCGACGCAAGCGTTTTTTATAAAAAAAAAGTTATTATCGCTATTTACGTCGATGACTTATTTGTTTTCGGCCGTGATCGCGCCGAAGTTAATAGACTTAAAGCTGCGTTATTTAAACGTTTTTAAATAATTGATTTCGAACTAATAGCTTATTACTTAAGCATAATAGTCATTCGAAATCGCGTTAATCGAACGCTTAATCTCGGACAACGGGCTTATATCGAGAAGATTATTTAAGACTTCGAGATAAAAGATTATAATACTTACGATACATTAATAAAAGTTTCTTTTAAAGTCTTAATCTTACTTTTATTAAAGTATTAAGCTTTTTTCGAGCTTCGTTACGAATACTAGCGATTTATCGGTTCGCTTATATACGTTATGCTAAGTTTTAAGCTCGATATTGCTTTCTTAATCTTAATAATTAATCGTTTTGCTTTAAATCTAATTATAAAATATATAAAAGCAGCGAAACGCATCGTTCGCTATTTAAAAGAAACTATTCGCTACGAACTCGTTTATTAAAGAGACTTAAACGACTTGATCGGCTTCTTTAACGCGGATTAAAGTAATTGTTAATTAATACGCAAATCTATAAAAAGCTTTGTTTTTAACGTCGGAAGCGGAGCAATTAGCTAGTCTTCGAAACGGCAACTTATCGTTGCTTTATCTTCGTGCGAATCCGAATTAATAGCCGAAACGGAAGCCGTTAAAAAAGCAATTTAATTTTAACGCTTTTTAATCGAAATACTTTCGTAAGAAAAAACGATTTTAGTCTTGATTTATTACGATAATTAAAAAGCGATCGCATTAATTAAGAATATTTAATTTTATTATCGAATTAAGCATATTTATTTTCGTTATATGTTTATTTGAAAAGCCGTACGAGATAGCTTAATAGATTTGAAATAAGTCGTTATTATAGATTAAGTCGTCGACGGTTTAACTAAGCTATTAGCTAAGCGATAGTTTAAAGAATTTAGAAAAGCGATTAAAGTGTTGAAAGTTTGATATTACGTGATTAAAGTACTTTTATTACCGATCTATTCAATTTGGTCTTTTTTAATTAAAAGTAGTTTTAAACGATAAAGATCGATTTTTTTTAATTACTTTATTCAATTATTAAAGTTTTAAAAGATTTAATTATAGCGGCGCAAACTTAAACTAATATTCTTATAAACTTATAAAATCCTTTTCTTTTAAGATCTTTGCGACCGATAAGATATAAAAGACTAATTATAATTTACTTTTTTTTTTAATTACACACTTTATTATTCTACTCTTTTTAAATTATGCTTCGAACAAAAAAGATCGCTAAGCGAATTGCACGTTTTAGCGACTTAAACTCTTTTAAATTCGATTACGATGATCTTTTTTTTTTCGAAATTAAGATCGATAAAGAACTTCGCACTCGTATTAAAGCTCGTACGAAAATAATTGAAGCTAGTAGCTTAGCATTCGTTAAAGAAGCTCGAAAAGACGCTTGCTCTCGAAAACATGATCTATAATAAAGAAAACGAAGACTTTAATTCTTGCTTTGCGATTTCTTTTTATAAGGCCTTTTTATCGGTGCTAACGAAGTCGGCAACGCTATTAAGCTAGATTAGCAGATGATCTCGGACTTAAGAGAACTATAATTAAATGCTATTATCGACGAGATAGCGAGTTATTTAACTTTATTAACGATGAATTTCGAATATTATTAATTATATTACTTAATAAATAAAACTAGCACTTTATATTAGATTCTTTTTTTTCGACTATTTTCTTATATCGATTGCAAAGAGCAAGCTAATAGCTATATTAAGATTAAAGATAACTATATCTTTTTTTAATTCGCTAAACTGCTTACGAGACGTAATAATAAACCGGCTACTTTTCGTTTCAGCTAATTCATTATAAAAACGGAAGGATAAGTTGATAATTAGCCGAAAAAGGAAGGCTTATAATCGAACGATTACGCTTAAGCAGCTTAGCAATAGAAAAACGGCAAGAAGTTTAATCTCGCGATTTATAATTGCAATTACTTTAATACCGATCTTAACGAAGTTTATAAGTCCGCGCTTCTTTTTTTATAAAGAGAATTTATTAAAATATATCTTGGTTAATAAAAGGGCTTTGATAAAAAAGATCTTTGGATTTTCGGCTCAATTGACGGCAATCTAAATAACTAATGCGTGACTTACACCGCTACTTAACTACGTGATACGTTAAGTAATGAAAATTAGAAAAACTAGCTATTATCGGAAAACGAGCTTAAATAAAAAAGGGCAAAGAAAATCAATTGATTTAATTTAAGACGGAAAATATAAATAAAAGCTGCTTTAATCTTACGCTAAGAATCTTTATCGAAAATCAAGACTCGATCTTTTTAAGCTTTTTTACGCAGATCTTTTATTTCTCGAATAGAGAATAACGTCGAAAATTCGACAGGTATTACGCAGCACCTTTTTCTATTAGTTAATAATACTGTTAATCACTTTTCGGATCAGTTAGCAAAGGAAGAGGATAATTCACTTAAAGAGAAAAAGCTTTTTTAAATGCAGTTAAGCGAAAAGACGAGAATTGAAAATTAAGATGATCTTCTTTTCTTAAAAACAAGCGAGCAATTAGATTAGTCTTTTAGTTTTTCCTTTGTAGTCAGGTTTTTCGGCTTTTGCTGTTTTTCTTTGTAAAATACTCTTATGTTCTCTCTTGTTTTTTCTTTTCGGATCTACTTTTAATAAGAGCCTTATTTATAAACTTTAGTGAAAGTCTTTTTCATTTGAATAAGTCTTGAGTAAGAGTGTCGGATATAATCAAGTGATAGACCTATTACGTGTCAAGACCTTTTTAGATGTATAAGTAAAGGGCTACTCTTTAAGTTTATTAGACAATCAATTAAGAATCTTTTTACTTATCTTCTTCCCCGTGTTATCGTTCAACAAAGTTAAAAGCTTTATATATATAATTTAAGCGAAAAATTCGATTTATAAGCTAGCGCAAATCGATATTAAAGCAAAACAAGTCTTAAGCGATTCGAGCGATAAAGACTAAAGAGTTTTTGCTTAATAAAAAAAACAAAGCACTTTTTTCGCTTAAAGTTATATTTATACTTTTTCGAATAAGATTTAAATAAAAAAAAGGTTAATATTAAGGTTCGAATAATAAATAACGTTATATAAACGAATCTAACCGAAGCTGCCGTCGTTCGTTTTAACGAGTAAAGCAATTATATTTTTTTTTTAAAATAAAAGTAAATGACCTTTTATTTTAAAAACGGTAATTGCTTCGCTTAAATCGAATAAAAAGATGTTCTCGAAAAACTTTTAACGATAAAACATATACTTAATGCAATTACTATTAAAGATAAAAGTGTTTTCGAGTATATTTAAAGATTAAAAAGCGAAAGCGTATAAGGTTTTTTAAAAGAATTAAAAAGAAAAGTCTTTAAAGAAAGCTTTAATAAAAAGTGCGGCATATTAAAGTAAAAGAGAAGAAAGATAAAAGAACATTATTATAACGGTAAGCCGTCGTGTTTTTTAAAAAGTAAAAAAAAAAAGTAAAAAATAAAATAAAAAAGTAAAGATTATAAAAAGAATAGAAATTATTTAATACTTAAAAGTAAAAGTAGTATTCGATAATAAAGTCCGGAGCTTTCGAAAACGCTGCTTTAATTGAAAATTGCGAAAAAGGTTAAGTCGAAGAAAAGAATAATGCTTTTAAACTAATTTTAATTAAGATAATCTACTTTAAGCAAACTTTAATTGCTAATTTATATTAAAATTTCGAACGTCGAAAGCGGATTAAAAGGTCTTATTAACGCAGCTACGAATCGATAGCATAAAAAGAGCAACGGAAAAAGTCTTTTCGAAAGAGTCGGTATTTTTAATCGTTTTTAATTTAACTTGCTTAATAGTTTTATCTTTACGCTTTTTTTCGATTCGTTTATCGAAAATAGCTTTCAAATAAAAATAAGCTATTACGCATTTTAGCTTAAAGTAATAAGGTTTTTTATAATGATTATAAACTATAATAGACTTATTTCTTTTTGCAAGTTTGCTGAGTTTTCCGTATACGAAAAATGCTTTGCTCGAAAAGTGCTGTATCAATTGCTTTTCTTTGCGAGTAGCGGCTATAAAGTCGGCGAAAGCAGTTTTAGATTTATCGTTATCGATATAATCGTTATTCGAAACTCAATTAGATTTAAAGTTTTCGTACGAAGACGATAGTTAATTAAAATAAACTTTAATTATTTATAAAGCGGAAAGTTAAATATTATTATCGAAAACCTTAAGTTATTTGTTTAAGCATATAAATTAGTTATTAAAAAAAGTGACGTCGTCGAACTCGTTAATACGAAAAGCGAGCAACGCGAGTTAAAGACGGTAAAACGTCGCGACGCTTTTAAGTCGAAATCGTTCTTTTAAATTTATTAATAATAGCTTTTTAAGATCGTGCTCTTTAAAGTCTCCGACGATTATAAAGCTTATTTTTTTTTTTTAACGAAGTTTATAGCGGTTAACTCGAATCTGCTACGGATAAAAAAGCAGCTTTAAGTTTAAAGTTCGTTTTACGCGTCGAGTCTTTTCTTAAACGCAAACTCCGTTTCGCTTAAAAAGCGAGTTGATCGGACTTTAATACTTTTAAAGATTTTTTCGTAAAAGTAATTTTTATTAATAAAAGCGAAGTCGATACGTCGAAAGAACTCGACTTAGTTTTTTTCGTTGAAAAACGGAACGGCGAAAAAAGCGGAAAAGGAAGTAGATTAAATGTCCGCAACTATTCTTAGAAATCGAGGTCTTAATAAGCTTGATAGAATCCTTAATATTAGCTAATAATGCTAGAATAATATTTATCAAGATATTCTTATAAATAGTAAAAAGGTTTTTTAATTTAAAAACCGAAAAGTAAAGTAAATAAAAAAAAGCAAAAAAGCTTTTCGTCCGAAGCCGATAAAAAAGAAGTGTTTAAGTCTGATTCGATATTAAAAAGTTAAAAATCAAGATTAAAGTTACGATCTTTAATAAAATCGAAAGATTAGAAAAAAATATTGATAAGTGTTTATATATAATTTGTAAAAAGATTAAAGCGGTAAAAGAAAGTAAAGTTAAAAGGTTAAAAGATCTTGCGAGTTTTCGTTTTTTTTAATAATACGAAAGTATCGTTCGTAAAAAAAGCCTTTTTTAAAGTCTTTCGAAGTTCTTAATTAATTAAACTGTTCGCAGCGTTTTAATTTATAATTAATTTGCGATAAAATAAGTAAAGTTGAAAATAAGATAAAGAATTTATTAAACTTATTTAAGTTTTATTTTATCGTAAAAGCTAAAGCGCGCTAACGTAATACGGCTAAGTCGTTTAAAACATAATAGTCTCGGTAAAAGAGTTTTCGATTGATATTAGATATAAATAAAGTATATATGCAAAGTAAATCTATAAAAAGTTAGATCCCGGAAGATTAAGATTTATTTCGGCGTATTTCGTCGAAAAGTTTATAAATATATATATATATATATAAACCTTAAAGAAACACTATTGTCCGAAATAAGTTACTATTAAAGTGTTTTTAAAAACAAAAGGTCGTATGTTTTTAAAAAGAGATATAAAAAGTTAGCGATAAACGCAAGCATTAAAAAAAGAGAATTATATATATCGCTAAAAAATAATTTTAAAAAGGAATATCGTATTCCGTTCCGTTTTGATTTTGTTTTTACGAAAGGTTCGATGCTAGTAGTAGTAGTAGTAGTATTCGTTTAACGTCCACGGGTCGCTTTCTGCAGCGAGTCCTGTGACCTCTCTAAAGGTATATAGACGTGCAGCTAATCCTTATATATATAAGAGCATAAGACGCATATAGCGTAAGAGCAGATCTCGAAAGAATAGTACAAATATAACGGTGTTTCTTTTTATTAAAACGGTGTGTAAAGAATATATTAAGCAAGCATACAAGCGAGTTTTTACAAAAGACCGAAGTCAATATCGTTTGCCGAAGCGAGCTACGCGAGCAGCTGAGTTTATAACGGAGCACTTAAACTCGTCTAGTATAAAAAGAAAGAAAAGAAAAAGAAAGAAAAACTATTAAAAATAAATCAATAGCCAAATGAGTATAAGCTTTCGTAATAATGCTTCGATATGCAAGATCGACTCGCTACTAGTACCGAAGGCAGATTTTAAAATAGAACTCCGTGATTTCCAAAAGGCTATAAAAGTTAGTTAGTAAAGCTTTAAAAGAGCGTATATAAGTAGTCGCTTCTCGCGGAGTAGAAAGCGGAGTAAGTAGTCGTATCCTTTTAAGCTATCGATTAAAAAAGCGTTGCGCTTTTTTATAAAAGGCAATGTATATCAAAGACTTGTCTTTTCGACAAAAGCAAGTGGTTTTCGCGTTTTCATAACGATACTTTTAATAATACTACGCAAAGTCTCTATACTGAATGCGCAGCGCGAGTAGTCTATACAAGACGTACTTAAGCAAGTGTAATTCTAGCGAGGCTTTATTTGCGTACTCGAGACTTTAATCGCGATACTAAATAAAAAGCTTCGCTTTGCTTACACTTTACTATTTATCCTTTGCTTGATCGATCAGAGTCTTAGTAATAGACTTGATCTCGGACGCCGTAAGCTCGGAAGTGAGACTTAATGTAAGCCTAAGCTTCGCTCTTTCGTCGGCGAATCGATCTGCAATTTCATTGCCCGTAATGCCGGTATATCTCGAAGCTTATTTAACGCTGACCTTTAATTGTTTCATCACTTTTTAAATACGTAAGAACGCCTATTAAAAAGTAGCCGAAGCTGTGCCCCGTATACACCAGATCACGGACGTACTATCTATGCACAGCTATATGCGACAATGACTAAGGTCCAGGTTCGATGCTAAAGAAGTCGCAAAGAGTATTAGTTGTAGTATTTCGGCGCTAAAGAGTAGTAGTAATAGTATTCGTTTAACGTCTACGGGTCGCCTTTTACAGCGAGTCCTCTGACCTCCTTAAGGGTATACAGACGTGCAGCTAGTTCTTATATACATAAGAGCACAAGACGCATATAACGTAAAAGCAGATTTCGAAAGAATAGTATAAGTATAACGGTGTTTCTTTTTGTTAAAACGGTGTATAAAGAATAAATCAAGCAAGTATACAAGCGGGTTTTTATAAAAGATCGAAGTCAGTGTCGTATACCAAAGCAAGCTACGCGGGTAGCTGAGTTTATAACGGAGCACTTAAGCTCGTCTAATATAAAGTAAAGAAAAAAAGAAAGAAAAAACAATTTTTAATAAACAATTAAAAGCTAAATGAGTATGAGCCTTTATAATAGTAGTTCGATATATAAGATCGACCCGCTACTAGTACCGAAAGCAGATTTTAAAATAGAACTCCGTGACTTTTAAAAGACTATAAAAGTCAGTTAGCGAAGCTTTAAAAGAGCGTATGTAAGCTATCGCTTTTCGCGAAGTAAAAAGCGGGGTAAATAGTCGTGTCCTTTTAAGCCATCGATTAAATAAGCGTTAAGCTTTTTTATAAAAAGCAATATGTATCGAAGACTTGTCTTTTTAATAAAAGCAAATGGTTTTCGCATTTTCGTAACGGTACTTTCGATAATATTACGCAAAGTCTTTATGCTAAGTTCGCAGCGCGAATAATCTATATAATACGTATTTAAGCAAATGTAGTTTTAGCGAAGCTTTACTTACGTACTCGAGACTTTAATCGCGATATTAAGTAAAAAGCTTCGCTTTGCTCGTACTTTATTATTTGTCTCGTGCTTAATCGATTAAAGTCTTAATAATAAACTTAATCTCGGACGCCGTAAGCTCGAAAGTGAATCTTGATACAAGCTTAAGCTTTGCTCTTTCGTCGGCGAGCCGATCCGCCGTCTCGTTATTAATAATGCCGATATATCTTAAAGCTTATTTAACGTTAACTTTTAATTATTTCATCACTTTTTAAATGCGTAAGAACGCTTATTAAAAAGTAGTTAAAGCAATGCTTCGTATGCACTAGATTACGGACGTGTTATTTATATATAGCTATATGCGGTAATAAGTAAGGTTTAATAAAGGCCGAATCGCGTGCTCGAGCGCTTTTCAAGCTTTTATTGCTTTCGCGTTAAAGACGTGCGATAAGTTGTTAATAGCTTTTTTGCTTATAGCAACTTTCTTTTGTTTTTAATAGATAACGTATCCGTATTCGACGTATTTATGCTCGTCTTTATATTGTTTTAAGCCGTTTAAGAAAAAAGTGATGTCTCGGTCGATAAGTTAAGCTTATTATTCTTTAAAGTTTTTAATTGTTTGCTTTTTTTTAACGCTTTAAGTAAGGTCCGTGCGGCATTTAGCTAAGAAATAAAAATAAGCTAGCTTTAATCGTAAGCAAGAAGAAAGCATAGCTTTTAGTTTCTATAATTTTGTTTTAATCCGTTATCGAAAGCTTATAGCAAGACTTTTAATAATCATAAGAAGAAAGATACGCTTTATTATCGGATAAGCTTCGTTTATTATTCGTAGCCGCAATGCTTACCGCATTTTAATCTCTTCGAATGCTACTTCTTCGGAAAAGAGTCCGGCGTCTTTTAAAAAAATAGTAATTAAAGCCGTGCGCTAAATAAGAAAGACCTTTTTCGCTGCGTAAATAATAATTTTATTAATCGTATCGATATGTCTTTTTAAGCTCGCGTTGATTTCTTTATTTAAGTTGTTTTTAATCAAGTGTCGTAAAAGCTTCAAGTTCGTTCGTCTTTTATACTAAGCTTCGATGCCGTATAAAATCGATAGCAATACGTAAGTGATCATTGCTTTGCGTAACGCGTAAGCAAAAGGACCGTCCGCCGTGCGAGCGAGGCTTTTGATATAAAATGCTACCCGTCGTGCTTTTTCAACTCTTTTAAATAAATAGCGTTTAAAAGTTATCTTTCGATCGAACTATATTTTAAGCTATCGTAGCTTCGAGATAGCTCTTATCGTCGAAAGCTACGCTTAAAAGCTTAAAATGATGTCGGTCTTATTTAGCTATAAGATAATTATATTTAAAGCAAAGTCGCCGTTTTTATAAAAGAAGTAAATCATTTTTATTTTTTTTAAAGCGAAAAAGATCTGATTCTTTACTCCGTAAGCTAAAATGTTTTAAATATCCGTCGCGAAGAAAGTAACGTTAAATGTAAGTGAGTGCGACGCTTTATAAATGCAAATGTTATTAGCGTAATTAAATCGCAATATCGTATCTTAATTAAAGAGTTCCGCGAAATATAATATATATAAAACGAAAGATAGCGGTAATCTTTAAAGTGTATCGCATTTTACGTCGTATCGATCCGTAATTACACTTTCGAAGCGCATTTAAACTTGTCGATCGCTAAGAAAAAAGTAAATAAGCTTTAAAAAAAAAAAAGGCTAGCTTTGCTTATTTATGCGCTTAAAAAGCCGGCGCTTAAGTAAAGCGTCGAAAGCTCTTTAGACGTTTAATATTATTATCGTAACAATTTTGCTTGCTAAGAAAGCTGCTTTAATATCGTAAGTGAAGCAAGCTACGAAATTTATAATAGATCGCTTAAGTAAAGCTTCGCCGTACTAAAAGCTTAAAATATTTAAAGTTAAAAAAGTTTAAGCAATTCTTTTAGCGATAATGCGCTTTAAACCTTTAGATATATAAAAGAGAAAGGTTATTAAGCGTTACGAGCGCATCGAAGTCTTATCTTTTTTGCTTATTTTAAGCATTATAACTACTTCCGTTAATTTTTAATAAGTAAAAAAAAAGCTATGCCGAAAGCAAGCGTTAAGCAAAGCGTAAATATAATATCGAATATGCTGTTAAAATTTTTTTAAAAGCTTAATAATAATCCGATTCGTACTTAGCGAAGTGCTAGTTACTTTTATAATACTCCGTTCCACTTTTTTAAAAGAAACGGACAAGTCTTACGGCAAGTGCTTCGTGCCGTCGTATTAAAGTTCTTTTAAAAGGTTATCTTTAGCGTTAAACCAATTAAGTATAATCCGTCGTAATAAATCTGCTTTCTTTTTAATATCTTGCACGATAACTTTTTTATATATAAAAAAAAAGGATTTAAAGTTAATAATTAGCTTGTGCTAGCCGACCACTTTATATAAGTCTTTATCGTTTGCAACTCCGTTTAATACTTGCATTTAATAGTCTTTCTTAGCTTTGCGTATAACATTACGGAAATGCTTAATCTTATTCGTTAAGATACGGTCGATAAAGTTTTAACGCGCTTTAATATATTCGTAATAAGCTCGCTTAACTTTTAAGGTTTATTAAGAAGCTGTCTTGTCCGTGTTTCGACAAAGTGTACCGACGGCTTTAATTACATTTTTAAAGATCTTTGCGAATGCTAAAGCACTTCGTTTAATTTATACGAGATTATAAAAACTCGAAAGGTTAAAAAAGGTATTTATATTATTGCATATAAAGTCTTCGAACTTATTTATATCCTTGTTCGCTATTTTTTTATAAAACTAGTTTACCGGCACGCGCTTTCGTCTCGAGATCGTAGTAATTAAGGTTTAGTAATCTAAAGTGCTATGCAAGTCCTTTCTTACTATTATAATAACGTGCGGAATATTTAAGAAAGTAAAGTTTAAGACGTAGTTAAGCTAGTGTATAAGTTCTCTTAGCACGCTAATAAAGTTTATGCCGCTCGTTATAAACTAGTTCGCAAGATCTTTTTTTCGATAAGCGGTCCGAACCTTTAGTTTAAACATCTCGTATTGCATATTAAAATCCTTTTTTATTAAGCATTTATAATTAAGAGTAAAGTGTAAAACGTAATCGATGATCTTATTAATAGTCGGTTGTTTATAAGCGTTAAAGATAATATATTTATTAACGTCGATCTAAAGCATATTTTTACTTTAGATCGGTCGTCGCTGCTTTATATAAAATCTAGCTTTTTTGCAAATGTATATAAAGACTCGAAGCCTTTCGGCCTCGAGATTATCTTTCGAAGTTTTTTTATAAATTTATTAAAAAGTAAATATTAAAAGCGAAGTGTGTTTATATTTTTATATTAAAGTATATAATTGATTCTTGCATATATATTACATTTATTTTATGCTTATGCGTTAAAAAAAGTATAATCTAATGATTAAGTATAAAGCGTCTTATATTAGCTTATCCGACGTATATATCGAGCTTAAACCGTATCGTATAGCCGTAGCCGATTCGTATCGGTGTACTACTTATTAAGTAAATTAAAAAGTGAGTTCGTCTTTCGAGTTTGCGTCCGCGTCCGTTAAAAATAAAATCTTAAGCTTAACCTTAAGTTTTTACTTGATTATCTTATAGCTTTTTTAAGCTTTTAAGCGATTGCTAAAAGTAAAGATAAGTATCGAAGTTATGCGTTCGTATTCTGTTACCTTTTATTTTGCGACGCGCTTACGCGTTGCTAAAGCTTTCGCCGTATCGATATTTATAATATTAATTGCTTTCGAGCTTTATGCTTAACGCAATAGATATGCCGAAGTGTTTATATCAAAAGTACTATTGCTAATAATAATAATAGTAATGACGCTGCTTATAAAAGCTGCGGGTATAAAGCATAAAGTATTATTACGTGCGTACTTTTCTTTATAATTTTTAACGCTTATTCGTCGGATAACCGCGAGCTCTTTTTTTATAAGCCGTATTAATTTGCCGTCTTTTTTATACAAGATAGCAAAGCAGTTTTAATACCCAGCTTCGAAAAGACTATAGCAATTCGCGTATTTCGCTAGCGCTATATAATCGCTATAAGCTAAGCCGTCGTATTAATCGATTTTTTAGTTGCATTTATTATAGCGAAAGTATCGAGTACACTTAGCAAGGTTATAATATCTTTAGCATTTTAAATCGTGTCTCGTAATCTTGTATTTCTTTTTAATTAATTTAACCGTATTTTTTATATTAAAAAGACGGAAAAGCTTTACTTTTTTTAAAAAAAAGACGACCAAGATTATAATAACGTTAAAGGCTTTAAAATCGATACTTTTATCGCCGATTTTGATTTCGATTAGCGTTTATCTCGTTTATGCAACTACTTTATCGAGAACGAAGTCTTTAATTAATATCAATTCTAGTTCGCCGTTCTTATTAAAGACGTATATAAAATAAAAAATATAACAAACCGCGTAATTGTATTAAAGCTATAATATCTCGACTTTAATCGCGGATAAAAAACGCTTAATCGTTTCTTTTCTTTTTTAGCTAGTAAAAGTATCACGTGTTTGTAAGTCTTTAATTAAAAATGACTATCTAGTTTAAGTCGCGTGTATTTCGGTAATAAAGTCTATCGTAAAATCGCGAAAAGAGTCGATTAGCGCTTTGCGTAAAGCATAAAAATGCTAAAGTCGATTGCGCTTAGCTTCGTTTATAATTATAACAAAGATTCGGAAGTCGGGTTTTTTCGAATGTATAAAAGCTAACGATAATAAAGCCTTACTCGAAGATAAGGTTTAATTAAGTCCGCTTTTTTTAGTTAAAGCCTTAGCTTAAAGCTTAGCTTTTATTAAAGTTAAATCGACTCCTTTGACCGCTGCTTTTGCAAAGTTAGTAAAAAGAAGTAATAATAGCGTCTTAATAGAAAGTAAGTAAAAGGATTCGCTGCGAATGCGAATAAAAGTAAAGATTTCTTTGCCGGACTTAACGTAAAAAGCAATAGTAATAAAGTTCGTAGATTTCTTAGCAATTTTACGAGCAATAGCTTTGTCCGCTATGCTTTAAATCGATACGATAAATTTATCGTTTATTTCGAAGTATTAAAAGATGATACGTTGCGTATCCGCTCTCTTTTTATTCAAAGCCTTTACTTACGCTTTTACTTTAGCGTAATTAAAAGTATCGAGCTAGTCTCTAATACTTATAATAAGCTTTAAAAGTACTTGATTATCTATATCTCGTTGCTCGTTTCGAAGACATTTAATAAGGTTGTGATAAAATGTTATTGCTTCGTTTAATCGAGTGAAGTCGGCCGTAGTATTGCTTCGAAGGCGGCGGTTTAATATCTTACTTATTATTTTTCGAGCTATCGAGACGAAGGCAGTTCGAAAAGAATAAAAGAGGTTTAAAACGTCAGAAAATGAAGTTGTTTGCAAGCCTGGACGGCAAGAAAGGGCCTTATCAAAGGATCCTTCAAATTCAAGAGATGATGTAAAGGTGTTCGGCGCTAAAGAAGTCGCAGCGGAAGCTTATAACTTATTAAACAATAATACGAAAAGGAAAATAAATAAAAAGATTTTTAATTGTTGTCTGATGAACTTAAAGAGTAGCCTTTTACTTATATATCTGGAAAAGTCTTGATACGTGATAGGTCTATCACCTGATCACATCCGACATACGCTTCGATTTATTATTAATCTATATCTTTTTTTATAAGATTATAAAAAAAGTTAGCAATATATACGAATTCTTTAATTTAAATGCGAAAATAAAAGCAAAAGCTTAAAAATCTTTTAACTTTAATAACGTTTTCGAAGGCTTTTTAATTGTTAATCTTAATAACTTTATTTGTAACGAGTTCTTAACCTTTCGAATTGCATACGAATCTTATTATATTTATTTTATATTAGCAAAACTATGATTTTTTTCCGATCGTAGCATTAGCGCGCTTAATCCGTTTTAAAGTCTTATCGATATTTTAAATATATTCGAGTATAAATCGGCGTATACTCGAAAATGCTTTTTCGTCGAAATAACTCGTTTATAATCTTTTTATCTTAATATCGTTGATAAATAATATAAAGACTTTAAGTTGCAAAAGCTTTAAAATAAGATTGATTATTTAAACGAATTAAGCTATCGAGTTTATAATACTTTACGAAAAAATAATATATCGAAAAAGATTTAACAGTATAAAAAAAGCGGTAAAGTCTTTACTCGATTGATAAAGTATTTACTAATTATAGCTCGAATAAAGATCGATTAAGCTAGTTATTTAACAATTAAAAAACTCTTTAACAAACTTATTTATAATTAAAAGTAGATTAACGTCTTTTCGTATAATTATATTAAATAAAGTTATTAAGTTGATAAGTTTATATTAGCTCGATTGCTTTTTAACTATTAAAAACTATTGATTCCGATACGATCTTTCGCAATACTTTAAAACTCTTTTATCAAGCTTATCTTAAAGCATTTTAATAATAATAAGCTATAAAGCTTTCGGACACGAGTAATTAAGAGCTTGCTAAGCCGTATATAAAATAGTTTTAAGCTTAATCAGCGGTAAAACGTCGTCGTAAAACTTATCGCACTTTTGCTAAGCGAATGCGATTGATTTTTCTTTATTTAATATTATCTTTTTAAATAAATCCTTTTCTTTAAGCCGTAAAGTATTATCGATATTTAAGTTTATTATGCGTTCGAGTATAATTCGAAAGCTTTTCGATATATTAGCAATACGCGGAAAGAAGTATTACTTATATTCTTTTACTTGCTTTTATAGCGTATCTTTAGCTTTCGATAACTTATATTAATCAACTTTGCTACTTAATATTGCTTTTACGCCGTTTGCTTCGTTAATTAACTTGATCTTTTTATTTTTAATCTTATATATACCGAATATTTTAATCGAATCCGAAAAGATCTTTTTTCGAGTTTAATAAAATATCGAATTTTAATAATCGATATGATCGTAGCAACGAGTTATAAAGTTATCGGTGTTAACGGTATTTATTTAATAAGTTATTACAAGATCGCATTTCGTAAAAGCAAGAACATCGATAAACTGCTTTTAAATAATAAAGTCGTTTTTTTCTTAATATTATAACATTTCGCTTTTAAAATTAAGCGAAAAGCAAAAAGCTTTTAATATATCGACTTTAGCGCTTTTAACGAAGCCGTTTATTAGTTTTCCGAGTCGTTATCGCTATTACTCGAAGACTTATCGTAATAAATAAAGTTTATACTTTGCTTTTTTAAACGATCGACGGTTTCGTTATATTAATTCGTTTTATCGCTTATTTTAGCTTAAGTAATTTAGTTCGTAAATAGATTAGTAATTATAATAATAATAAAGCTACTTTTATAATCCGAAGAATATCGAAAGCCGATTTTCGTTTTACGTATAAAAAAGTAATCGAATATAAGTCGAAACTTTGGCGAATTTATAACGTAAAATCGAGTTCGAATCGTAGTACTTTCGATATTAATAAATATATTATCGGCGTATTTAATAAAGCGCGATAACGAACCGGTAATTATTCGAAAGCTTATCTTTTAATTGTAAGCTATAAGAACTTCGAATTTAATCGCGGCGTTATAAATGATAACGCTGATTTTCGTACTTGTATTAAATAGTAGTAGTAGTAGTAGTATTCGTTTAACGTCTACGGGTCGCTTTTTACAGCGAGTCCTATGACCTTCTTAAAGGTATACAAACGTGCAGCTAGTCCTTATATATATAAGAGCACAAGACGCATATAGCGTAAAAGCAGATCTCGAAAGAATAGTACAAATATAGCGGTGTTTCCTTTTATTAAAACGATGTGTAAAGAATATATTAAGCAAGCATACAAGCGAGTTTTACAAGAGATCGAAGTTAATATCGTTTGCCGAAGCAAGCTACGCGGGTAGCTGAGTTTATAACGGAGCACTTAAGCTCGTTTAATATAAAAAGAAAGAAATAAAAAAGAAAAAAAAACTATTAGAAATAAATCAACGGCTAAATAAGTATAAGCCTTCGTAATAGTGCTTCGATGTGCAAGATCGACCCGCTATTAGTATTAAGAGCAGATTTTAAAATAGAACTTCGTGACTTCTAGAAGATCATAAAAGTCAATTAGCGAAGCTTCAAAAGAGCGTATATAAGTTATCGCTTTTCGCGGAGTAGAAAGCGGAGTGAGTAATCGTGTCCTTTTAAGCTATCGATTAAAAGAGCGTTAAGCTTTTTTATAAAAAGCAATGTATATTAAAGACTTGTCTTTCCGGCAAAAGCAAGTGGTTTTCGCGTCTTCGTAGCGATACTTCCGGTAATATTACGCAAAGTCTTCGTATTAAGTTCGCAACGCGAGTAATCTATATAATACGTATTTAAGCAAGTATAGTTCTAGCGAAGCTTTACTTACGTATTCGAGATCTTAATCGCGATACTAAATAAAAAGCTTCGCTTTGCTCGCTTCTTATCATTTATCCCGTGCTTGATCGATTAGAGTTTTAATAATAGACTTGATCCCGGACGCTATAAGCTCGGAAGTAAGTCTTAATATAAACTTAAGCCTTGCTCTTTCGTCGGCGAGCTAGTCCGCCGTTTCGTTGCCGGTGATGCCGGTGTGTCTTGAGGCTTATTTAACGCTAACTTTTAATTGTTTTATTACCTTTTAAATGCGCAAAAACGCTTATTAAAAAGTAGTCGAAGCAATGCTTCGTATGCACTAGATCACGGACGTATTATTTATACACAGCTATATGCGGTAATAAGTAAAGTTTAGTAAAGGCCGAATCGCGTGCTCGAGCGCTTTTTAAGCTTTTATTGCTTCCGCGTTAAAGACGTGCGATAAGTTATTAATAGCTCTTTTACTTATAGCAATCTTTTTTTATTTTTAATAAATAGCGTATCCGTACCCGACGTATTTATGTTTATTTTTATATTACTTTAAACCGTTTAAGAAAAAAGTGATATCTTAATCGATAAGTTAAGCTTATTATTCTTTAAAGTCTTTAGCGGCTTGCTCTTTTTTAACGCTTTAAGTAAAGTCCGTGCGATACTTAGTTAAGAAATGAAAGTAAGCTAGCTTTGGTCGTAAGCAAAAAGGAAGCATAGCTTTTAGTTTCTAAAGTTTTGTTTTGATTCGCTATCGAAAGCTTGCGGCAAAACCTTTAATGATTATAAAAAGAAAGATACGCTTTATTATCGAATAAGCTTCGTCTATTATTCGCAGCTGCAATGCTTATCGTACTTTAGTCTTTTTAAGTACTATTTCTTCGAAAAAGAATCCGGCGTCTTTTAAAAAGATAATAATTAAAGCCGTGCGTTAAGTAAGAAAGACTCTTTTCGCTGCGTAAGCAATAATCTTATTAATCGTATCGATATATTCTTTTAAGCTCGCGTTAACTTCTTTATTTAAGTTTTCTTTAGTTAAGTATCGTAAAAGCTTCGTTCGTCTTTCGTATTAAGCTTCGATGCCGTATAAAATCGATAGCAATACACAAGTGATCATTGCTTTACGTAGCGCGTAAGCGAAAAGACCGTTCGCCGTGCAAGCGAAGCTTTTAATATAAAATGCTACTCGTCGTGCTTTTTCAGCTCTTTCGGATAAGTAACGTTTGAAAGTCATCTTCCGATCGAATTATACTTTAAGCTATCGTAGCTTCGAGATAGCTCTTATCGTCGAAAGCTACGCTTAAAAGCTTAAAATAATATCGGTTTTATTTAATTATAAAATAATTATATTTAAAGCAAAGTCGCCGTTTTTATAAAAAAAGTAAATCATTTTCATCTTTTTTAAAGCAAAGAAGATCTGATTCTCTATTCCGTAAGTTAAGATATTTTAAATATCCGTCGCGAAAAAAGTAACGTTAAATATAAGTAAATATAACGCTTTATAAATGCAAATGTCATTAGCGTATTTAAATCGCAGTATCGTATCTTAATTAAAGAGTTCCGCAAAGTATAGCATATATAAAACGAAAGATAACGGTGATCTTTAAAGTATATCGCATTTTACGTCGTATCGGTCCGTGATTATACTTTCGAAGCGCATTTAAACTTATCGATCGCTAAAAAAAGAGTGAATAAGCTTTAAGAAAAGAAAAGGCTAGCCTTGCTCGTTTATGCGCTTAAAAAGCCGGCGCTTAAGCAAAGCGTCGAAAGCTTTTTAAACGTTTAATATTATTATCGTAACAATCTTATTTGTTAAGAAAGCTGCTTCGATATCGTAAGTAAAGCAAGCTACGAGGTTTATAACCGATCGCTTAAATAAAGCTCCGCCGTGCTAAAAGCTTAAAATGCTTAAAGTCAAAAAGGTCTAAGCAATTCTTTTAGCGATAATACGCTTTAGACTTTTAAATATATAAAAGAAAAAAGCTATCGAACGCTACGAGCGCATCGAAGTCTTGTCCTTTTTGCTTACTTTAAGCATTATAGCTACTTCCGCTAGTTTTTAATAAATAAAAAAGAAGCTATGCCGAAAGCAAGCGTTAAGCAAAGCGTAAATATAATATCGAATATGCTGCTAGACCTTTTTCAAAAGCTTAATAATAATCCGATCCGTACTTAACGAAGTGTTAATTACTTTTATAATACTCCGTTTTACTTTTTTAAAAGAGACGGTCAAGTCTTACGGCAAGTGCTTTGTGCCGTCGTATTAAAGTTCTTTCGGAAAGTCATTTTCGGCGCTAAACCGGCCGAGTATAATCCGTCGTAATAAGTTTGCTTTCTTTTTAGTATCTTGCACAGTGACTTTTTTATATATAAAAAGAAAAGATTTAAAGTTAATAGTCAGCTTATGCTAGCCGACCACTTTATATAAGTCCTTATCGTTTGCAATTTCATTTAATACTTGCATTTAATAATCCTTTTTAGCTTTGCGTATAGCGTTGCGGAAATGCTTAATCTTATCCGTTAAAACACGGTCGGTGAAGTTCTAGCGCGCTTCGATATATTCGTAATAAGCCCGTTTAACTTCCGAAGTCTATTAAAAAGCTATCTTGCTCGTATCTCGACAAAGTATGCCGACGGCTTTAACTGCATCTTTAAAGATCTTTGCGAATGCTAAAGCACTTCGTTTAATTTATACGAAGTCGTAGAAACTCGAAAGGTTATAAAAAGTGTTTATGCCGTTGCGTATAAAGTCCTCGAACTTATTTATATCTTTATCCGCTATTTTCTTATAAAACTAGTTTATCAGCACGCGCTTTCGTCCCGAAATCGTAATAATCAAGGTCTAATAATCTAAAGTATTATACAAGTCCTCTTTTACTATCGTAGTAACGTGCGGTATATTTAAAAAAGTAAAGTTTAAGACGTAGCCGAGCTAATATATAAGTTCTTTTAACACGCCGATGAAATTTATGCCGCTCGCTATAAACTAATCCGCAAGATCTTTTCTTCGATAAGCGGTCCGAACCCTTAGTTCAAACATCTCGTATTGCATATTAAAGTCTTTTTTTACTAAGCACTTATAATTAAAAGTAAAGTATAAGACGTAATCGATAACCTTATTAATAATCGGTTGTTTATAAGCGTTAAAGATAATATACTTATTAACGTCGATCTAAAGCATATCTTTACTCTAGACCGGTCGTCGCTGCTTTATATAGAGTCTAGCTCTTTTACGAATGTATATAAAGACCCGAAGCTTTTCGACCTCGAAGTTGTCTTTCGAAGTTCTTTATAAATCTATTAGAAAGTAGATATTAAAAGCGAAGTATATTTATGTTTTTGTATTAAAGTAAATAATTAATTCTTATACGCATATTACATTTATCTTATGCTTATGCGCTAAAGAGAGTATAATTTAGTAATTAAGTATAAAGCGTCTTATATTAGCTTATCCGACGTATATATCGAGCTTAAACCGTATCGTATAACTATGGCTAGTTCGTATCGGTATACTACTTATTAAATAGATTAAAAAGTGAGTTCGTCTTTCGAGTCCGCGTCCGCGTCCGCTAAAAGTAAGATCTTAAGCTTGACCTTAAGTTTTTGTTTAATTACTTTATAGCTTCTTACGGGCGCACCCCTTACGTTTAGCAACCGTGTGCACACCGAGTCAACACCGAGTTAACACTAATCAATCGATTATATATCGATTATAATCGGTGTATCTTAAGGTTGATCTTAAGGTTGATAGGTTTTTTAATATATTATTATTATAATCAACTTTTAAACTCTAACATTATCTTTTACACTTTAATATCAACTTTATTATTGATATTCAACACTTCGCTACTACCGATCATCTTATCAACACTTCGCTGCCGCTTATTATTATTATTAATACTTAACACTTCGCTGCCGCTAACCTTATCAACACCTCGCTGCCGCTAACTTTATTAATACTTCGCTGCCGCTAACTTTATCAACACTTCGCTGTTATCAACCTTTTTATCAACACCTCGCTGCCGCTAACCGTATTAACACCTCGCTGCTACTAACCTTCTTATCAACACCTCGCTGCCGCTAACTTTCTTATCAACACTTCGCTGCCACCAACCTTCTTATTAACACTTCGCTGCTATTAATCTTCTTATCAACACCTCGCTGCCGCTAACCTTATTAATACTTCGCTGCTATCAATCTTTTTATTAACACCTCGCTGCCGCTAACCTTATCAACACTTCGCTGCCGCTAATTTTATCAACACTTCGCTGCCGCTAACTTTATCAATACTTCGCTGCCACCAACCTTCTTATTAACACTTCGCTGCCGCTAACCTTTTTATCAACACTTCGCTGCCGCCAACTTTTTTATCAACACTTCGCTGCCATTAACCTTCTTATCAATACTTCGCTGCCGCCAACCTTCTTATCAACATCTCGCTGCTACTAACCTTCTTATCAACACTTCGCTGCCACTAACCTTCTTATCAACACCTCGCTGCCGCCAACCTTATTAACACTTCGCTGCCGCCAACCTTATCAACACCTCGCTGCCATCAACCTTTTTATCAACACTTCGTTGCTATTAACCTTCTTATCAACACCTCGCTGCCGCCAACCTTATTAATACTTCGCTACTACTTATTTATCGCCACTAATACCTCGCTGCCATTTACTTTATCGCTACTAACACTTCGCTATTACTAATAACTTTGTTCTTTTGCTTATTGCTATTTTCAGCTTATATTATAAGTTCTAATATTATATTATATCCTTTCACTTATAATATCCTCTAGCTTGTGATGTCCTTAGCTTATGATGTCCCTAGCTTGTGATGTCCTTAGCTTTAAGTTGTGATATCCTTAGCTTGTAATATCCTTAGCTTGTAATATCCTTAGCTTGTAGAATGTCTTTAGCTTGTAGAATGTCTTTAGCTTGTAGAATATCTCTAGCTTGTAAAATGTCCTTAGCTTGTAATGTCCTTAGCTTGTAGAATGTCCTTAGCTTGTAGAATGTCCTTAGCTTGTAGAATGTCCTTAGCTTATGATGTCCTTAGCTTGTGATGTCCTTAGCTTTAAGTTGTGATATCCTTAGCTTGTAATATCTTTAGCTTGTAATGTCCTTAGCTTGTAGAATGTCCTTAGCTTGTAGAATGTCCCTAGCTTATAGAATGTCCTTAGCTTGTAAAATGTCCTTAGCTTGTAATGTCCTTAGCTTGTAGAATGTCCTTAGCTTGTAGAATGTCCCCAGCTTGTAGAATGTCCTTAGCTTATAATGTCCTTAGCTTGTGATGTCCTTAGCTTCAAGTTGTGATATCCTTAGCTTGTAATATTCCTAGCTTGTAATGTCCTTAGCTTGTAGAATGTCTTTAGCTTGTAGAATGTCCTTAGCTTGTAGAATGTCTTTAGCTTGTAAAATGTCTTTAGCTTATAATGTCTTTAGCTTGTAGAATGTCTTTAGCTTGTAGAATGTCCTCAGCTTGTAGAATGTCTTTAGCTTATGATGTCTTTAGCTTGTGATGTCCTTAGCTTTAAGTTATGATATCCTCAGCTTGTAATATCCTTAGCTTGTAATGTCCTTAGCTTGTAGAATGTCCTTAGCTTGTAAAATGTCCTTAGCTTGTAATGTCCTTAGCTTGTAGAATGTCCTTAGCTTGTAAAATGTTTTTAGCTTGTAGAATGTCCTTAGCTTGTAGAATGTCCTCTAGCTTGTAATGTCCTTAGCTTGTAGAATGTCCTTAGCTTGTAAAATGTCTTTAGCTTGTAATGTCCTTAGCTTGTAATATCTTTTAGCTTATAGAATGTCTTTAGCTTGTAGAATGTCCTTAGCTTGTAGAATGTCCTTAGCTTGTAAAATGTCTTCCTCTTTTTTTTTTGCTAGTTAAAAGATGTTAGCGCAAGAGTTGCTAGATAGAAGAGTTGCTAGATGAAAGAGTTGTTAGATAGAAGAGTTGCTGGATAGAAGGGTTGCTAGATAGAAGATGTTAGCGCAAGAGTTGCTGGATAAAAGAGTTGCTAGATGAAAGATGTTAGCGCAAGAGTTGCTGGATAGAAGAGTTGCTAGATGAAAGAGTTGCTAGATAGAAGAGTTGCTGGATGGAAAAGTTGCTAGATAGAAGGGTTGCTGGATAGAAGATGTTAGCGCAAGAGTTGCTAGATGGAATTGCAAGTTTAAGTAATGTATATAATTAATAAAGCCGATAAGCAATATTACGTCATGATATTACGTAATAGTAAACTTAAGACTTTGATAATTAAACGCGACGAACAACTATTATAAGTGGTATATATTATTAATATAATTAAGAAAGCAACTTTATGAGCCGTCGGTGTATATAAGCTATATATATTAGCTGATGTTTTATATAAATAGTTTTTTAAATGTGCTTACTTAATAGTATCACACTCTTAAGCTTTTGAATAGCAGTTCGATACGAAGAATAGTATTAGCCTTATTAATTTCGTAGTCCGAATTTTTATTATTTGTAATAATAGCTATACCGCGGTTTTGTTTGATAATTGCGCGAACGAATTCTTTTAAGCCGAAGGGTTTGAGTGTAAAATGCTGAATTCTATCGTTTAGTGCTTAAAAAAGGTCGCTATTATATTAGTATTATAGTTCTTTCGATAATTTCAAGATTTAGGTCTTTGATCTTTTAATTATACGTAAGCTAACCTTTAATAGGATATCTAGCTTAGCGAAAGTCTTCAAGATCGATTTCATAATCGAATTAGTAATTACGCGGCTTTAAAATAAATTAGAATAATAGATTTCGAAGTTTTTTATGTCGTAGATCTGCGCAATTCTTCGTAAGCGTCTACGAGCTTAGCGTAATACTCTTTTTAAGAGTAAGGCATCAAACTTAATAAAATGATTACACTAGTATTGCAAATTCAAACTTTCGCTAGCTACGTACCAATTGCTATTAAATACTTTTGTATTAAGGTCCGTGCAAAAGGCTTTTACGGCTTTGCTTCGAGCAGTTTTATTTAAGTCGGCAGAATAATAGACGTTTTTAATTCGAAGAAAGCTAAGTATTCCGTAAATCAATAATTGCGTAGCTAAGATAACGCATTAATTAACAAGCTTGCGTCTTTGCAATATCATTAAGTCGGCTATAATGCGCAAGAACACTTTCATTTTCGGTGATCTACGGCAAATAATAACTAAAAGGCTAGCTATATCGTTTTCCGCAAGTAGCATAAGAATTTAATCTTCTTTACTCTTTCGCATAGAAGTAATCATTATATGTATTTATATATAGATGATTCGAGTCGGGTTTTTTTTTTATATATTTAAGCTATCGGCGTAAATCGCGTTAGAAATCTAATGAAACTTTAACTAGCTATTGTTCAGCATTAATTTTCGGCTTTATTTTCGATTCTATATAACTTTGCTATTGCTTAAGTATTTAATAAGCTTTTTCTCGGCCTCGTATAATATAGTGCAATACTTATTATATTCGTTAAGAGTAAACGAGCATTCGTATCGGCGTATAAAAAAAGAATATAACTATTGCTTAATGTTTTCTTTTAAGTATGCTAGATTTTTCGATATTTAAGTTCGACGAATTATATAATACTTCTATAGTACTATTAGATATAAGCTTTTAAGGTTTGTGTCTAAGGTGGCCGAAGAAGGCTTTTTCGATATTATCTTAGAGTTATCTTTTATAGTAGTAATATACTTTTTTATTGCTTTTAAAGTATACTTTAAACAAGCAGCTAAATGGTCGTCGAGCAAGTTAAATGGGTTTACTTTTGACGAAATATCTTATTTTTTTAAATTGTCGAAAGTCTAAAGATCGATTTAAGACTCGATAAATAAAATATATCTTTAGAAATCATCGATTCGATTTAAGATTACAAAAGCAATAGCTATAATTAAAAACTTAGCTTTTAGTTATAAGATAATAATATAGCTATTGGTTTCATTGTTCTTTAGATAATGAGCTTTATCAATTACTAATGTATCGAAGCAGCTTTTAAAGTTGCTTTCGAACTTAAAGTCATTTACTTAACGAAGCATATCGGTAGTCTTAAGCGTAAATCCTTTTTTCTTTGTTTTAAATATCTTTACCGTATAAAGACTATATCGCTATCGAAAGGTTTCTAATAATATGAAAAGCAATTTTAGCTTATTATTAAGAGGCTCGGTGAAATACGGATAGCGCTTAAATAGATGACCTTGAATCTTTTTTGTACTCGTTATCGAAGAATCTCGATTGTCTTCGTAATATACGATAAGATTTAATATGTTTAAAAATGCTTTTACTTTTAGTACTTATTGCTCGATTAAATCGGAGTATATAACTATTAAAATAAGCTTAAGGTATATTAAAAGCACCGGTTTAAAAAGAACTTTTCTAAAGTATAATAATGCATCGGCATTATATAGATCATCGTGGTCCTGCTTTTATTGCGCTTAAGCTTTTATTACATTATTGTAAATGATATAGTCAAGTTCGTATTATTCGAAGTTATCTTTGTACTTTAAAAACATTTAAATATTAAGTTAAATAAAGTTAATAGAAAACGGCTTTTTTAAAGTATTACTTACGAAGTATAGCACGCTAAAGATAATAATAGTCTTGCTTAAGCTAGTGCTATTTGCTAATAATATAGCTCGCTTAAACGGGTTCTTTTATATATCTAAAATCCGACGGATACCGGTTACTTGTTAAGATTAAAAAACTTTATTAAGTATTATGCCGAGTAATTGCGGCCGATTAAGATCTATTTCGTATAAACGTTTACAAGAGTTAGTATAATTTATAAGCTGATAAGATGAATTATCTTGCATGCGCTTTGTATTAATAAGCCTTTTCTTTTTTATATTAATTAATAATATAATATTAAGACTTTGCTTTTTATTAATTATTGCTCGAATCTCATTTTGCTATGTCTTTTTAATATGTTTTAGTTTAGCAGTATTATTATCCGAAGAAATTGTAAGCGGATTAATTAAGCGGCGGAATGCTTTTTTATCACCGTATTTGTTTAAGATAATATAAATAATAGCGTAAATACTATAAAAAGTAAACAAATCTCAAAGATCATTAGAGTTTTTAATAGCTAAGAGTCTCTTTTAGATATCTAATGACTTATCGTTTAATGCGAATTTAAAGTTTTTAATTAGATTTTTAATCTTTTTTACTTAAGCTTCTTTTTTTAAATATTAATTGATAGCTAAAAGTTTGCTCGAAGACACTAGTATGCGTTAAGCGGGTACTTCAAGTTTATTTAAAGATACTAGTATGCGCTAAGCGAGTACTTCAAGTCTGCTTAAAGGCAATGATATGCGTTAAGCGGGTATTTTAAGTCTGCTTAAAAGCAATAGTATGCGTTAAGCGAGTACTTCAAGTCTGCTTGAAAGCAATGATATGCGTTAAGCGGGTACTTTAAGTCTGCTTGAAAGCAATGATATACGCTAAGCGGGTACTTCAAGTCTGCTTAAAAGCAATAGTATACGCTAAACGGGTACTTTAAGTCTGCTTAAAAGCAATGATATGCGTTAAGCGAGTACTTTAAGTTTACTTAAGAGCAATGATATGCGCTAAGCAGGTACTTCAAGTCTGCTTAAAAGCAATGATGTGCGTTAAGCGAGTACTTTAAATCTGTTTAAAAGCAATAATATGCGCTGAACGGGTACTTCAAGATGATCATTTAACGGATCATAAAGCTAGTAAGTAATATCGGTATATAGTGCGGTAGCTAAATGTAAAAGAGCACTTGTAAATAGCTTTTTTAAAAGAGATTAGTTTAAAAGTATATCCGTATTAAATCGCTTGTTTTTTGATTAGTGTATAAAAGTAGTACTTATAAGATTTGATATATTAGCAAGTGCTGCTTCTTATGCGATTATTTTAAAAGATACTTTAGCTTAATGACGTTTTGCAGTAACGCGCTTTATAGCTGCTTATAAACGGACATCTTTCTTTTTATCGGTCATTATGCGAGCTCGAAATACGTTATTTTTAAACGTTGAATCAATAGTTTTAAGATTTAGAAAACACTTTACGTAATAATCTTTATTTAATTAATCACTTATGTTTAGATCTTTTTTAAAGTATTTTATATCTTTAGTATTTTTATTAATAGTAATCAGTTATTAAATTCTAAATAATTAAGGTCTTTAAGGTCTATCGATCAAATCACGTAAGAAGATGATTTTAATATAAAGCTTTTCGTATAGTTTTTTAAATTCGAAAGAATCCATTTATTAATTAACAAATTTGCCGTTTGTAAGCTCGAGCAATTAAGCTAATACTTTAATGTTATTATTTGCGTTTTTCGAGATATTTACGCCGTATAGTTTTATAGTATTATAACCGTTTTCTCCGTGTAGTTGTGATAATATAAGTCTTTCGGCTAATGATATGATTTTGTTTTCGCTCGTAAAGCTGCGAGTACTATCGATAAAAGTCGTTATTTTTTTTATTAGCAATTAAAATAAATATTAGTAAAAGCATATTAAATAAATCATTTGCAATATTATAAGATGTATAATATACTTATTGAATCGTTAAGATATCGTATTTAAGTGTAGTAAGATTTAGAAGTTAGAAATTAAACGTTTGAAATTAGAAGTTGAATGTTAAAAGTTGGATGCAATATTAAAAGTTGGATGTAGTGTTAAAGGTTAGATGCAATGTTAAAAGTTAGATGCAGTGTTAAAGGTTAGATGTAGTGTTAGAGGTTAGATGCAGTGTTAGAGGTTGGAAATCAAAGGTTGTAAGTTAGAGGTTGAGTATAGATTGTTAGTGTTGGTATTAAAAATTAAAAGTTGAGTGTAAAGTGTTAGTATTAGGTTGGTGTTAAGTTCGTGTTAGTTTCGTGTTTTTATAGTTGTAATGAAGTTGAAAGGTGAGGTTGTAAAGTGTAATTATGATTGAATTAAGGTTGTGGTAAGGTTGAGAGAAAGGTATAGCGGAGTTGTGTAATTATAAATCGCAAGATTGCAATATTATAATAACGCGAAGACGCAAAGTTGTAAGACTGTATAACAAAGTATAATATCAGTACTAAGTAGTAAATACTATTTTAAATTTCTAAGCGATATAATTTAATTATTATTATTATTATAAATTATAAATAAAATAATTTGCTATTATTGTTTTAAAGTAAATAATATTAACTGGGCCGAAGCTGCAGCTTGGTGGGTAAGCTAAAAAGAGTGGAACTGGAACGCTATAAGCGTACCTTCCTTTTATAAGTAGTTACTAGAAGTTGCGTTGTTAATAAGAACTTTTAAATATCAACTTGTTAGCTTGTCAACTTTCTAATTTATCGACTTATCGACTTGTCAACTTATCAACTTGTTAATTTGTTAACTTGTCAACTCGTCAACTTGTCAACTTTCTAACTTTCCAACTTTTTAACTTTCTAACTTTCTAACCTTTTAACTTTTTAATTATCTAACTTTTAACTTGTTAACTTGTTATTACTATTAATAGCTATGCATACACTTTAAGTTATTTGTGTTAATATTTGATATTTCCGATCTTTGCTAAGATCATTGCCAAGATCAAGATTACTAGTATTGCTATAGTAGTAAGGTTCGAAAATGCTACCTTTTCAGCTTTTTCGTTAATTAACTACGCTAATTAAATAGATCTTTGTATAAGGCTTTAACTTATTAAGTTGCATTTGTTTATTCGCTCGAGTAAAAGTGAGTTTTTTAATTGTCTTAGCAATATATACTTATTAATTGGATTAAGATATCTAATTTATTTAGTTCATTTTCTAGCGAGTCTACGATGACTTTATAATTAATTTAAAAATACAAACGTAAATATATTTTTAAGAAAATCGTACTTCCGCTTAGTTATAAAAAGCACTCGACGAATGAGCAGAATTCAGATTAAAATGAAAAGGATTTCGAGTACTTAAACTCGCAATTGAACACTTGAGATACAAACGAACTCGGTCGATCTGGACTTTGCAAACGAACTATATTCTTTAACGATACGTTAGATTTGAAAAAGGATGTGAAAGATCTGATTCGAAACAGCTTTTTTCGCTTTAAGAAAAAGCTTAAAGTATGTGATATGCTTAATAGACTTGAATATATATTGAAAATAGCTTTCTTAGACCGTACTTCTTACAAAAGCTATAAGCACTCGCGCGCTTAAAGCTTTATTATATAACTTATTATACAAACCTTAAAAGGTTCCTTCTACTACTTTTACGAAATCTGCTAACCTTACTAAACATATAGCGGCCGTTATAACTATCTCTCGCTTTATTATCAATCTTGCTGCTTCCAAACTTGTTGCTTCTTAGAATGCCGTTAAACTTGCTGCTTCTCAGAATGCCGCTAAACCTGCCTTTTAGAATACCGCCAAACCTGCTTCTCAGAATGCCGCCAAACCTGCTTCTTAGAATGCCGCCAAACCTGCTTCTCAGAATGCCGCCAAACCTGCCTCTTATAGTACCGCCAAACCTGCTGTTGCTAACCCACTCTTTCGCGCCGCTAATATACTTCCGCTTATAAAAAGCGATTTGCAAGGCTTAGCGGAAAGAAGCGAAGTTCTTGACGATAAAAAGAAAAAGAAAAAACGCAAGGTAGCAATACAGTTCTTAAAAGCTACCGACTCGAAAGATATCGAATCTGCTGCAGCAACTAAAGTGTACGTCGAATATACAAAGACTAAAAATAAAGCTATAGCTAAGTTAGAACTTTAGAATCGAAAGATTTTTATTATAAGCTTTAATCGAAAGAACGCGTACATCTTAATATCGAAGGTTTTCTTTGGATTATCGAATATTAACGCGATATTTAAAAACTGTACGGCTAAATCTATTAGTGATTTTAAAAACTGAAAAAGCTATTTGCTACGAAAGATTAAGAGTTTTATCGAACAATTTTTCGCAAACAATAAAAATGATAAAGTATTAACGCGGTTTACAAATTATAAAGAGCTTAAGTCGATTATTAATTCGAAATTTTAATTGCATTAGATTATAAGCATTTTTTCTATGTTTATTATAGCTATCGACTTCGAGAAAGCAATTGATTTAAGGTTGAATTTCTTGCGATATAAGTACTTATTTTATTCGATTGTTATAATAATAAAAAGCTAATTTAATAGATGCTACCGTGCATTTAATCGTTTATAAACGACTAACAACTTTATTGATTTATATTATAGATTAGACGCTGTTTAAATATACTCGTCAACACTTTTTAAGTGCGTTTAATAATTATTATTAATATAGCGTATTTGCGAGATTAAGCATAAAGGATTTTCTATTTATCGATTTATTTATTTTAATAAAACGAAATGCTAAAGAGGCTATCGATCTTAATAGCGATAAGGATATAAAGGTCGACGAGGAGTTTTTTAAGCAGACGGCACGAAAAGAAGCTAAGCTAAAAAAAGCTGTAAAAGAAGAAACCGAAGATGAATAAGAAGTTGGAAATGATAACTTAAAAGAGTATAATAGATTAGGCGAAGATGATAAATATGCTAAAAGCTAAAGCGACGATAATGGAGATGCTAGAAGCTAAGGCGACGATGATAGAAAAGTAATAGATGATTTTTAGGTTCGAAGCGATAGGGTATATAATGATTGATAAGTATTTTGATTTTTTTTTGCTTTTTAGTTTGTAGTATTTTTTTTTTTTTTATTAGAACTTATTCAAGATACTTTTATTATTTCGGCGTCATAGCAATTTAAAAATAGCCTTTTCATCGCTACATGGTAGTATAACTCGGCTGACTTCGGTCCGGCCTTGATTCTTATCGCTACGCGACGTGAACAAGTCGCTTTTAGCTAGCTTTACTAGTTTGTATTTGCTTGACTTTTTATTTTGTAGTTTTCTTTTAATGAAAGGTTTCTTTTTATATGATCTATCTTATTTGTAAAAGAAAGGCGCATGCGATAATAGCTTTCGCTATAGCACTTTGAATTGCTTTTTAAGGCCTTTTTGTATGTAATTCTTTAGCTTAATACGTCGCCGTACCTTATAGGAGGTCTTAAGGCGGCAAGCTTCGCTTGCTATTCGCTCGACGTAAATAAATATAATAACAACAACAATAGTAGTATAATTAATACTAGCTGTATTATATATATAAAACGCTGTAATTGAATGATATTTATTATAATTATTATATATTATAACGATATAATAAATAAGGAAAATCGGCACAAGTGCACGTTACTTTTTATATTCTTTTTTTAATTGCGAGCTGCAGCTTTATCAATTGCTAAAACCGTTATTATTATAAGTAATATAATTCACGCGCGCTAACTATTATTTTTTAGCTATTACTTACGTCTTTTATTAGCAGCATCCTTTAAGCAACACCCCTCTAGTAATTCCATTACTAGCAACGCTATCTCTTAAGCAATATTTCTTTAGTAATTCCATTATTAGCAACGCTATTACCAGCAACGCTATTATTAGCAACGCTATCCTTTAAGCAATACCCTTCTAGTAATTCTATCACTAGCAACGCTATTATTAGCAACGCTATCATTAGCAACGCTATCACTAGCAACGCTATTACTAGCATCACTTTTCTTAACAATTACGATATGCTTCGACGCTTTAATACGTCTCGATTGATCGTATAGCAAAGGCATATTAGATCTGAATTAGAATTTTTAGAATCCTTGTCTTTATTTTCGTCTTTAATCTCTTTTATACTTATTACGTTACTTGCTAGGTCTTCACCGTTGCTTACGCAATACGACGCGTTTAACTTAGCATCCTTCGACTTTGCTTTATTTAAACACGAATCTGCAGCATTTAGACACGAATCTGCAGCATCTAGATACGAATCTGCAGCATTTAGACACGACTTTGACTTAGCATTTAGATACGACTTTGACTTAGCATCTTTCGATTTTATTTTATTTAGACACGAATTTGCAACATCTAAACACGAATCTGTAGCATCTAGACACGACTTTGACTTAGCATCTTCCGATTCTGCTTTATTTAAACACGAATCTGCAGCATCTAGACACGAATCTGTAGCATTTAGATACGACTTTAACTTAGCATCTTTCGACTTTGATTTAGCATCTTTCGATTTTGCTTTATTTAGACACGAATCTGCAGCATCTTTTACTTTAGCTTCGGACGAGTTAAAGTTATATTTCGAAGAGGAAGGTGACGTTAATATATTAAATAAAGCTGATAGCAGTAAATATAAAAGCGATATAAAAGTTGAGACGGATGACGAGCTTTAAGAGTTTTACGATGATGTATTTAATTCCGTATTATATACTTTATATTATATGCTAATATATATATATATAAGACGCTATGATTACACCGGACGAAGAAAAAGAAGTATTAAATACGTCCGACCTCGATGTATTTCGACTTCGAGACTTTGAAATCGATTATTTAGATTTATAATTACTATTATTATCTTTACTTTTAATATTCGAAGACCTTTCCGATATAAAGTCTATCGCTGTTCTTGCTTTAAAAGATCTTATATTTTTATTTTATTTAGCATTCGAGTTATAATGCGAAAAGAACTCGATATTACGCATAGAGTATGTTTAGCTTCGATAATTGTTTATAATAGCTTCGAATGTTATATTTAAAAGACTTATAAATAAAGATAGACAACTAATACTTTAATTACCGTTGCGAATCGATACTTTAAAGCGCTAGGTGCGTGCTTACTTATTATTATTGCGTCTTTTAAGAAGGCCGATCATTATTACATTAGAAAAGCAAGCTACATTCGTAGAAAAACAAAAAGGCAAGATTAAGTATATATATATCGTGCGTAAAATATAGCATTACTAATACGATCTAATAGACTTAATTACTTACTTCGTCCGAGCTAATGTTATTATAAACAATATACATTTAAAAATAGCATAGTACGTTAATTACTTCTACGAGTTTTATTATTCTAAAGCTTAGAGTTCTTTTGCAATGACTACATTTAACGACTTTATAAAAGACATGGACGAGAATATTATATTGCTTAATGATATTATTAAATTGATAAGGCTTATCAATAGCTTTTCTAAAGGACGTGTTACTTTTATTAGTAGAGAGCACCGGATTATTAATCTTATAACAGACGTTAAAGATATAGTAATCATATTGCAAAGCGTTGCACTTTAGCGAAAGCTGCTTTTCGATATAGATATTGCCTTGGACTATCGAGAGCTTATTGTCTTTTACGAGTCATTCGAAGTACTACCGAGTGCAATTGCTTATCGAACGGAAATTGATATCAAATAAGAATATAATAACACGGAAGAAACGGATATATTAGACTTACTCGAGTTTGATTATTATATTAAGTATATATTAAGTTTAAATCGAAGCATATTAACATTGATAAAAGAAATACATTTAATTCGGGCTGAACTAGAAATACATGTATACGGACGAAAGATGTTAAAGAACTTCGCTGCCCTTAATGCTTTAGCTGCCTTTAGTGCTCCAGCTGCTTTTAGTGCTTATTTTTCTTTTATTTTAATTTTATTTATATTGTTTATAAACGATTTCGGTATTTATAAGACTAATTATAAGTCTATTAAAAGCTTTTATTTTATTTTCGCCGGGCTTTCATACGATAAACGGAGGCGCTTTAGAAACAATTTTATATTAAGTCTCGGTCTTTACGATGCTCTTATATTTGATATAATAGCTAATCTTCGACTAAGGCTAAATCGATTAGCAAGAAAGGTTATCGTGCGCGTTAAGGATAGAGATGTGCTAGTAAAGGCTTTTCTTATCATCCTTTTAAAGGATATGCTATAGCAAGCTGATAACTTTAAGTTTATGCGATACAACGTTGTTTTTAAGTGCAAAGCTTATTATGCTTAATCGCAAAAGCGAAAAGATTACGAATTTAATTTCGATATTATATCGCGCTATTATTAAGATACGGTTTTCATTCGTAAAATTAGCTAAGATATTAATAACGATAAAAGGAAATCGGATTTTTTTCTCGGCTATAATATGCGAGAAGATGATCTCGATATCTTACTTTTTGTTTTAGCACTTGATTTTATACTTAGCAAGGCTTACGACGCACTTTACTCGGAATAGAAAAGGATAGGCAAGATACTTTTTAAGCTGCTATTCTATAATATCTTTACGAAACACGGTTCTAAAGGTTTTATTTAAGCTATGCAAGACTTTCTATTTCTTTTTAATTAAGCTCGGATTCAATTTCTTTTTCATTTGTTTTCGTAGTTTTTATCGGAAACAAGCCGAGCTTTGATCTTTATTCTTCTTATCTTTCGCTATCGCAGCAAGAAGTCTTAATATAAGCTTCTATACTTTAATTCTTTCTTTCGCATCTTCGAAGAATACTTTCCGGTATTTAGTTTAATACGCTTTTTTAAATATATAGCCGTAGTAATTTGCAAGACTAGCATTAAGGCTTTTTACACATCGCTAGATATCATGCGTTTATTATTACGAGAATCGCGTAAAACTTATAACATCTTAATTCGCAGCGCAAAGCAAATGGGCCAAGCATCTAATAATGATAAGAACGAAGAAAGTATACTTAGCTTAGTTAATATAAAAAGAATAAAAGCGGACGGGGATAAGGATAGGGATAGGAATAAGGATGGGGATAGAGATAAGGATAAGGATAAAGATAAGGATAAGGATAGGGATAAGGATAAGGATGAGGATAAAGATAAGGATATCCGCCTTGCTTTTCGCAAAAAGTTGACCAAGTGGCAAAAGATCTTTAATTTGCTTAATTATTATGTCGGTTTTCACTTGGCCGACATTATAAATGAATACGCTTATATTATGAACGGTAACGTATTATTTAAAGAACTTAAACATAAGTAAGAAATCTCTTTTCTATTTTGTTATAATTAATAATATATATAATGATTAGAAAGGTTAAGCTAATATCGCAGCGCTTCTTAACTTAATAGCGTATTTGTTTTCTAAAGACGTTATTTAATAATCTTTTAGATTCGGTTTCGCTAAAGCTTAGAAAGAAACGTATTTAAAACTAGATAAACTATTGCATATTATTTAAGATCATTGCTCACGACTCGTTTAAAGTTTTATCTTTTCTTACGAACGAATAGATAATGATATTAATAAGCTAAAAGAATCGACTTTGGACATATAATAGCATATTAAAGTTAATATCGATATAAAAGGATACGGCGCTTTAAGAACAATTGCGGAGAGGCAATTATACATAAGCAGAGACATCAATATACTGAATACTGTTCTTAAAGAGTTTCTTAAACACTTAAAGATTGCGTTTTATAAAGGTGGCTATACCTTCTTTTCCTTCCCTCCCCCCCCCCCTTTTTGTCCTCCCCTTTTGGTTCAACACCCCCCCTTCTCTTGGTAATGGCTTTTCTAATTGACTAATTAAATAGAATATAGTATACGCAATATTATCGCATTCAATCGCAAAGACAAGATTATATAATATAAGCGATTGTCTTGCACGTTTTCGAATAGCCGTCGGCGAACTTTTAATGTTAGCGATTTTTGCTTTTATATAAAAGATGCAAACGATGATCACGATGAAAATAATACGTATCGTATTGTTTAATTTTACGTAGCTCAATTTTAAAGGATTCTATACGTATTCGTCGTTGATTTATATATTAAAAGAATAGATACGAAAGATAAAGACTTAATAAAAGATGACGTATTAGATATAAAAGTTTAACGGATATCACGTATTAAGTCGCTATTCGAGCTTTTTGCTTTGCGATACGCAAAAGATTACTTTGTTTTTTGTTCAATGGACGGAAAGTATAAATAAGATAGAGAAGATCTTAAAAATAGATTGGTATATTTATGTAATTAGCTAGTAGAATACGTATAGTAATAGAATTGATTCCTTTAAATTGACGGGTTGATAAAGTGTTGATGGCGATAAGGTAAGTAGCAGCGAGGTGTTGGTGGCGATAAGGTAAGTAGCAGCGAAGTGTTAGTAGCGATAAGGTAAGTAGCAGCGAAGTGTTGGTAGCGATAAGGTAAGTAGCAGCGAGGTGTTAGTAGCGATGAGGTAAGTAGCAGCGAAGTGTTGGTGGCGATAAGGTAGGTGGCAGCGAGGTGTTGGTAGCGATGAGGTAGGTGGCAGCGAGGTGTTGGTAGCGATAAGGTAAGTAGCAGCGAGGTGTTGGTAGCGATAAAGTAGGTGGCAGCGATAAGGTAAGTAGTAGCGAGGTGTTGATGGCGATGAGGTAAGTGGCAGTGAGGTGTTGGTGGCGATGAGGTAAATAGCAGCGAGGTATTGGTAGCGAAGTGTTGATAGCGATAAGGTAGATGGCAGCGAGGTGTTGGTGGCGATGAGGTAGGTGGCAGCGAAGTGTTGGTAACGATAAGGTAGGTAGCAGCGAAGTGTTAGTAATAGTAACGAAGTATTAATAAGAGCGAGTAATAAGATAATTAAGTATAGCAACCAAGTGCATTCGGTTGTAAATCGAGTACTCGGTGTTCATTCGGTTGTAAATCGAGTACTCGGTGTTCACTCGGTTGTAAATCGACTATACGTTTTTAGAGTTATCCGAATCACAACCGAGTATACACCGAGTATTCGATTTACAACCGAGTGCACTCGATTGCTACACCAAAACGTTAAGGTGTAAGTAAGGTGTAAGTAAGGTGTTGCAACCGAGTGCACTCGGTTGCTACACCTAGGGGTTGCGCCCGTAAGTTCCTTAAGCTTTTAAGCGATTGCTAAAAGTAAAGATAAGTATCGAGGTTATACGTTCGTATTCCGTTACCTTTTATCTTGCGACGCGCTTGCGCGTTATCAAGGCCTTCGCCGTGTCGATATCTATAGCATCAATTGCTTTCGAGCTTTATGCTTAACGCAATAAATATACCGAAGTGTTTATATCCGAAGTACTATTGCTAATAATAATAATAATAGTGACGCTGCTTATAAGAGCTGCGGATATAAAGTATAAAGTGTTGTCACGTACGTGCTTTTCTTTATAATTCTTAACGCTAACTCGTCGGATAGCCGCGAGCTCTTTCTTTATAAGCCGTATCAGTTTGCCGTCTTTTTTATACGAAATAGCAAAGCAGTTTTAATGCTCGGCTTTAAAAGGATTATAGCAGTTCGCGCACTTCGTCGGCGCTATGCAATCGCTATAAGCTAAGCCGTCGTATTAATCGATTCTTTAGCTGCATTTGCTATAGCGAAAGTATCGAATACACTTAGCCGAATTACAATATTTTTAGTATCTTAAATCGTGTCTCGTAATCTTGTATTTCTTTTTAATCAATTTAGCCGTGTCTTTTATATTAAAAAAACGGAAAAGCTTTACTTTTTTTAAAAAAGAGACGACTAAAGTCATAATAACGTTAAAAGCTTTAAAGTCGACACTTTTATCGCCGATTTTAATTTCGATTAGCGTTTATCCCGTTTATGCAACTACTTTATCGAGAACGAAGTCTTTAATTAATATCAATTCTAGCTCGCTGTTTTTATTAAAAACGTATATAAAATAAAAGATATAGTAAACCGCGTAATTATACTAAAGTTATAGTATCTCGACTTTAATCGCGGATAAAAGACGCTTAACCGTTTCTTTTCCTTTTTAACTAATAAAAGTATTACGTATTTATAAGTCCTTAATTAAAAGTGACTATCCAATCTAAGTCGCGTGTATTTCGATAATAGAGTCTATCGTGAAATCGCGAAAAGAGTTGATTAGCGCTTTACGCAAAGTATAAAAATGCTAAAATCGATTGCGCTTAACTTCGTTTATAATTATAACGAAGATTCGAAAGTCGGGTTTTTTCGAATGTATAAAAGCTAACGATAATAAGGCCTTACCTGAAGATAAGGTTTAACTAAGTCCGCTTTTCTTAGCTAAAGCTTTAGCTTAAGGCTTAGCTTTTATCAAGGTCAAATCGACTCTTCCGGCCGCTGCTTCCGTAAAGTTAATAAGAAGAAGTAGTAATAGCGTCTTAATAGAAAGTAAGTAAGAAAATTCGCTGCGAATGCGAATAAAAGCAAAGATCTCTTCGCTGGACTTAGCGTAAAAAGCAATAATAATGAAGTTCGTAGATTTCTCGGCAATTTTGCGAGCAATAGCTTTGTCCGCTATGCTTTAGATCGATGCGACAAATTTATCGTTTATTTCGAAATACTAAAAGATAACACGTTGCGTGTCCGCTCTCTTTTTATTCAAAGCTTTTACTTGCGCTTTTACTTTAACGTAATTAAAAGTATCGGGCTAGTCCTTAACACTTATAATAAGCTTCGGAGGTACTTAATTATCTATATCTCGTTACTCGTTTCGAAGACGTTTAATAAAGTTATAATAAAGTATTGTTGCTTCGTCTGGTCGAATGAAGTCGGCCGTAATATTGCTTCGAAAGCGGCGGTTTAATATCTTACCTATCATTTTTCGAGCTACCGAGACGAAAGCAATTCGAGAAGAATAAAAGAGGTTTGAAACGTCAAAAAATAAAGTTGTTTGCAAGCTTGGACGGCAAGAAAGGGCTTTATTAAAGGATCCTTCAAATTCAAGAGATGATGTAAAAGTGACTTGTATTAAATATAACTTGCGTATTAATAATTAAAAACTATTCGAGTATATTAACGATAACTTTAAGAGTTAACGAATAATAATACGAGTATTTAAAAAATAGCTAATTAAACGTCGAAGCAAAGTCGATTTCCGTCGAAAAAGGTTTCGAATCATTTCCGATTATAATTCGTAAAGTACGTCGATTTTTACGAGCAAACTAATCGAGAAAAAAATGCTAAAATTAAAAAACATTATAAAATATAATTATAAAGAGATTCGGAATAAAATTAATAATAAAAAAAGCAAAATCGTTTTTAAATCGAAAAAGCTTCGAATATTAAGATCGTAATACGTCGACGGTGCTTAATTTAGCTGCTACGAACGTTCTTTTGTAATTAAAACTTAATTATTTAAAAGAATTCGAATAAGCGTTCGAGCTAAAACCGCTAGGCAATAGCATCTCGATATAAGATTTATTTTAATCGAGCAAAGACTTATATAAAGTTTGCTTTATTAATAATTCGGCTATAAATCAAAGTAACAAAAGAAAAAAAAAGAAGTAAATTCTTGCGATAAAGCGCTTTATCGATATAACGACTCGTAACTTTATAAAATAAATCATTATTAAATAAAAGAACATTACTTTCTTTTTAAATAAGTCGTTAAAGCTTCAAAGCAAATTCGTCTTTTATTATATTATCCGTCGCTTTTAATATAAGCTTGCTATTTATAATTAAGCAATCTTCCGAAGCTTTCGCAACGTTAACCGTAGCTTAAAAGCAGTTAATAGCGCTCTCGCTAATAAGAGTTTATTAAATTATTTTATCGATTATACTTTCGAAAAAAGATCGTTTAAAAGTAAAAAGAGCAGCGAAAAACGCAATAGTTTTATTAAAAGTTAAATTCTTAAGCAAATCGCGCTTTTTTAAAAGCTTAATATAAATCGCTTCGTAATCTATTCTTAAAAAAAAAAATCACTTTGCTAAGTCTTTCGTATGATTTAACAGTCTTAAAAAGCTTAGCTTTAAGCTAAAGTACAGCTTTAAAAGCTTTTAGCAGCGTAACGAGCAGATTCCGTAAATCTTCCGGTCGTAAAGCGTTTCGATTTAAAATCGCGGTATAAGCGAGCTCGAGTTTATTTATTTTTATTAATTTAGCGAAAATAACTTTAAGTTAGCTATAAATAAATTAGACTTTTGCTTTTGCCGAAAGAGCGTCTTTTAACGGATATAGCGTAACTCGAAAAGCTGCGTTGCGCGCTCGAGTTTTTATTAATATAATAATAGCTTTTATATTAAACACGCGAGTATATGAATCCGCTAATATAATATATCGCTAACAAATTATATCTAAAGTATTAAAATCGTTAATATAAAAAGCCTTTGCATTGCCGCCGTTAATTGCTCGAATAAGCGCTTTAACGCGTTTCCGTGCAGCTTTTTTAATAGATTCTCGTTATGCTTTTAAAGCTTTATAACGTCGCTTTAAATTAAGATCATTTATCGTTTTACGAATTCTTTTTAAAACTTACTCGTATTTAAAAGTATCGTTTCGAAACTAAAACGAGATCGATAGTATTTCTTTTTAATTTAATCTTATATATATTAAGTCCGCTTCGTTAAAGTGAAAAGCTAGTCCGTATTAAAGCATAAACAAATAGCATTGATTTTAATATTTATAAAGCTTTTATTAATAATTAAATAAATTAAAAGTTTGCTAATATTAATAAAAAATACACGTAGAATCGTTTAACGATCGTTTTTCTTTCGATATAACGTAGCTTCGATTCGAATAAGTATCGGCCGTATTGATTTCGTAAACTCGGTGTAAAGCGATCTTTTAAATCTTTTCGTATTAAGCAGCTTTTAATAAGTTCATATAAGCTTTTTTCGATACGAAAACGAAGCTATCGGTAAATCTTAAATAAATATTAACTTTCGTTAGCTGTTTTATAAAAGCTTTAATCTTTAAGTTAAGATCGACAAATAAAGTAATCGAATTCGTAATAATAATGCTTGCGCGATAAAAAAGAAAAGCATAAGTATTATTGAAATAAATGCTATAAAAAAATAAAACGTATAAGTTTCGCTTGCTTTTAAAAATAATAAACGGTACTTAAAGACAAGAGTTTTCGTTTTAATAAAGATTATAACGAAAAAAAGCTTTAAAGATCTTAGCGTAGCTGTATTCTTTAATCCGTTTCGCAATGATCTATTTTTATTTAATTAAGTCGCTTATTATAATATATATTATATTATAAAATTGCAAGTGATCTTCTTTAAGTTTAACGTTCTTTTAAGTCCGATTTTATATCGATAGCGATAAGCAATCGAAGAACTTTTACTTTAACTACTTATTAATAATATTTTTATTAGCTAGATAAGTAAAGCTCGTAAAATTAAATTGTTAAATGAATTATAAAAGCTCCGTTTTAAAAGCTCTTTCTTTTGCTATCTACTTATTACTTAAGTCGTTTAAAAAGCTAATATTATCTTTTTATTTAATTAAGTCGAAAGCTTTATACTCTTTTTTAATCATTGATTTGAAGTCGTTTTAAATCACTTTCGGATCCGAAAAGCTTTCGAAGCTTTCGATATTGCAACGTATATTATAATCGAAAAGGCTAGAAATATTATATTTAACAAAATATTGCTTTTTTTTCGAATCGTTAACGATATCGTAATCTTTAAACGCTCGTTCGAGCTAGCGAATATAGTTCGTAATATTAGCTTTATCGAAAGCAAGCATTTTAAAAGCTTTAAGTTTAAAAAGAGATCTACGAATACTTACGTAATTTAAAGCATTTACGAAAAATGAAAAAGCTTAAATCCTTTTCATTTCGTTTTCGATTAGCTTGCGAATAGCATTTTCGTTAAGTCCGAAATCCTTTTAAATCAAAAAAGTTATAACTCTTTTTAATTTCCGAAAGCTTTAACGTAAGCCCGTTAAATTAAATTAATAAATATCGATTAAAATGTAAAAGTGTCTTGAAACGGATACGAAAAAAGAACGAGAATAATATAAATATTATAAATATAAATAAATAATAAAAATAAAATAAATACAATTTATAATAAATGTTAAATATATAAAAAAATGTTATAAAGATATAAGATCTCGATGCGTTAAAAGTGATTTATTAAAAAGTCGGGTATCGATCGCTTCGAGTTAAATAATCGAAATTAAATCGATATAATAAATATTAATAATACGTTTAATTTTATAACGCAAGATCCGTAATAAGCGGAAGAATAATTGCCGAAATTAAATATATCGAAATAAAAACGAAGTCGAATAATAGCCGAGCTTTTGTATAAGTATATAACAAGTTGCTTTTAATATAATACGACACCGAAACGGTTTCGAATTATATAATATTTATTTCCGCTCGTTATATCTTTTATTTGCCGAAGCGAAAGATATTCGAAAGCAATTCGAAGTCTTTTTGCGTAATCTTTATTACGAAATAAGTATTGAATTTTTCAACTTCTTAAACTTAACGTAGTATTTCCGATACTTAGCTATTGCTTACTTTTTTAAAGAAAAAAGAGCAGTAGACTTATATTAAAAGCGATATTGAATCGAAAAAGTAAAGTATATTAAACGAATAATACTTCGGCTTTATCGTCGTGTAAAGTAATTTAAATAAATAATACTTTATAAATATCGAATTGAACTTTAACTAGCTCGATCTTCGAATTAAAGTAACGACTTTTTAAATAGTACTTATCGAGTATATCGAACAGCATGCTCGACGGACACAAATCGAAAAAAGATTGCTTTTAAAGCAATAGCTTCGAAGCTTATATATAAAAGCACTTGATTATTAGCTTAGCGTATATCGAATACTTTTCGAAAGAGCATCGTAAAAGCACATAATTAATAGCTTAGCGTATGACGTAAACTTCGAATATATAGCTTTTCGCAAGGAAAGCAAGTTTGAAAAAGATATAAAGACTAACCTTTAGTTCGATTCTTTGCGTAAGTTATTAAATATATATAAAAAGAAAGAGCTCCGATATATACTTAACGTTAAATCAAAAGATATATATAAATATAGCTATAATAAAATCGTAAGTAAATAAGAAAAGAAAAAGAGGACGATCGAAAGACACTCGAATATATGTTATAAATACGTGTGTTATATTATATAGTGATATGGTGCTAATTAAAGGAAGAACCAATTACTCGTTTATATAAGAGCTTGCACGTGACTTAACCACGTGCTTAACAAGGCTAGAGCATGCAGCGCACCTACGTGACAAAGGTGCCTAGCATTAGTATTATATATATGGACAAAACAAAACAGAGCCACAACTCCACCACAATAATAACAGCAGTCTTTAAAAGCTAAAGGTAACGTAGCTTTTCGATTAAGAATCGTAAGTCAACGTTATTTGCGCGGAGCAACGTTTGCAAGCGCTAAGTGCGCTTAAAGTTGTTTTAAAATAAGAGTTCTTCGGTATAACGTATTAGCGCGTTAATTTAAAAGGTTGTTTTTACTTAGTTTATACGTGATAGTAAAATTATAATCGAAAAAGAGCTCTGCTTAGCGTGCTTAACGAGCGTTAAAGGTTTTAGAAGTTATAAAGTACTTTAAAGCCTTATAATCGATAATTACTTGAACTTAATAAAAAGAGCCGGCGAGTTCGGCGCGAAAGTTATTAAAAAAGCGTATAATAGCTAGCATCTCTTTATCGTAAACGACGTAATTAAGCTTAGCGAAAGCTATAGTTTTAAAGTAGTAAGTGATTAATAGCTAATCGGAATTATGTTTTTAAAAAAAAACTAAAGCGATTACGCCGTCGAAAGCGTTAGTCTTTAGTATACAAAAAAGGTTTTAATTATAATGCTATAAGATTAGCGCAATAATTAAAGCGAGCTTTAAAAAGTCGAAGCTCTTTTAGTATTAAAAATTAAATGAAAATAAAACGTTAGCTTTAATCAAGTGCATTAAAGGCTTCGCGATTACGCCGTAATCTCGAATAAATCGGCGGTAAAAGTTATAAAATCCAAAGAAGCTTTAAACGCTTTTAACGATCGTAAAAAGCGCTTAATGCTTTACTATCGAGGTTTTGTTCGGATCTACTTTTAAGCTTTCGATAGAAATAATAAAGCTTAAGTATTTTATTTTAATAATATTAAATTCGTACTTTTTAATATTAGCTTAAAAGCTAGCGTCGTCGAATCGTTAAAGAATTTAGCGAACGTAATAAGCGTGCTTTAAAAAGTTAAAAGAATAGATTAAAATATCGTTTAAATATACCGTGCAAAAGATATTTAAAAAGTCGAAATAAAGGTTATTTATATAGCGTTAATAAATAGCGGGTCTATTAATTAAGCCGAATAAAAAAACTTTATACTTATAAGCACCGTAGCGTATTTTAAATGTTATAAGCTCTTCGAAAGCTAAGTCTATCCGTATTTTATAAAAAGCTTGCTAAATATCGAGTTTCGTAAAGATTCGAGCTTTTAAAAAGCGTGCAAAAGTCTTATCGATTAAAAAGAAAGAGTATCGATCTTTACGAGTAAAATTGTTTAGCGCGCGGAAATCAATATAAAAGCGAAAAGAACCGTTTTACTTTTTAGCGAAAAAGACTAAAGCTGCAAATAGCGCTATTAAAAGTTCGATAAAACCTTTATTAAGATTGTCGATAAAGTAAGCTTTAATAAGCTTTAGCTTAAAGATCGATATCTTATATAATAATAAATACCGAAGCGCTTTTTCTTTTCTTTCGAAGAGTTAGATTTTATAATCGTAAAGCTTATATAATGCGAGCACGTTGTTAGCGGCCTTAAAAAACACGTATATATAATCGAAATACTCGAAAAGGATAAGAAGGTCGTTAATAACCTTTAATAATTCCGCTGCAAAATTAATAGCAAAAATAAAGCCGTTAATAAAGCGTGTTAACGCTGCTTAGTAATTAGCTTAAGTAAAAGCAATCGTTTAACGCTCGAAGATCAAGCAATCGAGCTCGTAAAAAGATATAGAAAATAGTTTTACGTCTTTTTAACGAGCAATCATATAAAAAGCGTATTCGAAAACGCCGTTAATTTTAAAGTTTTTATTGATTTTGTGCTTAAATATTTAGCGAAAGCGTTTAACGAGCAAAAAAAGTTCTACGGAAGCGACGTTTATTAATATAAGCTTACGGTTTATTTAAGATATTAATTTAATGTAATCTTTAAAAAAAGTGTTTTTCGTAAAGCGAAAGAGTAACGGCTTTACAAGAAAGTAAATAAAAAAAGAGATTTAACGATCTTAGAAAAAGAAGCGAAAGCGAAAAGAGCACGATTTTAAAAAGAAGAAAGTGATTTTGCAATTATTATTACTGCTTGATTTATTCGTAAACTATAATTTACAAGTAGATTAGCGTCGTAAGCTTTTTAAAAGCGATCTAAAGCTCGATTACGCTTATTAGCGTCGTATTAATAACGAGCGTTTACCTTACGCTAATTAAAGTATATAATCTTAATAGATTTAGCGTAAGTAGCGGTCGAAAAATTAAAACGAAGCTAATAAAGCTTACGGCGAACGCAATTAAAAAGAATCTAATGCTTAATTAGCTATGCTCGCTCGAAAATCACGCTATGATTTCTAAAGTTAATAATAAGAAAAAAAATAAAAGATTAAACGCGCTTATCAACCGTAAAGTTGAAAAGTGCAAAATATAAAATAATAGCTTTATAAGTTCTATTATATAATTTAACAAAAAATAAAGCCGAAAGAAATTGAATCAAAAATTTAAGAAAAAAAGAAAGTGATTTAAGTAGCGTTAAATCAATCAGCGCGTATTTATTAGCTCTTAAATCGAGTAAAGCAAATACTTTATACGAAAAGCTATTCTTAATAAAAGTAACGAGTATAATCATAGCTTTATTATTAAAAAGCTTCGTAAAGTCGAAGTATCGCATATTTCGAAGCTAGCTTAAGAAAAAAGCTTTGCTTAAGCTTCGACGTTTCTTTTATTATCGAAAGCGTCGGAGTTAGCAAAAAAAAGCTTTTAGTAATCTTTAAAAGCGTCGAAAAAAAGCTTATCGTCCGAGTTATTCGAATAAAAACCGTATTCAAGTTTAGCGCCGTATTTTATTTCGTTAATTAAGTAATAGCGAAAGAGCTTTAGCGTATTCGAATCTTTGCGAAACGATTTAAAAGTTTTAATCGTTAACTTAAAAGCGTTTCCGAGAAAAAAGAATTTATTAAACCGATTAAATCAATTTGCGCTAGCGCTAAAGCTATTAAAAATTTAACGTGAAAAGGTAAAGAAAAAGACGAAAGCTAAGCTACTTTAGCGGTTCTCGTAATAAGTAATTTGCTTAACCGCTGCTTTTTAAGTTAAGCGAGATTCGTTACGAGCTTTATTATAAAAGCTTTTCGCGAATTAAGCATTATACTTAACTTATAAAGCATCGTAAAGCTTTGCAAACGCGTATTAGCTAATAGCTAATTGCTAAACAGCGGTTTAAAAGTCTTTAAAAGTTATGGTTTTAGCAAATTTCAAATAAAGCTAGTCGCGTAGCGTTTTAATAATCTTAAAACGCAAAGCTTTACGTAATCGTTTTTCGTCTTTAATTTCGACGATAACGGCAAGCTTTGAGAAAACAAAGTAAAAGTCTTAGAATTGCTACTAATTAAGCTTTATATAAAGTTTTTCGAACTCAATTAACGCTTTAGCTTTCTTAGCAAGATCGTTTAAGAACTCGAAAGCGATTTAAACGAGTTCCGAAGCGGTTACGAAGTTGCTACGATTTATAATTAAAAAAGCTAAAAACAAATAAGCTGTTCTTTCGGTTTAATTAAAAACGTAGTTCTTGCGTTAGCGTTTTATAAAAAAATATTCTTCGAAAGCTTTTAAGTTATCGAAAACGCGAGCTTGCTAATAACGTGCTCGATAGCTTATATCGTTTAAAAGCTTTTATTTAAAGTTAAAGATCCGCTCGATACGAGCGCGACCTTAAAAAGCTGAAAAAAAAGGCTTTAAAAGTATTAAACCTAATTAAAATGCAAAAGTTAATTAGCTTATAAAAAAAATAGTTTATCGTCGTCGGCGAAAAAGCGGCGAAAGTTAACGGTTCCGTAAATAAAAGAAATAGCTTAGAAAACCGAGGGCTTATATAGCTCTTTGCTTTTAAAGTTATCTTCGAAAGATACTTAAAAAAGCTTTAACGAGCGTTCCGTAATTAGCAAAACCGCTTAAAGCTAGTTTAGTTTCTTTCGAGCTCGACGAGCCTTTTTTTCAGCTTTATTAGCGAAAGCCTTTTGCTCGCTAGCGCTTTTATCGAGCTTTTCGTTACGGGTTTTCATATTTGCGAAAAGCTTTTTAAGCTTAACGGCTTTTCGTTAAAACTAAAAGAGAGCTTAATATTAGACCAAGGCTTCTTCGAAGTTAATAAAAGCCGAAAGATTATCTTTATTATCTTGCTTATTAATAGCTTTTTCTTAAATAAAAAGAACTACTAATTAGGCCGTAAAAGAAAAAGAAAAAGCTATTAAAGCAGCTTTAAAAGATATGCGAAGGATTTCGCCCGCGAAGCGAGAGTTGCTATATTATATAAGTGCTATCCTTTAACTTATACTTAGAATAAGCTTTCTCGTAACCGTTAAAGTCGTTTAAATATTTTAACGTCTAACTATTAAAGAATTCTAAAAAAGAAAAATATTATTAAAGCCGTTTCCGGCGGAGTGAAGTAGTTGTTAATAATATAACGACCTTAAGCGATTACTTAAAAGAACTCACCTTTACATTATTTCTTGAATTTGAAGGATCTTTTGATAAAGCCTTTTCTTGCCGTCTAAGCTTGCAAACAACTTTATTTTCTGACGTTTTAAACCTCTTTTATTCTCTTCGAACTGCCTCCGTCTCGATAGCTCGAAAAATAATAAGTAAGACATTAAACCGCCGCTTTCGAAGCAATATTACGGCCGACTTTACTCGATTAAACGAAGCAATAATACTTTATTATAACTTTATTAAACGTCTTCGAAACGAGTAAAAAAATATAAATAATCAAGTACTTTCGAAGCTTATTATAAGTATTAAAGACTAGCTCGATAACTTTAATTACGTTAAAGTAAAAGCGCAAGTAAAAGCTTTAAATAAAAAGAAAGCGGATACGCAACGTATTATCTTTTAATACTTCGAAATAAATAATAAATTCGTCGCATCGATTTAAAGCACGGCGGACAAAGCTATTGCTTGTAAAATTGTTAAGAAATCTACGAACTTTATTATTATTGCTTTTTACGCTAAGTCCGGCGAAAAGATCTTTACTTTTATTCGCATTCGCAGCGAATCCTTTTACTTACTTTTTATCGAAACCTTTCTATTTCCTTTTATTAACTTTGCGGAAGCAGCGGTTAAAAAAGTCGATTTGACCTTAACAAAAGCCAAGCCTTAAGCTAAAGCTTTAACTAAGAAAAGCGGACTTAATAAAACCTTATCTTTAAGTAAAGCTTCGCTATCGTTAGCTTTTATATACTCGAAAAAACTTGACTTTCGAATCTTCGTTATAATTATAAACGAAATTAAACGCAATCGACTTTAACATTTTTATACTTTGCGTAAAGCGTTAATCGATTCTTTTCGCGATTTTACGATAGACTTTATTATCGAAATACACGCGACTTAAATTAAATAATCACTTTTAATTAAAAACTTATAAACACGTAATACTTTTATTAGCTAAGAAAGAAAAGAAATAATTAAGCGTCTTTTATCCGCGATTAAAATCGAAATACTATAGCTTTAATACAATTACGCGGTTTGCTATATCTTTTATTTTATATACGTTTTTAATAAGAATAGCGAATTAGAATTAATATTAATTAAAGACTTCGTTCTCGATAAAGTAATTGTATAAACGGAATAAACGCCGGTCGAAATCAAAATCGGCGATAAAAGCGTCGACTTTAAAGCTTTTAACGTTATCGTGATTTTAATCGTCTTTTTTTTTAAAAAAAGTAAAGCTTTTCCGCTTTTTTAATATAAAAGACACAGTTAAATTAATTAAAAAAAAATACAAGATTACGAGACACGATTTAAAATGCTAAAGCTATTACAACTTTATTAAGTGTACTCGATACTTTCGTTATAATAAATGCAATTAAAAAATTAATTAATACGACGGCTTAGCTTATAGCAATTGCATAACGCTAGCGAAGTGCGCGAATTATTATAGCTTTTTCGAAGCCGAGTATTAAAATTGCTTTGTTATCTCGCATAAGAAAAACGGCAAATTGATACGGCTTATAAAGAAAAAGCTCGCGGCTATCCGACGAATTAACGCTAAGAATTATAAAAAAAAGCACGCACGTAATAATACTTTATGCTTTACTTCCGCAGCTTTTATAAATAGCGTTATTATTATTATTATTATTAGCAATAGCACTTTTAATATAAACACTTCGGTATATCTATTGCGTTAAATATAAAGCTCGAAAGCAATTAATATTATAAATATCGATACGGCGAAAGCTTTAGCAACGCGCAAGCGCGTCGTAAGACAAAAAGTAACGGAATACAAACGCATAATTTCGATACTTATCTTTACTTTTAATAATCGCTTAAAAGCTTAAGAAAACTATAAAATAATTAAGCAAAAACTTAAAGTCAAGCTTAAGATCTTATTTTTAACGGACGCGGACGCGGATTCGAAAGACGAACTTACTTTTTAATTTATTTAATTATCACTAACGGTGACCCAAGATAAATTCTAGTAGTTATAATAGTGATAAGTCATCTAGTAGTTATGGTAGTAATAAGTCATCTAATAGTTATAGTGATGATAAGTCATCTAATCGTCGTAGTAGTAATGAGTCATTTAATAATTGTAATAGTGATAAGTCATCCAATCACGTAAAATTATTTTATACCGATCTAGCAAGATTTCTAAACAATATTAAAAAAAATGTCGATAGATAATTTTAAATTTCGGAAAAGGTCGGCCCGAATTAAATATGTCTTATAACTAAGCTTAATTCAGCTACCGCTATCGATTTTACTACATCAATGCTTTATACTAATACTTACCTTACGTTTATTATTTACAATTATTCTTATAACCACTTTTATTGCTACAACTATTATTGCTACAACTATCGTTGCAATAACACTTGACTTGCATCATAAAGACTCGAATCTGCTTTTAAGCTCGGTATGTATTTAAAAATATCTATTAACTTATTACGTCTTTTCAAAATGAAGATCAAAGTAAAGTTTTCGCTACTTATAACATTTATAAATTAAAAACTAGATCGCAGAAGTCCACGATTAAAGCAAAGCATAATTTGCTTTCGTCTAGCGATAATCAATTAGCAAAAAGACTTCGAGGTCGACTTCGCCGTGCTCTTATTATAGCTTCGCCGTTACGCGCTTCTTTTCGAAAGCTACTACTTTTACTTCGATATTCTTCGTCGAAACTTAGCTATTTATATCTTGACTTACTTACTTTACGCAAATATCTTTAATTCGCATTTTCTCTTTCGTTACGGCTTTCTTTATTACTAAGATCTAATCGTTTTAATATCTTTTTATCACTTTCGTTACAACGCTATACAAGACGGTTTCTATAAAGTGCTAGTAATAATAAAGATATTCTTAGATATGATAAAAGTACACGCAAGTAAGCGGCTTTAAGTAGCATAAGTAAATGCTTTTAATTAAGTTACTAGAATTATTAAGGTTACTAAAGTTGCTAGGGTTACCAAGGTTACTAAAGTTATTAAAGTTACTAAAATTACTAAGGTCTTTATTCTACGGTCTAACGCTTTTAAGATTCCGGTTTCGATAAAAATACTTTTAATAGAAACACTTTTAAATATAATAAAGGTATGCGTAAGCAAGCTGCTTTAAATAATATAAATAAGTGCTTCTAGTCAAGTTACTAGAGTTACCAAGGTTATTAAAGTTACTAAAGTTACTAAAGTCTTCATTCTACGGTCTAACGCTTTTAAGATTCCGGTTTCGATAAAAATACTTTTAATAGAAACACTTTTAAATATAATAAAGGTATGCGTAAGCAAGCTGCTTTAAATAATATAAATAAGTGCTTCTAGTCAAGTTACTAGAGTTACCAAGGTTATTAAAGTTACTAAAGTTACTAAAGTCTTCATTCTACGGTCTAACGCTTTTAAGATTCCGGTTTCGATGAAAATACTTTTAATAGAAACACTTTTAAATATAATAAAAGTATGCGTAAGCAAGCTGCTTTAAGTAACATAAGTAAGTGCTTCTAATCAAGTTACCAAAGTTACTAAAGTTATTAGAATTGCTAAGGTTATTAAGATTACTAAAGTTACTAAAGTTATTAAAGTTACTAAGGTTTTCATTCTACGGTCTAACGCTTTTAAGATTCCGGTTTCGATAGAAATACTTTTAATAAAAACACTTTTAAATACAATAAAGGTATGCGTAAGCAAGCTGCCTTAAGCGGCATAAGTAAGTGCTTCTAATCAAGTTACTAAAGTTACTAAAGTTATTAATCTGCTAAAGCTCACTTTTTATAAATCGACGTATTAGATTTGCTATAAAGTCTAAAGCATTTTAAAAAAGCTTTATTAATTAGCGTATCAATAGTTTTATTAACAGAACTTTATAAAAGGTTGATTATAATAACATGCGATTAAAGCTCGTTATTTTAATTCTATATACTTTTTTATTATTTAATATACTTAATACGAGTAACATATCATCTCTTTAAAAGGTTTTTAGTTCTTTGCTACCGTCTTATCAGCTAAAACAAAACAACGATAAAAAAGAAAGCTATAAAAAACCGAGTTTCGTATCTTTATTATTTATTCGAATAAAAAAAAAGCGTCTTTATTACTCTTTTAGCTAAAAGAAAGCTAAACAACTTTTATTAAGAGAATCGCCGCCGACTCGTAAGCGATTTAAAAATTAAGTATTAAGTTCTTTTTTACTTCGATCGTTTAGCGTCTCGAAAGCTTCTTTTAGCTATCAAATGTTCTCTTTTGATTCCGGATCCGAATTAAAAGTTATCGGCCTTCTCTTGCTTAACTTAAAGCAAGACCGCGAGACTCGAAAGAGTCGTAAGATTAAAGCTAACGCCGAAAAGGACTTTCGAATGCAACGCAAAAAGGCTCGTAAAGCTATAAAAAATGCTGCTTAAGCTAAAGAAAAACGCCGCCGCAATTTTTAATTCTAAAGGTTTATTCTTCTTTCGGACTTATCACAACCGTATGCTATTTTAGCCGAGTATAAGCCGGCGATAAGTAAAAAAGAATAATAAATGATTTAAGATTTTCACTCGATTATAAAAGCTATTTAAATAGACTTTTGCTTTCGTTATAACGAAAGATAATTCGAAATGCGATTTAAAGAAGTCCGCAGCGATATCATTTGTCACGAGTATAACCGCCGTAATAAATCTATTAAAAAGCCGGATCTTTTTAAATAGCTTTATTTTATAATAGCTAGCAATAATATAGACTTAAGTAAAGTGCCGGATTACTTGCTAAAGCTTTCGGTATTAAAAGAAGCGTTAATCTTATCGTTATATATTAATATATCGCTTTAGCGCTACCGCGGCTATTAATATAAGTACTCGGGCTACGTAATAACTTTTGCTTTTAATAACGCTAAGTTTTTTAAAAATCTTCTTTTGCTTTTTAAAAAAGTTAACGTAATTATTTTTAAGCTTAAAGGTTTTAATAAAGATCTTCGGATTAATAAGCAGTTTAAAAAAGAATACCGAGTTCGGCGCTTTGCGATTTATATTTAACTTACTTTCTTAAAAGTAAATAATCTTAAGTATATTAATATTAATATAAACTAAGACTTAATGGATTCCTTGCTCGTAGATAAAGATATAAAAAGACGGGTCATAATTATTAAAGACGAAACACTTAAATAGCTTTTATTAAAGACAACGGCTTTAAGTATAAAGTCATCGGCATAAAAACGCCGCCGCTTGCGCCGAAAAGCTCGCGGTAATCTTAAAGAAGATTCGAGCGAAAATAAAGCTTTTGCAACCGATAAAGATGCTTTACTTAATATAAAAGATCATTTATATGCTAACGATGACTTACTTGATAATCAAAAGCGTTTTCTTTTAAAGACTATAATTTTCGATTTAAATTTAAATACTACGGAATCCAATTAGCTTTTTGCTTAAGTTAATAAACTCGTATCGAAGCAGTATGTTTTTGCTTTTGCTTTAAGCTAGCGATCTACGTTAATCTTTAAGTTAAAACTTAATTAAAAGCTTTTTAGTTTAGCCTTTTTTATATTTTTTTTTACCGGCGCAAGCGATTTTTATACTTAACGATTCCGAAAGGTTAATATAAAAGATTATGCTAAATACTTAATAGAGTATCGCGATAAGCGTTTTGCGATTTACTTTCGTTTCCGGTTTTACTTTTTTAATATTTTAATACGCTTTAAAGTCGTAAAAGTATTTTTTTACTTTGTTAAGTTTCGAAAAGATATTAAAGATTTAAGTATTAATAGTTTGCGAGATTAATTAAAAGAGCAGTTAGCTCTTCTTAATTAAATCGTGCGCTATAAGCAAGCTATTAATAGCATTCGTCTTTTCTAAAAGAAGCAAGGCTATCAACTAAAAGCGCTAGCTAAGTCTTAATTAAATGCTATAATAGCTTTTCTTACTTAAAGTGTTACGGAGATGCAATAAGAAAACCTTTAGCGCTATCTTTTTCGGTATAATAAATATAAAGCCGCTAATTAAGCTAAGCGAGCTAAGATAGTTTAAGAAAATGTTTAAAAGAACTCAGCTATTATTGCTTATTATATTTACATCCGCTAGCAAGCTTTTTTATAAGACATCTTAAGTTATTATTTGCTGTATACTGATTTTTAAGCGCGATAAGAATAGCAAGATCGTAGCTCGAGCTATATTTACGGTATATTTTAATTAAAAAGCAGACCGAACGATACAAGCGAGCTTAAATCTAGTATAAACTTTAAGAAAGACGATTATTTTCGTATTTTAGACTTCGTTAGCTTTTAAAAGGATTATATTACCGCTTATAACTTTAATACGACTCGTTTGCTCGATTTGCAAAACCCGACTTTTTTACTTTTTAATATAATTAAGAATACGGTCGATCAACTTATTACGTTAATTAATCGGATGCAAATTTACCGCGTTTGATCGATTAAATACTATTTACGTAAAAATAAAAACATAAAAGTCTTTTTTTACAGATTTTATTATAAGCGTTTTATGCAGCTTATAATTGATTATAATCGGAAGATCAATCTTCGCAAGTATCAGTTTGCCGCTTAGCGCAATTATTTTTTACAAAACCCTTTTTTATTTGTTTTTATATTAAGCTGGTTAGCTAATACGGATATATAGCTTGTATCTAGCCTTAAAGGTCTCTTAAAGTACGCTTTTAAGTATTGCTTTAAGCATGAAAAAGAATCCGATTTTTATAAAGATATTATCAATATAGTTTTAAAACATATTAACGCTAGAGCTTTAGCTTTTTCGCTAGTTTTTAAGATGCTTAATAAGCTGTTAAAAGAAAGGGATTATAGCGCTTAAAAGGTTTATCATTTGCTTTTTAAGATCAATTTGATTAAATCTATTCGAAACTTTATCAATTTAGATTGCCGACCAAATGAAAAAAAGAAGTATTAAGTGGAATTGAATAAGTATAGATTAAAACTTAAACTTTTTAACCTTTAGCGGTATCGATAACGCTTCGAACGAGTTAAAAAAGTTATTCTCTTAGATTTCTTTAAAGTCTACGATATATACACTTGCAAAAAAAAGAATTTTTTACGAAAAAGTAAGCTTTAAATCATTAATTACTTCTTTTAATACTTAAATATTAAGGTTTATAACAATTATAAGCATAACGCGCGCACTTATTTAATACTGCATTATCTTTATTAAAAAGAGGACGATTTACTTATTGATATTACTAAGGAAGAGCATTCGACATTCGCTTTAGCTTATAGCGCTTGCAAGCGCTTTTATCGAGATCTTTATAACGATTCTTTGCATATGCTCGATTATTACGATCCTCTTTTTATAACTAACGAAGAAGATAAAGCTGGTTTAAACGATAAGTACGATATAAAAAGCCTTGAGCTTCAAGATAATAATGATATTAACGTAAAAAAAAAATAGAACTTACGGAATCTTCGAAATCTTAATATTGTTTTTGTAAACGAAAACGATATATCGAATCGCTTCGAAGATTTTACTTATAATTAAGATTTATATATTAGCAAATATAATATCTTATTTACTTATATTCGAAATTAAAAAGCTGCTATAAAAGTATTTGATATGCGAGTTAGCGCTATTCGAAGTTGTAACTTTAAAAAGCTTTCCGATAAGCAAAAAAGGTTTTACTATTTTATAATAGACTATTATATTATAATATTACTAAACTAACTTTTTCTATAGCTGCTAATTCATTTCGACGGCAAGGCTAGCACGGGCAAAACCTACTTTATTTTAGCTACTTGCGTTCGGCTTTAAGATATAGCGGATAAAGCTAGCAAGTTAAATCTAGTTATCCGAGCAGCGCTTATAAGTATTGCTGCCTTTAGCATCGCAAAAGCTATATTATATTCTTTATTAGCGCTATTAGTTAAACACTATGCTATAGACAATTCTCTTACTACCTTCTAGACTTTTTAAGCGAAATTCAAAGATTGTAAGTATTTAATTATTAATAAGAAGTCAATAATTGATCTAAAAGATTTCGCTCGAATTTAACGGCGCTATGCTTAGATTTTCTTTGAATCTTAAGAGCCATTTAAAGGTTTAAGTATTTACTTTTATAATGATTTTTATTAGTTACTACTAATTAAAAGGAAGTCTTTATTTGTAACTTATAACTTTTCGCCGGAATAAAAGATCGGTCAGTTTTTTTATCGATTATTCAATAAAACTATTCGATTTAAAGTTATTATACGTTAAGAAGGCGAGTCTTTAAAAGCTATTAATTTCCGCAAAGCACTTTTAAAACTCCGAGAAGATAACCTTTCGGTAGATAGCTAAGAACTCTTTATTTTTCGAGCTAAAATAAATATCCGGCCGGCTAATAGAGATTTTTTTAAAGATGCTTTTCGTATTTATTTTACGAACGCAAAAGTCAAAGAATATAATCACGAGCAGTTAAAAAAGCTAGACGCGCTTATCTTAAAACTCAAATCAAAAAATACGAGCAGCGCAAAAGCTTATAAAGCTGATTAAAAAGAAGCTAAAGGCTTAAAGTAAAGCATTGATATATGTATTAAAGCTAAAGTGATATTGAATCAAAATCTTTAGACAAAAATAAAAATAGTTAATAAGTTTATAAAAATAATTAAAGATATTTTTTAAGAAGCAAAGGATAAACTACGTAAAGAACTGTTATAAAGCATTATAATAAAGATCGAAGATTATATTAATCTTACTTTCGAAGAAACTAAATGATTCTTAATATTTACCGTCGATCGAGACTTTTTTTACGATAATAAGCTTTATAATCGTCGGCAGCTCTCTTTTCGCGTAGCTTACGCAATCACGGTATATAAAAGTTAAAGAATTTTTTTAATTAAAGCAGTGATTAGCTGGGCTAAGGTTGAATTTGCTTATAAGCTATATTATATATTAGCTTTTAAAGTAAAGACTTTAGCGGAGGTTATGTTTAAGAATGTGTTTGATTTTTGCCGCTTTAAAAAGAAATCTATTAGTATTAGTATTGATCGAGATATAAATTATGTGTATCGGAAGCAGCTTGCATAGCGGTTATGAAACGTATAAATATATATATTTGTATATTATACAAAAGTTATAAAAGTTACAAAAGTTATAAAAGTTATAAAAGTTACAAAAGTTATAAGAGTTACAGAAGTTACAAGAACTAATAAGAAGCTTTTATTCTTCGTTTAATTCAAATAAAAGCTTATTGCTACGTGTATTTAATCTTAATAAAATACTTTCTTTGCATTCAAACACTTTACTTTTACGATATACTAAAATCAAATAATATATAGCAATCAATTATTCATCGCCTTTTCTATTACTATTATAAATACGAAGCAAGAGAAAGAGAGTACTACTAACTATATTGAAAAAGAGGAGCTTGAAAAAAGGGAGCTTGAAGAAAGGGAGCTTAAGAAAGGGGAGATTGAGGAAAGGGGCATTAAGAAGGAGGGGGACATTGAAGAAGAGGGCGATATTAAAGAAGAGGGCGATATTAATAAGGAGGGCGATATTAAAGAGGAGGGCGATATTAAAGAGGAAGGGGATATTGAAGAAGAGGCTATTATACCACTATTAAAAACTCTTTTACTAAAGGACTTTTATTACGCAACCTTATAACGCGTTCTTATAGCATTATCATCTAGCTTATTACGCTATCGATATGAGTCACTCGATCTCTTCGATAATGACGACGAAATGACCCGCATTATAAGTGAGATCAACCTTAAAAGACTTATCGATACTTAAAGCAGCTAATAGACTAATAATAATGCTTAAAGCAATAATAAGATACAAGATAATACTTAAAGCAAATAAAAGAGCGAAGTAAGCAAAAAAGAAGGTTAGAATATTATATTTACGAATCTTTTTAAGTTTATATATACGACGTATAAAGATAAAAAAATATACGACGATCTCGAAGTACACCGCGCTTTCAAGCAGATCGAGCAATCGAATAAGATTAAAGCTAAAGCGGAAGCATTAGATTTAGCGCTAGATTTGCTTTTTCCTTTATTTTTTTCAACTTTTAAGTTAAGCATAGATACGATTTATTAATTTTTACCGCGTCTTACGCTTTTCGCACTCGCTTAGCTACTTAAAGGACTTATTAAAATCGAGTGCATTAAGTGCAGCAGCTTCCGCTTATTGCTATACTTTTTCATCTTAAACACTAGTCTGCGATTTACTATTTGCTTGGATTGCTATTATTAACGACGCTACGAGCTAGCTAAAGAGTATTTTATTCGGGATACAGCTCGGAAGTGTTTGGTTAGCAATTTAATAGATATGATAATATCGGAATATACAGCGAAATTAACGGACGAACTTTATTAAAGCTGTTTAAGTTTATTTTTATAAAAAGAGCTAGATAATTTATATACTTGTTATCACTATCGTAATAAGCGGACCTTTTAGCGCTTATGTGTTTCAGATAAGCGTATAAAAAGGGCTATTTAAAGCTTAAAAGCTTACGCAAAGATCGAGCTTAAAGCTTATCGATTGATAGCTATAAAAGAGTATAAGCTCAACGAATTATAAGATATACACTAATAGTTTATTATTAAAGGTAGTTGTATAGCTATTAGCAATTGATCAAGGGTAAACAATGTATTTAGATTGTAATTTTAATTGCGTCGAATTAATTGTAACTTTTGTAACTTTTGTAACTTTTATAACTTGATAATTTTATATGATTATGCATGCTAAGCCGATGGATTTAGCAAGAGCGAAAATTTACTTATATTATAAAAGTTATATAAGTTATAAAAGTTATAAAAGTTACAAAAGTTATAAAAGTTACAAAAGTTACAAGAGTTACAAGAGTTACAAGAGTTATAAGAGTTATAAGAGTTATAAGAGTTATAAGTTATTTTATAAAATATAATATAAATATACTGCTATACCGACGAATACGGCAAGTGTGAGAATTTGGCTAAGCACGGACTTTTTTGAAAAGTAAATTCTTTTGTTACTTTTAAATGTTTATTATAATTTAAATATTCTTTTTAACTTTAATATTAATATCAATATCAACTTTAACTTTAACTTCAATTTCAACTTTAATCTTAATCTCAACTTTAATTGCAGCTACAATTACGATTATAATTATATTAGCAATATGATCTTACTTCGCTAACGCAACCTTCGAGACGGACCTTATATAAAGCGGGTAGGTCGGCCGGATCCGGCTTATAAGCGGCAAGTACAACTACTTCGCAAGCAGTAATAGCTGCTTTTATACCTTTTCCTTTCTTTTTAATAAGCTTTGCCTTTTGCTTTGCTTATTGCTTTAATTAAGCTCGCGGTATAAGTGATAAGTGATATATTTTAGTTACTTACGTTAATATTATATATAGATTCAATCAAGACGACGACGATGATAATAAGATTGAGCTAATGATCTCTCGCTTTCCTTTTCTTTTTTCTTTTCTTTTTTATACCGTCTCCGCTATTGCTTTACCTTTTCTTCTCTCTCTCTTTTTTATTGCTATAGACTTAGCAGTAAAAAAGGTTAAGAAAGAAGTAGAAAAAGATAAAGTAATAAAGGATTTTAAGCCCGTAATATAAGTTATCTTAAGATCAAGTGATACATTTAAGCTATTTACGCTAATAATATATATATATATATATAAATTCGAAGACGACGACGATATAAATAAGCTAATAATCTCTCGCTCTTTTTCTTTTTTTATCTTCGTCCTTTTTGCTTTATCGATTCTTATTAGCGCCCCGGCTCTTATATTCTTCGCCGCCGTCGTGCCTCTTTCTGCTACGCTACTTGCTACCCTTCGCTTTATAAGCTTTAGACCGATCTTACCTTTACAATAAAATATAAGCGTAAGTATATTTTCATATCTTTTATTAATGCTTATTAATTAGATTAATAGATGTTTGCGTCCTCGCCGGCCGTTAATAAAAAGACCTTTTTTATTAAGGCTTAGCTTAAACAAGCTTAATCGATTGCCGGGTTTGCGCGGCTCTTTTAAGTTTAGATTACTTAAAAGAAAAACAAAGACTTATACACGCCTTTTATTATAAGCATATAATAATCGTATAAGCAATCGGATTTGTTAAAGCTCTCTTTTTTTCGCCGTACTATTATCGGCCACGTCGGCCGTATTATAAAGACCGAATTATAAGAATTACTTTCTTTTATTTTTTAACAACTTTAAGCTAATACAAATATATAAAAGTGAGCTAATAGACTCGCTTTGCGATGCGTGCGTTGCTGCTCGCTAAGAGTGTTAAGCATACTTTTCGGCCGGTAAAGCATAAATATTTAATTCGAAAGATGCGTATGCTCGCTGTCGATAGTCTTTTCGAAAGTGTATTGCGTTTAAGAAAAGCCTACGTAAGAAACGTAGACTTGGACCCCTTTCTTTTGCTCGAGACTTTCTTTCCCTTTTCTTCTCCCTTCTTTTAAATGCATCTTTTATAGCTAAGTTAAAGATTCGGGTTTAAACCCTTTTTAATACATATTCTTAAACCTGATAACTTTTATAACTTTTGTAACTTATATAATCTTATAGCCTTTATAACTTCTGTAACTTCTGTAACTTCTGTAACTTTTGTAACTTCTATAACTTGTCGGATATGATTAAGTGATAGACTTATTACGTGTCAAGACCTTTCCAGATGTATAAGTAGAAAGCTATTCTTTAAGTTTATTAAACAATTAATTAAGAATCTTTCTACTCATCTTCTTCTTCGTGTTACCGTTTAATAAGTTATAAGCTTCCGCTGCGACTTTTTTAACGCTGAAATACTATAATTAATACTTTTTGCGACTTCCTTAGCATCGAACCTTTCGCAAAGACAAAATCAAAACGGAACACGATATTCTTTTTTAAAACTATTTTCTAGCGATATATATAACTCTCTCTTTTTATTGCTTGCGTTCATCGCTAACTTTTTATCTCTTTTTAAAAAACATACGACCTTTTGTTTTTAAAAACACTTTAATAGTAACTTATCTCGGACAATAGTCTTTTTTTAAGGTTTATATATATACATATATATTTGTAGACTTTTCGACGGAATACGCCGAAATGAACTTTAATCTTTCGAGATTTAATTTTTTATAAATCTACTTTATATATATATTTTATTTATATTTAGCATCAATCGAAAACTCTTTTACCGAGACTATTATGTTTTAAACGACTTAGCCGCATTACGTTAGCGCGCTTTAGCTTTTACGATAAAATAAAACTTAAATAACTTTAATAGATTCTTTATCTTATTCTTAACTTCACTTGTTTTATCGCAAACTAATTATAGATCAAGACGCTACGAATAGCTTAACTAACTAAGAACTTCGAAAGACTTTAAAAAAGGCTTTTCTTACGGACGATACTTTCGTATTATTAAAAAATACGAAAATTCGCAAGATCTTTTAACCTTTTAACTTTACTCTCTTTTACCGTTTTAATTTCTTTACAAATTATATACAAATACTTATTAATACCCTTTTTTAATCTTTCGATTTTGCTAAAGATCGTGATTTTGATTTTAATTTTTAACTTTTTAATATCGAATTAGACTTAAACACTTCTTTTTTATTAGCTTCGAACGAAAAGCCTTTTTATCTTTTTTTACTTACTTTACTTTTCGGTTTCCGAGTTAAAGAACCTTTTTATTACTTATAAGAATATCTCGATAAATATCACTTCGGTATTACTAGCTAACGTTAAAGATTTTATTAAGCTTATTAAGACTTCGATTTCTAAGAATAATTGCGGATACTTAATCTATTTTTTTTTTTCGCTTTTTTTGCCGTTCCGTTCTTCGACGAAGAAAACTAAATCGAGTTTTTTCGACGTATCGACTTCGCTTTTATTAATAAAAACTACTTTTACGAAAAAATCTTTAAAAGTATAAAAGTCCGACTAACTCGCTTTTTAAGCGAGACGGAGTCTGCGTTTAAAAAAAGACTTAACGCGTAAGACGAACTTTAAATTTAAAGCTGCTTTTTTATCCGTAATAAATTCGAGCTAACCGCCGCAGACTTCGTTAAAAGAAAAAGAATAAGCTTTATAATCGTCGAAGACTTTAAAAAGCACGATTTTAAGAAGCTATTATTAATAGATTTAAAAGAACGATTTCGATTTAAAAGTATCGCGACGTTTTATCGTTTTTAATCCGCGTTGCTCGCTTTTCGCATTAACGAGTTCGACGACGTCACTTCTTTTAATAACGAATTTATACGCTTAAACGGACAACTTAAGCTTCTCGATAGTAATACTTAACTTTCCGCTTTATAAATAATTAAGGTTTATCTTAATTAGCTATCGTCTTCGTACGAAAACTTTAAATTTAATTGAGTTTCGAATAACGATTATATCGACGGCGATAAATTTAAAACTGCTTTCGCCGACTTTATAGCTTTTATTCGCAAAGAAAAGCAGTTGATATAGTATTCTTTAAGCAAAGCATTTCTCGCATACGGAAAACTCGGCAAACTTATAAGAAAAGATAAGTTTATTATAGTTTATAATTATTGCAAAAAGCTTTATTACTTTAAGCCGAAATGCGTAGTAGCTTATCTTTATTTAAAAGCTGCTTTCGATAAACGAATCGAAAAAAAACGTAAAGATAGAACTGCGAAGCAAGCTAAACTAAAAACGGTTAAAAATACCGACTTTTTCGAAAAGACTTTTTCCGCTGCTTTCTTTATGCTATCGATTCGTAATTACGTTAATAAAACTTTTCAATCCGCTTTCGACGTTCGAGATTTTAATATAAATTAACAATTAAAGTTTACTCGAAGTAAATTATCTTAATTAAAACTAATTTAAAAGTATTATTCTTTTTTTCGACTTAACTTTTCTCGTAATTTTTAATTAAAGCAGCGTCTTCGAAAGCTTCGGACTTTATTATCGAATATTACTTTTATTCTTAAGTATTAAATAATTTTTATTTTTTTTATAATCTTTATCTTTTTACTTTATTTTTTACTTTTCTTTTTTACTTTTTAAAAAATACAACGGCTTATCGCCGTAGCAATGTTCTCTTATCTTTTTTTTTTTTTTTTTTTAGCATGCCGCACTTTTTATTAAAGCTTTTCTTAAGAATTCTTCTTTTTAATTCTCTTAAGAAACTTTATACGCTCTCGCCTCTTAATCTTTAAATACATTCGAAAACACTTTTATCTTTAATAGTAGCTGCATTAAGCATATGTTTTATCGTTAAAAGTTTTTCGAAAACATTTTTTTATTCGATTTAAGCGAAGCAATTACCGTTTTTAAAATAAAAAGTCATTCACTTTCACTTTAAAAGAAAAGCATAATTGCTTTACTCGTTAAAACGAACGATAGCAGCTTCGATTAAATTCGTTTATATAACGTTATTTATTATTCGAATTTTAATATTAACTTTCTTTTTTATTTGAATTTCATTCGAAAAAGTGTAAGTATAATTTTAAGCGAGAAAAGTGCTTTGCTTTCTTTATTAAGCAAAAACTCTTTAGTTTTTACCGCTCGAATCGCTTAAGACTTGTTTTGCTTTAATATCGATCTGCGCTAGCTTATAAACCGAGTTTTTCGTTTAAGTTATATACATAAAGCTTTCGATCTTAGCTAACGACGCTACGCTTACTTTTCTTAGCTAGCTTCGACTTTCGATATTTTAAATTCTTTTTAATAACGATTTTAATATCGAGCTTTAACCGCTTTTTCTATTAAAAAAGCTTAAGCTATTTAGCATAAGCGTTTTAAACATTTCGGATAAAAAAACTTATTAAAAATGCAAAAACTATTAAAAGATATAAACTTACGCATACTTCTTCTTTTATGCGCTTGCAAAAGCTGCTTCGACGGTCGAATAATTAAAAAAGCATATAAAAGATATATTAATTTAAAACGGTATTTCGACGAGCTTATTTATATAAATACTATTAAACTTTTTCGCTAAAAGTACGACGGCTTTACTTATTTTATCTAATAGTAGGCCTTGACGTCGCAACTTTTGGGGCCCTTCCCTAAAGTGGGCGAAAAAATTATGTCCCGCGAAAAAATTATGTCCCGCTTCAACGCCAAAAACCGCGAGGAACGTAGACACTTATATTGCTTATAACATTGCTTGCAACATTGCAATAATATATATATATATATTTTTAATAATCTTATTCATTCTTAATTAAGTTACGAAAATTTTATTTCACCGCGTGTCTTTTAAATTGAGTTAAAAGATGCTATAGATCGAATCGACGGCGAATCTTTTTGTTTTTTTTATTTATCTTCTTCAAGCTCTTTCTTAAGCTCTTTCTATTTAATAAATATTATTTTTATTAAAGAAAACGAAGATAAGTATTTATTTTCTTGTTATCTTCATCGTCTTTATTGATTTAAATGCAAGCTAATAGATTTTGTTTAATTTAAAAGCCTTTTTTTTTTGTAAATATTTAAAAGTCGATTAAGTACGAAGCGTCCGCGAACAAGCAAGATCATTTTCTCGAACTTTTTTTAATAAAGCAAAGCAAAGCAAAGCAAAGCAAAGCAAAGCAAAGCAAAGCAAAGCAAAGCAAAACAAAGCAAAGTAAATTAAAGCAAAGTAAAGCAAAGCAAGTTAAAGCAAAGCAAAGCAAAGCAAAGTAAAGCAAGATAAAGCAAGATAAAGCAAAGCAAAGCAAAGCAAAGCAAAGCAAAGTAGCGCAACGATAAAGTAAAATAATTAAGTGAATTAAAATAAATACATAATAAAGAGTATTTAAAAAAGGAAAAGCAAATACGTAAGTAAATAAATAAGTAAATACGTACGTGTATATATACTATTTTAAACTTATAAGAGACTAAAGTCTTAAGAATTAAAGAAAAAAAGAAAAAAGAAAGCGAAAAAGTGAAGAATAAAATCTATAGTAAGCTTAACTATCTAAATCTATTATATATATATATTTTTTTAAAAAAAAAAGAAAAAAAGAAAAGAAAAAAAGAAAAAGAAAAGAAAAAGAAAAAGAAAAAGGAAAAAGGAAAAAAAAAAGAAAAGAAAAAGGACGAAAAAAAAAGATTTTTTTTTTCCTTTTTTAATTGAGATTAAAACTAGCGCTAAAAGATTTTAACTCATTTTTTTTAAAAATATTATATTAGATTATCAACGTTTTTCGCCGTTTTTTACGCTGAAGCTTGAAGCGGGACATAATTTTTTCGCCCACTTTAGGGAAGGGCCCCAAAAGTTGCGACGTCAAGGCCCACTATTACTTCTATTGCGATAAGACAAAAGAAGTCGAGTGTTATAATATAAAGTACAAATCTAAAGCATTAAATAAATTTAAATTCTTTTAAGCTTTTCGTCGAAAAAAGATTATACGTTTTCGCATCGATAACGAAAGCGAATATATCTTTCGGCGTTTTCAAGAATACTTAGCCGAGACAAGCGTTCGATTTAAATTTATTATTTCGTATAATTTATAAATAAATAAAGCTGCCGAAAAGATCGGACGAACACTTTAAAATATTATAAAAACGCTTTTGCAAAGTTTTAAGTTCGATGCGAAATAATAGCCGGAACTGCTTCGCATTGCCGTTTATCTTTACTTTCGTCGCTTTTATAGCTTTATTAGCATGATTCTTTTTAAAGCTACGAACTTATGCAAACCGTTCGTTTCGCACTTACGTATTATCGGCTTTAAAGCTTAGTTTCTCGAAAGCAAAATTAAAAAGATAAAATCGTATATTAAACGAGTCTTTTACAGAAAGCTAATTAGATACGAAAATGATTATATTTATCATATTTTAACGACCGACGGCTTTATTAAAAAAGCATATAGCGCGTATATAATTAAGCAGCTTTTAGCTTTTACCGCTATTAAACAGATAAATTTTATAAAAAGATCACTTACTTTTCCGCACTTTGACTCCGCTTTTTACTTTTTTAATTCTTACTTTTTAACGCTTTTAAAACGAAAGACCGAAAGTTCACTTAATATAAAGCTAAAATGCTTACGCCTTTCGCTTACCGTTAAGAACGAAGACTATTCGGCTCGAAAGCTTATCGTTTAAGATCTTCGACTTTTATTTTTTTAAAAGAACTTTTATATCTTCGATACTTTTAATCGCTTTTATTATCTTTCGACTTTTCTTTTTTTTTTTTCGTCTTTCGAAAGTACGTTCGATTCTACTTTTCAAACTTCTTTTCTTTCGCTAACTCTTTTTAAACTTCATCTTAAGCTTTACCGAGACCTTGACTCACTTGACTTAATCGCTTTTATAGCACTTTTAGTAAAGCAGACTTTAAAACCGAAAAAGAAACTTAAGGTTAAGCACGCCGAAAATAAAAATAACTTTTATATTTAAGCTTTATTCGGTCTTATAGTAAAAATCACTTTCTTTAAAGCCAATTCTTTTAAACTTTTCGAACCGAAGACTTATAAATAAGCTATAATCGATAATAATCGAACGGCTTAATTAAAAGTTATAGCTGAAGAATAAAAATCACTTTACGAGAATAATACTTAAGATTTTATCGATCTATTTACGATTTAGCGCGTCCTTCTCGATCGATAAATATATAAACACAAGCGAAGACTTAACGGCTTTATAATCCGTTAAAAAGCACGTTAAATCGTTAAAAGAGATTAATAAAAAAAAAGCATTAATTACACCGAGACTTTTGCTATAGTCGTTAAGCTTATAAATTATAAAATGATTTTCGCTATCGCCGCTGCTTTAAATTAAAAGATCGATTAAATAAACGTTAAGACTGCGTTTTTATATAAAAAGGTTGCCGAATCCGTTTACGTAAAACAATTTACCGAGCTCGAAAACTAAACTAAAAGGGTTTGCAAATTAAACCGCGCACTTTACGGACTTAAATAAGCTTTTCGCGTTTAATATAATACTTTATTCGAATTCCTTATCGAAATAAGATTTAAACTTTTTAATACGAACGCAAGCGTTTTTTATAAAGAAAGAGTTATTATCGCTATTTACGTCGATGACTTACTTATTTTTAGCCGTAATCGCGCCGAAGTTAATAGACTTAAAACTACTTTGTTTAAACGTTTTTAAATAACTGATCTCGAACTAATAACTTATTACTTAAGTATAACAATCACTCGAAATCGCGCTAATCGAACGCTTAGTTTCGAATAACGAGCTTATATTAAGAAGATCATTTAAAACTTCGAAATAAAAGATTGTAATACTTATAATACACCGATAAAGGTTTCTTTTAAAATCTTAATCTTACTTTTATTAAAGTATCAAGCTTTTTTCGAACTTCGTTACGAATACTAACGACTTATCGGTTCGCTTATATACGCTATATTAAGTTTTAAGCTCGATATTGCTTTCTTAATCTTTATAGTTAATCGTTTTGCTTTAAATCCAATTATAAAATATATAAAAGCAACGAAACGCATCGTTCGCTACTTAAAAAAAACTATTCGCTACGAACTCGTTTATCGAAGAAACTTAAGCGACTTAACCGGCTTTTTTAACGCGGATTAAAGTGATTGTTAATTAATACGCAAATTTATAAAAGGTTTTGTTTTTAACGTCGAAAGCGGAGCAATCAGCTAGTCTTCGAAACGGCAACTTACCGTTGCTTTATTTTCGTACGAATCCGAACTAATAGCCGAGACGGAAGCTATTAAAAAAGCAATTTAGCTCTAGCGCTTCTTAATCGAAATACTTTCGTAAGAAAAAACGGTTTTAATTTTAATTTATTGCGATAATTAAAAAGCGATCGCATTAATTAAAAACACTTAATTTTACTATCGAATTAAGCATATTTATCTTTGTTATATATTTATTTAAGAAGCTGTACGAAATAGCTTAATAGATTTAAAATAAATCGCTATTACAAATCAAGTCGCCGACGGTTTAATTAAGCTATTAGCTAAGCGATAGTTTAAAGAATTCAAAGAAGCGATTAAAGTGCTGAAAGTTTAATATTACGTAATCAAAGCACTTTTATTACCGACTTATTTAACTTAATCTTTTTTAATTAAAAGTGGTTTTAAACGATAAAAATCGATTCCTTTTAATCACTTTATTCAATTATCAAAGTTTTAAAAGATTTAATTGTAACGGCGCAAACTTAAATTAATATTCTTATAAATTTATAAAATCCTTTTTCTTTTAAGATCTTTGCGATTAATAAGATATAAAAGACTAATTATAATCTATTTCTCTTTTTAATTATATACTTTATCACTTTATTCTTTTTAAATTATGCTTCGAATAAAAAAGATCGCTAAACGAATTGCACGTTTTAACGACTTAAACTCTTTTAGATCCGACCGCGATAATCTCTTTTTTTTCGAAATTAAGACCGATAAAAAGCTTCGTATTCGTATTAAAGCTCGTACGAGAATCATTAAAGCTAGCGGCTTAATACTCGTTAAAAAAGCTCGAAAAGACGCTTGCTTTCGGAAACATAATCTATAATAAAAAAAAAGAAAACTTTAATTCTTACTTTGCGACTTCTTCTTATAAAGCCTTTTTATTAGTGCCGACGAAGTCGATAACGCTATTAAGCTAGATTAATAGATAATCCCGGACTCGAAAGAACTACAATCAGATGCTATTACCGACGAGATAACGGGTTACTTAACTTTGCTAACGATGAATTTCGAATATTATTAACTATATTACTTAATAAATAAAACTAGCACTTTATATTAAATTCTTTTTTCTCGATTATTTTTTTATATCGATTGTAAAGAGCAAGCTAACAGCTATATTAAAATTAAAAATAATTATACTTTTTCTTAATTCGTTAAACTGCTTACGAGACGTAATAATAGACCGGCTACTTTTCGTTTCGATTAGTTTACTATAAAAACGGAAAGATAAGTTGGTAACTAGCTGAAAGAAGAAGGCTTATAACCGAACGATTACGCTTAAGCAGCTTAGCAATAAAAAAACAGCAAGAAGTTTAGTTTTGCGATTTATAATTGCAATTACTTTAATATCGATCTTAACGAAGTCTATAAGTCCGCGCTTTTCTTTTTACAAAAAGAATTTATTAAAATATATCTTAGTTAATAGAAAAGCTTTAATAAAGAAGATCTTTAGATTTTCAGCTTAATTAACGGCAATCTAAACAATTAATGCGTAACTTACACCGCTACTTAGCTACGTGATACGTTAAGCAATAAGAATTAAAAAAATTAGCTATTATCGGAAAACGAGCTTAAACAAAAAAAGGCAAAGAAAATCAATTAGTCTAATTTAAAACGGAAAATATAAATAAAAGCTGCTTTAATCTTACGTTAAGAATCTTTATCGGAAGTCAAGATTCGATCTTTTTAAGCTTTATCGCGCAGATCTTTTATTTCTCGAATAAAAAACAACGCCGAAAATTCGATAAGCATTACGCAGCACTTTTCTTTATCAACTAATAATGCTGTTAATCACCTTTCGGATCAGTTAATAAAAGAAGAAGATAGCTCACTTGAAGAAAGAAAGCTTTTTTAAATGCAATTAAGTGAAAAGACGAGAACTAAAGATTAAGATGATCTTCTTTTTCTTCAAAAAACAAGCGAGCAATTAGATTAGTCTTTTAGTTTTTTCTTTATAATCAGGTTTTTCGGCCTTTGCTGTTTTTCTTTATAAAATACTCTTATGTTCTTTTTTGTTTTTCTTTTCGGATCCACTTTTAATAAAAGCTTTATTTATAAACTTTAATAAAAGTTTTTTTCATTTAAATAAGTCTTAAATAAGAATGTCGGATGTGATCAAGTGATAAACCTATCACGTATCAAGACCTCTTTAGATATATAAATAAAAGGCTATTCTTTAAGTTTATTAAACAATCAATCAAGAATCTTTCTACTCATCTTCTTCCTCGTATTACCGTTCAACAACTTTCTCTTTGAATAGGTCTCTGGGGCCCCGAAGCAAGTCCGTCTCTTACCGGATCATCCGTCGCCTTCGGTATAAGCCTGCTACCTATGATTAAGCAATCTTTCGAAGCCTTCGCAACGCTAACCGTAGCCTAAAGGCAGTTAATAGCGCTTTCGCTAGTAAGAGTTTATTAAATCATCTTATCGATTATACTTTCGGAAGAAAATCGTTTAAAAGTAGAAAGAATAGCGAAGAACGCAATAGTCTTATTAAGAGTTAAGTTCTTAAGCAAATCGCGCTCTTTTAAGAGCTTAATACGAGTCGCTTCGTAGTTTATTCTTAAAGAAGAGATTACTTTGCTAAGACTTTCGTATGATTTAGCAGTTTTAAAAAGCTTAGCTTTAAGCTTAAGTGCAGCTTTAAGAGCTTTTAATAGCGTAACGAGCAGATTCCGTAAGTCCTTCGATCGTAAAGCGTTTCGGTTTAGAATCGCGGTGTAAGCGGGCTCGAGCTTATCTATTTTTATTAGCTTAACGAAAATAACTTTAAGCTAGCTATAAGTAAATTAGACTTTTGCTTTTGCCGAAAGAGCGTCTTTTAACGAATATAGCGTAACTCGAAAAGCCGCGTTGCGCGCTCGAGTCTTTACCGATGCAATAATAGCTTTCGTACTAAACACGCGAGCATATGAATCCGCCGATATAATGCATCGCTAGCGAATTATATCCGAAGTATTAAAGTCGTTAATACGAAAAGCCTTCGCATTGCCGCCGTTAGCTGCTCGAATAAGCGCTTTAGCGCGTTCTCGTACAGCTTTTTTAATAGATTCTCGTTATGCTTTTAAAGCTTTATAACGTCGCTTTAAATTAAGATCATTTATTATCTTACGAACTTTTTTTAAAACTTGCTCGTACTTAAAAGTGTCGTTTCGAAACTAAAACGGGATCGATAGTATCTCTTTTCAATACGGTCTTATATATATTAAGTCCGCTTCGTTAAAGTAAAAAGCTAATCCGTATTAAAGCATAAATAAATAGCATTGATTTTAATATTTATAAGGCTTTTGTTAATAGCTAAGAAAGTCAAAAGTCTGCTAGCACTAATAGAAAATGTACGTAAAATCGTTTAAAAACCGTTTCTTCTTCGATATAACGTAGCTTCGGTTCGAATAAGTGTCGGCCGTATTAATCTCGTAAACCCGGTGCAAAGCGATCTTTTAAGTCTCTTTATATTAAGCAGCTTTTAATAAGTTTATATAAGCCTTTTTTAATACGAAAGCGAAGCTGTCGGTAAGTCTTAAATGAATATTAACCTTCGCTAGCTATTTTATAAAAGCTTCGATCTTTAAGTTAAGGTCGATAAATAAAGTAATCGAACTCGTAATAATAATGCTTGCGCAGTAAAAAAGAAAAGTATAAGTATTATTAAAGTAAGTGTTATAAAAGAACGAAACGTATAAGTTTCGCTTGCTTTCGGAAATGATAGACGGTACTTAAAGACGAGAGTTTTCGTTTTAATAAAAATTATAACGAGAAAAAGCTTTAAAGATTTCGGCGTAATCGTATTTTTTGATTCGTTCCGCAATGATTTGTTTTTGCTTAATTAAATCGTTAATTATAATATACACTATATTATAAGTTTGCAAGTGATCTTTTTTAAGTTTAACGTTCTTTTAAGTCCGATTTTGCATCGATAGTAATAAGCAACCGAAAAACTTTTATTTTAATTACTTATCGATAATATCTTTATTAACGAAGCAAGCAAAGCTCGTAAAGTTGAATTATCGAGTGAATTATAAAAGCTCCGCTTTAAAAGCTCTTTCTTTTGCTATCTACTTATTGCTTAAGTCGTTTAAAAAGCTAATACTATCCTTTCACTTAGCTAAGTCGAAAGCCTTATACTCCTTTTTGATTATCGATTTGAAGTCGTTTTAAATCACTTTCGAATTCGAAAAGCCGCCGAAGCTTTCGATATTATAACGTATATTATAACCGAGAAAGCTAAAAACATTATATTTAACAAAGCATTGCTTCTTCTCCGAATCGCTAACGATACCGTAGTTTTTAAACGTTCGTTCGAGCTAGCGAATATGTGACGAACTGATGAATTCTGACCTTAGAATACAAAGTAAGGAGAGGAAACAGGAAGCTCGGGGAGCTCAAGAAGGTCTATATACATGGCCACAAGCGCTAGGCCTGAATGAGTGATCAGCTAACTGCAGGTAACAAAGCAGGCTGTTACACTACCCCTTTAGAGAGCGGTCCTAGCTTTCTTAAAAGTACTTGATAAAGGAAGGAAAAAAAATTTAATCGTGAACTATAGTTCACGAGTAGAATTGCTAAAAAAAAACCAAAAAAAATACGCCGAGGCTATAGATCGCGATAATTGTCAAGGTTAGCGTCGTAGCTTCTAAAAGCGTTCTATTCCGTCAAAATTTCCTCCTTTTCGTCCGAGTCAAACTCGCTTAAACCTTTATTTTCTTTAATAAGTCGGTCCGAAAAAGGGTCCTAAAGAACTCGCTTCTTTGTTAAAGGCTTAGCTAAAAAGAAAGTACAGCCAGCTATTCAGTGGTCGATTGCACCGCAACGAGTATAGCGGTTTAATTTGCGCTAAGCTTCGCGCTGATCGAGAATGCTATAAAAAGCATGTTAAAGAGTAAGGTATCGGTCTTTTAACAGCTGAGTTTAGTCAGCTTCGTGAGCGTCGATAAGCTCTATAGCGCCGAGCTCGTTAGCGTGCTGCAATTGCTCGAGTTATTAAGCGCGGTCGACTGTTAAAAGGTTTATTAAGTCGCCGGAAAAAAGGCCCGTTAACGTGCGAAAGCGGTTTTAAAAAAGGGCCGAAAGAGCCGAAAAACGAGAAAATCCGTAAGACGAGCCGGAAAGGCCGAAAGAGCCGAAAGAGCGTCCGAGCTGCTAAGTGACGTATACGTATTCGATATACGTAATTGAAAAAGTCAATTAGCTATTTAAACGGGTCCGTATAATTAAGTTCAAACTATTGCGAAACGCAATAATCTTATTAGCGTCGAGCCAAGTCTGATAGCGAGCAGCGTGCAAAAGTCGTTCGAAGCGTAAGACGTAGATATAAAAAGCGTCCGTACCTTACTTGCAAGCAAGCAGCTTATTCTTAGCCTTTTGAATTTTGTTTAGATTATCGTAAGCAAAAGCGAGCTGATCTAAAAGAGTATTATAGTCTTAATTGCTAAAGTCTTAAGCTAAAGCCAATTGAGTCAAAACTATTGCTTAAAGACCGGGTTTCATATTAAAGTAAACGTAATAAAACTGCGCAATAAGTCCGCTAAGAGCTTCACCGTCGACGAAAAGCTTAGCTTTGATTAAAAAGAGCCAAGTATCTTACCGCTAAACCGTACCGTTGAACTTATCGAGATCCGGAAGGACGCATTTGCGCTAGCGAAAGGCTATTCGTAATTGCTTTACGAGAGACTTTAATTAAGCGATTCTCGTAAAAAGAGAAGAGCCGTCGTCTTCGTAAGAGGACATAATAGTGGAAATAAAAAGAGAGCGTTTGAGTGTCGGAAACGCCAAGAAAAAGAGTAAGGAAGAAAGTTCGTCTTGCAACCGAAGTGCAAAAATTAAAAGGAGCTCTTTTAAGTCGAAAGAGCTAAAGAAAAAGTAAGGTCGTAAAAAAGACAATAATCTGTAAGCAATAAAAGAAGACCGTGGAGCACCCAATAAGTAATTCACTCCGTTCTTAATAATAATTAATAAGCCGTAATCTGTAACAATAAGCAATAACAATAAGCTATAATACGACGACTTAATCGAAGGACTTTGTATAATGTGACGAACTGATGAATTCTGACCTTAGAATACAAAGTGAGGAGAGGAAACAAGAAGCTCGGGGAGCTCAAGAAGGTCTATATACATGGCCACAGGCGCTAGGCCTGAATGGGTGATCAGCTGACTGCAGGCAACAAGGCAGGCTGTCACAGAATATAGTCCGTAATATTAGCTTTGTCGAAAGCAAGCATTCTAAAAGCTTTAAGTTTAAAAAAAAGTTTACGGATACTTACGTAATTCGAAGCATTTATAAAAAGTGAAAAAGCTTAAATCTTCTTTACTTCGTCCTCGGTTAGCTTGCGAATAGCATCTTCGTTAAATTCGAAATCCTTTTAAATCGAAGAAGTCATAGCTCTTTTTAATTTCCGAAAGCTTTAACGTAAGCCCGTTAAGTTAAGTTGATAGATATCGATTAAAGTATAAAAGTGTTTCGAAACGGATGCGAAAAAGAAACGAAAATAATATAAATATAAATAAATAATAAAAATAAAATAGTATAATTTGTAATAAATATTAAATACATAAAGAAATATTATAAAGATATAAGATCTCGATGCGTCGAAAGTGATTCATTAAAGAGTCGAGTGTCGATCGCTTTAAGCTAGATAGTCGAAACTAAATCGATATAATAGATATTAGTAATACGTTTAACTTTATAACGTAAGAACCGTAACAAGCGGAAAAGTAATTGCCGAAATTAAGTGTATCGAAATAAAAACGAAGTCGAATAATAGCCGAGCTTCCGTGCAAACATATAACTTGCTTTTAATATAATGCGATACCGAAACGGTTCCGAATTGCATAACACTTATTTCTGCTCGTCGTATCTTTTATTTGCTAAAGCGAAAGATATTCGAAAGCAATTCGAAGTTTTTATACGTAATTTCCGTTGCGAAATAAGTGTTAAATTTTCAACCTCTTAAGCTTAGCGTAGTATTTCCGGTACTTAATTACTGCTTATCTTTTTAAAAAAGAAAAAGCAATAGACTCGTATTAAAAATGATATTAAATCGAAAAAGTGAAGTATACTAAACGAATAATACTTCGAGCGTATCGCCGTGCAAAGTGGTCTAAGTAAATAGTACTTTATAAATACCGAATTAAACTCTAGCTAGCTCGATCTTCGAACTAAAGTAACGACTTTCTAAGTAATACTTATCGAGTATATCGAATAGCATGCTCGACGAACACAAATCGAAGAAAAATCGCTTTTAAAGCAATAGCTTCGAAGCTTATATGCAAAAGCATTTGATTATTAGCTTAGCGTATATCGAATACTCTTCGAAAGAGTACCGCAAAAGCATATAGTCAATAGCTTAGCGTATGACGTGAACTCCGAATATATAGCTTTTCGCAAAAAAAGCAAGTTTAAAAAAGGTATAAAAACTAACCTTTAGTTCGATTCTTTACGTAAGTCATTAAATATATATAAAAAAAAAGAGCTCCGATATATACTTAACGTTAAATCAAAAGATATATATAAATATAGCTAAAGTAAAATCGTAAATAAATAAAAAGAGAAAAGAAAGACGATCGAAGGACACTCGAATGTATATTATAAATACGTATATTATATTGTATGTAATATAGTGCTAGTTCAAGAAAGAACTAACTACTCGTTTATATAAAAGCCTGCACGTGACCTAACCACGTGCTTAGCAAGGCCAGAGCATGCAGCGCACCTACGTAACAAAGGTGCTTAGCATCAGTATTATATACATGGACAAAACAAATACAGAGCCGCAACTCCACCACAATATATATAAAAAAGAAGAGCTCCGACATATACCCAACGTCAAATCAAGAAATATATATGAATATAGCTATAGTAGAATCGTAAGTGAATAAGAAAAGAAAAAGAAGACGATCGAAAGACACTCGAATGTATGCTGTAAGTACGTGTATTATATTATATAATAATATAGTGCTAGTTTAAAGAAAAACCAACTACTCGTCTATATAAAAGCTTGCACGTAACCTAACCACGTGCCTAGCAAGGCCAGAGCATGCAGCGCACCTACGTGACAAAAGTGCCTAACATCAGTACTATATACATGGACAAAACAAATACAAAGCCCCAACTCCACCACAGTAAGCATTTGCAATTTGCTATATAGCGTTTAATATCCGCGTTTATGCTTTTTTAATAAAATTTGCGTTAAGCTATTTAAATTGTTTTTATCATTTTCGCATAAGCTACGCATAATTATTCGTAGATATATCGGATAAAAAAAATGCGCAATTTTAAAGGGTTTAGTAATACTATTAGTTTACCGTAAAAGTAAACTTTCTCGTTTATTAAAAAGTAGTTTAAGTCCATTTCGATATTGTTTCGTATCTTTTCGAGTTTCAAAGCGATTGCATTAGCTTATAGTACTTTATTAATAATATCGTAGCTTTCGATATTATATGCGATTTATAAAGTAAAATCGAAAGGCTTTCTTATAAGTTCTTTTTTAACGGTGTCGCTTGCTTATAATAATGCAAGCTTAGCCTTTCCTTTTATAAGTATAGAATCGTTAAAAAGGGCTCGATCTATTATTATTATCGATAACGTTATATCTTTTAAGATCCGAAAATCGATTTCTTAGTTTAAGATCATTTATTATTTTTAAAATGCTTTTTAACGAGCTTTTAAAAAAGAAATGTCTTGTTTACGACGTAAAAGGATATCGGCGAAAGTATTCGTAAATCTATTACGAAATATAACGAAGAAATAGAATTTTAAAAAGAACTCGGCTTATTTTGCTTAGCGTGCGGTTAAATCTTTCGTAATTATAAAGTATTTAAAAGCTTTATAGTTTATATAAACGTGCACTTATTTATATGCTTTTATAAGCTTTAGCTTATAGTTTTAAAAGGATCGGAATATTGCTAAAAGCTTTTTATTATATATAAGGTAATTAAGCTTCGCATTTATTATAGTTTTAAAAAAGAATCTTATTAAGTAATAGAAGCTATCCTTTTGAAGCTATAAAAGCACTTTAGCGATTATATTATTTAATAAGTTTGTCTTTAGACGCGTTTGTTTCGAACTTTCGATAGGTCGTAATAGCATAATATCGAAGCGTTTTGTAAAGCGTTTCGTAACTGCTTTTAAGCTTTTTTGTGACGACACGCCAGGTCTCTTGGACGCACCTTATATGCGCCAAGCTATTCCTCTTTTTTTTTCCTTCGTATTTTTCGTATTTTCTCATTCCCCACTTTTAACTTATGAACTATGGTTCACGAGTCCTTGGCGCTTCTACTTTCGTATGTAGACTTCAGCTATTTTCGACCTTTATACTCGATAGTTATTGATTTTAAGTCATTACTTTAAGATTCTCTTAAGCTTTTATATAAACCTTCGCGCTCCCGTGAGTTCTTTTAAGTAATCGCTTAAGGTCGTCACATTATCAATAATTACTTTACTCCGCCGGGAACGGCTTTAATAATATTCCTCTTTTTTAGAATTCCTTAATAGTTAGACGTTAAAACACTTAAACGATTTTAACGGTCACGAAAAAGCTTATTTTAAGTATAACTTGAAAGATAGCACTTATATAATACAGCAACCTTCGCTTCGCGAGCAAAATCCTTCGTATACTTCTTAAAGCTGCTTTAACAACTCTTTCTTCTTCTTTTACGGCTTAACTAGTAGTTCTTTTTACTTAAAAAAAAGCTATTAGTAAGCAAGAGGATAAAGATGATCCTTCGGCCTTTATTAACTTCGAAAAAGCTTTAGCTTAATATTAAGCTCTCTTTTAGTCTTAACGAAAGGCCGCTAAGCTTAAAAAGCTCTTCGCAAACATAAAAACTCGCAACAAAGAGCTCGATAAAAGCGCTAGCGAGTAAAAAACCTTCGCCGATAAAGCTAAAAAAGAAGCCCGTCGAGCTCGAAAAGAATTAAATCAGCTTTAAGCGGTCTTGCTAATTACGGAACGCTCGTTAAAGCTTCTTTAAGTGTTTTTCGAGAATAATTTTAAAAGCAAAGAGCTATACAAGCCCTCGGTCTTTTAAACTATTCTTTTTACTTACGAAACCGCTAACTTTCGCCGCCTTTTCGCCGACGACGATAAACTACTTTCTTTTTATAAGCTAATCAACTTTTGCATTTTAATTAAGTTCAACACCTTTAAAGCCTTTTCTTCAGCTTCTTAAAGTCGCGCTCGTATCGAGCGGATCTTTAACTTTGAATAAAAGCTCTTAAACGATATAAGCTATTAAGCACGCTATTAGCAAGCTCGCGTCTTCGATAACTTAAAAGCTTTCGAAAAATACTTCTTTATAAAACGCTAACGCAAGAATTACGTTTTTAATTAAACCGAAAAGATAGCTTATCTGTTTTTAGCTTTTTTAATTATAAATCGTAGCAACTTTATAACCGTTTCGGAACTCGTTTAAATTGCTTTCGAATTCTTAAACGACTCCGTTAAAAAAGCTAAAGCGTTAATTGAGTTCGAAAAACTTTATATAAAGCTTAATTAGCAATTCTAAGACTTTTACTTTGTTTTTTCGAAGCTTACCGCTACCGCTAAAATCAAAAACGAAAATCGATTACGTAAAGCTTTACGTTTTAAAATCATTAAGACGCTGCGCGACCAGCTTTATTTATAATTTGCTAAGACTATAACTTTTAAAGACTTTTAAACCGCCGTCTAATAATTAGCTGCTAGCTAATACGCGTCTGCAAAGCTTTACGATGCTTTATAAGTTAAATATAATACTTAATTCGCGAAGAGCTTTTATAATAAAGCTCTTAACGAATTCCGCTCGGCTTAAAAAGCAGCGGTTAAGCAAATCATTTATTACGAGAACCGTTAAAGTAGCTTAGCTTTCGTCTTTTTCCTTACTTTTTAGCGCTAAACCTTTAATAGCTTTAACGCTAATGCAAATCGATTTAATCGATTTAATAAATTCTCTTTTTTTAAAAACGCTTTTAAGTTAACGATTAAAACCTTTAGATCGTTTCGTAAAGACTCGAATACGCCGAAGCTCTTTCGCTACTATTTAATCAACGAAATAAAATATAGCGCTAGACTTGAATACGGCTTTTTACGGCTATCGATAAAAAGATTTATAAAGTAGATGCTAAGTTGTTTATTATTAAAGATGATTCTTGCGCACTTTTTGCTTTTTTCACCGGCCATGCCTTACTTGCAGCTATTAAAAAGGCTCTTATTAATATTGAACTCTAGCACAAACGTATATGCTATACTAGCTTACAAGCTGTTCGCGATACTTAAAGTAATGTTATCGGAATGAAGTTCAAAAAGACTAAAACTAATAAAACACGTGTTTGCGCTTTTTATAAGAAAGGTCGTCTTATTCGAAAGACTAATAAGGTGTTAGCACGCAAGAGACTTACGATTGCTTTATAAGAGCTATACTTAGATATAGTTTATTTAACTCTTATTAAGATCTACGGTCACAAATACGCTTTAATCTTCATTTGCCTAGTTATAATAGCTAAGTAAGGATACACTTACGCAATCAAAAGTGACGCTTTCTTAGTTAATAAAAAAATAATTCGCTTTGCTAAGACTTAATACAATCGCATTATTAAAGTGTAGCGCTGCGACGGAAGTAAAGAATACTTTTTTAAGCAGATAAGAGAGTTAGCAGACCACTTAAGTATGTTACTTAAAGAATCGACACCTTATACTTTCGAGCAAGACGGTAAATCAAAGCGATCTATTCGTACTCTAATAAAAAAGCTACGCACCGCAATTATTAATCAAAAGATTCTTAAGTTTTTATAGCTCGAGTGTTTGATAATAGTAATCTATATTACTAATCTTACAGCTAACACTGCTCTTTTAAATAAAAAGACCTTTTACGAAGCTTTTTAAAATAATATTAAGCTAAAAGTGATTCACAAACCTTCGGTTAAGCACTTGCGAGTTCTCGGATGCAAGGTCTACGTTTTAATTAAGCTTGAACGCCGCGTATAAAATCGCAAGCTAGCGCTTAAAGCTAAGGTCGGAATATTAATTAGTTTCGAAAGCAGTAACATCTAGCGAGTCTACGTTCTTTCTCGATCTAATAAGAAAGTAGTTCGTATCTTTTATATTCGTTTTAATAAAGATAAACTCGTTACCGAACTTATTTTTAAAAAAAAGAAGAAGTGCTACTTAAAGCTAAAGGTGACTAAGTTGACCGTAGTCAGCTTACTTCTAGCTAGCACAACCAAGACTAAGAGACTTTTAAAAGCCTTAATCATTACGTTTAAAATAAACTAAATTTCGATGATAATCTTAAAAAGACTAAAGACGAAGAGGCTACCGACAAGCTCTTTGAACCTTATAAAGCTCTTTCTTTAAACGATAAAGAAAAGGTCGAAAAAGAGGTTATTCCCCTTAAGGTAAATGATAAGACTCCCGAGGCTCTTACTATTCGAAGACCACGCAAAATCTATCTTTAAGTTCCCTTTTCGAAACGAATAAATACTCGGTCTAGCACTCGCAACGCTGCTGCAGCTCCATTAGCAAACGTAACCATTAAAAAAAGAACTAACACAAACACCTATTAATGGACCTACTTTAACGCTGTTAAAGAATCACCATTTGCAAATGATCCTCAGATTATAAAAAAGGCTTTAGCACGCTTAAATGCAGATAACTAGCGCTAAGCTATTATTAAAAAGTACTTTGTTCTTCGACGCAAAAAAACGTAGTCAATTATAAAAAAGCGTAATATCTTTAAAAGTGGACGCATTCTAAGCTTACGTCTATTATTTAAGACTAAAAGAAATAAAAATAAAAAGATCGAGCGATACAAAGTAAGATTCGTAGTCTAAAGCTACACATAGCAAAAAAGCCGTGATTACGATCAGACTTTCGCTAAAGTATATAAATTAGCTATTTAAAAGCTTATAATTGCTTTAGCCGCCTTATACGACTTAAAGGTCTAACAATTCGATATTAACATTGCCTTCTTAAATAATAAAGCTAACAATAACATTTATATCAAAGCTCTATTAAGATAAGTCGAATTCGGCTATACTCTTATTAATAAGGACTGCTTAAAGCTATTCAAAGCTCTGTATAGCTTTAAACAATCACTACGCCTTTAGCAAAAGTTGCTACGAAAGCGACTTGCTAAGCTAAGATTCGCTTTTATAGAAATCGATAATTGTGTTTATATCAATAGAAACCTTAAAATCATAATTATCACTTATACCAGGGCAAAGGACCAAGTTCTTTGTAGTGTCACCAACGAGCTAATTATTCGATTTATAAAAATCTTTATATATTTAAGTAAATTATAAAATAAATAATAATAGAAACTGAATAAATCTAAATGTAATTGGCGCAAGAAACAATTTATCTAATTATTTATTATAAAAAAGAAACCCTTTTAAATACTTCTTTTTATAAGGGAGACCTTAGACCCTTTTACGAATTACTTGTATTTTAATAATTTAATATAAGACGAGGACCCCTTTAAACCCTTTTTTTTACTAAGAAAACCTCAGATCCTTTTGCGAATTACTTATATTTAATAATTTATTATAAAAAGGGGACCCTTTTAAACCCCCGTTTTTACTAAGGAAACGTTAGACTCTTTTGCAAATTGCTTATATTTAATAATTTAATATAAGGGGGAGACCCCCTTAAACCCCCCCTTTTTACTAAGCAAACCTCAGCCCCTTTTGCGAATTACTTATACTTAATAATTTAATATAAGGGGGGGACCCCCTTAAACCCCCCTTTTTATTAAGGAAACCTTAGACCCATTTGCAAATTACTTATATTTGATAATTTAATATAAAGGGGGGGACCCCCTTGAACCCCCCTTTTTATTAAGGAAGTCCTAGACCCTTTTGCAAATTACTTATATTTAAGGCAGCAGCGTGCGTTACGTTAAGCAGCGACGTGCGTTACGTAAGGCAGCGACGTGCGTTACGTATAGCAGCCTTACGTAGGTTACGTATAGCAGCCTTACGTAAGTTACGTGTGGCAGCATTACGTAAGGGTGTGTATAGCTCGCAATTGCACGTCCGTGCAACTAGGCAGTTGAGTTGATCTTAAATAGGATCAACTCAACTTGACAGTTGAAGTTGCACGTTCCAAGGCCTGTATGGCTCGCAACTAGCAAATTTTGCAACATAAGAATTTTTTTTTTTTTTTGTATAACTATCAATTGTTTTTTCGTAATAATCGTCGGTTACTTGAAATTTAATTTGTAAAAAATCCCGACCTAGCACTAAAGCGGGACTGTAAAATTTGCTCCTTTTTAAAAAATAAAAAATCAATCAACTATTATATAATAATTATCTTTGTATAAAAAGATGCGCCGTACTAAGTTTGATATTAATTAATTAATTGAATTTTAATTACAAGTTGTTATTCTTTTATTGTGTTAAGTTAAAGTAATAAAAATAGTACTTTTGATATATACTTTTCGATTTTGGTAATGCGTATATATCAAAATTGCTGCGTATATACTAGAATAAGCGAGGAATACGAATTGCGCAAATTACGCTTTTTCAAAATATCTTTAGAAGAAGCTATTGCAAAAAGGTAGCGTTATAAAAGGGAGGGGAGGGGGGCGGGGCGAAGGAATAGCTTGCAACTTGAGCTTGCAACTTAAGAGTTAGAGCTTTTTGCTGTAACTTCGATTTGTATAGTGCAACTGCAGTTGCAAGGTCAAATGCACACTTTGCAAGATTTACGTGCACGAGCTATACAGATTGCTCAATTCTTGCATCTTGACGTGCAACTTAAAGATGCAAGAATATTTTGGTAGTGCAACTTAGCTTGCATCTGCGAGCCATACACACCTTAAGTTACGTGTGGCAGCCTTACGTAAGTTACGTGTGGCAGCGACGTGCGTTACGTGTGGCAGCCTTACGTAAGTTACGTGTGGCAGCCTTACGTACGTTACGTGTGGCAGCCTTGCGTAAGTTACGTGTGGCAGCCTTACGTAAGTTACGTACGGCAGAATTAATAGCGGTAGCTGAATTAGGCTTAGCTGTGTTTCATATTTAATTCGGGCCGACCCTTCCCGAAAAAAGTTCAATAGATTGACATAGAATAAAAGTCTTGGCACGCTCATAAATCTTGCCAGATCCGTATAAAATAGTCTCACGTGATTGGATGACTAACCACTACCACAACCCTTGGATTACTTATCACCACCACAACTACTGGAATTTATCTTGGGTCACCGTTGGTGACAATTAACGACTTCTTAATGATCGATAAATCGAGATTAGTCTACGAGCAATTCAAAAAGGATTTGCACGACTTATTCGATATCACTTATACTAGTAAAGCTACTTACTTCTTAAGAGTCAAAATCGTTAAAGATCGACCCGCAAGTATTATTACCTTGTGCTAAAACGCTTATATTAACAAAGTGTTAGACCGATTTGGTATATCCAATTGCAAAAGTGCATTTATACTTTTTATAATAAGTTTCGAAGTTCATATAATCAAATTCGAAAGCTAAGCTACTTAATACGAGATTATATTATACTAGTTAATCGTTAGCTCTTTGCAATACTTCGCAACTCACACTCGATAAGACATTGCTTACTACTGCTTTTTATTAGCTAAATTCTTAACTAATCCGTCACTTTAATATATAGCTGCCGCAAAGCGCGTTCTACAATACTTACAAAGTACTCGTATGCTATCAATTGTTTTTAATAAAAAGGACGCTGAGCTTATTAAATTAGTAAGCTATTGCGACTCCGATTAGGCCGGCTTTAAAATAGATCGAGTCTTATTGTCACCAACGGTGACTTAAGATAAATTCTAATAGTTGTGGTGGTGATAAGTAATCTAAGGGTTGTGGTAGTGATGAGTAATCTAAAGGTTGTAGTGGTGATGAGTAATCTAAAGGTTATAGTAGTGGTTAATCATCTAATCACGTGAGACTATTCTATACGGATCTGGCAAGATTTATAAGCGTGCTAAGACTTTTATTTTATATTAATCTATTGAACTTTTTTCGGAACGAGTCGGCTCGAATTAAATATGAAACATAGCTAAGCTTAATTTAGCCACCGTTATCAATTCTGCCGTATATATCGTCGCGTTACTTTAATACTTTTACGCGTAACGCTTTAATTAATCAACAACTTGACCTTCTTAACAATCACTTTTATTATAATATAAAAACGAAACTTTATATTAACCGCAGATGCTTGCTGAAAGATGTTTTTCAGCTTCTCTTGTCATTTCAGAACGACGATTAAAGCAAAGTATTCGCTATTTGCAAAGGTTATAAAAATAAGAATAATGTTAAGCTATTTCTTTTTAGATCGAAACATACTCTTCTTTTTAATAATAATCAGCTAGTAAAAAGACTTCGAGATCGACTTCGACGTGCTTTAATTGCAGCTTCTTTATTACGAGCCTCTTTTCGGAAATCGCAGCGCTCATTACGATATTCTTTATTCAAGCTCGATCACTTTCACTTTTCGCAGCGTACCTTTCGCAAATACTCGCTTAGATCTTCTTTTATAATATTGCGCAATCTTACGCTTCGGCTTAGCCCGCTTTTATTATCATTACGAAGACATACAAGTTCTACGCGTAGGCTTGCTCGAAGTGGTAGGATAGATAGCATAAGTAATAGCATAAGTAGTAGTACAAGTAGTAGCATAAGTAAGTCTTTTTAACCAAGTTATTAAAGTTACCGGAGTTACTAAAGTTATTAGAGTTATTAAAGTTACTAAAATTATTAAGGTTTCAATTCTACGGCTTAGCGCACTTAAGATTCAGGTTTTGATAGACATATATACGGTGATTTTACGCGTAGGCTTGCTCGAAGTGATAAGATAAGTAGCATAAGTAGTAGCATGAGTAGTAGCACAAGTAGTAGTATAAGTAAGTCTTTCTAGCTAAGTTATTAGAGTTATTAAAGTTACTAAAGTTATTAAAGTTTCGATTATACGGCTTAGCGCGTTTAAGATTCAGGTTTTAATAAATATACTATTACATACGATGATTCTACGCGTAAGCTTGCTCGAAGTGATAAGATAGGTAGCACAAGTGGTAGCATAAGTAAGTCCTTTTAGCCAAGTTATTAGAATTACTAGAGTTATTAGAGTTACTAGAGTTACTAAAGTTATTAGAGTTACTAAAGTTACTAAAGTTACCAAGGTTTCAATTCTACGGCTTAGCACACTTAAGATTTAAGTTTTGATAGATATACATACGGTGATTTTACGCGTAAGCTTGTTCGAGGTAGTAAGATAAGTAGTATAAGTAATAGTATAAATGATAGCATAAGTAATAGCATAAGTAAGTCTTTTTAGCCAAGTTACTAAAGTTACTAGAGTTATTAAAGTTATTAAGGTTTCGATTATACGGCTTAGCGCGTACAAGATTCGGGTTTTGTTAAAGGTTCATACGGTTTTATACGTAAGCCGCCGCAAGGTAACATAAGTAAGCCTTTTTAACCAAGTTATTAGAGTTACTAGAGTTACTAGAGTTATTAGAATTATTAAAGTTATTAATTTGCTAAGGCTCACTTCTTCCGAATCGGCGCATTAGATTTGCAGCAGAGTCTAAAGCTTTTTAAAGAAGCTTAAGCGGTTTAAGTATATTACTTAAGTTATTAAAGTTATTAGAATTACTTAAGTTACTTAAGTTATTAAAGTTATTAATATTAATTAAGTTTTTTTAATATGCGATCTAAGCTTACCGTTTTAATCTTATATACTTTGCTATTACTTAATATACTTAATACGAATAACACGTCTTCTTTTGAAGAGGTTTTTAATACTTTGCTACCGTTTTATCAACTATAGCGAGATAATAATTAAGAAAAGGACTTTAAAGATAATAAACTTTTACTTTCGTTTTCATTTCTTTTAATAAAAAAGCGAAGAAGTCGTTTAAGAAAACTTGCTATTCGCATTCTATTAGAATTGCAATTGCGTCGTAATCGTTTTAGAAAACAAATTTCTAGCTTATCTTTTTTATAATCGTTTAGTATTATACAGAACTCTTTTTCAAACTGCTAAATGTTTTCTTTTAATTCCGGATCCGACTTAAAAGTTATCGGTTATCGCTTAAACGCTTTAAAGCAAGGTCGTAAGACACATAAGGCTCGAAAGATCTAAGTTAATATCGAACGAAAGAATCGCATATAGCGAAAAAATAAACGAAAGGCTATTAAAAAAGCTGCTTAAGCCGAACAAGAACGCCGCCGCACCTTTTAGTTCTAAAGGTCCATCCTTCTTTCGGATTTATTATAATCGTATGCTACTCTAGCTAAATATAAGCCGGCGGTTAATAGAAAAGAATAAAAGATGATCTAAGATTTTCATTCGATTATAAAAGCTATTTAAATAGACTTTTGCTTTCGTTGCAATAAAAGATAGTTCGAAATAAGATTAAAAGTAATTCGCGGCGATCTTATTTATCACGAGTGTAACCGCCGTAATAGATCTATTAAAGAACCGGATCTTTTTAAGCAACTTTATCTTATAATAGCTAATAATAATATAGATTTAAGTAAGGTGCCGGATTACTTGCCGAAGCTTTCGGTATTAAAAGAAGCGTTAATCTTACCGTTACATATTAATATATCGCTTTAGCGCTACCGCGGCTATTAATATAAGTATTCAAGCTACGTAATAACTTTTGCTTTTAATAACGTTAAGTTTTTTAAAAACTTTTTTTTGCTGCTTAAAGAAGTCAACGTAATTATTCTTAAGCCGAAAAGTATTAATAAAGACTTTCGGATTAGCAAGCAGTTTAAAAAAAAATGCCGAGTTCGGCGCTTTGCAATCTATATTTAGCTTACTTTTTTAAAAGCAAATAATCTTAAGTATATTGATATTAATATAAATTAAGACTTAATAGATTCTTTATTCGTAAATAAAGATATAAAAGAGCGAGTTACAACTATTAAAGACGAAACACTTAAACAGCTTTTATTAAAGACAGCGGCTTTAATAGCTACAAAGTCATCGGCATAAAAACGCCGCCGCTTGCGCCGAAAAGCTCGCGGTAATCTTAAAAAAAATTCGAGCGAAGATAAAGCTCTTGCAAACGATAAAGATGCTTTACTTAATATAAAAGATCACTTAAATGCTAACGATGATTTACTTGATAATCAAGAGCGTCTTTTTTTAAAAACTACGGTTTTCGATTTAAATTTAAATACTACGGAATCTAATCAGCTTTTTGCTTAAGTTAATAAACTCGCATCGAAGCAGCATGTTTTTACTTTTACTTTAAGCTAACGGTCTACGTTAATCTTTGAGTTAAGACTTAATCAAAAGCTTTTTAATTTAGCCTTTCTTATATTATTCTTTATCGGCGCAAGCGATTTTCATACTTAAAAACTCCGAAATGTTAATATAAAAGATTATGCTAAACATTTAATAAAGTACCGCGATAAGCGTTTTACTATTTACTTTCGTTTTCGATTCTACTTTTTTAATATTTTAATGCGCTTTAAAGTCGTTAAAGTATCCTTTTACTTTATCAAGTCTCGGAAAGATATTAAAGATTTAAGTATTGATAGTTTGCAAGATCAATTAGAAGAGCAGCTAGCCTTCTTTAATTAAATCGTGCGCTATAAGCAAGCTATCGATAGCACTCGACCTTTTTAAAAGAAGCAAAGCTATTAGCTAAAAGCATTAGCTAAGTCTTAGCTAAACGCTATAACAGCCTTTTTTATTTAGAGTGTTGCGGACATATAATAAAAGGACTTTTAGCGCTATCTTCTTCGGTATAATAAATATAAGGCCGCTAATTAAGCTGAGCGAGCTAAGATAGTTTAAGAAAATTGTCGGTATCTCCATATCGACCTTAGCTAGCTAGTAGTAGTAGTAGTAGTAGTTGGGGAAGCTCACCCGTGAACCATGGTTCACGGGCCACTTGGCATGCCTCGCTTAGCATGTCAGCAGTCAAGGGACCCCTAACTTGACAAGTAAACCTATTAGCTAGCTAGTGCACGTGATTCCTTCTAATAATATAAAAGGAGTCATCTCCCCTGAGCCTTAAGAAGTAGACAGAATTCAAATACTTTATCAACCGAGTGTTTTGCAATTGCAAGTACTTCGACGACCGTTACGACTTTACGAATATATTCCCAATCGCTTAAAAGCAATCTAACACTGATCAGTAATTGATTTATTACTAAGTGATCAATTACAAAGAAGCTAAGACTTTATAGCGAGGATACTTTCACTACGATACCTTTCCCTTACAACGGAAAAGCGATTCCGTACCAAGTCGCTTTCTATACTACCGATTTTCCCTATTCCTACGGAAGAGTGATTCCGAACCAAATCACTTTTATACAACCTTTAACGCTATAAAAGCCGCGCCTGCTATATATAGCAACCCAACCAATTTAGATCGACTTACACACAACTAAACAACAATTATAGCCGATCGAGCAACTAGACCTTTAAGTAAAGAGTCTAACCGACAAAAAGCAGTAAGGTATTATACCTTTCGAGTCTTATCACCACTTACGGAACCTCCAGCTATTTAGCCAAAAGAACCATTATACCTAAAGCTCTTAAAGCTATCGGAAAGGCTAAATAACGAGATGTCGAGCATCTTATTTGACTTAAACGAGCTATTATACGCAAGGCTAGATAATGAAATTACGGCTCGAGCGATAATGAAAGACTTCTTAGATGCGAAGTGTAAAAGGCTAAAGAATTACGACTTGTAGAGCTTATTCCGGCACGCTTTTTTACGCTAAGATTAAACGAGTTTTACGATAACGAAGGATAATACAAGACGAAGCCTTAAGTTTGCTACTTTTATTAGCTTTAAAAAACACTTGCTGTTTAAAAGCGTATAGTGCTTCCTAAAGCAAAAGGGCTACGCTAATAAGATGGTCAAGCTTTTGAACGACGAGCAGCAATACTAATAGACTATTTAAGAAATAAAAAAGCAATAAGCAATACTTTTAAGCTTCGATTTAAAGTGGACCGCCGAAAACCTTACGGACGACGACGACGACGATATTACACCTCAACTACTTCTACTCTCGCGCAATTTAAAAAGGAAGGAAAAAAAGACTTTAAATAAGAAAGAAGAAGAAGAAGAGATCCGAAGGTTACGAAAAGAGTTTTTAAAAAAGAAGAGAGATATAAAACGCAATATAAAAGTTATAGCAAAGCAAATAGCGGAATTACGGACTTACGCTATATAATCTAACGAAGAGCTACGACGAAGCACTTCAGCGTACTTATCTTTAGTTTAACAATCGCTACGCAATACGCTAATTATATAACAAGAGCCAAAATCGCTTTAGCGGCCCTTAAACCTTTTTTTCAAAAGCTACAACCGGGTTTCTTAAAAGCCAAGACCGAGTAGCAATAATAACGGCTTCGAAAATATAATCGGGCTTAATAATACGCGAAGCAATAGCAGCTATACGCTAAAGAAGGACTTGCTAAAACTTAAGAGCATTCCGAACAAAATCAGCTTTTATTAAGGATAGCGTGCAGATTTCCGTGCTTAACTTTAGCAACCCGAAAAGGGGATTTAACACTTTCGGACGTACCGACAAGCTATTCACATCTTTTAAAAAGCCACGTATTAGCAAAAAGGATACCAAAAGTATAAGAATCGCTAAGAGCGTACCTAAGGGTACGGATATTATTAAGCTAGAGCCTTAGCCGGTGACCTGAATAGCTTTAGCGATCTTAACGATAACCGACGAAAAAAAAACGGAAGAGATTAGCAAAAAGATCGAGGCTACAAGTACGAAAGAAGTAGAAATAAGCCCTTTAAACTATTAAAAGGATTCGGAAACGGACCTTTAAAGGACTTCGGATCCGGAAATGAGCCTTTTAAGGACCTTAAAAGAGGACGGACCATTAGCAATTATATCGATAACTCTTTACCGATCAAACTATTAGCCTAGCAAAGCACACTTGCGTACGGCACTTTAAGCGCTTTTAACGACGATAGCGATGATTTCTTTAAGCTAAGAGCAACTGACCTTTACTTAAAAGCAAAAGAATTAGCCTTGTTTGTAAGAAGCTTTCTTAAAGAACTAAAGTATTCGAGACCCGACGATAACTTTAAGATTTAATTAAGTATTTTCGCTAACTAAGCAAGTCGGTACGGCTTGATATCCGACGATTATTTGATAGCGTTTTTAATTATGCTTACGAAAAAGGCTATAATCTTTTATTATAATTATATAATTAAAGCTAGGCTTCTTACGTTTAAAGCGAACGCTATTGCTATAAAGGACCACTTCGAAACTGATTATCAGCGGCAAGCAAAATACGACCGCTAAAAAGAAATTTCGCTAGATTTAATTAAGAAGGAGAATTTAAAGACTACGCTTAGCGAGTGCTTTAAGAAGCTCGCTAAAGAGCTCAAAGGCATTCAAGGCTTTTTACGACCAAGTTTAAAAGACGATCGAAGTCTTGCTAACAAGCTGTATTCAGCTTGTAAAAACGTGCTAAAGACTACGATTACACGAATAAATCTTGCTTTTACTTTTACCGCGGCAATTGCTAATATTCGTCGAGCAATTGCCTTTGCAACTAAGACCTCCCGACCTCTCGCCAAAGCTAGAGCTTACGCGAGCTCTAGCGAGCTACACGATCACACCTGCTCTTAGCACAACACCTTAAAAGCTGACTTCGATTTAAACGAAAAATACGAATGCTTTATTTAAGACCGCTAATACTTCGGAAGTAAGAAAGCTGCTAAGGTTATTAAAAGTGAGAAAAGGTGTTTTGTTTGCAAAAAGCTAAGTTGCTAGAGCACTAACTACACCTTCGACGAGCGCAAGGCTTTCGTAGCCAAGTTCTAAAGCTTTAAAGACGTAAAAAAGGTGACGAAAAGCAAATTCTCTTAATACGTAGCGTCGATCGAAAGTTTGCTACTTATATTTACGGAAGAATTCGATCAGTTTATCGCAAGCTTATTAAACGAGCCGCTCGAATCGGGCAGCTACGCTAATATATCAGAAGGTTTTGTAACTATTTACGGCACCTTTAATGCTAACGAAGTATACAAACAGCTAGAGATTCAAACGGCATTCTACGCCTTTACTAGCCAAGTAAAGACTTAAAAGATGCCCGGGTAAGATCCGCGTATGCTTGCAAGCAAAACAAAGACTTATACGGCCTTTAAGTACTCTGAAAACGTATTCATAAGCTTTATAATTAACAGCGGAGCAGCTAATTTCTTTACCGCTAGCTTGCTTTAGCTAAGAGCACTTTAAAAGAAGTACTTCGAAGTTTAATTAAATACATCTCGAGCAAGAAAGAAGTCCGTCAAGTACGAGATCGGCTCTGCTACTTCTATTAAAGCAGTTACCTTAAATACCCTTTTAAGTCATGTGGAATTCTACGTTGTAAAAAGCGACGTACTTTTTTTATTCTTATTAACTAATATAAATAAGCACAAAGTGATCTTAAATAACTTGCGGAACGTGCTAGTCTAAAAGAAAAAGAAGATACTAGTAATAAAGATGTTTAAGCACGTATAGATGCTATTAAGTAAAAAGCACGCTGCTACTTATTACAGTATCGAAAGCGAGACCGTCTATTGCTACTTCACGGAAGAGCAATTAAGGACCATCCACAAGCGTTTTAACCACCTTTTAGCAAGTCGATTTGCTGCTGTTTTTAAAAAGGCCGAGCACGAATTTAAGCGGGATTTGCTTTATAATATTTAAAAGTTTTGCTACTACTGCTAAGTATTCGAACGCTCTTCGAAGAAGTTTAATATCAGATTTAAAGATAATACTAACTTTAATAATACGGTATACGTAGACGTAATGCATTTGAACGGCAAGAACGTATTGCACGTCGTTTGCGATTCTATTAATTTTCAAGCCGCTACCTTCTTTAAAAGTATGTCCGCATAGCACTTACTTAAAAGATTCAATCGATGTTAAGTTAATACTTACGTTAAACCTCTTATAAACGTCGTGTACGATCTCGAAACAAACTTCAATTCGGCAACGTTCCGAAGCTACTTTAAAAGTATTAGCAGCACTTTAAAGCAAATGCTTATAGAAGCCTATCATAGCGTCGGGCTAGTAGAACGCTATTACGTTTTTGTGCGACGCGCCTTTAAGATCGTTATAAAAGAGCTTCTAAAAGCCTTAAAAGAAGATCGGCTTTAAATAGCTATCAAAGCTATTAACGATACGGCGGGACTTAATAGCTTGGTCCTTACGCTTCTCGTTTTTAAGACCTTACTAAGGCTGACGGACCAAGATCGACCTGCCGCGTCTATCCAAGAGCGTGCTGCTGCTATCAATAAAGCTATAAAAGAAGTACGAAAATGCTACGCTACGAAGCAAGTTAAAGACGCGCTTAAGAAGAAGAATAAGCCAGTTACGAAGCATACTTTAGACCTCTTTATTAGTTTACAAGTACTCGTATAGCGAGAGAATCAAAGGTAGAAAAGCCCTTTTCAGCTGCTTAGCAAGCAAAGGCACACGTGCATAATAGCATGTCCGAGACCTACGGAATTCAAGTCAACCTTAATAAAACCTTACTACTTTAAAGTTGAAAAGCTGCCAGAAGAGTTGTAAGTACCTAAGATAGAAATAAAAGAAGATTAAAGCGAAAGCGAAAAAGAGCTGGAACCGCGAAATTCGCTTAAACCTTAATATTCGCTTAATCCACCGAGGTCGCTTAAATCAGCAAACAGCCTTTTCAACCCTCAACTTATCAATTCTTAAAGATCAATAATATTAATAGTCCAGATACTTTATTAAAAGTACGATCTTGATATCTCGACCGTGCTCGACGAAAAGGAGGACGATTTTTACGTTCTATTTATTAAAGACTCCGAAGTGTTAATTACCGATAAGAAACGCCGGGACTATAAGCTTTTAGCTAAGCTACGAGCCGAAGGAATTATTAAAAGCCTCGAGGCACTATTTTAAAAGTCTAAAGCAAAGGAATTAGCTGGATTGATAGCTTAAAGCATCTTTTAAGTGATCTCGAGCACCGACTTACGTGCTAAAAGCGCTAAAATCTTCGGATCTAGGTTTGTTAACGAGATCAAAAGCAAAAGAACACTTACGCTATACGAGAAGTCTCGTATAATAGTCCAAGCTTTCTAAAACAAAAGCAAGACGAAAGTACTTATTAAGTCTCTTACGGTATAGCGAGCGGGCCAAAGACTTTGTTGCGCTCTAGCTCCTTTTTTAATAAAAGACTACGAGTGCTAGGTCTATGATAAAGATATTATACAAGCTTATACTTAATCAAGCACGAAGCTTATACGGATAATCGTCGTGCGATCACTTAAAGAGATCACTTATCGATTCTCTTTCGGCACTTTGTTTTTTATAATTAGCTTTTTATACGGCATCTTCGAAGCAAAGACGCATTAATATAAGCGTTTTTCCGAGCACTTCATAGATAACTTTAACATAAAGCAATCGAGCTTTGACTTTTGCTTCTTTGTGTTAATTAATAAAGACTAGTTAAGAATAGCTGCTTTACAAACGGACGATATTCTTATAATTGTTAATCAAATTATAAGAGCAAGAGAAAAGAAAGAGTTGGTTAAATCTAAGTTAAAGAGCAAGAAAATAAAGACCTTTATATACGCCGAACCGATGATTTTCAATAGATGCAAGCTATCTTTAGATAAAAACGGGTTCGGATTGTTAGTTAAGCAAAAGGGGCAAGGTAAGAGGCTTGCCGTAATCAAGCTCGATTTAGCTATACGAGCTAAAGAGTACTTAAAGCAACGTGCTCGAAAGGCGTATTTAGCTACCATTTGCTACTTAAAAGCATTTTGCGCCTTATCGATAGCTGCTTAGCATTAAGAATCGAAGGACGAGGATTACAAGGCCTTTAATAAGGTGATTTAATAGTTGATCGATCACTTAATACGAAGGATTTATTACGTGCTTTTAAACTTAAAGACAGCGAAGCTCTTTGTGTTCGTAGACGGAGCGTTTGCTAACAACGCTAACCTTAGCTCTTAAATCGGTTTCGTAGCTATCTTTAGCAATAAGGCTTACGTAGATAAGAACGAGTTTACTTTAACGGATAACATCCTTTATTAAGTGTTACAAAAGTGCAAAAAGGTGATAAAGGTAATACTAGCCTTTGAGCTATACGCTATGTCTTTAAGTATCGATATAGCTATTGCTATGTCGATTACTTTTACTTAAATTATAGCTTAGCTAAGGATCTCGAATTTCCTCGTAGTTATGTGCACTGACTTTTACTCGCTTTACGAGTGTATAATAAAGCTAGAAACTATTAAAGAGAAGCGCTTCATGATCGATATTATAGCTATTCGAGAGTCATACGAAAGGCGAGAGCTCTTTAAGGTACGCTAGATCGAAGGAAAATCTAACCTTGCTGACGCTATGACTAAAGTCGGAGCTAATACTTTTTTGCAAGAGCTAGTTTTGACCAATACCTTGAAGGTGCAAGTAGACGGATGGATGGAAAGGCCGCTGTAAAAGAAGAAAGAGTGAGGTTTGGTAGAGTGAGATTGATTTTCTTTTGTTTGATTACTTTCCTTCTTTTTCGGTCGATATAATAATTGGCAAGGCACTGCTTGCTAAAGAAAGAGTTGCCGGTGTCGGTATCTTTATATCGACTTTAGCTAGCTAGTAATAGTAATAGTAATAGTTGGGGAAGCTTACTCGTGAACTATGGTTCACGAGCCACTTAGCATGCCTCGCTTAGCATGTTAGCAGTCAAAGGACCCTCAACTTGACAAGTAAACCTATTAGCTAGCTAGTGCACGTGATTCCTTCTAATGATATAGAAGGAGTCATCTCCCTTGAGCCTTAGGGGGTAGACAGAATTCAGATACTTTATCAACCGAGTGTTTTGCAATTGCAAGTACTTCGACGACCGTTACGACTTTACGAATATATTCCCAATCGCTTGGAAGCAATCCAACAAAAATGTTTAAGAGAACCCGGCTATTATTGCTTATTATATATATATCTGTTAGCAAGCTTTTTTACAAGATATCTTAAGTTATTATTTGCTATATATTGATTTTTAAGCGCGATAAGAGTGGCAAGATCGTAGCTCGAGCTATATTCACGGTATATTTTAGTTAAAAAGCAAACCGAACGATACGAACGAGCTTAGACTTAGTATAAATTTTAAGAAAGATAATTACTTTCGTATTCTAGACTTCGTTAGCTTTTAAGAGGATTATATTACCGCTTATAACTTTAATGCGATTCGATTATTAGATCTGCAAAACCCGATCTCTTTACTTTTTAATATAATTAAGAATACAATCGATCAATTTATTACGTTAATTAATCGAATGCAAATCTATTACGTTTATTTAATTAAATATTATTTACGTAAAAACAAAGATATAAAAGTTCTCTTTTGCAAATTCTATTATAAGCGCTTTAGGCAGCCGACAGTTGATTACAATCGGAAAATAAATCTTTAAAGGTATTAGTTTGCCGTTTAGCGCAATCATCTTTTACAAAACCTTTTTTCACTTGTTTTTATATTAAGCTAGTTAGCTAACACGGATATATAGCTTGTATCTAGCTTCAAAGGTCTTTTAAAGTACGCTTTTAAGTATTGCTTTAAGTATAAAAAAGAATCCGACTTTTATAAAGATATTGTTAATATAATGCTAGAACACATTAATGCTAAGGCTTTAGCCTTTTCGCTAGTCTTTAAGATGCTTAATAAGCTGCTAAGAGAAAGGGATTATAGCGCTTAGGAGGTTTGTCACTTGCTTTTTAAGATCAATTTGATTAAATCCACTTGAAACTTTATTAATTTAAATTGCCGATTAGATGAAAACAAAAAGTACTAAGTAGAATTAAATAAGTATAGATTAGAACTTAAACTCTTTAACCTTTAGCGGTACCGATAACGCTTCGAGCGAATCGAAAAGGTTATTTTTTTAAACTTTTTTAAAGTTTACGATATATACACTTGCAAAAAAAAGAATTTTTTACGAAAAAGTAAGCTTTAAATCATTAATTACTTCTTTTAATACTTAAATATTAAGGTTTATAACAATTATAAGCATAACGCACGCACTTACTTAATGCTGCATTATCTTTATCGAAAAGAAGACGACTTACTTATTAATATTATCGAAGAAGAGCATCCGACATTCGCTTTAGCTTATAACGCTTGCAAGCGCTTTTATCGAGATCTTTATAGCGATTCTTTGTATATGCTCGATTACTACGATCCTCTTTCTATAGCTAACGAAGAAGATAAAGCTAGTTCAAACGATGAATACGATATAAAAAGCTTTGAGCTTCGAGACCGTAATAATATTAACGCAAAAGAAAAATAAAATTTGCGCAACTTTCGGAACCTTCGTATTATGCTTATAAACGAAAACGATATATCGAACCGGCTTAAAGATCTTGCTTATAATTAAGATTCATATATTAGCAAACATAATATTTTATTTACTTATATTCGAAATTAAAAAGCTGCTACAAGAATATCTAACATGCGGGTTAGCGCTACTCGAAGTTATGACCTTGAAAAGCTTTCCGATGAACAAAAGAGGTTTTACTATTTTATAATAGACTACTATATTATAATATTACTAAACTAGACTCTTTCACAATTATTAATTCATCTCGACGGCAAGGCTGATACGAGCAAAACCTATTTTATTTTAGCTACTTGCGTCCGGCTTTAAGATATGACGGATAAAGCTAGCAAGCTTAATCTAATCATCCGAGCAGCGCTTACAAGTGTTGCTGCTTTTAGCATCGCAAGAGCTATATTACATTTATTATTAACGCTATTAATTAAACACTATTCTATAGACAATTCTCTTATTACCTTTTAAACCTTTTAAGCGAAATTCAAAGATTGCAAGTATTTAATCATTAATGAAAAGTCAATAATTAATTTAAAAGACTTCGCTCGAATTTAAAAGCGCTATGCTTAGATTTTCTTTAAATCTTAAAAGCTATTTAGAAGTCTGAGTATTTACTTTTGTAGTGATTTTTATTAGTTACCGCTAATTGAAAGGAAATCTTTATTTATAACTTATAACCTTTCGCCGGAATAAAAGATCGATTAGTCTTTTTATCGATTATTTAATAAAACTATTCGATTTAAGGTTATTATGCGTTAAAAAAGCGAGTCTTTAAAAGCTATTAATTTCCGCAAAGCTTTTTTAAAACTTCGAAAAGATAACCTTTCGGTAAATAGCTAAGAACTCTTTATATTTCGAATTAAAATAAATATCCGGCCGGCTGATAAAGATTCTTTTAAAAATGCCTTTCGTATTTACTTTACGAACGCAGAAGTTAAAAAATACAATTACGAGCAGCTAAAAAAGCTGGACGCGCTTATCTTAAGACTTAAGTCAAAGAAAACGAGCAGCGCGAAAGCTTATAACGCTAATTAGAAAGAAGCTGAAAGCTTAAAGCAAAGCATTAATATATGTATTAAAGCTAAAGTGATATTGAATCAAAATCTCTAAATAGAAATAAGAATAGTCAATAGGTCTATAAGAATAGTTAAAGATATCTTTTAAAAAGCAAAAGCTAAACCACGTAAAGAACTGCTATAAAGCATTATAATAAAGATCGAGGATTATATTAGTTTTACTTTCGAAAATATTAAATAGTTCTTAATATTTACCGTAGATTAAGACTTTTATTACGATAACAAGCTTTGCAATCGTCGGCAGCTGCCTTTTCGCGTAGCTTACGCAATCACGGTATACAAAAGTCAAAGAATTTCCTTGATCAAAGCAGTAATTAGCTAAGCTAAAACTGAATTTGCTTATTGTCACCTACGGTGACCCAAGATAAATTCCAGTAGTTGTGGTAGTGGTTAGTCATCCAGTCACGTGAGACTATTCTATACGGATCTGGCAAGATTTCTGAGCGTGCCAAGACTTTTATTCCATGTCAATCCATTGAACTTTTTTCGGAACGAGTCGGCCCGTTTAATTCATGTACAACAGCTAAGCCTAATTCAGCCACCGCCATTAATTCTGCCATACGTAACGCACGTAAGGCTGTCACACGTAAGGCAGCTAGGCTGCCACCCGTAACCTACGTAAGGCTGCCACACGTAACCTACGTAAGGCTGCCACATGTAACCTACGTAAGGCTGTTATACGTAACCTACGTAAGGCTGCTATACGTAAAGCACGTCGTTGCTTTAAATATAAGTAATTCGCAAAAGAGTATAGGATTACCTTAATAAAAAGGGGGGTTTAAGGGGGTCTCCCCCTTATATTGAATTATTAAATACAAGTAATTTGTAAAAAGGTATAAGATTTACTTAGTAAAATGGGGGCTTAAGGGGGTCTCCCCCTTATAATAAATTATTAAATATAAGTAATTCGCAAAAGGGTATAATATTTCCTTAGTAAGAAGGGGGGTTTAAGGGGGTCTCCCCCTTATAATAAATTATTAAATATAAGTAATTTAAAAAAGGGTATAAGGTCTTCCCGGTAATTTTTTTTTAAGGTTTCTTCCTTATAATAAATTATTAAATAAATTATCTCTTATATTAACTACCTTTATATTTATTTAGATTCTATTATTATTTATTTTATAATTTACTTAAATATATAAAGATTTTTATAATCGAGTAATTAGCCCGTTGGTGACAATTACAAAGAACTTGGTCCTTTGCCCTGGTAAGCTATATTATGTTTCAGCTTTTAAAATAAAGACTTTAACGGAGATTATGTTTAAGAATGTGTTTAATTTTTATCGGTTTAAAAAGAAGTCTATTAGTACTAATATTGATCGAGACATAGATCATATGTATCGGGGTTAGCTTGCATAGCGGTTGTAAAACGTATAAATATATATATATTATATAAGCTACAAGAGTTATAAAAGTTATAAAAGTTATAAAAGTTATAAAAGTTATAAAAGTTATAAAAGTTATAAAAGTTATAAAAGTTATTAGAATTATAAAAGTTACAAGAACTAATAAAAAGCTTTTGTACCTCGCTTAATTCAAACAAAGGCTTATTTGCACGTGCACTTAGCCTTAATATAATAATTTTTTTATATCTAAACACTTTGCTTTTACGATATATCGAAATCAAATAATATATAACAATAAATCATTTATCGCTTTTCTTATTGTTATTATGAATACGAAGCAAAAGACACAGAGTATTATTAATTATATCGAAAAAGAAAAGATTGACGAAGGGGAGCTTAATAAGAAGGAGCTTGAAGAAGGGGAGCTTGATAAGGAGGAGCTTGAGGAGGGGGAGCTTGAGGAGGGAGAGATTGAGGAAGGGGAGATTAAAGAGGGGGAGATTGAGGAAGGGGAGATTAAGGAGAAGGAAAAGGAGGCTATTATACTATTATTAAAAATTCTTTTACTAGACGACCTTTACTACGCAACCTCATCACGCGCCTTTATAGCATTATTATCCAGCTTGCTACGCTAACGATATAAGTCACTCGATCTTTTCGGTAATAACGACGAGATAACCCGTATTATAAATAAAATCAACTTCGAAGGATTCATCGATGCTTAAAGCAGCTAACAAATTAATAATAATACTTAAAGCAATGATTAGATATAAGATAATGCTTAAAGCAAAGAATAAAGCGAAGTAAGCAATAATAAAACATAAGATAATACTTAAAGCAAACAACAAAGCGAAGTAAGCAAAGAAAGAGGCTAAGATATTATACTTACGGATCTTTTTAAGTTTATATACACGACGTATAAAGATAAGAAAATATACGACGATCTTAAAGTATACCGCGCATTTAAGCAGATCGAGCAATTTAATAAAATCAAAGCTAAAGCAAAAGCATTAGAATTAGCGCTAGATTTGCTTCTTCTTTTATTCTTTCCGACTTTTAAGCTAAGCATAGATACGATTTATCAATCTCTACCGCGTCTTGCGCTTTTCGCATTTGCTTAACTATTTAAAAGACTTATTAAAATCGAATGCATTAAGTGCAGCAGCTTCCGCTTATTGCTATACTTCTTTATCTTAAACACTAGTCTGCGATTTACTACTTGCTTAGATTGCTGTTATTAACGACGCTATAAGCTAGCTAAAGAATACTTTATTCGAGATACAGCTCGAAAAGGTTTAGTTAGCAACTTAATAGATGTAATGATATCGGAATATATAATTAAATTAGCGGACGAACTTTACTAAAGCTATTTAAGTGTATTCTTGTAAAAAGAGCTCGATAACTTATATACTTGTTATAATTGTCGTAATAAGCGCACCTTTTAGCGCTTATAGATATTAAATAAGCGTATAAAAAAGGTTATGCAAAGTTTAAAAGCTTATAAACAAATCGAGCTTAAGTCTTATCGAGTGATAGCTATAGAAGAGTATAAGCTTAACGAATTATAAAATGTACAAGAATGGTTTATTATTAAAAAAGGTTGTATAGCTATTAGCAATTAATTAAGGGTAAATAATGTATTTATATTGTACGGTTAATTGCGCCGAATCAACTATAACTTTTGTAACTTCTATAACTTTTATAACTTAATAATTTTATATGATTATACATACTAAGCCGATAGATTTAATAAAAGCGAAAATTTACTTGTGTTATAAAAGTTATAAAAGTTATAAAAGTTATAAAAGTTATAAAAGTTATAAAAGTTATAAGAGTTATAAGAGCTACAAGAGTTACAAGCTATTATATAAAATATTATATAAATATATTGCTATACCGACGAATACGGCAAGTATAAGAATTTGGCTAAGCACGGACCTTTTTAAAAAGTGAATTCGTCTATCACTTTTCAATATTTACTATAACTTAAATATTCTTTTTAACCTTAACCTTAACTTTAACTTTAATATTAATATCAATATCAATATCAACCTTAACTTCAACCTTAACTTTAGCTATAACTACAACTATATTAGCAATATGATCTTATTCCGCTAGCGCAACTTTCGAGACGGACCTTATACAAGGCGGGTAGGTCGGCCGAATCCGGCTTATAAGCGGCAAGTACAATTACTTCGCAGGCAGCAGTGGCTGCTTTTACACCCTTTCCTTCCTTCTTAACAAGCCTTGCCTGTTGCTTTGCTTATTGCCTTGCTTGTTGCCTTGCTTATTGCTTTAGTTAAGCCCGCGATATAAGTGATAAGTGATACACTTTAGCTACTTACGCTAATATTATATATAGATTTAATTAAGACGACGATAATAAGAATAAGCTAATGATCTTTCGCTCTCTTTCCCTTTCCCTTTTTCATACCGTCTCCGCCGTCTTCGCCGTTCTCGCTGCTGCTTTGCCTTTTCTTCTCTTTCTCTTTCTCTTTGTTATAGACTTAGCAGTAAGAGAGGTTGAGAGAGAAGTAAAAGAAAATAAAGTAATAAAAGATAAAGTGATAAAAGATTTTAAGCTCGCAACGTAAGTCATCTTAAGATTAAGTGATACATTCGAGCTACTTACGTTAATAATATATATATATATAAATTCGAAGACGAAGACGACGACGATATAATTGAGCTAATGATCTTTCGCTCTCCTTTTTCTTTTTTCTTCGTCTTTTTCGCGTTATCGATTTTTATTAACGTCCCGGCTCTTAGCTTCGCTCCGGCTTTTATATTCTTCGCCGCCGCCGTGCTTTCTTTTGCTACGCCACTTGCTACCCTTCGCTTTATAAGCTTTAAACCGATCTTATTTTTATAATAAAGCATAAGCGTAAGTATATTTCATATTTTTTATTAATGCTTATTAATTAGATTAATAAATGTTTGCGTTTTCGTCGGCCGTTAATAGAAAGACCCTTTTTACTAAAGCTCAACTTGAACAAGCTTAATCGATTGCCGAGTTTGCGCGTCTCTTTTAAGCTTAAACTACTTAAAAGAAAAACAAAGACTTATATACGCTTTCCGCTACAAGCATATAATAGTCGTATAAGCAATCGGACTTATTAAAGCTCTTTTCTTTTCGCCGTGCTATTATCGGCTACGTCGGCCGTATTATAAAGACCGAATTATAAGCATTAACCTTTTACTTTCTTTTGTTTTTTAGCAACCTCGAGCTAATATAAATATATAAAAGTGAGCTAATAGACTCGCTTTGCGATGCGTGTACCGTTGCTCGTTAAGAGTGCTAAGCATACTCTTCGGCCGGTAAAGCATAAATATCTAATTCTAAGGATGCGTATGCTCGCTGTCGGTAAGGTCTTCAAAAGTATATTACGTTTAAGAAAAGCTTACGTAAGAAACGTGGACCTTCTTTTCTTGCTCGAGACCTTCTTCTTCTTCTTCCTCTTCCTTTTTTAAGTGCACCTTTAACAGCTGAGTTAAAGATTCGAGTTTAAACTCCTTTTAATAAATATTCTTGAACTTGATAACTCTTATAAATTTTGTAACTTTTATGACCTTTGTAACTTTTATAACTTTTATAACTTTTATAACTTTTGTAACTTTTGTAACCTTTGTGACCTCTGTGACCTTTATAACCTTTGTAACTTCTGTAACTTCTGTAACATTTAATATTTTCGTAATATAAGTAAATATATAATTATGAGTAATAAAAGGGGTCCGGGGTCTCTCCGGTATAAAAATGAAAAGATAAGTAATAAAGGGGGGTTTAAGGGGGTCTCCTTCTTATAATAAAATATAAACTCGATGATAACTTTTATAATTTTTGTAGCTTTTGTAACTTCTGTAACTTTTGTAACTTCTGTAACTTCTGTAACTTTTATAACTTCTGTAACTTTTGTAACTTCTGTAACTTCTGTAACTTCTGTAACCTTTAATATTTTCGTAATATAAGTAAATATATAATTATGAGTAATAAAGGGGGTCCGGGGTCTCCCCGGTATAAAAATGAAAAGATGAGTAATAAAGGGGGGTTTAAGGGGGTCTCCCCTTTATAATAAATTATAAACTCGATAGTTTTTAATATAATAATACTTTTATATATATTTACTTTTATTTTACGATCTATTTAATAAGTTTGATATTTAGCAAAAGATAAAGTCCGATATAATATTATTAACGGGCTAATTATTAATTTTATAAAAATCTAATTTAATAATATACTAATGAGTAATTAGCCCGTTGGTGACACTACAAAGAACTTGGTCCTCTGCCCTGGTATAACGAAAGAGTATTCTTCTTTGCAAGAAGCGTTTTTAACGTCATTTCCAAACGTTAAACTATTATAGCTCTTTCCTTAACCGAGGCTAAGTACGTAGCCATATGCAAATTCGCTTAAGAAGCCGCTTAGATTAAGCAAGTACTTAATAAGATCGGCTATAAGAAAGCTAACGCGAAAAAAATTAAGATGATTTATAACTCACAAAGAACACTTTTATTTTTTAAAAACCTTAAATACTATTAAAAAACCAAGCATATCGATATTAAGTTCTATTACGTACGCTATAAAGTGGCAAAAAGACGACTCGATCTATAGTATATTCTTAGTAAAGAGAATATCGCCGACGGTATGACAAAGCTATTAAATAATACAGATCACGCTGCTTTTATACAACTGCTTCGAATAAAGGTGCTGGAGCTATAAAGCTTAGCAAGGGGTGGTAAGGGTGTGTCATAAAAGATTTTTTTTTTTTCTCTTTCTGGAAGTCGTACCTGCTACATTCGGTAGAAATTAAGTAGACTGTGCTCTTAAAAGTGTTTTTACTTCTACTCTACAAAAAAGGTATATTAGTTTAAATACAATTAAAGTACTGCCGAGAGCTTTTAAGGCCTCGATAAAAGGGTGTGTTGCTAGGTAAAGTGTAAAGTGAGAGCGTGGTCCGTGCACAGTGCACGGACACCTTATCTTTGGCACGCTCTTACTACAACCTCGCCCCTAATTCCTAGTCCTAGATAATACAGGTCAATCAACCATGTGACGACCTTAAGCGATTACCTGAAGGAACTCACGGGAGCGCGGGGGTTCATATAGGAGCTCAAGAGAATCTCAAAGTAATGACTTAGAATCAACAATTACCGAGTGTAGAGGTCGAGGGTAGCTGAGGTCTATATACACGAAGGTAGAAGCGCTAAAGACTCGTGAACCATGGTTTATGGGTCAAAAGCGGGGAATAAGAGAATACGAAGAATACGAAGGAAAAAAGGAGGGAAGTAGCTTGGCGCATATGAGGTGCGTCCAGGAGACCTGGCGTGTCGTTACAAACCACAACATCAGCAAAGCTTCCTCGTGACCTGGTACTTATGAAGGAAGGAAACAAACAATTCAGCTAAGAAATGCCAAGGCTAAGGAACGCACGGACCTTTATAATAGACTTATCTCTTCTTATACTTTAATATCTCTTCTATCCTTCGTATATAATTTAGACCTTATTCGAAGATCTTGCTTTCGTACCGTGATATATTATGTACTTTCTTTAATCATTATATAGCGTAGTCTACGAACGCGCGAACTTGATGATTTTAAAAAACCTTTTTACACTTCGAAAACCCTTTCGCATGCTTTCGACGCGTATACTCGTCTTCGCATACCAAGTCTAAAGCTAAAACAAAGCTTTTATTTTAATTTTAGCCCGTGTTACTTTCGGAACGATGTCCGCCGACGATCTTATAGCTACTTTAAACCTTAGCTACTAAAAGAACCCTTTGCCGATCTTCGTTATAAATAATTTCTTTTTTCTTTTCTCGTGTTTTAATATCGCTAGCGTCTTTGCAACCTTTTAATCAAATCTTAACGCTATTGCGGCCGAGATTATAGTATTATAAGAATATGCCGAACATGCTATTATCTACTTTAAAGACGTAAAAGCTAAGCTTTCGAACCTCTTTACTAATAATTACGAAGATAATTAAGCTTTGCGCGGACAATTACTCGACTTTTAAAGACAAATTATTACTTTCGATATTAAAAAGGTACTTTTAGCTAATCAAATCACTACTTTCGAAGCTTTGCAACGCAACCTTTTTCTTTTATCCAATCGATTTTATCGATTTATTAAACACTTCGACTTCGACAAATTCGATAAAACTATTATAAAACTCCGCTCGTTTTTAACCGACATAAGCATTAAACTCGCTATTAATAGAGACTAGTACTTTATCGAGTACAATAAAATAGCTTATTTCTTTTTCCGCTTTTCCGGCGAAGCTAAAAGACAAGTCAAAAGAAGCACTTTTATTCGTAGCGAAATACTCTATAAAAGCGTATTAAAGATCATCGATATCTTAGACGCTGCTTTTAGTGATATTAATGCTAAATCTACCGCTTAACAAGCCTTTTTCGTCTTCGTCTAAAGAAACCGATCTTTCGTTACTTTTCTTTTTAAGTAGCAAGAGACTTGCTTCGAAGCTTAATTTAGCGACGAAGCTTTTATCGCTTTTTTTAAGCGCGCCTTCTACTCCGATATTACTAATCGTCTTTTATATATCTTAGCTAATAACTATAAAACCAAACTCTTCGAGTTTATTTTATAAGTCCGCGGTATTAATAATATCTTTCGCAATTAAGACTTTAATTATTTTAAAAAAAAGATAATTACGGTCTCCGCTATCTTTTAAATCGCACTCGGACACACCGCTTTTATTCTTACTTTTACTATTACATAAAAAAGCACTGCTATAAACGTCAGCGTAATAAAAATAAGCTTTGCAGCTACTTAAATCGCCGCTGATGCTTTTATTAAGCGTATCCTTAAGACTTTAAACGAAAGAAAAGCTAAAAAAGTTTATTATCGTAATAATAGCTTTTGCAATTAATATTACGACAAAAACTATACGAGCTCCGCTTGCCTTACCGCTTTATAAAACACTAAAAGAAAAAAGGGCTAAGGAAAAGCCTAGTCTTTAATAAAAGACGCCGTTAAAGACTTCGTAAAAAGAATATTTTAATTATTTCTTTTTTAAACACCTTTATTAAAAATCATTTAATTCTGCTATATACTTTAGCAGCTATAAATGGAATTCCTATTAAAACCAAAGCAATAGTTGACTATAAGTATACTAGGAAAATAATAATAAATAACTTTTTTACGTAATAATATAACTTAACTCTCGAACTTTTATTTAAACTTCGCTCTTTACGCTTAGCTAATAGAACTCTTTCGTTAGCAAGCGTCATTTATAAAACTTAATTTCGCTTCGATATTAATAGCTATTCCGAACTCGTTATTAGTTACTTTTTTAATTTCGGAAAATACGATATCATTTTAAGCAAACCTTAACTTACTTTTCATAACTCTTAAATCAATTAAAGCTTTAACTCTTTTATATTTAATAGCGGGACTTGCAAAAATCATTGCTTATCTTTTACTTATCATCAGTTATTCGTACGCGGCTTAGCACTTTTTATTATTACTTTAAAAACTCCGATTAAAAGACTTCTCTTTCGAAGATTAAGCGCCGCCGCTTTCTATACTACAGCTTTTATATTAAGAGTAAAGATTTTCTTTGCTTTTTTTTACAAAATCGACTTATAGTTAAAAAAGGAATTTAAAATAGACTTCGTCGCTTTCGATACTACCTTTCGCTTAGCTTTACTTCTATTTAAACGTTATTTAGACTTTTCGAACTTTTAAAAGATAGATCGAAAGCTTTCTTTTTTTTTATTCGATTTATAAATCGAAAATAAATCTTTACTTAATATCGAACTTTAATAACGTTAAGCAGCCGCTGATATATACTTTTGCGGTGCTTCTTTCGAAGACATCCGAAAAGCTTTAGCTCTTAAGGTTTAGATCGACTTTGCTATAATCGTTTTTTTTTTAATACTACGATTACTTTAACGCTTTCGATTAAACCGAAGCAAATAAGTTAACTCTTTATAAAAACTGCGATTACGCTATTAAGCTGAAACCAAGCGCTATTTCTTTTTATAGCCCTTTTTATAACATATCATAAGACGAGCTTTTAGTTTTCCGCAAATTTCTTAAAGAAAACCTCGACAAAAGCTTTATTCGAGCAAGCACTTTCCAAGCCGTTTTCCTCGTCTTTTTCGCTAAAAAATCGGGCGGAAGTCTACGTTTTTATATAAATTACAAAGCTTTAAACGCTATTACAATTAAAAATAGATACCTTTTCCTTTTCATTTAAGAAACCTTTTCTCGCTTTAATAAAGCTAAATACTTTATTAAACTAAATGTTATTTACGCTTTCAATCGGATTCGTATAAAAAAAAGCGACGAATAGCTAATAGCTTTTAATACTCGATACGGCTTTTTCGAGTCTTTCGTTATGCTTTTCGGCTTATTAAACGCCTTCGCTACTTTTCAAGCTCGTATTAATAATATTTTATAGCTTTTCTTCGATATATTTTACTCCGCTTATATTAATAATATCTTAATTTACTCTGATACTTTAAAAGAATATCGATTATACGTTAAAGCTATACTTAAAGCAGTTCAAAAAGCTAGCTTTTAATTAAACGTTAAAAAATGCGAATTCGAGATTTAAAAAGTCACTTACTTAAGCTTTATTATTTTTATTACGAACGTTAAAATAGACCTCGCTAAAGTAAAATGTATTACTACTTAAGAAGCTTTTACTAACGTTAAAGACGTTCAAGCTTTCTTCGGGTTTTTAAATTTCTATAAACGATTTATTAAAAGCTTTTCTCGAATTGTTATTCTATTCGTTTACCTTATTAAAAAAGAATTAAAATAGACTTAGACTCTAGCTTGCTAACGAGCTTTTAACAATCTTAAATCAGCGTTTACTTTCGCGCTAATTCTTTTTTACTTTAATCTCGAACGAGAAATTTAATTAAAAACAAACGCTTTTAATTACGTCTTTTTTGCAATTCTTTTTTAAAAAGATAACAAAAAAGAGCTCTATCTCGTAGCTTTTATATTTCGAAAATATAACTTTGCGAAATATAATTATAAAATCTATAATAAAGAACTCTTTGTTATAATTCGTGCTTTCGAAAATTAGCGCTTCGACTTTACGAGTTCTTTTTTTCTTATACACGTCTTGATTGACTATCGCAACCTCGAATACTTTATGATTACGAAACAACTTACACGTCGCTAAGTTCGATAAAGCGAATTCCTTTCCGAGTTCGACTTTATTATTAAATTTAAACTTAATAAAAACGATCGAAAACCCGATTCTTTTACACGCCGCTTATAAAACCTTTTTTAAGATGATTCCGACCTTCGTTATACTTATTAAAATCGAGCTTTCTTTTTAGAAAACAACTTAAACTTATAAGTTATACCGAAGTTACAATTAATCTTCGATATTGCTTCGAACTTTTTACGAGTTGACTTCGCTTTACTCGATTTTTCTTTCGAACTCATTCTCGTTAAAGTTTAAACCGAAATAGCTTTTTATTTAAACGAAATAAAAAACGAATTTTAAAACTTAAAGATCATACGACTCTTAAAAGAAAGCTATAAATCAAATAAATAATATAAAACTATTAGCAAAAAGATGACTAAAGAAAAAGGAATCTTTTATTCTAAAGATATCGCTTTTTCCGAATGTACTTTACGCAACGATCGGTTATTCTTTCGAAGACGATTATACGTCTTAAATACCGAATTGCGCACTTTTCTTTTATAATCCGCTTACGACTTTTGCGAGTCAAGCTACTTAAGCAAGAACGCTTTATACGAAATAATATTTCGAAACTATTAATAGCTTAACGTTAGCATATCTTGCGCTCGATTCGTTCGTAATTATAATAGCTGCTCTCGCAATACTACTTCTCGATTTCGCTATTAAAGCACTTTTAAACCCTTTCCTTTTTTTAACCAACGTTAGCGCTACTTTTCAATCGATTTTGTCGGCTTTTTACTTTTCAGCAATAGTTACGATTGCGTTATAATGGTAGTCGATCGCCTTTTTAAAAGACGCTACTTTATTGCTTGCTATACTAAATTAAAAGCTATAAAACTAGCTCAATTGTTTTTCGATAACGTATAGCGCTTGCATAGCTTCTTCGACACTATTGTATTTAATAAAAGTTCTTTATTCGTTTTCGAACTTTAAAAAGCCGTATGCTTTAAACTAAAGATCAAACTCAACCTTTTTATATCTTTCTACTTTAAAACAAACGGCTAAACGGAAATTTTCAACGCTCAATTCGAGCATTTCATTAAACAATACACCGACTATACTTAAAACGACTAAGCTATATAGCTATTAATAGCTGAGTTCTTAGCAAATAACGTAATAAATGCTTTTACTTAAATGTCCCCTTTCTTCGTTAATATCGGTTTCCATCTTCGAGTCAGTTTTAGACCTCCTTGTGACGACACGCCAGGTCTCCTGGACGCACCTCACATGCGCCAAGCTACTTCCCTCCTTTTTTCCTTCGTATTCTTCGTATTCTCTTATTCTCCGCTTTTGACTTATAAACCATAGTTCACGAGTCTTTAGCGCTTTTACTTTCGTGTATACCAGGGCAAAGGACCAAGTTCTTTGTAGTGTCACCAACGAGCTAATTATTCGATTTATAAAAATCTTTATATATTTAAGTAAATTATAAAATAAATAATAATAGAAACTGAATAAATCTAAAAGTAATTGGCGCAAGAAATAATTTATCTAATTATTTATTATAAAAAAGGAACCTCTTTAAATACTTCTTTTTATAAGGGATACCTTAGACCCTTTGACGAATTACTTATATTTTAATAATTTAATATAAGACGAGGACCCCCTTAAACCCCCCTTTTTACTAAGAAAACCTCGGACCCTTTTGCGAATTACTTATATTTAATAATTTATTATAAGGGGGGGACCCCCTTAAACCCCCCTTTTTATTGAGGAAACCTTAGACCTATTTGCAAATTACTTATATTTAATAATTTAATATAAGGGGGGGAACCCCCTTAAACCCCCCTTTTTATTAAGGAAGTCCCAGACCCTTTTGCAAATTACTTATATTTAATAATTTAATATAAGGGGGGGACCCCCTTAAACCCCCCCTTTTATTGAGGAAACCTTAGACCAATTTGCAAATTACTTATATTTAATAATTTAATATAAAGGGGGACCCCCTTAAACCCCCCTTTTTACTAAGAAATTCCATACCCTTTTGCGAATTACTTATATTTAATAATTTAATATAAGGAGGAGACCCCCTTAAACCCCCCTTTTTATTGAGGAAACCTTAGACCTATTTGCAAATTACTTATATTTAATAATTTAATATAAGGGGGGGACCCCCTTAAACCCCCCTTTTTATTAAGGAAGTCCCAGACCCTTTCGCGAATTACTTAAATATTATTACCATTATTATTATTATTATTATTATTATTATTATTATTATTATTATTATTATTATTATTATTATTATTATTATTATTATTATTATTATTATTATTATTATTATTATAATTATTATTATTATTAGATTGCTTTTAAGCGATTAGGAAATATATTCGTAATTTCGTAAAGGTCGTTAAAGTACTTGCAATTGCAAAACACTTGGTTGTAAAAGTATTTGAATTCTAATTGCTTTTTAAAGCTCAAAGGAGCTGATTTCTTTTTTACGGTTAGAAGGAATCACTTGTACTAGCTAACTAATAGGTTTTACAATCAAGTTAAAGGTCTTTTGATTAGTAGCAGCTTAGCTGCTTTACGTATTACGTAAAGCAGCGACGTGCGTTACGTGTAGCAGCCTTACGTAAGTTACGTGTGGCAGCCTTACGTAAGTGACGTGTGGCAGCCTTACGTAAGTGACGTGTGGCAGCCTTACGTAAGTTACGTGTGGCAGCCTTACGTAGGTTACGTGTAGCAGCCTTACGTAAGTTACGTGTGGCAGCCTTACGTAAGTGACGTGTGGCAGCCTTACGTAAGTGACGTGTGGCAGCCTTACGTAAGTGACGTGTGGCAGCCTTACGTAGGTTACGTGTAGCAGCCTTACGTAGGTTACGTGTGGCAGCCTTACGTAGGTTACGTGTGGCAGCCTTACGTAAGTTACGTATGGCAGCGACGTGCGCTACGTAAAGCAGCGACGTGCGTTACGTGTAGCAGCGACGTGCGTTACGTAAGGCAGCGACGTGCGTTACGTAAGGCAGCGACGTGCGTTACGTAAGGCAGCGACGTGCGTTACGTGTAGCAGCCTTACGTAAGTTACGTGTGGCAGCCTTACGTAAGTTACGTGTGGCAGCCTTACGTAAGTGACGTGTGGCAGCCTTACGTAAGTGACGTGTAGCAGCCTTACGTAGGTTACGTGTAGCAGCCTTACGTAGTTTACGTGTAGCAGCCTTACGTAGTTTACGTGTGGCAGCTTTACGTAAGTTCGTAAGTTATCTGCGGCAGAATTGATGGCGGTGGCTGAATTAGGCTTAGCTGTAGGACATATTTAATTCGGGCCGACCCTTTCCGAAATCTAGAATTATATGCCGACATTTCTCTTAGCATTGCTCAGAAATCCTGCCAGATCCGTATAGAATAGTCTCACGTGATTGAATGACTAATCATCACCACAACCCCTGGAATTTATCTTGGGTCACCGTTGGTGACAATAAACCTTAGCTACCTTCGACTTTTACACTCGATAGTTATTGATTTTAAGTTATTACTTTAAGATTCTCTTAAGCTCTTATATGAACCCCGCGCTCTCGTAAGTTCTTTTAAATAATCGCTTAAAGTCGTTACATTATCAACAACTATTTCACTCCGCCGAGAACGGCTTTAATAATATTTCTCTTCTTTAGAATTCCTTAATAGTTAGACGTTAAAACACTTAGACGACTTTAACGGTTACGAAAAGGCTTATTCTAAGTATAACTTGAAGGATAGCATTTATATAATATAACAACCTTCGTTCCGCGGGCAAAATCTTTCGCACACCTCTTAAAGCTGCTTTAGCAGCTCCTTCTTCCTTCACGGCCTAACCAGCAGTTCTTTTTACTTAAGAAGAAGCTATTAATAAGCAAGACGATAAAGATAACCTTTCGGCTTTTACTAACCTCGAAAAAGCTTTAGCTTAACATCAAGCTCTCTTCTAGTCTTAACGAAAGGCCGCTAAGCTTAAGAAGCTCTTCGCAGATATAAAAACCCGTAACGAAGAGCTCGATAAGAGCGCTAGCGAGCAAAAAACCTTCGCTAAAAAGGCTGAAAAAGAGGCCCGTCGAGCTCGAAAGAAACTAGACCAGCTTTAAGCGGTTCTGCTAATTACGGAACGCTCGTCAAAGCTTTTTTAAGTGTCTTTCGAAGATAATTTTAAAAGCAAAGAGCTATATAAGCTTTCGGTCTTTTAGACCACTCTCTCTACTTATAGAAACGCTAACCTTCGCCGTTTTTTCGCCGACGACGATGACGAATTACTTTTTTTTTATAAGCTAACTAACTCTTGCACTTTAATTAGGTTTAACACCTTTAAAGCTTCTTCTTTAGCTTTTTAAGGTCGCGCTCGTATCGAGCGGATCCTTAATCTTAAACAAAAGCTTTTAAACGATATAAGCTATCGAGCACGCTACTAATAAGCTCGCGTCTTCGACAACTTAAAAGCTTTCGAAAAATACTTTTTTATAAAACGCTAACGCAAGAACTACGTCTTTAACTAAACCGAAAGAACAGCTTACTTATTTTTAGCTTTTTTAGTTATAAATCGTAGCAATTTCGTAACCGCCTCGGAACTCGTTTAAATCGCTTTCGAGTTTTTAAACGACTTCGTTAAGAAGGCCAAAGCGTTAATTGAGTTCGAAAAACTTTATATAAGGCTTAACTAGCAATTTTAAGACTTCTACTTTGTTTTCTCGGAGCTTGCCGTTATCGCCGAAATCAAAGACGAAGACCGATTACGTAAAGCTTTGCGTTTTAAGATTATTAAAACGCTGCGCGATCAGCTTTATTTAGAATTTGCTAAGATTATAACCTTTAAAGACTTTTAAACCGCCGTTTAACAATTAGCTGCTAGCTAATACGCGTTTGCAAAGCTTTACGACGCTTTATAAGCTAAGTATAATACTTAATTCGCGAAAAGCTTTTATAATAAAGCTCGTAACGAATCCCGCTCGGCTTAAAGAGCAGCGGTCAAGCAAATCACTTATTACGAAAACCGCTAAAGTAGCTTAGCCTTCGTCTCTTTCTTTACCTTTTAGCGCTAAACTTTTAATAGCTTTAGCGCTAGTATAAATCGATCCAATCGATTTAATAAATTCTTTTTTTTCGGAAACGCTTTTAAATTAGCGATCAAGATTTTTAGATCGTTTTGCAAAGACTCGAATACGCCGAAGCTCTTTCGCTACTATTTAATCAACGAGATAAAATACAACGCTAAACCCGAATACAGCCTTTATTCGAATGACTCGGACGATAAGCCTTATTCTAATGCTCTTAAAGATCACTAAGAGCTTTTTCCTGCTGACTCCGACGCTTTTAATAAAGGAAACGTCGAGGCTTAAGCAAAGCCTCCTTTTTAAGCCAGCTTCGAGACATGCGATACCTCGACCTTACGAAGCTCTTTAATAGTAAAGCTATGATTATACCCGTCACCCTTATTAAGAATAGCTTTTCGTACAAGGTATTTGCTTTGCTCGACTTAAAAGCTAATAAATACGCGCTAATTAACTTAGCGCTACTTAAATCACTTTTTTTTTTTTAAAACTTTTAATTTAATCTTTTTCGGCCTTATTCTTTGTCAAATTATATAATAAAACTCGTAAAGCTATTATTTTTCATTTTGCATTTCTTAATCTTACGGTTAATAAGCGCGTTTAATCTTTTACTTTTTTTCTTATTATTAATTTTAAAAATTATAGCGTGATCTTCGAACGAATATAGCTAGCTAAGCATTAGATTCTCTTTGATTGCGCTCGCCGCAAGCTCTATTAGCTTCGTTTTAACCTTTCGACCGCTACTTACGCTAAACTTATCGAGATTATATACTTTAATTAACGTAAGGTAAACGCTCGCTATTAATACGACGCTAATAAGCGTGATCGAGCTTTAGACCGCTTTTAAAAAGCTTACGACGCTAATTTACTCGTGAACTATAGTTTACGAGCGGATCAAGCAGCAACGATAATCGCAAAATCACTTCTTTCTTTTTAAAATCGTCTTTTCTCCGCTTCTTTTTTTAAAATCGTTAAACCTTTTTCTTTTATTTACTTTCTCGTAAAGCCGTTATTCTTTCGCTTTACGAAAAACACTTTTTTTAAAGACTACGTTAAATCAATATCTTAAATAAACCGTAAGCTTATGTCAATCGACATCGCTTTCGTAAAACCTTTCTTACCCGTTAAACGCTTTCGCTAAATATCTAAATACAAAATCAATAAAAACCTTAAAATCAACGGCGTCTTTAAACACGCTTTTTATATAATCGCTTGCTAAAAGGACGTAGAACTGTTCTTTACGTCTTTTTACGAGCTCGATTGCTTAATCTTCGAGCGATAAACGATTGCTTTTACTTAAGCTGATTATTAAGCAGCGCTAACACGCTTTATTAACGGCTTTATCTTTGCTATTAACCTTGCAGCGGAATTATTAAAGCTTATTAACGACCTTTTTATCTTTTTCGAATACTCCGATTACATATACGTGTTTTTTAAAGCCGCTAGCAACGTGCTAGCATTATATAAGCTTTACGATTATAAAATCGAGCTTTTCGAAAGAAAAGAAAAAGCGCTTCGGTATTTACTATTATATAAGATATCGATCTTTAAGCTAAAGCTTATTAAAGCTTATTTTATCGATAATTTTAATAAAAGTTTTATTGAACTCTTAATAACGTTATTTATAGCTTTAGTTTTGTTTGCTAAAAAGCAAAACGGTTTCTTTCGCTTTTATATTAACTTCCGCGCGCTAAACAACTTTACTCGTAAAAATCGATACTCTTTTTTTTTAATCGATAAGACCTTCGTACGTCTTTTAAAAGTTAAAATCTTTACGAAACTCGATATTCGGCAAGCCTTTTATAAAATACGAATAGACTTAGCTTTAAAAAAGCTTATAACATTTAAAACACGCTACGGTGCTTATAAGTGCAAGGTCTTTTTATTCGGATTAACTAATAGACTTGCTACTTATTAACGCTATATAAATGACCTTTTTTTCGACTTCTTAAACATCTTTTACACGGCATATTTAAACGATATTTTAATTTACTTTTCCGACCTTTTAAAGCACGCTTATTACGTCCGTTAAGTTCTTTAACGATTCGACGACGTTAGCTTTTAAGCTGATATTAAAAAATGCGAATTCAATATTATTAAAATAAAATACTTAAGCTTTATCATCTTTACCGAAAGCTTAAAAGTAAATCCGGATAAAACGTCGATAATAAAGCATTAAGCGCTTTTTATAACCGTTAAAAGCGTTTAAAGCTTCTTTAGATTTTATAACTTTTACCGCCGATTCATTCGAGATTACGGCGTAATCGCAAAGCTTTTAATGCATTTGATTAAAGTTAACGTTTTTTTTTTATTTAATTCTTAATATTAAAAAAGCTTCGACCTTTTAAAGCTCGCTTTAATTATTACGCTAATCTTATAGTATTATAATTAAAACCTTTTTTATATGCTAAAGACTAACGCTTTAAACGGCGTAATCGCTTTAGTTTTCTTTTAAAAGTATAGTTCCGACTAGCTATTAATCGCTTATTATTTTAAAATTATAGCTTTCGTTAAGCTTAATTACGTCGTTTACGATAAAGAGATGCTAGCTATCATACGCTCTTTTAATAACTTCCGCGCTGAATTCGCCGGCTTTTTTTATTAAGTTTAAATAATCATCGATTATAAAGCTTTAAAGTACTTTATGACTTTTAAGACTTTTAACGCTCGTTAAGCACGTTAAGCAAAGCTTTTCTCCGATTACAACTTTATTATTACGTATAAACTAAGTAAAGACAATCCGCTAGCTAACGCGCTAATACGTCGCATCGAAAAGCTCTTTTTTTAAAATAGCTTTAAACGCATTTAGCGCTTGCAAACGCTGCTCCGCGCCGACAACGTTAACTTACGACTCTTGATCGAAAAGCTACGTTAACTTACGCTTTCGGAGACCGCCGTTATTATCGAAAAGATCGCGAAGCTTTTATCGATATTCCGAGTTATTAACTAAGTCTTAAAAGCTAATCGGACCGCTTTTAGTTTTATAGCACTTCGAATTCAAGCTTTTAAAGCTAAGTCTTTACTCGTGAATTACGGTTCACGAGCTAAATTTATTATAAAAAGCGACTTGCTGCTTTATAACGGCCGCTTATTAGTTCTCGACGTTTAAAACTTGCGCTCGTTACTCGTCCGAAAAGTCTACGACTAAGTATTTATAGCACACCTTAGCTTTCGCAAAACTTATAAGCTTTTTATAACATAATATTACTAGTACGGTATAATTAAATTCGTTAACTAGTACTGCCGCAATTGCTACGCTTGCAAACGAGCTTTAATGCTTCGCGATAAGAAACTTAATTTGCTCCAACTTTTCCCGATTTCTTCGCGCTTTTAAAAGCACGTTATTATAGACTTTTATAGCTTTAATAAAGATAAACACGGCTACGATAACGTCTTTATAATAATCGACCGCTTTTTTAAGCAAGCAATCTCGATCTTTTATCACAAGTCCATCGACGTTAAAGGCTTCGCTAAGCTTTATATCTATTATATTTATAAGTATTTTAAAGCTCTTTTAATATTGACTTTTAATAAAAGACCTTAATATTAGTTCGAGTTTTAAAAAGAATTTAATAAGATCTTCGGCACTAAACTAACCTTTAGCATCGCCGCATACTTTAAGACTGACGGTTAAATCGAAATCTATAACTAATACTTACAAAAGCGCTTTCGTCCTTTCGTAAGCTATTATTAAGACGATTAAAGCAAGTTCTTTTTTATAATAGACTTCGCTTAATTAACGCTCCTTTACGACTCTTTCGGCGGTCTTTCCTTTTTTAAAGTAATTTACGGCTACGCTTTTCGGACCACTTAGAATTAAAGCTTAAAACGATTTGACGACTAAACTTCTTTTCGCAAGCTTAATTAAAACGAAGCTCGCGCTTACGCTAATCGCTACTTCGGAGCTTAGAACTTCGTTAAAAAGCATCTTTAACGCGCTTAAGATCGCATAGCTAAATAAGCTAATAAATTAAAGCGCTCGGTTGACTTCGACGTTAATAATAAAGTTTAGTTAAATATGCGCTCGTTTTTTACTTTTCGACCGTTAAAAAAGCTTGATAATTCGACGAACGGACCGTTCGAAGTTATTAATAACGTTTATAACAGCTTTAAACTTAAGCTTTTCGAGTTAATAAAGGTTCACTTAATCTTCTACTTCGAACGATTACGAAAAGCTTTTAATAACTTTACTTTCGACCAAATCATTTTTAAACTTAACCCGATTAATATCATTAGCGAACTTAAGTATAAAATAAAGAATATCTTAACCGTACGCTAAACTAAAAAGCATTTTAAATACCGCGCTTTTTAGCTCGGCCGCGATATTAACTTTATTTAATACTCCGCTTTTGACTTCATGTACGCTCTTTTCAAAGTACGTGACTTTTATTTAAAACACAAAGAGCTTTTCGGCTTTTTCGCGAAGCTTTTCGAATAGATTAAAGCTTATTCGAACGGTATTAATAACTACGATCACTTAAGTAATAATAAAGCAATAGATAAACGCTCGAAGACGAGCTTTTTTCGGACGAAAGAGTAGTGTAACAATACGCTAAGTTTTTTAGACGCACTTTATATGCGCTAAGCTACTTTTTTTTTTTTTTTCGTATTCTTCGTATTCTCTCATTCTTCGCTTTTAACTTATAAACTATAATTCACGAGTCTTTAGCGCTTTTACTTTCGTATATATAGACCTTAGCTACTTTCGACTTTTACACTCGATAGTTATTGATTCTAAGTTATTACTTTGAGATTCTTTTAAGCTCTTATGTGAACCCCGCGCTCCCGTGAGTTCCTTCAGGTAATCGCTTAAGGTCGTCACACTCCTCGCCCTTTCGAACCTACCACCACCCTTGCAATCAAAGCAAAAAATAAAGCAAGCACAGCTTTCGTAAATAAGATAAAACAAATCCTTGCCTTTTTTAAAACGAACCTCATTTCGGCTTAAGCAAATTAAGAATTCGCAGCTAATAAGACTAGATCTTCAGCCTTCGCTTACCGAATTAAAGACGAGGTTTTCTTTAACTCTCGTAATATTAAGATCGATAAACTTATCAAGAAGTTTGATCACAAGTTCTTCGGTCGCTACAAGATCAAGAAAGTGTTAAGCTTTTATACTTACCGCTTGGACTTACCTTTTAAATACGATAAGCTAAATGATAGCTTTTATACTAACTTTCTTCGCCCCGCTCTTACCGACCTTTTACCAAGCCAACGGAACCCTTTTCCACTTTTTATTGCTATCGATGCAAATAATAAAAAGCTATAAGCGGTAAAAGCTATTATCGACTTAAAAAGAACTAAGGCTAAAAGTTTCTAATACTTAATCTTGTAAAAAAGGTACAACCCGGAAGATAAAACTTAAAAACCTTTTTCTTATATAATTAATGCGCGTTCTTTTATCTTAAAGTTCGAAAAACGTTTCTTAAAAAAGCTAAAACCTATTAAAGCAAAGCTTACTGCTGCTCACAAACTCTTTTAATTGTTTAAATATTTTTTACGAAAGGACGTACGAAAAAGGGAATAAAAAGGACTATATATAAAGGAAGGAAACAAACAATTCAGCTAAGAAATGCTAAGGCTGAGGAACGCACGGACCCTTATAATAGACTTATCTCCTTTTGTACTGTGGTGGAGTTAGGGCTTTGTATTTGTTTTGTCCATGTATATAATACTGATGCTAAGCACTTTTGTCACGTAGGTGCGCTGCATGCCCTGGCCTTGTTAAGCACGTGGTTAGGTCACGTAATTAGGTCACATGGTTAAGTCACGTGCAAGCTCTTATATAAACGAGTAGTTAGTTCTTTCTTGAACTAGCATTATATCATTATACAATACAATATACGTATTCACAGCACACATTCGAGTGTCTTTCGATCGTCCTCCTTTTCCTTTTTTATTCACTTACGATTCTATTATAGCTATATTTATATATATCTTTTGATTTAACGTTAAGTATATATCGGAGCTCTTTTCTTTTATATATATTTAATAACTTACGTAAAGAATCGAACTAAAGATTAGTCTTCATACCTTTTTTAGACTTGCTTCTTTTACGAAAAGCTATATATTCGAAGTTTACGTTATACGCTAAGCTATTAGTTATATGCTTTTGCGATGCTCTTTCGAAAAGTATTCGATATACGCTAAGCTAATAGTCAAGTGCTTTTGCATATAAGCTTTGAGGCTATTGCTTTAAAAGCGATCTTTTTTCGATTTATATCCGTCGAACATGCTATTCGATATACTCGATAAGTACTACTTAAGAAATCGTTACTTTAGTTCGAAGATCGAGCTAGCTAAAGTTCAATTTAGTATTTATAAAATACTATTCACTTAAATTATTTTGCACGGCGATACGCTTAAAGTATTATTCGTTTGGTATATTTTACTTTTTCGATTCAATATCGTTTTTAATACGAATCTACTGCTCTTTCTTCTTTAGAAAAGTAAGTAATAGCTAAGTACCGAAAATACTACGCTAAGCTTAAGAAATTAAAAATTTAACACTTACTTTGTAATAAAGATTACGTATAAAGATTTTAAATTGCTTTCGAACATCTTTCGTTTTAGCAAATAAAAGATACGATAAGCGGAAATAAGTGTTATGCAATTCGAAATCGTTTCGATATCGTATCATATTAAAAGCAAGCTATATGCTTGCTTAAAAGCTCGGCTATTACTCGACTTCGTTTCTATTTCGATACACTTAATTTCGGCACTTACTTTTCCGCTTATTCGGATCTTACGTTTAAGAGTTAAACGTATTATTAATATTATTTATTATATCGATTTAGTTTCGATTATTTAGCTCGACGCGATCGACACCCGACTTTTTAATAAATCACTTTCGACGCATCGAGATCTTATATCTTTATAACATTTTTTTATATATTTAATATTTATTATAAATTGTATTTATTTCATTTTTATTATTTATTTATATTTATATTTATATTATTTTCGTTTCTTTTTCGCATTCGTTTCGAAACACCTTCATACTTTAATCGACATTTATCAACTTAATTTAGCGGGCTTACGTTAAAGCTCTCGGAAATTAAAAAGAGCTATGATTTCTTTGATTTAAAAAGATTTCGAACTTAGCGAAGATACTATTCGCAAGTTAATCGAAGACGAAGTAAAAAAGATTTAAGCCTTTTCACTTTTCGTAAATGCTTCGAATTACGTAAGTATTCGTAAACCTTTCTTTAGACTTAAAGCCTTTAGAATGCTTGCTTTCGATAAAGCTAATATTATAAACTATATTCGCTAGCTCGAACGAGCGTTTAAAGATTACGGTATCGTTATCGATTCGAAGAAGAAGCAATGCTTTATTAAATATAATATTTCTAGCCTTTTCGGTTATAATATACGTTGCAATATCGAAAGCTTTAACGGCTTTTCGGATCCGAAAGTGACTTAAAACGACTTTAAATCGATAATTAAAAAAGAGTATAAAGCTTTCGACTTAATTAAATAAAAAGATAATATTAGCTTCTTGAACGACTTAAGCAATAAGTAGATAGCAAAAGAAAAAGCTTTTAAAGCGGAGCTTTTATAATTCACTCGATAGTTCAACCTTACGAGCTTTGCTTGCTTAGCTAATAAAGATATTACTAATAAGCAATTAAAGTAAAAGTTCTTCGATTGCTTATTATTATCGATATAAAATCGGATTTAAAAAAACGTTAAACTTAAAGAAGATCATTTGCAAACGTATAATATAATATATATTATAATTAGCGACTTAATCAAGCAAAAACAGATCATTGCAAAACGAATTAAAAAATACAATTACGCCGAGATCTTTAAAGCTTTTTCTCGCTATAACCTTTATTAAAACGAGAACTCTCGTTTTTAAATACCGTTTATCATTCTCGAAAGCAAACGAAACTTATATATTTCGCTTTCTTATAACACTTACTTCGATAATACTTATCTTCCTTTTTTTTATCGCGCAAGCATTATCGCTACGAGTTCGATTACTTCGTTTATCGATCTTAATTTAAAGATCGAAGCTTTTATAAAACAGCTAGCGAAAGTTAATATTCACTTAAGACTTACCGATAGCTTCGCTTCCGTACCGAAAGAAGCTTATATAAACTTATTAAAAGCTGCTTAATATAAAAAGACTTAAAAGATCGCATTGCACCGAGTCTACGAAATTAATGCGGCCGACACTTATTCGAACCGAAGCTACGCTATATCGAAAGAGAAACGGTTTTTAAACGATTTTAATTGCATCTTTTATTAATGCTAACAAACTTTTAACTTACTTAGCTATTAATAAAAGCTTTATAAATACCAGAATTAATGCTATTTATTTATGCTTTAATACGAGCTAGCTTTTTACTTTAACGAAGCGGACTTAATATATATAAAACCGTACCGAAAAGAGATACTATCGATCTCGTTTTAGTTCCGAAATAATACTTTTAAATACAAGCAAGTTTTAAAAAAGGTTCGTAAAACGATAAATGATCTTAATTTAAAACGACGTTATAAAGCTTTAAAAGCATAACGAAAATCTATTAAAAAAGCTATACGAGAACGCGCTAAAGCGCTTATTCGAGCAGCTAACGGCGGCAATATTGCTACGCTTGCAAACGAGCTTTAATGCTTCGCGATAAGAAACTTAATTTGCTCCAACTTTTCCCGATTTCTTCGCGCTTTTAAAAGCACGTTATTATAGACTTTTATAGCTTTAATAAAGATAAACACGGCTACGATAACGTCTTTATAATAATCGACCGCTTTTTTAAGCAAGCAATCTCGATCTTTTATCACAAGTCCATCGACGTTAAAGGCTTCGCTAAGCTTTATATCTATTATATTTATAAGTATTTTAAAGCTCTTTTAATATTGACTTTTAATAAAAGACCTTAATATTAGTTCGAGTTTTAAAAAGAATTTAATAAGATCTTCGGCACTAAACTAACCTTTAGCATCGCCGCATACTTTAAGACTGACGGTTAAATCGAAATCTATAACTAATACTTACAAAAGCGCTTTCGTCCTTTCGTAAGCTATTATTAAGACGATTAAAGCAAGTTCTTTTTTATAATAGACTTCGCTTAATTAACGCTCCTTTACGACTCTTTCGGCGGTCTTTCCTTTTTTAAAGTAATTTACGGCTACGCTTTTCGGACCACTTAGAATTAAAGCTTAAAACGATTTGACGACTAAACTTCTTTTCGCAAGCTTAATTAAAACGAAGCTCGCGCTTACGCTAATCGCTACTTCGGAGCTTAGAACTTCGTTAAAAAGCATCTTTAACGCGCTTAAGATCGCATAGCTAAATAAGCTAATAAATTAAAGCGCTCGGTTGACTTCGACGTTAATAATAAAGTTTAGTTAAATATGCGCTCGTTTTTTACTTTTCGACCGTTAAAAAAGCTTGATAATTCGACGAACGGACCGTTCGAAGTTATTAATAACGTTTATAACAGCTTTAAACTTAAGCTTTTCGAGTTAATAAAGGTTCACTTAATCTTCTACTTCGAACGATTACGAAAAGCTTTTAATAACTTTACTTTCGACCAAATCATTTTTAAACTTAACCCGATTAATATCATTAGCGAACTTAAGTATAAAATAAAGAATATCTTAACCGTACGCTAAACTAAAAAGCATTTTAAATACCGCGCTTTTTAGCTCGGCCGCGATATTAACTTTATTTAATACTCCGCTTTTGACTTCATGTACGCTCTTTTCAAAGTACGTGACTTTTATTTAAAACACAAAGAGCTTTTCGGCTTTTTCGCGAAGCTTTTCGAATAGATTAAAGCTTATTCGAACGGTATTAATAACTACGATCACTTAAGTAATAATAAAGCAATAGATAAACGCTCGAAGACGAGCTTTTTTCGGACGAAAGAGTAGTGTAACAATACGCTAAGTTTTTTAGACGCACTTTATATGCGCTAAGCTACTTCTTTCTTTTTTTTTTTCGTATTCTTCGTATTCTCTCATTCTTCGCTTTTAACTTATAAACTATAATTCACGAGTCTTTAGCGCTTTTACTTTCGTATATATAGACCTTAGCTACTTTCGACTTTTACACTCGATAGTTATTGATTCTAAGTTATTACTTTGAGATTCTTTTAAGCTCTTATGTGAACCCCGCGCTCCCGTGAGTTCCTTCAGGTAATCGCTTAAGGTCGTCACACTCCTCGCCCTTTCGAACCTACCACCACCCTTGCAATCAAAGCAAAAAATAAAGCAAGCACAGCTTTCGTAAATAAGATAAAACAAATCCTTGCCTTTTTTAAAACGAACCTCATTTCGGCTTAAGCAAATTAAGAATTCGCAGCTAATAAGACTAGATCTTCAGCCTTCGCTTACCGAATTAAAGACGAGGTTTTCTTTAACTCTCGTAATATTAAGATCGATAAACTTATCAAGAAGTTTGATCACAAGTTCTTCGGTCGCTACAAGATCAAGAAAGTGTTAAGCTTTTATACTTACCGCTTGGACTTACCTTTTAAATACGATAAGCTAAATGATAGCTTTTATACTAACTTTCTTCGCCCCGCTCTTACCGACCTTTTACCAAGCCAACGGAACCCTTTTCCACTTTTTATTGCTATCGATGCAAATAATAAAAAGCTATAAGCGGTAAAAGCTATTATCGACTTAAAAAGAACTAAGGCTAAAAGTTTCTAATACTTAATCTTGTAAAAAAGGTACAACCCGGAAGATAAAACTTAAAAACCTTTTTCTTATATAATTAATGCGCGTTCTTTTATCTTAAAGTTCGAAAAACGTTTCTTAAAAAAGCTAAAACCTATTAAAGCAAAGCTTACTGCTGCTCACAAACTCTTTTAATTGTTTAAATATTTTTTACGAAAGGACGTACGAAAAAGGGAATAAAAAGGACTATATATAAAGGAAGGAAACAAACAATTCAGCTAAGAAATGCTAAGGCTGAGGAACGCACGGACCCTTATAATAGACTTATCTCCTTTTGTACTGTGGTGGAGTTAGGGCTTTGTATTTGTTTTGTCCATGTATATAATACTGATGCTAAGCACTTTTGTCACGTAGGTGCGCTGCATGCCCTGGCCTTGTTAAGCACGTGGTTAGGTCACGTAATTAGGTCACATGGTTAAGTCACGTGCAAGCTCTTATATAAACGAGTAGTTAGTTCTTTCTTGAACTAGCATTATATCATTATACAATACAATATACGTATTCACAGCACACATTCGAGTGTCTTTCGATCGTCCTCCTTTTCCTTTTTTATTCACTTACGATTCTATTATAGCTATATTTATATATATCTTTTGATTTAACGTTAAGTATATATCGGAGCTCTTTTCTTTTATATATATTTAATAACTTACGTAAAGAATCGAACTAAAGATTAGTCTTCATACCTTTTTTAGACTTGCTTCTTTTACGAAAAGCTATATATTCGAAGTTTACGTTATACGCTAAGCTATTAGTTATATGCTTTTGCGATGCTCTTTCGAAAAGTATTCGATATACGCTAAGCTAATAGTCAAGTGCTTTTGCATATAAGCTTCGAGGCTATTGCTTTAAAAGCGATCTTTTTTCGATTTATATCCGTCGAACATGCTATTCGATATACTCGATAAGTACTACTTAAGAAATCGTTACTTTAGTTCGAAGATCGAGCTAGCTAAAGTTCAATTTAGTATTTATAAAATACTATTCACTTAAATTATTTTGCACGGCGATACGCTTAAAGTATTATTCGTTTGGTATATTTTACTTTTTCGATTCAATATCGTTTTTAATACGAATCTACTGCTCTTTCTTCTTTAGAAAAGTAAGTAATAGCTAAGTACCGAAAATACTACGCTAAGCTTAAGAAATTAAAAATTTAACACTTACTTTGTAATAAAGATTACGTATAAAGATTTTAAATTGCTTTCGAACATCTTTCGTTTTAGCAAATAAAAGATACGATAAGCGGAAATAAGTGTTATGCAATTCGAAATCGTTTCGATATCGTATCATATTAAAAGCAAGCTATATGCTTGCTTAAAAGCTCGGCTATTACTCGACTTCGTTTCTATTTCGATACACTTAATTTCGGCACTTACTTTTCCGCTTATTCGGATCTTACGTTTAAGAGTTAAACGTATTATTAATATTATTTATTATATCGATTTAGTTTCGATTATTTAGCTCGACGCGATCGACACCCGACTTTTTAATAAATCACTTTCGACGCATCGAGATCTTATATCTTTATAACATTTTTTTATATATTTAATATTTATTATAAATTGTATTTATTTCATTTTTATTATTTATTTATATTTATATTTATATTATTTTCGTTTCTTTTTCGCATTCGTTTCGAAACACCTTCATACTTTAATCGACATTTATCAACTTAATTTAGCGGGCTTACGTTAAAGCTCTCGGAAATTAAAAAGAGCTATGATTTCTTTGATTTAAAAAGATTTCGAACTTAGCGAAGATACTATTCGCAAGTTAATCGAAGACGAAGTAAAAAAGATTTAAGCCTTTTCACTTTTCGTAAATGCTTCGAATTACGTAAGTATTCGTAAACCTTTCTTTAGACTTAAAGCCTTTAGAATGCTTGCTTTCGATAAAGCTAATATTATAAACTATATTCGCTAGCTCGAACGAGCGTTTAAAGATTACGGTATCGTTATCGATTCGAAGAAGAAGCAATGCTTTATTAAATATAATATTTCTAGCCTTTTCGGTTATAATATACGTTGCAATATCGAAAGCTTTAACGGCTTTTCGGATCCGAAAGTGACTTAAAACGACTTTAAATCGATAATTAAAAAAGAGTATAAAGCTTTCGACTTAATTAAATAAAAAGATAATATTAGCTTCTTGAACGACTTAAGCAATAAGTAGATAGCAAAAGAAAAAGCTTTTAAAGCGGAGCTTTTATAATTCACTCGATAGTTCAACCTTACGAGCTTTGCTTGCTTAGCTAATAAAGATATTACTAATAAGCAATTAAAGTAAAAGTTCTTCGATTGCTTATTATTATCGATATAAAATCGGATTTAAAAAAACGTTAAACTTAAAGAAGATCATTTGCAAACGTATAATATAATATATATTATAATTAGCGACTTAATCAAGCAAAAACAGATCATTGCAAAACGAATTAAAAAATACAATTACGCCGAGATCTTTAAAGCTTTTTCTCGCTATAACCTTTATTAAAACGAGAACTCTCGTTTTTAAATACCGTTTATCATTCTCGAAAGCAAACGAAACTTATATATTTCGCTTTCTTATAACACTTACTTCGATAATACTTATCTTCCTTTTTTTTATCGCGCAAGCATTATCGCTACGAGTTCGATTACTTCGTTTATCGATCTTAATTTAAAGATCGAAGCTTTTATAAAACAGCTAGCGAAAGTTAATATTCACTTAAGACTTACCGATAGCTTCGCTTCCGTACCGAAAGAAGCTTATATAAACTTATTAAAAGCTGCTTAATATAAAAAGACTTAAAAGATCGCATTGCACCGAGTCTACGAAATTAATGCGGCCGACACTTATTCGAACCGAAGCTACGCTATATCGAAAGAGAAACGGTTTTTAAACGATTTTAATTGCATCTTTTATTAATGCTAACAAACTTTTAACTTACTTAGCTATTAATAAAAGCTTTATAAATACCAGAATTAATGCTATTTATTTATGCTTTAATACGAGCTAGCTTTTTACTTTAACGAAGCGGACTTAATATATATAAAACCGTACCGAAAAGAGATACTATCGATCTCGTTTTAGTTCCGAAATAATACTTTTAAATACAAGCAAGTTTTAAAAAAGGTTCGTAAAACGATAAATGATCTTAATTTAAAACGACGTTATAAAGCTTTAAAAGCATAACGAAAATCTATTAAAAAAGCTATACGAGAACGCGCTAAAGCGCTTATTCGAGCAGCTAACGGCGGCAATACGAAGGCTTTTCGTATTAACGACTTTAATACTTCGGACATAATTCGTTAACGATGCATTATATCGACGGATTTATATGCTCGCGTATTTAATATAAAAGCTATTATTGCACTAGTAAAGACTCAAGCGCGCAACGCAGCCTCTCGAGTTACGCTATACTCGTTAAAAGACGCTCTTTCGGCAAAAGCAAAGGTCTAATCTATTTATAATTAGCTTAAAATTACTTTCGCTAAACCAATAGAAATAAATAAACTCGAGCCCGCTTATACCGCGATTTTAAACCGAAACGCTTTACGACCGAAAGACTTACGGAATCTGCTCGTCACATTGCTAAAAGCTTTTAAAATTATACTTAAGCTTAAAGCTAAGCTTTTTAAAACTATTAAATTATACGAAAAGCTTAGCAAAGTGATCTTTTCTTTAAGAATAGATTACGAAGCGACTCGTATTAAGCTCTTAAAAAAACGCGATTTACTAAAGAACTTAACTTTTAATAAGACTATTACGTTCTTCGCTGCTTTTTTTACTTTTAAACGATTTTCTTTCGAAAGTATAATCGATAAGATGATTTAGCAAACCCTTATTAACGAAAGCGCTATTAATTGCTTTTAAGCTACGATTAGCGTTACAAAAGCTTCAGAAGATTGCTTGATTATAAATAGCAAGTTTATATCGAAAGCGACGGATAATCTAATAAAAAACGGACTTGCTTCGAAGCTTTAACGACCTATTTAAAAAGAAAGTAATGTCTTTTTATCGGGTAGTAATCCATTTTGCAAAGTTACGGATCGCTTTATCGATAAAGCGCTTTATCGCAAGAATTTACTTCTTTTTCTTTCTTTTGCTACTTCGATTTATAACCGAATCATCGGTAAAGCAAACTTTATATAAGTTTCTGCTCGATTAAAACGGATCTTATATAAAAATGCTATTGCTTAACGGTCTTAACTTAAACGCTTATTCGAATTCTCTTAAATGACTAAGCCTTAATTGCAAAAGAATATCCGTAATAGTTAAATTAAGCACCGCTAACGCAATACGCTTTTTGCACTTAAAGCGCTTTCGATTTAAAAACGGTTTTGCTTTATTTTTATTATCGGCTTTATTCCGACTTTTTTTATAGCCGTGTTTTACGATATTTTTTAGTTTTAATATCTCTTTTTCGATTAGTTTACTCGTAAGAATCGGCGTACTTTGCGAACCGCAATCGAGAATAATACAAAGCTTCTTTTAACGGAAATTGGTTTAGCTTCGACGTTTAGCTAATTATTCTTTAAATACTTTTATTATCATTCGTTAACTCTTAAGATCATTATTAATATATTCGAACAATCTTTAATCATTAATACGCGAGCTATACTCGATATAAGTGCGAAAGTTAACGTTATTACTTACGACGCCGCGATTAAATTCGAAGTCTTTATAACTTACGATTAAAAGATAAGCTTTCGAATAATCACCGGTTTATTATCGCGCTTTATCGGATACGCCGATAACGTATCTATTAATATCGAAAGTGCTACGATCCGTACTTAATTTTACGTTATAAATTCGCTAAGGTTTCGATTTATATTCGATTACTTTTTCATACGTAAAGCAAAAATCGATCTTCGATACCTTTCGAATTATAAAAGTAGCTTTATTATTGCAATAGTTACGGATCCGTTTACGAGCTAAGTTACTTAAGCTAAAGTAAGCGATAAAACGAATTAATACGACGAAGCCGTCGATCGCTTAAAAAAGCAAAGTATAAGCCTTATCTATTACGATAAGTCTTCGAGTAATAGCGGCAGCGACTCGGAAAACTAATAACCGGCCTCGTTAAAAGCGCTAAAATCGATATATTAAAAGCTTTTTGCTTTTCGCTTAGTTTCGAAAGCGAAACGTTGCAGCATCGAAAAAAAGACGATTCTATTACTTAAAAGCAGTTTATCGATGTTTTTGCTTTTACGAAATGCGATTTATACGATCCTTTAACAACTTGTTAAATAAATGCCGTTAGCACCGATAATTTTATAACTCGCTGCTACGATTATATCGATTATTAAAATTCGATATTTTATCGAACTCGAAAAGAAATCTCTTCGGACTCGGCTAAAGTATTCGGCATATATAAAACTAAAAATAAAAAGATCAAGCTAATTGACGAAGCAAACGGCGTAAAAGCAATATTAAGTAGCAAAGTTGATTAGTATAAGCTATCGAAAGCTAAAGATACGCTATAAAAGCAAGTAAAAGAATACAAGCAATACTTTTTTCCGCGCATTGCCGATATATTAAAAAGCTTTCGAATCACACTCGAACGCATAGCGAACTTAAATATCGATAATACTTTACGGCTTAAAGAAAAGGATTTGTTTAAAGAAATAATATTAAGCAAAGAAAAATCAATTGCATTCGTTTAATAAAAGTACGATAAGTTCTACGACGACGTTTTACTATCGATTAAGCTTAAAACTATTTTATATACGGCTTAGCAAGCTTTTAATTATTCGTGTCCGAAAGCTTTATAGCTTATTGTTATTAAAATGCTTTAAGACAAGTTTAATAAAAGAGTTTTAAAGTATTACGAAAGACCGTACCGGAATCAATAGTTCTTAATAATCAAAAAGCAGCCGGGCTAATACCGACTTATCAACTTAATAACTTTATTTAATGCAGTTACAAAGAGGGACGCTAATTTGTTTTTAATTATAAATGAGTTTGCTAAAGAGTTTTTTAGTTGCTAGATAACTAGCTTAATCGACCTTTATTCGAGCTATAATTAGCAAACATTCTATTAATCGAATAAAAACTTTACCGCTTTTTTTATACCGCTAAGTCTTTTCCGATGCATTACCTTCTCGTAAAGTATTATAAACTCGATAGCTTAATTCGTTCGAATAATTAATCTTATTTTAAAGCTTTTGCTACTTAAAGTCTTTATGCTATTTGTCGATGATATTAAAGTAAAAGGATTATAAACGGACTATTCCGACGAAGAAGCACTTTCGAGTATACGCCGATTCGTGCTCGAATATATTTAAAATATCGATAAGACTTTAAAACGGATTAAGCGCGCTAGTATTATAATCGAAAAAAAATCATAGTTCTATTAAGATAAAATAAATATAATAAGATTCGTATACAATTCGAAAGGTCGAGAACCCGTTACGGATAAAGTTATTAAGATTAATAATTAAAAAACCTTCGAAAACGTTATTAAAATTAAAAGATTTTTAAGCTTTTGCTTTTACTTTCGCATTTAAGTTAAAAGATTCGCATATATTACTAACCTTCTTTACAACTTTATAAAAAAGGATATAGATTAGCAATAGACCGAAGCGTATTCGAAAATTATACGAATGCTATAAGATACTTTAACGACGGTTCTAGTTCTGATTAAGATCGATTACGAAGATTAAAATAAAGAAATAATAATAAAAACGAACGCTAGCTTAAAAAGATAAAAAAGATATATCGGCTAGCGCGAGACTACTTTTAATAGAGTACAATCGGCTCGGTACGAATCCGAAGCTTAAACGGAAGCAAAACGGAACTACGACGCTATTAAATAAGAGTATCGCGAAGTATTTAAAGTCTTTAAAAAACTCAAGCTATAAATTATTAAAATGCACTTTATTTTCGAAACTAATGCTAAAGTGCTCGTTGCTTAGCTTCGACGAAAAGCTATCGATATACCTTCGGCTTTAATTACACGCTAGCTAATTTAAATTAATCTTTTCGACTTTAAAGTTCGATATATCTTCGATAAAGATCACACCGCCGCCGATGCATTATCGAGACGGCTACGGCACTCCGATGATTCAAGCGAAAAAGATAAAAATGAGTTCGATAATAATTTGCTAGCCGACTTAAAACTTATTAAAGCTCGAAACGGCTTTAAAGAACCTTCGACGGACCTTTTAATAGATATTCGTTAATCTATTTTTAAAAATATATTTTAACGCTCGAAAAAAGCGGAAACTGCAAACTTAAACGAGTTTAATAACTAACACGATTACGAAAGTCTTTTAAACTTAATCGAATACTTTTCGAAATCAATTCGGATAGCTACTTTTTTAACGACTTTACGAAAACTTAAAGACTTAAACAAAGCGGAATGTTATAAATTTAAAAAAGAAGCTACTAAATACGAAGTGAACGATAAAAAGCTTTAAAGACTCTTAACGAAAAGTCTTCCTTTTCGATTAATAATCGATAAACTTTCGATTAAAACGAACATTATCACGGCTTATTACGATAAGAATAATTATAAAAGCCGTAAATCAACTTACTATCGTATTTCTTAGCGCTACTTTTAAAATAGATATTATACGGACGTTAAACGATTCGTTAAGACTTATAAAAAATGCTAGCACCGAATAGCTAATAAGCTCGAAGAGCTATTGCATCTTACCCGATTTAATAGCTTAATAAAACGTTAAGCTATCGATATCATTTATCTACTTGCACGCAATAGCAAAAGCTACTTAATTATTATTAAAAATAATATAAATAAATAAGTCGAAGCGAAAGCGATTCGGATTCGAGACTCGCTCTCGATAGCTAAGTTTATTTAAAAAAACATTATCTGCCGCTATAAGATTTTCTTTTAATTAATAATCGACGGAAATTCGAAGTTTAAAAAAAAAGTAATCGATTTACTTAACAATTAAAAAATCAATCGAGTCGTAATCTTAATATACTACTTTTAAGCGAATAGAATAGTAAAACGCGGCTACAGACTAATTAAAGACGCATTAAATAAGCTTAAAAGCACCGATTAGATTGCGCAATTGCTAGCCGTTTTATTCGCCGACCGCACTTCAATGTATACTCTTACCGGATTCACTTTTTTTTATATAATATACGGCAAAGAAGCAATGCTTTCGATTAAGACTCGAATCTAATCTTAAGCTACGTTATTTCAAAAGCTAATAACTAATCGTGCTAAGCTTATCGAATTAAAAGCACGCTAATTCCGGATGCAAAACGAAGATGCTACGGAAGCTATACTTAAGAAAACCCGCTGCCGTTAAAAAGGAAAAGATGCTTTTAATAATAAAAAGAACTTCCGAATCAAACTTTTAAAAGTAAATAACTTAATCTTTAAGCACGATTCGATACGTAAAGTAAATATGTTTAACGTTAAGAAGCTAGATTTTCGGTAGCTTAACCTTTATTAAATTTCGTCGGTAAATATAAAAAGATATTATAAATTAAAAAAGCTAAAAAAAGACGAAGCCTTGCTAAATAAAACATTTGCTAGCAATCGATTAAAGAAGTTTTACGTGCGATACACCTTCGAAGCGTTACTACTTCGCTTTAAGCTTTAAATAAAAAGATCTTTAAAACAGCTTTTATTAAATAAAGTGGCCGAGTCCGGCCTTTAAATCAAGCGCTTAAATAGATTTGTCATTCGATTACTTAGCTTTACGAAGGAGCAACGGAGCTAATACGCAAGAGTCTTTATAAACAGTAATAAAGAAAGTGATTAAGTTATAAAGGCATAACTATACGTAAAAGAAAGACGAGTTTAAATTTGATTTTTAATTTTTTCTTTATTTGTGTTTAGTTTTTTTTATTTTCTTTTTTTTTATACTTTTTTTATTTCCTTTTTTATATTAAAGAGCTTTACGTTATTATACTTATATGCTTTCGATCTATTATATACGAGTATATTATACATATAAAGCGGACCTTATTCGGAAGCTAATTAAAAAGAGCATACGAAAAATCTATTATATTAACTACTTAGCAAGCTGCCGACACGCGATAAAAACCCTTTCGACTTTATAACTTAAAGCTAAGTGGAATAGTGCGAGAGCCTTCCGCAGCACTTTAAGCACTACTCTTACCTTTCGAAGTCTTACCGATATTATTACGACTCGAACCTTTCGAAGAACTACGAGTATTATTACGGCTAGAACCTCGCGAAAAAAAACTACCGGTATTGCCGCGAATAAAAGCTTAGCGAGCACTTCGGCGGAGCCTTTTCGCAAGAGGCGCAAAAAGAGCAAAAAGTGCTAGCGATTCTAAAAATAAAGATGAAAAGAACGAAGACTTTTCGGCAATCTATTATAGTTAAATCAAAAAAGAATTACAAAAGGTTCGCAATATACACTTACGCAGCTAAAGAAGTTACTTAGCAAAGTATTATTTCGATTTATTACAGCTAAGATTTAACGCAACAAGTCTAGCGAAGCAAGATCGGCGATAGCAGCGGCGGCAAGTAAGCGTAACGCCGGGACAAGACTTAAGCCAGCTAAAAGACCTTTAGCATTAGCGGCGGCAAGAAAAGCAGCGGCGATACGAGCTCGAAAAAAAGAAAAAGCATTACTAACTCGAAAGGCAAAAGCACGGCGGATCTTTATAAAAAGGTTATTTGCAATTATGCTTTTATAAAAAACGTCGTCAGCCGTCTTAGTTTTATTATTTATAACCGTCATCGCATTTATTAAGATTATACTAGCATTAACGACTTTTGCGAAAAGCTATCGAATCGGAGTCAAAACGAATATAGCACAAAAAGTAAAATAACTTACGAAGATGCAAGTTGACTTAATAGCACGGCAACGCTTGCATTTAATAGATTTATCAGCAAAAAAGATACACCGATTCGCAGCATTATCGATAGTTTTACTTGCGTAGCTTACGCATCGAAAGCAGATCGATAATATAATAATAGAAAATAAAGTTAATAAGTAGTAATGCTAAAAAGAAAATAGAAAAGTATAAAGTTGATATAAAAAGAAGGTTGACTGTTTATAATAAAACTTCGAGTATATACTACCGCTTTTATTTTCTTTATTACGTTACCGCTTTAAGCCCGCGCTATTACCGATTCGGCAATGCGTTACCACTTGATCGCTTAAACCGGCGCACGCTTATTTTAACGATAATATTAACGCTCGAGTTGATATTATTCTTATAATTGAATAAGTGAGCTACAAAAGATATAAAAAAAAGTTAGACCCGAAAGATTATCTTGCATTTTCGTTGCTATTCTTATCTTCTTTATTATATTATATACGCCTCGTACTAACACCGATCCGGCGATGCATTATTAAATAGTACTTTAAGATTATATTACGACCGTGCAATTCGGCCGCATGCTCGTCTTGCAAACCCAACTTTACTACCTTAATAAAAAGTGACTCGAAAGCGAGTCTGATTCGAAAGAAAGACGTATATAATAAAGTTAAAGCTTTATATTTATTTTGTCTATATATATAATACTAATGCTAAGCACCTTTATCACGTAAGTGCGCTATATGCTTTAGCCTTGCTAAGCACGTAATTAAGTTACGTAATTAAGTCACATGATTAGATCACGTGCAAGCTTTTATATAAACGAGTAATTAGTTCTTCTTTAAACTAGCACTATATCACTACATAATACAATACACGTACTCATAGCACACATTCGAGTGTCTTTCGATCGTCCTCCTTTTCTTCCTTTATTCACCTACGATTCTACTATAGCTATATTTATATATATCTCTTGATTTAACGTTGGGTATATGTCGGAGCTCTTCCCTTCCACAGTACCTTAATATCTCTTCCATCTTTCGTACACAATTTAGACCTTATTCGAAGACCTTGCTCTCGTACCGTGACAGTACTATCATTAGATTGATACCAGCAATACTTCGTTAAGTTTTTAATTGTCTACCGAAAAGACTTTGTTATTATTATTTAAAGCTTTATAAAAGTTAATAATAGCAAACTAAAAGTCTTTTGCTGCTTTAAAAGCAATATACTTAGCTAAGTATCGAATGCGCTTCGAAAAGCATAGTCTTAATAGCTTTAATAACGTTTAGCTGCTAACTAAGTCTATTTAAAAAAAAAGATTAATATGATTTACGTATATAAGCATAACGCTAGCATTAGCATCGTCGTAGTTAGCGTAATGCGTGCTTTTAATAGCGAAAGATATTTTATTAGCCTTTTTAAAAAACTTCGAAAAGATATACAATTTATTCCGCACTTTAACTTTAATTAAAAGCATATTATTAAACTTACGTATAAAAATCATCTTTTAATTATCGAATTGTTTTATAATACTAAAGCTAATAATGTGACGACACGCCAGGTCTCCTGGACGCACCTTACATGCGCCAAGCTACTTCCTTCCTTTTTTCTTTCGTATTTTTCGTATTCTTTTATTCCCCGCTTTTGACTTATGAACTATAGTTTACGAGTCCTTAGCGCTTTTACCTTCGTATATATAGACTTTAACTACTTTCGACTTTTACACTCGGTAGTTGTTGATTTTAAGTTATTACTTTAAGATTCTCTTAAGCTCTTATATGAACTTCGCGCTCTCGTGAGTTCTTTTAAGTAATCGCTTAAAGTCGTTACATTATCAACAACTACTTTATTCCGCCGGGAACGGCTTTAATAATATTCTTTCTTTTTAGAATTCTTTAGTAGTTGGACGTTAAAAAACATTCAGACGATTCTAACGGTTACGAAAAAGCTTATTCTAAGTATAACTTGAAAGATAGCACTTATATAATACAGCAACCTTCGTTCCGCGAGCAAAATCTTTCGTATACTTTTTAAAGCTGCTTTAACAGCTCTTTCCTTTTTCTTTACGGCCCAACTAGCAATTCCTTTTACTTAAGAAGAAGCTACTAATAAGCAAGACGATAAAGATGATCCTTCGGCCTTTACTAACTTCGAAGAAGCATTAGCTTAATACCAAGCTCTCTTCTAGTCTTAACGAAAGGCCGCTAAGCTTAAGAAGCTTTTCGCAGATATAAAAACTCGCAACGAAGAGCTCGATAAAAGCGCTAGCGAACAAAAAACCTTTGCTAAAAGAGCTAAAAAAAAAGGCTCGTCGAGCTCGAAAAGAATTGGACCAGCTTTAAGCGGTCTTGTTAACTACGAAACGCTTGTTAAAGCTTTCTTAAGTGTTCTTCGAAGATAATTTTAAAAGCAAAGAGCTATATAAGCCCTCGGTCTTTTAGACCACTCTTTTTATTTATAGAACCGCTAATCTTCGCCGCTTTTTCGCCGACGACGATAAACCACTTTTTCTTTATAAGCTAACTAACTTTTGCACTTCAGCTAAATTCAATACTTTTAAAGCTTTTTTTTTTAGCTTTTTAAGGTCGCGCTCGTATCGAGCGGATCTTTAACTTTAAATAAAAGCTCTTAAACGGTGTAAGCTATCGAGCACGCTATTAGTAAGCCCGCGTTTTCGACAACTTAAAAGCTTTTGATAAATACTTCTTTATAAAACGCTAGCGTAAGAACTACGTCTTTAACTAAACCGAAAGGATAGCTTACTTGTTCTTGGCTTTTTTAATTATAGATCGTAGCAACTTCGTAACCGCTTCGAAACTCGTTTAGATCGCTTTCGAGTTTTTGAAAGACCTTATTAAAAAAGCTAAAGCGTTAATTAAGTTCGAAAAACTTTATATAAAGCTTAACTAGCAATTTTAAGACTTTTACTTTGTTTTTTCGGAGCTTGCCGCTACCGCCGAAATTAAAGACGAAGACCGATTACGTAAAGCTTTGCGTTTTAAGATTATTAAAACGCTACGCGATCAGTTTTATTTAGAATTTGCTAAGATTATAACTTTTAAAGACTTTTAGACCGCCGTTTAACAATTAGCTGTTAGCTAATACGCGTTTGCAAAGCTTTACGACGCTTTACAAGCTAAGTATAACACTTAATTCGCGAAGAGCTTTTATAATAAAGCTCGTAACGAATCTCGCTCGGCTTAAAGAGCAGCGGTTAAGCAAATCACTTATTACGAGAACCGCTAAAATAGCTTAGCCTTCGTTTTTTTCTTTACTTTTTAACGTTAAACCTTTAATAGCTTTAACGCTAATGCAGATCGATTTAATCGATTTAACAAATTCTTTTCTTTCGACAACGCTTTTAAATTAGCGATCAAAACCTTTAAATCGTTTTACAAAGATCCGAATACGCCGAAGCTTTTTCGCTACTACTTAATTAACGAAATAGAATACGGCGCTAGATCCGAATACGGCTTTTATTCGGATAACTCGGACGATAAGCTTTACTTCGACGCTCTTAAAGATCATTAAGAGCTCTTTTTTGCTGATTCCGACGTTCTCGATAATAAAAGAAACGTCGAGGCTTAAGCAAAGCCTCCTTTTTAAGCTAGCTTCGAGATATGCGATACTTCGACCTTACGAAGCTTTTTAGTAGTAAAGCTATAATTATACTCGTTACTTTTATTAAAAATGGCCTTTCGTATAAAGTATCTGCTTTGCTCGACTTAAAAGCTAATAAGTACGCGCTAATTAACTTAGCGCTATTTAAATCACTTTCTTTTTTTCTTAAACCTTTAATTCAACTTTTTTCGGCCTTATTCTTTATTAAATTATATAATAGAGCTCGTAAAGCTATTATCTTTCATTTTGCACTTTTTAACTTTACGATTAATAAGCGCGTTTAATCTTTTACTTCTTTTCTTATTATTAACTTTAAAAATTACAGCGTGATCTTCGGACGAGCATAGCTAGCTAAGCATTAGATTCTTTTTAACTACGCTCGCTGCAAGCTTTATTAGCTTCGTTTTAACCTTTCGACCGCTATTTACGCTAAACCTATTAAGATTATATACTTTAATTAGCGTAAAGTAAACGCTCGTTATTAATACTGTTACGGTGGTGATGGCGGTCACGCGGAGGTCACGTTGCCACGCGCCCAAGGTCACACGTTACCTCGTGATCTTAAGCTCTCGTCTTAGTAAAACAGCTTATAAGACTTCTGCTTTTGCACTCGTTCTCTTTCTTTCTTTCTTTATTTTTCTTTCTTATTACTTAGCGTACTCTTAAGTAGCATTACAATCATATTACCTTCGATAGCCGTAACATAAAGAAAGATCAACTCCAATTCGTTAAAAAGCATTATATTAATCGTTGCTACGCGCAACAAACGGCTAGCACTTTCTATCCTCGAGTATTAATGCTTTAATCAGACCTCTTCGCTAATTACAGTCTTAAAGAAAGCTGAACTCTTTGCTATTCGACCTGCTTTTGCTATTCGAATACTCTTCAAAACCATTCCTTTCTTTCTTAAAACGATAAGTACGCGCACGGACCGTATATAAACGGTCTTATAAACGCATTAAAATTTTTCTTAAGAGTTTCCGACAGCTAATTGTAAAAAAGATTCCAACGCTCTTTTAGTTACGCTACGATTTAATACTTCAATACATACTTTACTTAAAGGCTTTAAGAACGTACACGCTTCGCTTATACTAATCTTCTTTTTTTTTGCTAAGTTACTATTTAGCATTAAGTTCTTTATCTCGTAAGCCGATTAATAGCTAGCTCTCTCGTTGCATTAGTACTCTTACCCTTTTGCACTTACCTTCTTTACATAACAACATACACAAAACAACAGCTAGTCACCGCTAAAAAGCTTTATACATTCTTTTAACAGTTAAAGCCAAAGCTCCGTTTGCTAAAGTTAAAAGAAAGCCAAGAAATCTACAAGACTTTAAAAGACCTTTAAACTTTATAACTAGCCTTTGCATTACTTAATCTTTATTACGATTTTCCAGTTAAGTAAACAGATAAGCTTAAAACATTTCACACTTTTTTGCAAAAGTAGCTCACGAAAACAGCTAATCGCTTTTTAATTAATCTAGCAACGCGAATTAAATCACATACGTTCGCCGGCTTTATCTTAACCCTCTTCTTTACGAAGCTTCTATTACCGGCGATCGTAAAAGCCTCGACCTTCTTCGAAAGATTCTTATTACTTACGAGCTCTCAGCCACCGTTGCTAAAAGCATACGACTAGCGTCGAAACCACATACCGACTTTAGCAATACATACACTATCGATAAACATATCTATTATATTCACTCGCGAACAGCAGTAAGCTATAAAAGCAGCTATCGCGTTAGCGGTAACATCAGCGCTTCGGAAAGCTGCTCAAGGCCTTTTACTACTTTTAGCGGCGAGCCTTCGGCCAACCTTTACTTATTACTTGCTAATCATCGACACCTTTATATTAGCGATAAAGCACAACAAATTAAAGTGGCCTCGGACTTTATTCTTAAACAATTAAAAAGATGTAAACTACGACGCTTAAAAAATAAATATAAAGCTGTTTATCGAAGCCAACTCGAGCAACTTCCGCAAAAGATCCGCGCAAATAAAAGCTTACTTCACTTGCACATCAAGAAAAGCTAAGTCTATCGTCTTAGCTTATATAAACCTTAACGCTAAGAACGTATAAGACGCGGCAAGAGTACTAAAAGCATTAAACGAACGATTCTTCGACCACAACCGCGTTTAAAAAGCACGTTAAAATTATTATAAGCTGACAATATCGAGCAATATATCTTACAACGAGTTCCGTATCTTTTTCACACGCTACGCAATAACGAACAAGATCTTAAAAGACCGCTAATTCGAAGACGTATATAAAAAAGTGTCTTTAGCATTGAAAACTAACTTTCGAATTGAAAAATACAAAATAAACGAAAGCTATAAAGCTTTCGATAAGTACCTCGCTATCGTAGATCGAAAATCGCGTAACATCCGCGCCGAAGAACTAGCACTCTTACGACGCACGTCGGCAGTAACGTTCAACTAAGCAGCTAGCTCCGCACCGAAAAGAGTCCTTCGGAACGCGAATTAGCAATCGACTTCGCAAAGACCACCGCTACGCACTTATTCACTAGGCTCTACACCTTTCCGCTAATCTTCACCGATAATAAAAGAGCGTCGAGAACGCTTTAAAAGCCTTCGCACCGCTGGCCTAGACTCCGTGTGTTTCAATTATAATAAGAAAAGCCACTTTAAAGCAGATTGCTTGAATATAAAGCTAAAGCAAAAGATAATTAAAATAAATATCGAAAAAATAGAAAAAGACGATATATCGGAAAACTGCTAAGCCGTAAGAAAAACTCTTATTATAATATAAGCTATAACTTATAAAAAGATTTAAAATCCAACTTCAGCCTTTTCGTAAAAAAGAAGCAGTCTTTAGTACCGATAGAACTAGCTCGAAATAGATTATTTATTAAAACAATCGCATATCTTAATAGCGGAGCAAATATCTTCGGCGCTTTTTAAACAGCTTTAGCTTACAAGCTGAGCAAAGCTTTAAGCGTCCTTTTCTTTAAACTACTTTAGCTAATCGTCTTTACTAGCTACGATAGTGCTAAAAGAGAACCTATACGCTAAGTGATCTTATTAACATTAACAATCGATAAGCGTCGAATTAATTTCTTTTTCTTAGTTATTAAATTAAGTTCTACGGACGTAATGCTAAGCCGTAAGTTCCTTAAACACTACGATCTATACTAAGGTTTCGGAAAACGCAAGCAGCTATTTTAGCTTTTTAATATGCCGATTATACTTTACTTCGATTCACGTATTTTCATTGATTTATCATTCTCGTATAAACACGCTTATTAGTCTAACGCCTTTAAGAAAAACGCGTTAATAAAAAAAGAAGACCAAGCAAAGCTAGCTTCGATTACTTCTTTTAATTTTATATCAAGTAATAATAAAAGTTCAACTAAACGTGCAAAAGCACATTCATATAGCGAAAGACTTCTTAAAAAGCGCGAATCTAAGTTTTGCAAAGATATAAAAAGACGTCTAGCTATAATAGAAAAGCTCTTAAAAAAAAAGGTAATCATAGAAAAGCTACTTCCGTTTATTCTTTTAGTCTCGGCAAACTCAATTTTATATATAACTAGCATCAGCCTTATCTCCGCAAATGCTTTCTCCGCATTGCATAATAAGCAAAAGAAAAAAGCTATAATAACTAAAAAAGATAACACACTTATACTAGATGAATTCACGTTCTTTACTTTAGTCCACTTTATAAACGCAAAACAAGCTCGCCGCGATATTAAGTCTTAACACTTCTAAACTATTTAATTAGCATCACTAAATAATAAAACCGTAGCAAAAGCTTTCGCCGACAAATACGAAACGAATAAAGCGCTCGTGCGAGCTAAACTCTTAAAGCAATACTACGAATTCAAAGACTTGTTTTTTAAAGAAGCTTCGGACCTTTTCGCACGTTGCCGTCCGAAAGTAGACTATAAAATCGACTTGACAAGAGAAAACACTTTGTTTATAAAACCTTTGCGTAAGCTTACAAACGGCCAGCTCTCCGAAGTAAAATAATATATTTAAAAGAACTTATACAAAAGGTTTATAAAACCGTCAAACGCTTTTTACGTAGCGCTAATTTTATTTATTAAAAAAGCAGATAGTTTTATAAAACTTTGCATCGATTATCGAAAGCTTAACGCTTTAACTAAAAAGGACGAATACTTACTCTTTTTGATCGATAAAATGATAGCTCGAATCTTTTAAGTTAAAATCTTTACGAAGATCGATATCTAGCAAGCTTTCTATCGCATACAAATCAATTAAAAAAACGAAGACAAAATTACTTAGCGATGCAAATTCAAAATATACAAATACAAAGTTCTGCTTTTCGGCTTTATAAATAGACTAGCCACCTTCTAGCGTTTTATTAACGACATCTTAATAAAGCACTTAAACGAATTTTGCTTTGCGTACTTAAATGATATCTTAATATACTTAACGGACGAAAAAGAATACGTGAATTACGTTAAAAAGGTTATAAAAATCCTATCCGATTATAAGTTGCAAGTAGATATTAAAAAGTATAAATTCGGCGTCACGGAAACCAAGTTCTTCGGTTTTATTATCACAACGAAAAGAATCAAAGTAGACTCGAATAAGATTATAATAATTACTAATTAGCGATACGCTATAAACGTCCGAAGAGTGCAAGCTTATTTAAGGTTTTACAACTTCTACCGTCGATTTATTAAAAGTTATAACCGGATCTGCAAGCTTTTAATTAATTTAATAAAAAAAGACGTCTTATTTAAGTTTATATTAAAGTGCGAAGATGTATAGCAAAAGTTGCGAAACGCTTTGCAAAACGCCCTTATCTTTTGCTATTACGACCTCGCAAAGCAAACACGGCTAAAGACTAATTCATTAAACGGCGTAATCGCGAGAGTATTTTTATAACTTTAAAAAGATAGCTTCTACTACTTTATAAAGTTCTTTTTTAAAGCAATAATCGACGCTAAGCTCAACTACTTTATATACGATAAAAAACTCTTCGTAATATTCAGATCTTTTTAAAACTACAAGCCGGAGCTTATTAAAGCGCAAAAGCAAGTCTACGTCTATACAGATCACAAAGCTCTAGAATATTTTATAACGACGAAGGATTTGACAGCACGCTAAACTCGATAAGCGGAGTTCTTTTTTAAATTCTACTTCTTCGTAATATTCTATAACGGCTCGACGAATACTCTCGCTAATACTTTGTCTCGCTGTAAACAAAACCTCTTTTTATTAAAAGCACGTTAAAGAGCATTAAAGAAACAACAACTGATCTTTAACGATAAAATCGATTTTGATATCTTAAAAGAAATAGCTTCGCTAGCATTCAAGCAAAACACGTCGTTCTTTTACGACACCGTATTAGTAGAAAGCATATATTACGGCGAAAACACAACGTTAGCTTTAGTATAAGCAAAAACGTCGAAAGACGAAAAACTAAACGGAAAGCTACTTGATCTTATATCACAAATAGCGTATAATATCGCCGGATACGATATCATCGATAAAGTCTTACAAGCAAACGCAACGGCTCTAGAACTTTAAAAGATAAAAGAACATATCGAAACGGATTTAGATTATACTTTAACAAACGGAAAAACCTATTTTTAAAGTAAATTAATAATACTAATCAATCTTTTAAAGCTTCGCACTTGCTTCATTCGGCATATACACGAGCAACTATGTGTAGCTCACGCAAACGTAATAAAAACAGCTTAGCTAACGCAACGCAAATTCTATTAGAAAAGCTTTAATACAAATATTAAACGATATATAACCAATTGTAAGTGCGCTCGAATAAAAGTCAAGCGCGATAAAAAGCTAAGATTCTTATATCTATTACCGATCCTAGCCCGCTTTTACCAACACTTAATAATAGACTTCACTAAGTGCTTTTTAAACGAACAAAGCTATAACTCGATCTTAGTAATAATAAACAAGCTTTTAAAAAAGCTTATATTAATCTTTTGCTATAAAACAACTACAGCTAAAAATCTCGCACAGCTATTCTTAATAAATTAAGTCCGTCACTTTAGCATACTAGACTTTATAATCTTTAATCGAGGCTTTTAATTCGTCTCAACCTTTTAAGCCGAAATTTGCCGTATATTAAAAACGAAGGTCAAGCTTATAATAGTATACAACCCGCAAGCGGACGGACAAACAGAAGTAATAAACTAATATATTAAGCAACGCTTCCGCTTATTTTGCATATATTACTAAGACAATTAAAGCGAGCTCCTTCTTTTTATAAACATCGCTCAATTGACTTTGCCTTATAAGTCATTAAGTAGGCTGTCTCTTTTCGAAGTTGAGAATGAATATTAAGCGCGCTGCTCTTAAGATATAATTAATCCGAGCTTCTCTTTTTCAGCTATAAAGCGATTGAATCAACAAAAAGCATATAATATAGCTATTAAAGCTCGGAGTGCTATCGAGTTCGCTTAATCTTCGATTGCAAACTAATAAGCTAAGATGAAAAGGCTAGCTAACGCTAAACGCCGTTTAATAAACTAAGACGTCGGAGACGATATAATGATCGATATAAAGAACTAAAAAATAAACCGACTTTCTAGAAAGCTCGAAGATAAATAATACGAGCTAATCAAAGTTATTAAAAAGGTAAAAGAAAGTTAAGAAGTCAAACTACTATCAACTTAAAAGATTTATCTTATATTCTATTCTTATTCATTACGAAAGCATATTACAAACTTATTGCTAAGCCAAATAAGACCTTAGCCCGCGCTAATTCAAATACTACTTAACTAAAACGAATAAGAAATCGAACAAGTCTTAGCTTCTCGTATATACAAAAGAGCATTCTAATACCGAATATAATAAGTTAAAGCAAACGAAGACTTCGAATAATACCCGTGCTCGGACGCGATAACAGCACCTTAAATGCTTAAAAGATTCCACTTAGCGCACTTAATAGCAAAAGGGCCGCCGAAAGCACTACTACTATAGCTAAAAGCTTATAATCAAAGACGAGAAGATTATAATAACCTTAAAGACGACAAACTAATAATATAAACTGCGAAGACGCAGTTTTTCGGAAGAAAAAGGTGATATTACGGTAGTGATAGCGGTCACGCGGAAGTCACGTTGCTACGCGCTTAAAGTCATACGTTACCTCGTGACCTTGAGCTCCCGTCTTAGCAAGACAGCTTACAAGACTTCTGCTTCTGCACTCGTTCTCTTTCTTTCTTTCTTTATCTTTCTTTCTCATTACCTAGCGTACTCTTAAGTAACACTACAATCATACTGCCTTCGACAGCCGTAACAAATACGACGCTAATAAGCGTAATCGAGCTTTAGACCGCTTTTAAAAAGCTTACGACGCTAATTCACTTGTAAACTATAATTTATAAACGGATCAAGCAGCAACGATAATCGCAAAATCACTTCTTTTTTTTTAGAATCGTCTTCCTTCCGCTTTTTCTTTTAAGATCGTTAAACCTTTTTCTTTTATTTACTTTATCGTAAAGCCGTTACTTTTTCGCTTTACGAAAAACACTTTTTTTAAAGATTACGCTAAATTAATATCTTAGATAAACCGTAAGCTTATATTAACCGATATCGCTTTCGTAAAACTTCTTTTACTCGTTAAACGCTCTCGCTAAACATTTAAGTATAAAATTAATAGAAACTTTAAAATCAACGGCGTCTTCGAATACGCTTTTTATATAATCGCTCGCTAAAAAGACGTAAAATTGTTTCTTACGTCTTTTTACGAGCTCGATTGCTTAATCTCCGAGCGTTAAACGATTGCTTTTACTTAAGCTGATTATTAAGCAGCGCTAATACGCTTTACTAACGACTTTATCTTTATTATTAACTTTACAGCGGAACTATTAAAGCTTATTAACGACCTTCTTATCTCTTTTGAATACTTCGATTACGCATACGTGTTTTTTAAAGCCGCTAGCAACGTGCTAGCATTATATAAGCTTTACGATTATAAAATCGAGCTTTTCGAAAAAAAAGAAAAAGCGCTTCGATACTTATTATTATATAAGATATCGATCTTTAAGCTAAAGCTTATTAAAGCTTACTTTATCGACAATCTTAATAAAGGTTTTATCGAACTTTTAACAGCGCTATTTACAGCTTTAATCTTGTTTATTAAAAAGCAAAACGGTTCTTTCCGCTTTTATATTGACTTCCGCGCGTTAAACAACTTTACTCGTAAAGATCGATACCTTTTCCTTTTGATTAATAAGACTTTCGCACGTCTTTTAAGAGCTAAAATCTTTACGAAACTCGATATTCAGCAAGCCTTTTATAAAATACGGATAGACTTAGCTTTAAAAAAGCTTATAACATTTAAAATACGCTACGGTGCTTATAAGTGCAAAGTTTTTTTATTCGGACTAACTAATAGACCCGCTATTTATTAACGCTATATAAATAACCTTTTTTTCGATTTTTTAAATATCTTTTATATAACATATTTAAACGATATCTTAATCTACTTTTTCGACCTTTTAAAGCACGCTTATTACGTCCGTTAAGTTCTTTAACGACTCGACGACGCTAGCTTTTAAACTGATATTAAAAAGTGCGAATTCAATATTATTAAAGTAAAATACTTAAGCTTTATCATTTTTATCAAAAGCTTAAAAGTAAATCCGGATAAGACGTCGATAGTAAAGTATTAAGCGCTTTTTATAACCGTTAAAAGCGTTTAAAGCTTTTTTAGATTTTATAACTTTTACCGTCGATTTATTCGAAACTACGGCGTAATCGCAAAGCTTTTAATGCATTTGATTAAAGCTAACGTTTCTTTTTTATTTAATTCTTAATATTAAAAAAGCTTCGACTTCTTAAAGCTCGCTTTAATTATTGCGCTAATTTTATAACTTTATAACTAAAACCTTTTTTATATGTTAAAGACTAACGCTTTAAACGGCGTAATCGCTTTAATCTTCTTTTAAAAGCATAATTCCGATTAGCTATTAATCGCTTATTATTTTAAAACTATAGCTTTTGCTAAGCTTAATTACGTCGTTTACGATAAAGAGATGCTAGCTATTATACGCTTTTTTAATAACTTTCGCGCCGAACTCGCTAGCTCTTTTTATTAAGTTTAAGTAATCACCGATTATAAAGCTTTAAAGTACTTTATAATTTTTAAGACTTTCAACGCTCGTTAAGCACGTTAAGCAAAGCTTTTCTCCGATTATAATTTTATTATTACGTATAGACCAAGTAAAAACAACCCGCTAGCTAACGCGCTAATACGTCGTATCGAAGAGCTCTTTTCTTAAAATAGCTTTAAGCGCACTTAGCGCTTATAAACGCTGCTCCGCGCCCATAACGTTAACCTTCGATTCTTAATCGAAAAGCTACGCTAACTTACGCTTTCGAAAACCGCCGTTACTATCGAAAAGATCGCGGAGCTTTTATCGATATTCCGAATTATTAATTAAGTCTTAAAAGCTAATCGGACCGCTTTTAGTTTTATAACACTTCGAATTTAAGCTTTTAAAGCTAAGTCTTTACTCGTGAACTACGGTTTACAAGCTAAACTTATTATAAAAAGCGACTTGCTGCTTTATAACGGCCGCTTATTAATTTTCGACGTTTAAAACTTGCGCTCGTTACTCGTCCGAAAAGTCTACGATTAAGTATTTACGGCATACTTTAGCTTTCGCAAAACTTATAAGCTTTTTATAATATAATACTATTAGCACGGTATAGCTAGATTCGTTAATTAATATTGCCGCAATTGCTACGCTTATAAACGAGCTTTAATGCTTCGCGATAAAAAACTTAATTTGCTTTAACTTTTCTCGATCTTTTCGCGCTTTTAAAAGCACGTTATTATAGATTTTTATAGCTTTAATAAAGACAAACACGGCTACGATAACGTCTTTATAATAATCGACCGCTTCTTTAAGCAAGCAACCTCGATCTTTTATCATAAGTCTATCGACGCTAAAAGCTTCGCTAAGCTTTATATCTATTATATCTATAAGTATTTCGAAGCTCTTTTAATATTGACTTTTAATAAAAGACTTTAATATTAGTTCGAGTTTTAAAAAGAATTTAATAAAATCTTTAGCATTAAATTAACTTTTAGTACCGCCGTATACTTTAAGATTAACGATCAAACCGAAATCTATAACTAATACTTACAAAAGCGCTTCCGTCTTTTCGTAAGCTATTATTAAAACGATTAAAATGAGTTCTTTTTTATAATAGACTTCGCTTAATTGACGCTCTTTTACGACTCTTTCGGCGATCTTTCTTTTTTTAAAGTAATTTACGGCTACGCTTTTCGGACCACTTAGAATTAAAGCTTAAAACGACTTAACGATTAAACTCTTTTTCGCAAGCTTAATTAAGACGAAGCTCGCGCTTACGCTAACCGCTACTTCGGAGCTTAAAACTTCGCTAAAAAGCACTTTTAGCGCGCTTAAGACCGCATAGCTAAACAAGCTAATAAATCAAAGCGTTCGATTGACTTCGACGTTAATAATAAAGTTTAGTTAAACATACGCTCGTTTTTTATTTTTCGACCGTTAAAAAAGCTCGATAACTTAACGAACGGACCGTTCGAAGTTATCGACAACGTTTATAGCAGCTTTAAACTTAAGCTCTTCGAGTTAATAAAAGTTCATTTAATTTTTTACTTCGAACGGCTACGAAAAGCTCTTAATGACTTTACTTTTAAGCAAATTATTCTTGAACTTGACTCGATTAATATTACTAGCGAACTTAAATATAAAGTAAAAAACATTTTAGCTATACGCTAAATTAAAAAGCACTTTAAGTATTGCGCTTTTTAATTCGGCCGCGATATTAACTTTACTTAATACTTCGCTTTCGACTTTATATACGCTCTTTTTAAAATACGTGACTTTTATTTAAAACACAAAGAGCTCTTCGGCCTTCTCGCGAAGCTCTTCGAATAGATTAAAGCTTATTCGAACGGTATTAATAATTACGATCACTTAAGCAGTAATAAAGTGATAGATAAACGCTCGAAAACGAGCTTTTTTCGAACGAAAGAATAATATGACGACACGCTAAGTCTTTTAAACGCACTTTATATACGCTAAGTTACTTCTTTCTTTTTTTTTTTTGTATTTTTCGTATTCTCTTATTCTTCGCTTTTAACTTATGAACTATAGTTCACGAGTCTTTAGCGCTTTTACTTTCGTATATATAAACTTCAGCTACCTTCGACCTTTACATTCGGTAATTGTTGATTTTAAGTCATTACTTTAAGATTTTCTTAAGCTCTTATGTGAACCCCGCGCTCCCGTAAGTTCCTTCAGGTAATCGCTTAAGGTCGTCACAAATAAGCTTTTTTGCCGATATTAACGTGCATCTTAAATTAAAAATATATAGTATATCTTTTAAATAAATAGTCCTTTCGCTTTGCAACGATATTTAAGCAGTCTTAACGCTATCCGAATAAAGCTTTTTTCTTTCGACTTAGATCTTTTTTCGGTATAAAGTTAATAGCTTATTAAATAAAAATAAAGAATCAGTTATATAGCTAATATATTTAATATCGGCGGCTATTAGTATAAATAAAAGCTTATTACGCTTCTTTTAAAATAAGCTAACGAACTTTTCGATATCGAAGGTCTCGCTTAAAAAATTAGATTTCGTATCGGCGGCAAATCCTTTTTTATCTTTGCGAGTGCTATTAAATTTGCTTTTAACACGCTAATTAGACTTTGTTTTATAAAGTAATAAAAAGTTGTTTTTGTATAAAAACTTAAAAAGCTAAAAGATATCGGTCTTCTTTTAAGTAACGGTAGCTAATATATCCGTAACGCTTTATTAGATTCTTCTCTTTCTTTAAAGATGCGAATAGCTTTAATAGCTTTAAAACTAATCTTAGCGAACTAATATATAAGACTAATATGCTTGCTAGAACCGTATTTAAACATTCAGCTTTAAAAGTAAAAGATTAAGATCGTCGACGATTGCGCGATTATCGACCCGAAAAAGCTCTTTTATAAAACGTCTATCGATTAGCTATATAAGCTCTTTCGTTATTCGAATAGTAAGCTGCGAATGCTTTCTCTTAAGGTTTTAATTTGATAATAAACTTTTATTTCTTATTTAAACGTTTTAACTTTTGATTTATTATTATAAAAAAAGTAAAGCTATCGCATAATAATATATATGTTTCTAAAAGTATAAGTTTAATATAAAAGATCAACTAATAGTAATCATCGTCGAATTGATCTTTCTTTAAGCCTTTATATACTTTACGGCGGCATATTAAAACGCGTTTTTAATTATTGCTAAAAGAAATTTTAAAGTCTATACGGAAATTAATAAAAGCTTAAAGCTTGATTTGTATAAATCGGAATGTAATAGCGGTGTAAATAGTCTTTAGCTTTTAAATTATAAATTTGATATCGAAGAGGTCTTTAATCTTTTAACGATCGAACTCGCTAAGCTTTCGAAAAAAGTTAAGTTTAAACTTCGCTATCTCGACTCGAAACGTTTTTAAAAGACTTTTATTTTCATATATCAATTTATCATGTTTATCTTTATTAAGCTTTTTCAAGATCTTTTAAATGCCGTCAGCAATATCGTATCTTTGCAAAAGTGTTTTAATAATAGTTGTATAGCAATATTCGGATTCCGAATAGTTTAATAGATAAGCGACGTCTTCGCTTTAAGCGACCGTCTCGATTGTTTCGAACTATTCGTTTAAATTCGATTTAATAAAAGTCTTAACGCTTTTTTATTATTTTATTCCGGCGAATTTTTCTCGAACGATAATTATGCTAATAAGTCGATAGATGATTGATATAAAGCGTAGTTAATAGCTAGATAATTAAAAAGGTAAAAGGAAGGGAAAGGGTAAAGGGTTCTTATTACCTCTAAATAATACTTCGCACAAAGCGAGAACTCAAGTCGATAAACGAGTCTGCGGGTTGCGTATTGCGAGTTGCGTATTCCGTCACCTTTTAAATATCAAAGGCTTATAACTTATTAAAAGATAATTCTTCTTTATAATAAAAAAGCAAAAGGTGGTTTTAAAAGGTATTGATTTCGGTTATCTAAAGAAGAGAGAGTCCTTGTAAAGAGAAAAAGAACTGTATACAATTCTCTTTTTACGCTAGCTAGCTATTTTTTCTTCTAACTAACAATCATTACCCGTCTCTTCGAAAGTTGCTTGGCAGCAATAGCACAGACCTCGTAGTATAAGAATTTCTTACTTTAACACGATTATAATAAGCTGTATAAGGACAAAGACTAAAGGTTTAAATCTTTGCGTAATGTAGAAGCACCCAAAAAGATGTGCTGTATAGAAGCCTGGCTCTGAAGCTGGACCTTATGGTCTTATAAAAGAGATATCAGAAAAGGTAAGTGGAAAGCTCGTTGATTGTTTTAGTTAAGAGATGTATGCCCTCTTATAGAAGATGGGTCCGTCTAGTGTGGCCTTAATAGCCATAGCAGGTACCTTATCAAGCAGGGTGTTTATATCCGTCCTCTTATAAAATAAGTAAGCGCCCCCGCCTACCATCAAGCAAAGAAGAAAAAAAAGGGGGTATAAAAGAAAGAAAAAATTTAGTATACAAAAAAAGAGGGAGAGTATCTTGTCTTTAAACTCCAAACATTTAAACTACTAAACTACGCTTCGGCAGCTTCTTTATAATCTCTTTCCGTGCTTACGTCCTTAACTTTTTCGTTCTCTTTAAGCTAGGAAGGTCTTCTTCTTTTAGCAAGGCTAGCATTGGACGATGACGTGCTAGCAGCAGCATCTTTAAGGGTAAAAGAGCGCGTATCGTTCTTGCGCTTGTTAATTGTATCGTTGATAAGTGTGAACTTGGCCGACGGAAAGTCAGCGAAGCTAAAATAAAGTCCGGAGCTATTAATTAAGTCGTTCTCGTTTTCGAGCAAGTCACTTAAGGCTTCTATAGCCTTATCGAAAGCGCGGTTTAAGGATTTCGGCTAAGAAGATAATGCTTTAGATTCGTCGATTTGGCCCGTGAACCGTAGTTCACGGGTAGAATTCGCACTTTCTAAAGTGATCTTTACACTTGAATCAAAGTCGTTAAAAGACAACTCAATCGGTCGTAAGCTTTCTTTAAAATCCTTTAACTTGTCGGCGTTTATAAGGTCGTCAGCTCGGCGGCTCTTGCCCTTGGAAAAGGACTTAGCTCCGTAAGTCTTGGCTTTAGCGTCTAAGACAATAGCAAATCCTTTTTTAAATACCGAAAACAACTTCTTTTTATGCTTGATAAAGTGTTTTTAAAACTAAGTCCGAGATATAGCAAAGATAGCGGTTAATTCTTTTATTACTCGAGGCTCGTTCCAATTTATTCTTTTGATCAAGGCTTTTAATACGAAACTGACGTAGTCTAGCTGGATTATAGCGGCGAAAGGCTGGCTTGATTTATTAATAATTCTTTATCGAAAGGTTAGCGGCATGCGTTTTAAGACGATAGTGCAAGCGTGCTTTGCAAAGCTGACTCCATTCTTTAAAATGCTATCGTTTATCAAAGCGGTATAATTGTTAAAAAAGATAACTTATCCGTAAAAAGAATTTTAAAAAGCGTTTATGTTTAAGAAAACACTTTGTTTCGTAATAACGGATATAAAAGTAGCGAGATCTATGATTATAGTAAAAGGTTAGCGTAACGCAATATTCTTAAAGGCATCCAAAGTCTTCGACTTAAGTCTAAAAGCTTTTTATTTAGCGGTCTTTTTAAAAGTGGTGTCGTAAGTATAGCTCTTAGGCCAAATACTTAAGCTTTCGATTTGATTCTTTACGCCGTAAAGCATTAAGTGGTAGTTTAAAACTCTGTTTTTTATTCGTAAACTACGGTTCACGAGTCGTTTAGTGTTAGCGTCGTGTTTGGTCGCAATCACTCGAACATTATTATTACATTTAAAGAGCTGAAAAGGTTTAAAGTAAGCAATAAGCTTATAGTTTCCGTCTCGGCGATTGAGTAAAGCGGCAAAGTACAGCTTATGATAGCTTCGGAGGACTTGCTAAGTCAAAGAGTGCACTATATTAAAAAGTGCATTAGTCGGAGCTCTTTTTAAGTCATTAGTCCGAAAGTGGTAAAAGTACATCTAGATCTCTTTGTTTATAATAGTAAAGAAGGTTTAATTGCCGTGCTTATTGTTTAAGAAAGAAGCTTTTAATATAAGCCAAACTTTCGTATAGCTACCCGTATTTAAAGTGTTAAAGAGGCTGTTCTTTTAGGCGGTGCTTATTAAGCTAGTGCTTTAGTTTAGCTTATTAAAGGACATCGGCTTAGCTTTGAACTTGGAAGAGCTTAAGCTAGACATTCTTTTAGCTAAAGTACTGCTCTTAGTCTTAATAGCGAATATCGATTAGTTGCTCGAGTAAAGCATAAAGTTGTTAAAAGCGTTGGTTTAAAAGGCTTCGATAAATCGATACAAGTTGGAACGGATCACCGTTGTTGTAAAGCCTTTCGTAGCTAGCTTAAGGTATTTAACGTATTCGAAGGTATAGACTTCGCAAAAGACTCTTTTTAACAAGTCGGTAGCGGACGGTGAAACTTTGCGGCTAAAGCGGAGCTTCGTCTAGACGTCTAAGTCAAAGAGTTCTTTAAATCTATCTTTAAATTCTAATACGTTCTTTACCTTTTAAGAGACTCTTATACAATCGCAATCGTCGTTATTAAAGCTTAAATTAAAGATCTCGGACAGCAAAAAGTAGTTTACTACCTTGCTTCTTTTTTTACTTACTTCCACTTAGCTACGACGGTCGAAGAGTCGTAAGATCGCGTTATCAGAAAATTCGTCTTTTAAAAGCTTGCGGATCTAGCTGACAGCCTTTTTAATTGATTCCGCGGCAACTTAAAGAGCATTATCGATATTCTCGTCTAAGTTCAAGCGGTCGAGAGCTGATTAGTAGAGGTTTTAACAAAAGTTAATAAAAGCTACGTCTATACTTATAAGGTCTTTAATCTCGACGAGTCTTAAGCAACGGTTCGATATAGCCTTGGCCAGTTCGTACTCGAGGCTGTCTTCTTCTTTAACGGGTAGTGCTGGTGGCAGCTGGTTCTCGAAAGGGTCGCGTTGCACTTCAAGTCTAAGGGCTGCAAAAGAGCTCGCGTCGGTAGACTTGCGTAAAGTAGACATGATCGAAGCAATTAATTTAGCGTTCGGAGCTTTATTAGCAAAGGATGACGTCGATCTTTAAGATAAAGCTAATAACAGCGAAGAGCGCGCAATAAGTGATCTAAGCAAAAGGGTACTAAGAGCAAAAGGTTGACTTAGTCTTGCCTCGGTTGCTAAGTTATCTTTTATTCGTGAACTATAGTTTACGAGTAGAGTTCCGGATTCGAGTTCTTTTTGCAAAACGAAACTTTAAGTCTAATTCTCGTCGGCAAACTTTATACGTTCTTTAAGCTCGTCGTATTCGCTTTCTATGTTGTCGAAAGCTAAAATCAACAGGCTATACGATAAGACTTTTAGTCTTAGCTTTTTTAAGAGTCTTTCGTTAAGAATAGCGATCTTATCTTTCCACTTAGTGTTATTCTTGTCTTCTACGGTCTAGCAAGTGAGGTTGATTACCGTAGCATTAAGCTTGGTGAACTTGCGTCCTCGAGCTATATTAGCTGTAGTCTTTTAAAAAGCGACGTAAGCAATAATATAGTAGTTGATAACTTAAATAGCGTAAGCGTTAAAGGTGCAGTTTTTTAAAATGACGCTTAATTAGCGAGCGCTACGGATTAAAGTGCATATAGCCTTAAGGTGGTCGTTATATAGCAATTGGCTTCGAGCGCCGTCGAGAGCTCTCTTGATTCGTCTATGTCTTTCGGCGTTCTTGTTGCGTAAAGAGTAGATAGCGGTGACTCTGGTAGTAAACTGGTCGTAAGCCGAAAAAAGGTCTTCGGCGTTTATATTCTTTCTTGCGCATTCGGCTCGCAAAAACTAATCGTATTATAAGATCAGGTCGTCTTCTTTACTTAATCTATTATTAAGGTCGGAGGTTGCTACCTTGAGCATAACTAGTTAATTAAAATTGCTTATTTAGCGGTAGGTTTAAAGGAACTTATCGAAGGTCTTAATAACTCGTTTTTCGAACTTTAGTTCGAAACTCGATTGTCGGGCTAAAGCAGCTTGCTCTTCGCTTATTGATGGGCTAAAAAGTGCATCCCGGACAAAGGCCTTTCCTTTAACGGCGGCTGACTTAAAAAGCATATTTAACTCGTAAACTACGGTTCATAAGCTAAATATAAGATAACGGAATAAGGCTAGTAGTAATAGTAATCGATTAAGTAATGATTAAGGTCGTTAGTATTAATATAGTATTGTGTAATTGTGAAGAAGAAGTAATAGTAATGTTATTATAATTATTATTATATAAAAAGAGAAAATGTTAAGAAAAAAGAAGGAAGAGCTTTCTTATATAAGTACATTTGTAAAGAAGACTTATTCTTTCTAATAGCAATTCACCTTCGAATACACGTAGTTAAGCACGCTTAAAATAAAAGAATAGTCTTAAATAAAAAATAAAAAATAACCGTGTAAGCTTAAACAAGTGAAAAACAATCAAACAATAAGAACAATCTGTATAAGACAAGTGAATAGCCAATAAAGTGAAAAGAACAAAAAAAGAATAGAGAATACAATGAAAGGCAAGTCCAAAAGTGAGAGAACAAACGTAAGAAATACCCTTCTTTACTAATAATAAAGAGAGTGATTATTAAAAGCACGTCCCCTCATAAAATAAATATAGAACAAAGAGAAGATAAGAAAGTAAAAAAAAACAAAATAAAAGAAACAGATTAAGAAACAATTTTATAAATTAGTTTTTGTTCTTTCGAAAGTGTTAAAAGAATGATTTAGAAGTTAGTAGACTTAAGTCCAAGGGTCACCTTTGGGTTGAGTGGTTCACTTTTGCCGTCGTCGGAAAGCTCGTATTCGCTAAGGTCCGAGTCGTTTAAAAAGCCCGAATTTTCTTCTTCTTTTTCTTCGTCGTCCTTATCAAAAGGAAAAAAGGTTTAGTTGCGGCGGTAGAATCGCTTAAGGCGGTTAGCTGCAAAAGTGCTTTTAAGCTTAATCTTATCGGTTTCTTAGAGCTTGTAATATCTTTTATCGTAGGCTTTAAAGACGATATAAGGTCTTAGCCATTTGTAATCCAGCTTAGTGTCCGCGGATATGTCGATGCTGCGTTTGACATCGTAAAGCAGTACTAAGTCTTTTTCTTTAATAAGTTCCGACTTTAAAACTTTGACTCGTTTTTAAGTGGCTTTAACGGCAAGTCGATAGCGTTTCTTTTTTAAGATAATCTCGTCGATATCTTTATCTCGAAGTTTTAATTGTTTAAACTTTATAGCAAGCAGGTTAGCGCGAGATCGAACTTTTTGCTAAAGTAATAATCTTTAAACTAGCTATCGTGACTTTAAAAGTAGCTTAGCTTCTCGTCTGTAGTTCAAAAAGAAGAGGGTGATTTTAATAAGTGCGTGTATCGATGTCCGGATTGCAAAGAGCATCTTATTGAATTTGCGAACTTAATCTTTGAATCTTTCGTTTATGACTTTCGATAAGCTATTTAAGATATCTTTATAGCTTCTTTCAATCATTCTATTAGCTTTTAAATTATAGCTTAAGATTTAGACCCTTTTAATCTCGTACTTAATAGCGAAGGCCTTAGCAACTGCTTTGTTCTTAAGTCCTTTATCGATAGTTAGTCTTTCGAATAGTTTATAGCAGCAAACGATATCTTTTTAAAAGAACTTAGCAATGGATTCGGCGTTGGCCGATCGAAGTAGCCGCTCTTCCGGCCATCCAAATAGATCTTCCTTAACTAGTACGAAGCAGGTTATTCTTTTGTCGGTAATAAGAACTCGTGATACGTTTAAGCTGACTTTTGACTATATTTAAGTAAACTAAGTCGGGTACAAAAGGTTTTCTGTTCGTCCAGCTTTGCGCTTTTGATAAGGCTTATAGCTTTAGACGAAAGCCTTGCAATCTTCGTAGCATCTATTCCAGAAGAAGAGTTTTGACGTGCGGTGGTAAGTTGACTCAGCTCTTTTATATCCGGATTCTCGATAAGCGTCGGAAATGGTAGTATAGCGTTTTTAAGTTCCGTCGATAACTAGCTTGATCGAGTAAGAATTGTCTGCTCGCTTGTAAAAGTAATTATCTTTAACCAAGTAGTTGAATGCTTTGTTTTTGAATTTCTGGAAGTCGTAAGTCTTGATCGAAAGAAGGCGTTTAAAAGTGGTAAAGAATTAAGTAATAAGCTCGGAGTCGAGCGAGTAGTCGTGCTTTAAAACTTTCTTTTTAGCCCGTAAACTATAGTTTACGAGTCGTTTAACCGAGAATACTGAAACAATGCTTAGCTCGTTAATGACCTAATCGTTAATATCTTTTTCCTTTCTCTTTTTAATATTTGAAAGATGCTTTTTTTCCTTTTTAAAAAGACCGTCCGCCGTTGTGTTTTTGATCTTAAAGATATGCTTGACTTTAAAGTCTATTAATCTTATTTACGCAATCCAGTTCGTAACGAAGGCTTTAAGCAAGTCGCTTGCTAATCCGTTAAGTTGATTAACTAGTACTTTAGCGTCGGTTTCCAAGATAAAGTGAACTTCGTATAATTCGCTTTTTATCTTTTTCATAGCTTTTAAAGCACCGCGGCATTTTCGCTTGGTCGCGTCGTACTTGCTCTCTGTAAAGTTCTAAAGACTATTTTCGAACTTAATAAGATATCGCTTTTTATCGGAATCTTTTTGCTGCAATACTGCTCTTTATCCTTTAAGACTAGCGTTTACCGTTAAGTAAATTTTTCTTCCGTCCTTGCTATAGTCGATCTTAATAAGAGCGAGGGCAAAGAGCAAGGCTTCTTTAAGCAGCTTTATCGCTTTTTGCTAAAGCTTTAACCATTCGAATTCGACCCCTTTTCTTATCGTCGCGTAGATTAAAGCAGCAATCGTAAAAAAGTTTTTAATCTAGATTCTATAGTAAACTACGATACTAATAAAAGCTCGGGCTTCCGATACGTCTTCGCACCTAGTTTATTTTAGTATCTTCTTAATTTTAACGATCTAAAAGTAGCGTCTTTCGCTATTTATAACGAATCTAACGATGTTAAGGCTAAGCATATAGTATTAGGATTTCGTTCCGACGGTCGTCTTAGCTTTTTCAAACTTTACGAGCACTTTATCGATATTTTAAATGTGCTTTAAGACGAATCGTCGAATTCCGAGCAAAACTTCTTCGTAATTATAAAAAGATCGCGATCTTTTAACTCTTACGTTATTTATATAAAGCAAGCAGACGTTAAGAATGCAATTTATAAAGATCTTATAAATGACTTTAACGAATTAAGCGATCGAATTAATAGCTTTTATAAGTATCCGGGTCATCCGAAGCAATCTGATAAGCGTTTGAATAGCTGTCATGTCTTTAGACTTAACGTCGAAAAGGAATTGATCGTATTTAAAAAAGAAATCTAAGAGTATAACTATCGTAAGACCGGCAAATTCGTTCGAGAACTAGTCTACGTTCGGAGCAATATTAGCGTCCTTGACCGTCACACGGTTCATCTTAATTACGGTAATAATTAGCTTGTATTTTCTTTTCTCTTTTTTCGTTATAATAAACCATTTGTTTCGGTAAAGGCTTTAGTATAGTTCGAAGACTCTTTGCTTTAATCGTTCCTTTAGTATAAAGATGACCATCTTTTGCAAAGCCTTCGGTATCGTAAACGTTTTCTTTTGCTAAGCTTCGTAAAGCACCGTTTTAATCTTTTAAAGCGGCATGATTTCTTTCCGAACCTGGCCAAGATAAGTAAAATCTTAAGCTATCGCTTCTTCTCGATTCAAAAGGCATTAGTAAAGCAGCTCTTTCTTTTCCGAAGTAACTTAAGAACTAATCGTAAGTGCTTTAAATCGTTCTTTCGTTAATCTTGATCCAACTTCTAAATCTAAAAACTTATTAGTAAAGTATTTCGAAAAAGGTCTTTTAAGCTTAAAAGGTCTCGCTTTCTTATCTTGCTCGAACTAATCGTCGATCCTTCTAAGTATCTCTTTATCCGACACTTTTAAATCCACCGGTCTGACCTTCTCCGCCTTCCTTTTGTACATCGTATTAACTTCTACTATATTCTTTCTTAAAAGGTCTTTGTCGTTGTCGATAATAAATATGAAATTTTCTGATTTGTCGAGTTTGATTGCAAATATTTTTAATATTTTTAATTTTAATAAGCTTTGCTTAATATTAAGTTGAATTATTTTTTTATGATTTTATTGTTTTTGTACCGATCTACTCGTAAACTATAGTTCACGGGCGGAATTTCTTTTTAAGCTTCTTTCTAGCTTAGCATCCATCTTAGCTTGCATGCTAGCGACTAGTTTCTCGAGTCTTCGACTAAATCCGACTTGTCCTTTGCAATAGTAATCTAGCTTTAAATAGATCGATCGTAATTTTAAAAAGAGGCTTTTATCGTGCTATTATCGAGGTAAGAAAAAGAGAGTTAGGATTCCAAAAAGAAAGGCATGCTTAAGATAACCTCGTAACTGCTATTGTTAATAATAAAGAAATCGGCGTAGTTAGTGATTCCGCCGATAATGACTTCGACGTCGTTTATCTATTTATCGAAGTTGTAAAGATCTTCGGATACAGTAGTATAGATTAAAGCTCGATCCGTTATAATAAATAGTTTAGCTATCTTAGCTACTTTTTTATTTATCACGTTGACCTTAAATCTATTATCGAAGAAGGATTTGCTTTTGATTATACCGTCGATATTAATAAAAACCTTTAAGGTTTTTATCGCTACTTCGAAGCAGTTGCGAACGATAGGTTGTTTGCGGATTTGCGTCGCTAAGAGGTCTAGCTTGCTTTTTTCATTCCGATTTAAACGTTTAATAGTTAAAGCGTTCATAAGAATAAGCTTACTTTAAAAGACTTTTACGTTTTCTTTAGCATCGGGGACTACTGGAATATAATAGCTTAATAGCTTGTCGAAGCGAGAGCTGAGTCCGAACAGATCTTCAATTTAGACTTCGATTCTCGATTTCATAATCGCCGCTACTGCTTTTTCTTAAGCTTTAATAGTAACGTAAAGGTTAATGAACTTCTTTCGTCTATAAGTCTTCTTTTTCTTTTTTCTTAGTATTCGCTAAGTGATCTCAACTTCTCCTTCTACATCCTTTATAGCCTCGTCGGCTTTAATTGGTCTAGAAGGTCTAAAAGACTTTTCCTTAATTAAACTATCGAACAGCTTATCCTCCGAGTCTATTTTTATAGCAGTACTCGATTCTTAAAAGGCACGAGCTTTAAAAGTGCCGTAGTTCTTCTCCTTTTATTATCGGATATTCTTCTTGATCTTAATAAGCTTAGATCTTTCCGAGGGCTAAAGAGGCTTCTTAGCTTTGTCTTTTGCGGCGGCGTTGATCTCGACCGAGGTAACCTTTATGCTAGATAAGTGGTTAAGCGTGTTAATTCATCTTATAGCATTGATATTTTTAATGTCGATTGGTCTTTTAAGAATAGTAGTAGGCTCTTTTAGCTGGTTGGTTGGTTGCTGAACATTTTAATCGGGCTGATATTAAGCTAGCTGTTAGATTGGTTATTAATAAGAGAGTAAGTGTTTATAAGTCTTAGGTTCGCTAATAAGCCGATTTTTTAAGATGTTGTCGTATTCCGTCTTACGAACGTTTAGCACGATAGATCTAAACTAAGTCTTTTTCTGCTTCTTTTAGATGATAAGAGCACCGATCCTTTTAAGTCTTAAGCAAAGGCGTTCGTAATCACTAATATAAATACATCTTTTATTAACTATGTCTTTAAAAGCTTTACACTTATTTCGGTATTGATAAAAAGCTTAAGTTGTGTCTTCGGAGTTCTCGCAAAAGTTATAATCTTGCATTTAGCTTTCGTATCTTTTACTTCCTTTTCTTCTTCGTCTTTATAATCCGTAGCTGATAATAGCAATCTGAACTCTTCTTCCGAGGCTGATTTTACTTCGAGCATCTTAAGCAGTATATTTAATAAAAGCTTCGTCGCGGTCTTCGAATCGAACTTAAGGTTAAGATTAAACAAAGCGTCGAGAAGTTAAGTTAACGACTTGGTCTTCGAGGTAATCAATTCGATTATAAATCGTATTAATTTGCAAGTTAAAAAACTTTTTAATTATAAAACTTACTTTGTTAATTTCTTTTTTTTTACTCGTGAACCGTGGTTCACGGGTAAACGGCACTACTATTAAGGCTTTCTTAGCAGACTCAAGAACGCTAGCTAGCTTCGTGTGTTCTTTGACCAAGGTCCGAATATCTTTAATAAAGTTAATTAAAAAAGACTTTTCTCGATTTATAGCTTCGATAGTCTTAGCGCTTTAGTCGGTCTTAAAGGCGAATGCGGCGAAGTCATTGAAAGCGGCATAAGAGTCTAAGTCGAGTTCGTCGACTTTATAATGCTTGATCGTCTTATTTCGGATTCCGACGGGCAATCCGAAGAAGAACAAGCGGCCTTATTCGGTCTTGCTTAAAAAGTGCATTAAAGTAAGCTTTTCAAAGACTTAAGAAAAAGTGCGATAATAGTTTTTTAAGTTATTAACATCTTGTTTTTGCATAGCAAATTCCCGCAAGAAAGCGATTAAGTTCTTGATTTGCTAAGTATCGTTTTTACGAAACTCGGCTCTTAAAGCCTTGACGAAAGCAGCTTAATCTTTCTTAGCTTTCTATTCGAGCAAGCTCTTAATAACCTTTTTGCGAAAGTTATCGCAATAACGAAGGAGTTTAATAAACCGATTATCTTTAAGGATATTAAAGTCATTATAGGTTTCTTCGTACTTCTCGATAAAGTCGATGATGTTAGTATTATTAAAGCAAAGAGCTCTTAAAGCGCTTAGCAATAGCATGCGAATAGTTATAAAAGCGTAAAAGATAGCAAGGTCGATTATAACTAGCGCAAGGCCTAGTAAAAGAGCAAGAAGAGCAAAAAGAGAAGGAGTAGTATAAATCTTAAGACCGGTGTTCATTTTAAAAAGCATTTCCGAAGCAAGTGTTTCCGATAGAAGTGGCGGTAAGGGTTCAGATTGAAAGTCGAAGTAAAATAAAGATAGTCCGAAGCTTATAAGAATACGACTAAAAGATTTAATAAATTCAAAGGATTCTAACGAAAGGAGAGGTGATTCTGCGCTGACTTCGATGTCAGAAATCTCAAAAAGGTTTTCGGTATCTTAAAGATCAGATATGTGTATATATTGAGAATGATCGGGTTGATAAAAGGTTTTTAAATTGTTTGATTTTGATTCGTAAACCGGGTTTACGAGTAAAATAAGCGATTTTCGCAAGGTATTCTCGATCCGAGATTAAAAAGAATAGACCTTTTGCAAAGGTAAATTAATAAACAAGATCAGAATTATAAAAAATTTAAGAATCAATTGATTAGCTTCGCTAATAACTCCGGACTATATCAATTGCTTTAATTCAAGATAAGAGCTAAAGTATAAAAAGATATTTTCATTAATGAATGAAAATTCTTTCTTATTGATAATAGAAGAGAGTTTTTACCGAAGAGCCGAAATATTGCACTTCGGCCATTTCGGCGTTTCGGTGTCCGAACCTATCGGGAATAAGGTTTTGATTGTTTTGAAGTCGTAGTTATAAAGTGAAGTGCTAAATGAACGAAGATCAACTTAACTGCGAATCAAGCGATTGTAATAAGCTGTATAAAGACAAAGACTAAAGGTTTAAATCCTTGCGTAAGTCACTAATGTAGAAGCACTTAAAAAGATGTGCTGTATAAAAGCTTGGCTTTGAGGCTGGACCTTATGGTCTCACAAAAGAGATGTTAGAAAAGGTAGGTAGAAAGCTCGTTGATTATTCTAGCTAAGAGATGTGTGCCCTCTTATAGAAGATGGGTCCGTCTAGTATGGCCTTAGTGGCCATAGCAGGTACCCCATCAGGCAGGGTGTTTACAGTAAGTCACTAATATAGAAGCACTAAAAAAGACGTGTCATACAAAAGCCTGACACTAAGGCTAAACCTCATAGTCTTATAAAAAAAGTGCTAAAAAAGATAAGTAGAAAGCTCGTTAATTATTCTAGCTAAGAGATGTGTGCCCTTTTATAAAAGATAGGTCCGTCTAGTGTGGCCCTAGTGGCCATGGCAGGTACCCTATCAGGCAGGGTGTTTACAATATACGAAGTAAAAGACGCGTCTGCATTAATATTTCGGCGCCGGAGTTATTTTGATCCCTTTTCTTTTTTTAATGCGGGCCGACCCGTTCCGAAAAAGTTCAATAGATTGATATAAAATAAAAGTCTTAATACGCTTAAAAATCCTGCTAGATCCGTATAGAATAGTCTCACGTGATTAAATGATTAACTACTACTACTATAACCCTTAAATTACTTATCACCACTACAACTATTAGATTACTTATCACTACCACAACTATTGGATTACTCATCACCACCACAACTACTGGAATTTATCTTGGGTCACCGTTGGTGACAATAAAGAAGTGCAAAAAGATGGATAAAAAGCCCGTTAATTGTTCTAGCTAAGAAATGTGTGCCCTCTTATAAAAGATAGGTCCGCTTAGTGTGGCCTTAGTGGCCTTGGCAGGAAGCATGTCAAGCGGGGTGTTTACAGTAATAAGATTTAAGGAATGTAATACCCCGTTCCTTTTTTTCGATTAGATTCTTTACTTTAAGGTCTAGTTGCTCGATCGGCTATCGTTATTATCTGCTTGTAAGTAGATCTGGTTGGTTGTATTGCTGTGTATAGCTAGCGTAGCTTTATAGCGTTGATGATATTATTGTATTGCTGTGTATAGCTAGCGTGGCTTTATAGCGCTAAAAGGTTGTATACAAGTGACTTAGTTCGGAATCACTCTTCCGTAGTAAAAGGACAGGTATCGAAGTATAAGAAAGCGACTTGGTTCGGAATCGCCTTTCCGTAGTAAGTGAGGTAAAGCGGTGGTATCGAATTTAGATCGAAAATTTATAATCATTTTACTTTGGGAAAGAAGAAGATAAAAAAGATAATAATTGAAGCAGAACATAAAAAAAGATATCCGCAGGTCTTTAAAGTTGAGAAGCCTCTCTTTATCTAGAGAAAAGCAGGGCTGGAAACAGCCAACGTGCAACCCGATTTCCGAGCGATAATGGGTTAAGGAAATACTTAGATATTTGCACCCTATTAGGGACTCTGTATTATTATCTCGTACATCGGTACTTTCTGAGAGCCCGATTCAATGTAACTCTTTTGGTAAATCCGCAAAGAACTTTGGATAGTCATCCAGATGAGATTTGAGTGTTCCTGTGCCAAGAGTTCCAGTTGCATTAAAATACTATTATGGTTTCTCCAAGCTGTGACGAGCCTTTGGTTGGTATATCCAGGCTCTGTGATTGACTATGAATCGCTGTTGCCTAAATACTCTCTCGAAAAATGGTCCTGTTTCTCGGAAAACAATGGCGGCGAGTACGGAACTAGTGCTGCGCTAAGCGAACCTGGCCACAACATAAAACACCCTCTCTTGACTTGCAACTTCCTTCCTCTACACGTCCATACAACAAACATCTACTGGATTTCCTCAGCGCAGCATAATTTCGATATTTTCAAACAGAATCCACCTCCAAAGAATGTAGGTACAGTCGAACATCTCTTCCTTTACCGTCTTCCATCGTACTCTACTGCACTGGCGATGGACTTCGGCTTACACATTGGTAACGATCCGAGACAGCCACACCCCAAAATTCCAAAGGTGAGTTCATCTCTCGGAGCCTCTCTCCGAGTCAGTCTGGGCCACATTTTCTGACCTCCAATCTAGAATCACACCGTCCAAGTCTGTCGTCCCACATTCGAAGTGGTTCGCATTTACTGATCTCCAAAACAGAATGGCTACCCGTCAACCTACCGAGAAGGAAGCCTTCTTCTTTCTGACAATCTTGAACTGCATGACCAACAAGCCCGAAGTACGTAAATATTTGCCCCTCCAGCTCTGGATCTGAAGATGCGCCTCTGGTTGTCACCTTCCGGTTGGATACGTGTGCGCGACAACGTTACAGGCACTTTCACTTCTATTCCGGCCCCTGTCACAACTCGCATTCCGTTTCGTGCTATACATTTAGTCTGCTGACCTTCATTCAGGTCAACTGGGACCTGGTTGCTGAACGTGCCGGTTACTCCAACGCGAGCTGTGCCAAAGTCCGCTTCGGTCAAATCAAGAAGGCAATCGGCTACAAGAATGACGGAACCCACCCCATCACAACCCCCGTCAAGGACCGTGCCGCCGGCAAGAAGGTCAAGAACGAAATCGGCAGCGGTACCAACGTAACGCCTGGCAAGGTCACCAAGAAGCGAAGCCCCAAGAAGCCCAAGGCGGTCAAACTGGAGCGGGACCTCGAGGCTGAGGAGGGAGACAACGGAAACACCATGAAGGAGGAAGCTGGAGGAGCCACCGAATACAGCCAGGAGACCGCTGTCGAGTATGCCGATGAGAAATTCGAGGATCCGATTCATGAGCGTCTCTACCATGACTTCCAGGCCACCAGCCAGCACCAAGACGAGTTCCTCGATGCCGAGTCCTGATCTGCTACCGCATACAGTCTTCTGCATTCAAGGTCTTTAATCCTTCCTACTGGTACTTTCTCTGCAGCCCCCTGACTTGGTTACAGGTACGTCCGCTCGATTGGAAACTTGGCAGCACGACACACCTTCATGGGCACGAATCAATGGTGTTGCGGGGGTTGCATAATCGAGTTTCTTTTTCCGTACTACCTGGGTCTGGTTCCGACTCGAAGGTCGCATATGGAGGTGAGAGGTATTACCGCCGATAGCAGCAGCAGGTAATATTCTGCCAATAAATACGAAGCGGCACTCTGAATAAAAACACATTTGGAGACACTTTTCTGATATCTGACCGTGGCTCGGCGGCTCTTCATGGAGTCGGTCTTCTCAACTGGTACCAATTATCGTAATTTCCGATTCAATCATATGTGATTCGAAGATGTACAGGCGGTAGAGTTTGGGAAAAGCCCGTATCGACCTCCACCCACACGGTCTTTCCCTACCTATACATAGATACGAATCTCCTCGCTGGTTGTGAACCGTGAGTATGGCAAAAAGATTACCGTCCGCACCCTTTCTTTTGATTGCAAGCTGCACGAACATGCACAAAAAGAAAAGAAAAGAAAAGAAAAGAAAAAAGAGGTTTAGCCTCGGGATTTCGACTCGTATGGAATCACGTGTTATTTATTTACTTGCCTTCCAAAACAAAGATGGAACTAAATTTAAGCGAGGAGCCACCCACCAACCAGCATCCCCCATTTTACCTACCTTCGATAAACCATTATTCCAAGAAAAAACTATACAGACGTAAATTATGTATAATATCACTACATCAGGTCGGGGATTGGAAGCTGTCGGAGATCTTTGGCGTGGGTATTAATATAACATAACGTAACTGCCAACTCTTAAGCTAATACGGAAGGACGACCCTCAGGTCACAGCCCGCAATCGCATAGGTGAATAAATATGTACATAGATAATCTGGCGCTGCCCACTACCTCATACTCAATGGGTCATATTACTTTAGTCGCTTTTTTGTTTTTGTTTTTTCTTCTTTTGGGGGGAGAGGAGGACCTCGCATCTGCCTACTTCGAGTTCGTTCGGCTCATCCCAAGTCCGGAATGAAGATATATCTAGCTGGAAGAGAAGAACACCTGTTTTATGTTTGCCTGCCTGCTTACCTCCCTGTCTGCCTGCATCAAATCCACATTTAGGTCCGGTGACGGTGAGTCTGCTTGCTGCCCTGGCCCTTGGATATCGAGCACCCATGGGAGGGAGGAGGTATAAGTATGGTTGCTTCGTTCCTCCTTCTTAGTCTAGCTTTGGCCTGCGCCGTTAGCAACGGCCATTGATCAATTTGGGAGGAGCTTTGCTGGATGTCTTTTGCTGGCCTCCTATCATCTAATTATAGAAAGGACCAGGGCAAAAAGCGTATCAGATATCAAGTCACAGATTCAAATTGGAAGTTGTAGTCTTGGATAAAACGTGAGCATGTAGCAACAGGGTCGGTCTACTTTGTAAAGGTTATTTGAAGTCGCGGAATTTTCCTCTCGGATTTCTAATCTATACCAGATCAGATTGCGAAGCTCAAACAATCCAAAGGAGATAGGGGTTAAAAGTTCTGACGTTGTATTCAGCAAAAGAGGTAGTCAAAAGTATCAGCATCAATGCGCAGCATGATCTTTTTAGCAACATAAAATACAAGCTGAGCGTGCTCTCGTGAAAACCAAGTAGAAATATGTTTAAAGACGAACGTCAAAGAATCTACTGCACCCGTCTGGTGAATAAAATAGAAGTGTCGGCCATGTTCCGAATGCGGCTAGGCTGTAACGGTGGTTGGCTATGCATCGTCGCTTACATAAATTCCCTATCGGGAACATTCTTCTTGTGAACATCTATATCGATCTCCGACAGCACCGCACAACACCTTCTACCTCCCTTCAACATCAACATCAGCTGCAACTGCACATCTCATTACTGTATCTCGAACCAACCCTTATTAAGATCAAAACCCTCTTTCGAAAATCGCAAAAATGTCTGATAACGAGACCTCCGGCGATATTATGAGCATTAATGACTTCAAGTTCCTGGTCACTTGCCTCAAGAACACTACCGGTGGCTCGCTCGTCGTAAGTCAGATTCCGCGCGTATCTTAACCCTTAATCCTAATCCCAATCCCATTTCCATGAGTGATCTTATGTTGTCTAACTGTACATTCTCTGCAACTATAGGTCGACATCGAGAAGGTCGCCGAGGCCAGTGGCATGAAAAACCCTCGCTCCGCCCAGAACAAAATCGGCGCGCTCAGAAAGAAGTGGGGTATAAACATGATCACTCACAAGAGCAAAGATATCAAGGATGCCGCCGATAGCAACCACGACGCCGCCGCCGCTGCCGGTCCCTCGATCTCAAGAACCCCAGCTCGTAAGTTGATCATCCGGCCATAGCCTATTCTCTGCTCTCTAGAGTTGCCTTCCTCACTTACTCTGGATTTGCTCCTCCTCATGATCAGACTACCTACTCCTGATTCTTCTCCTGATTCAACCTCCAAACGGAAGACATCTTGCTGACACTTTCGAAATCTTCCAGCACCCAAGACGCCCAAGGGCAGAGTCACCAAGACCAAAGCCGCCGCGAAGAAGGCGCCCGCCAAGAAAACTCCCGCGGCGAAGGGCAAGACTACCGCCAGGGGCAAGAAGGCTGCTGTGGTCTCTCCCGTGAAGGCTACCAAGGTCGAGAAGGAAGACGAAGAGGAGATGGAAGATGCTCAGGAGAGCCAGTAAGTCATCACATCACACGGTCTTTCTCCTATCTACTAGCATTCCTTCCTTGCTTGCTTGCACCCATCTCGTCAACATAATTCATCCGCATGGAGAAAGAACCAAAGCTGATATATATCTACTTTCTTAGGCAAGAGGAGGAGGAAGGTGGCGAGAGCAGTACAGAGGAAGAAGAGTAGAGATTCCCCCACCCCTCCCCCCGCACACTCCACGCCTAAGGCTGTTCTGTTCTGGATTTCCATGAAGTAGTCATCTTCGGTTTCCAGTGCTCGTTTGGAGAGAGAGATTGGGTTCTCAGGTCTCGGGGGTCTTTCGGATTATGTGTTTCCTTAGGTTCTCCTGAAGGGTTTACCTGCCTATTTGATCTTGTTTCTTTTCCTTTCCTTTCTTGGATTGGTAGATAGATAGAGAGATCTTTTGCAATGGAAAGGAAAGCATCACGAAAAAGGAAAAAGAAAAACGTAGAGTTCGTCGACCTAGTCTGCCGTGCGTTTTGCACATAATAGCCCTTTGTTAACGTGGGTGACTCCTCTCCGTCAACCTGGAAATCGGAAGAAATGGATGTTCTAGAATTATCGCCCGTCCATTCCAATCTAGTCCTATGAGTAACTAACGCCTAAATCAACAATCCCCTTCCGTCTTTTCTTTATGCTTCATCGTAAAAGTTTGATGAAAAATCTCCAGGCTGCAATCCAGTAGTGCAATAGCCCCCCTTTCCCCTTCTTCCCTTCTGTCCAGTCAAAAGAAGCATATTCGCGCTTCTTCGACCTGTTTCCATCTCGACTACAACGCAACAAAACACAACACAATACAACACAACACATACAAATTGCGCGAACACGAACAGGAACCCGTCACGTCTTCCCTCTCTCGTCTCTTCCCATCTGGTCTTCGAGTCTTTCACAGAATTACTTGTTTCCCCGTCCGTTAACAGTAACCACTTTCTAAAGGTAAGCCGAAAACCGCTCTCTCCTCTCACGCTCTTCAAGATCGAATTAACCCTCGCCCGCGCGCAGAACACCACGACGACCACTACCACACACACATAACACACACACACACACACACACACACACACAAGATGCCTCCAAAGGCCACCACCGCCGGAGCTACCGTCGGCTCTACCGTCCTGAGCATGAAAGAGACCAAGATGTTAGCCTCCGTCATCCATCTCCTCGGCGACGTACCAGATGTAAGCACCTAATCATGCGATCCGGAGTCTCTTTTTGCATCGTCGCCTTGTCACCGATGTTGCGTTACGTACGTCTCTGCAGCAATGCTAACCAGACTGTGAATTCCTATAGATCGATTTCGGCGCTCTGGCTATTATGTGCGGCTACCAGCACAGCAAGAACGCTCGAACTAAGTTAGCATTCATACACCTCTCTCTTTCTCTCTCTCTCTCCCTCTCTCATCCGAACAGCTTCAAGATAGCCCATCACTAACACACCACAGATGCAAAGCCCTCCTCGCCAAAATCAAGTCCCTCGATCCCCCCTCTGCTGCCACCGACGGCAAGCACCCCAACCCCAGCCCCAACCCCCAAACCGAAGGCGAGGTTTCCGACGGCGAAGAAGAAGACCTCGTCATGGAATCCATCGAAAAAGACGACGAGCCTGCCATCAAGAAGAAGAAGAAGGGCGCAGCCGCCAAACCAGCCGCCGCCAAGCCAGCAGCAGCAGCAGCAGCCGCCAACCAGCAAGCCCCTCGCAAGATCGCACCTCTGAAGAAGAAGAAGGAGGAGGAGGAGGAGGAGGAAAAGGCCTCCTCGCCTCCCCCCTCCACCACCCCGAAGAAAGTAGGCAAGAAAGCAGGAGGAGGAGGAGGAGGTCCCGCTACTGCTGCTGCTAGAGGTACTGCTAAAGGTACTCCTCCCTCGAAGAAGAAGAAGCCTATGAAGAGATCACTTCCTGGAGACGACGACGACGACGACGATCATGCCAACGACGCCGCCGCCGCCGACAAAAACGTGAAAGATCAACAACCCATCAGCCTCAGCGACGCCTCCCGAGCAGGAATATAGCCAGGCAATGCCCCCACCAAGAAAAGATAGATGGTAAAGTCCCTCCCTCCCTACCTACCCATCTTATTTTCTTATTTTCCCGTCTCATACATTCTCCGATTCTCTCATCCAACCACCTATTCTCTTCCCCTTCCTTCAAAATTCCTCTCTCTCTAAAAATCTCTCTCTCTCTCTACCTTCATCAACACCACAAACTACCCGACCGGACCGGACCTGACCTTACTGACCTCGCTCACAGGCCACAACACCAAACGTGCAGATTGATGACCCAGCTAGATCGCCCCCCGGTCCTCCCATCTCCAGCCCAGCACCGCCCATTTCCAAGTCTGGTCCGCTCCGGTCCGCTCTCTTACGATGGCAGCCCCTGCTGAAGATAATCGGCTCGAGGCCTTTTCTTCTTCTTCTTCTTCTTCTTCTTCTTCTTCTTCTTCTTCTTCTTCTTCTTCTTCTTTTTCGGGACACGTTATTGAGGTGAGGTGTGGTTGGTTGGGTGGACTTTCCTTTACTTTACCCGGTAGGGGGGGTGGGGGGAGGGGGGATATTATTTGCATAATGCATAAGGGGTCCGTCCTCCTGGCGGTTGGTTGGTTGGTCGGTTGGGTCTTTCATTTCACATAAATGATGGAGCACATTTTCTCTAGACAGTCACTCAGTCCCTATTTGTGGCGGTCGCTAGGCTAGGTAGGTGGGTGGATGGAATCGTTCGGCATCTTTGCTACTCAGTACTGATCAAGGCCTCTCTTTCATGTATTTCAGCCAGGCTTTCTTTTGCAGGGTTTTTTTTTTTTTTTTTTTTTTTTTCTTCTTCCCCGAGGATAAAGAACGGCGGGTACCTATGCCGTGGCTACGGAGGCAGCTTTACGTTGAGGTTCCGCGGATTTACTTCGTCTCTTTGTCCTCAAGGCGCCTTGCTGCTGCCCCGTTGGTAACGCAGGTATCCGTGAAATTCTCCCCGTTCCGCGCTTCTCTCCATAAATCGTGACCAAACCCTTGAAATCAAATATAGCTTTTTCTTCCAAAGCATTCTTTCAAGCATCTAGAGGCAGCAAGCTGAATGAATGCTTGCGTCTTGCAAATTTGCTTGAGCATAAAGCCAGTAGACGGCCAGCTGCCCAACATCTGCATCAAGACCTTGGATGACAAGACGGTAGTACTCTCCTCTATCCAGTCGTACAGTCTTTAATCTTTAAAATAGAGACATCATCTCTCTTCTGTCTCCATCTCATCCTGTCACTGTCACCTCTGCCTCCGACTTAAATCATCTCTGCCGTAATTTCCACTACCATCTCCAACGAGAGGCTCCAGATTTCTTCCCGGCTCTTTCCTCAAGCATCGATGGCTCCGGCTTCCAACGAAGAGCAGTTTAAATTCCTCATTAGCTGTATCCGCTACAGCAACAATGGCAAAGTAGGATGATGATGATGATGACCTTCCTTCCTAGACCCCCCCCCCCTCCTCCTTGCCCCCTCCCCTCAGGATATAACTGACCGATCTCGCCAGGTAGACTTCGGCCAGGTTGCGAAAGAATGCAAGATTGTCAGCAAAGGAGCCGCGTGAGTCCTTCCTTTCCCTAAGAAGGTCCAGGAATGCAGAGTCTAAAGGGCACATCACCTGCAGAGCAAAGCGATACGAGCGCATGATGCGATCCCACGGCATTGCTCCCAACGCGGCCACTATCAAGCCTGCCCCCCGCAACCTCAAATCTGAGCGGCAGCAATCCCTCCCTTCCTCTTCGTCCCCATCCGCGGCCAAGAAGCGCAAGACGGAAGGATATCTGGACGAGAATACCACCGCCGACGATGATGAGGGCTTTGGCATGGTCAAGCCCGAGCCCGCGGTCATGATCAAAGAGCAATTCGTCGTCAAGGAGGAAGAGACACATCGGCAGCAGCCAGGCCAGCTCAGTCTCGGCGACGCCGCGAACCTGATGCAGTATTACGATACGCCTACCCGATACAGTGGTGGTGACAGTGGTGGCGGCGATGGTAGTGGTAGTGTTAGTGGTCATGGTAATGGCCATGGGCTGGGGATGGATGATGGCTACACCGGGGAGTATACAGCTTCCCCGAGCTACGGTATGAGTTCGTCCCCGTATGGGCTGGCCTCCCACACCCACTCGCATTCTCAGCCGCCACCGCAGGCATACGACTTCGCCTCTCGCTCGCCCTACGGCAGTCCGGAGATGGGCGCCGGCATGGGTGGAATGCATTTGGGGGAGCCGCAGAAGGCTCCGTATCAGTCGCTGATGCAGTATTCCTCGGAAGATCAGGGAGGAGGAGGGGCAGGAGGAGGAGGAGGAGGACGGCGACAGGGTCAATCGGACAGCCCGGTGATTGTCGAGTGAAGTGCGTCTGTTGGCGACTGGGATTGAGGTTGGGATTTGAATGGATGAGATGGACGAGATGGATGAGATGGATGATATGGACGAGATGGATGAGATGGGAATGATGGATGAGAATGATGAAGGAAATGACCGGACCCTTATACTTTGCTCGTGGCAGTTCGTTCCTTCTCTGGGCTGTTGCGCGCCCCTTCTGCATTTGGCCACCGACAGCCCTCACGGGTCACGGGTGGTGGTGATCTCGTGGAGGCCATCGGCGCCCTCTGACTGCCCATTGCGGAAGGAGCCCCTATACATGGTAGTTATCTGAATTGGAAATTGGGATTTGGAGTTCATGAGAATTCCTCAATCTCAGGATCCAAACTTTCAGGACAGCAGCACGTGATCGCCGACTTCATCGGCTCGTTCTACTTGGCAGAAAAGCACGAAGATAGAGTAAACATCCCCAAAGCATTGCCCACGCCCATTCCCACGCCTACGCCAGTGCTGGTATCGCTTGCGATCCTTTGGTGAGCAATTCAGGATATCCGGGAAAGGGATGCTGACAGAGGCTACAGGCATATAGCCTTGCGCCTCCGGGCTCCCTATTGCGTGCGGCTCTTGGGTATGGCTTCCAGCTTGCATTCAGCCCGATCTGGAGACGGTTTCCTTCCTGACTGATTGACTGATTGACTGATTGACTGACTGATATATCATGCCTAGCCTTTCAAATTCTAATCGACAAGACACATGCTCCGTGTTTTCCAAAGTTGGTATAGAAGAAGGACATCGTGGTACATTATACCTGTACGCAAGCAGGCCTTGTCTGAAGAAGAATGGAAGCCGGAGGCTACTAACAGGGCGCCTGGCAGCGGAATTCCAAATGCCGAACCTCCCCCCACACCCACCATACTCCGAAACGTACGTCCTCCCAAAAACGAAGTACGGAATTCCTGTGACGGCGGACCAGTTCGTGAGTACCGATTGTGGAATCTGCCACACTGTGCCTTTCGCCCTTGCAAGGAATACTCTGAACGTATCTGCAAGAGCCTACACATCCACTGACACCTCCTGCTCTGACAGACGAACAATGACTTCGACCACCGTGATTTAGATCCCGATGGCACTCAAGGCGAATGGTGGAAGAAGGTTTGGCAGGACGAGAAAGACAAGCAGCGCGCCTTGGCGCAGCGCGGAGACGCCCACCAGGAAGATCACTCGGTCGATAAGTATCAGCAGTACCGTCCAACGAACGAAGAGCAGCGCAAGGATTTTGAGGCTTGGTCAGCCGAAGCAGAGGAGCGCGACAAGAAGAAGGGGATCGTTAAAAGACCGGAGGACGCTGTCGTTGTGGCCCGGGAATCCAAGGTCAACACTGGAGTTACCTTACAGGAGTTTCTGACACAGGACCAAACTGGGCTACAAGGGCCATCTGCAGCTGCGGGAGATGGCTCCAGAGTAGAGAAGAAGAAAAGGTTCACTTTGGAACGGTGGCTGAAGAAGCTTCGATAGCATTGGCGTTGGTCGTTTTCTATTTGGTCTGCATACCCTATGGGAGGGGACATGAACATAGCCCATGCGAGGATATAAACATACCCTATGCGAAGACGTAAATATATACAATGCACCGCTCGCTTCCTCGTTGGCCCAATAGACTGATTATTACTTACTTGCGTGGATGTCTCTGCTGTAGCTGAATACCATTCGAGCGTGCAATCCCTTCCATAATTCATCTCCCCGAGTGATATACGTGGAATACTCTTGCTCTTGCTCTTGCTCTAGGCCGCAAGACTGTCCCGAATAGGAAATCTCCTCTTCCCTTCTGAGTATGTCTAGGCAGCCGCACCAATAAGCTTGATCCACTTAGTTCAGCAGAAAGCGAGAGATCCCCCCGGTGAATTCACTGATTTCCTAAAGCAGCGAAATGGTGGTTGTCATTGAAGTGCCCAATTAGGCGCTAGTCCCGAAAAGTAATTCAGGGTGACTTATAAACTTCCTCTCCGCGAGAACTTCCTACAACGCACAACAACCTCCACTTCCTCTCTCACACCCAACCACCATCACAACTTCTCAATTCCCATCACCCCAAGCATCTAGAGTCCCTCTGGCGCTGCACTTCCATCAACAGGTAAGCACTCCCTCCTCCCTTATCACTCCCCCATTAGCGCTGCATGAATTTGAGGCTTCGGTCTGCGCGCCGACTGCTAGTGCGGTCCTTCCTATCGCGCTTCGCTTGGTTGTTCAATCAGCGACGCAGCACGGGGAGCATCTCTTCAATGATTCTTTTCCCGTCCGAAGTCATCTTAGTCCTCAGCGCGTCGATCTGTCTGAAGAGATCGACTGCTGCGGCTATCGCCGTCCGAGACCTGTCGTCCTCCTCCGAGTCTGGCGTGCTTGCCCCGATCGATCTGCTGATAGCTTCCAGACAACATCAACTCCGTCGCTTTGACGTTGCCGCGAGTCTTCAAGCTAAACTTCCCAGACTCTCCTGCCTCTTAGGAGCAGTGATCACAATCACAACCATAAGGTACGTCGCGCGGCCTTCCTAGCCCATTGAGCCCCCCCCATCCTCCCCCCCCCCATCCCCCTTCCCCCTTCCCTCCTTCCCCCCTTCCCCTCTTCCCCCCTTCCTACCCCCTTCAATCTCACCCATCATTCACTGTCCACTCCCTATTGCGCTTTCATCAATTCTTTTTCAAGATTGTGTCTCTGCAGAGAAATGCGCGAGTAGCAGCTCTGAGAAGACATCTCTTCGCCGCCCTTTCTTATCCTGGACAAAGAGGGGCCACGTGAGGCGCGAGGGACAAATTCGCACCACAGCTAACACTTCAAAGAACAGATCGTACAGGCTAAGATGCCTCCCCACACTCCAACCAAGGATGGTCTTCCGTCTGACAATACCATCTCGCGTCCATGTGCGCCGAGCTTGGCGCCCCCTGATTATACTTCGATGACCACACCCAAGAAGGGCAATGCAAAGGTCTCGCCAGATAAGGTTACGAAATCTGCCAGTAAGAACACCACTTTCAGATTTCCATGGATGAAAAAGAAGAACTCGAAAGGCCTTCCGTTCGATGGCGTCGCTACAAAACACGAGGGTGCGGACCTGGCTGACTCGTCCCAAGTTAAGCGCGTCAGGGCCAAGAAGGGACCTCCACACTCCAAGTCCTCTCCGGTCGGTTTGAAGACGAGTGGCTATGGCGAAGCTGGTAACGGAGACCCTTTCACTGAACAATATACCATGGCCCCGATAACCCCTGTCCAAGCAACAGAGCACAGCGACTCCGAGGGAGAGGAGATGGGCACTGAGCCAGGCCAACCTCCGGTTTGGATGGATCAAAACGGCCTGATTAGTGATTGGGAGGTTCCTCGGGCCCAGAACACCGTGGAGAAGACTAGGAAGAAGCAGAAGGCAGTCCCCGGCGTAAAGGATCCAAATGGTCGTGTGGTTGGTCGCGGCTTGGTTTTGTGGCACCGTAAGTCCCCCATCATCTATCTTTCTCTCTTCTTGAATGCCAAACAATGCCGAAGCTAACGTCTTTCGAAATCAAGGCCCGAGAATGATGGAAAAGCTGATGCTCTGCGTCCAGTATGAATGCCACAAGGCTGGTATTCGGATCCCATGGGATGAGGCCGTGCATAGATTGAACCCGGGCTCAAGCGGCCCCAGCGCCGTGCAGCATTTGAACAAGCTGCGAGACACGTTGGTGGCCGAGGGTCACCTCATCCCACCTGCTTTGGGAAAGGTGACCGAAGCCGATCCGGCCTGGCTTCGCGGATACGCCAGAGATCATACAAAGCAGACTCCCACGGCCACTCGCTCAGTGCCTTGGAACGAAGCCTTGGAGCACCCGAAGGTGAACCTGGTTATCCCAGGTATCATCAAGGGCTCAGGTAACTACCGTGCCGTCCCAAAGGAGCAGAGAGTTCAACTTCCACCAAAGGAGGAGATTGACCCAGCCATCGGCCATAGAGTAAGAATACCAGCTGATCTGGTAGAGGAGGCCAAGGCCGCGCGGGTTGCGAGAGGTTCACGTAGAAAGCGTGGAACTCGGGCTCCTCGCCCCAAACAAGATGATGTGTTGGATGGTGAGGCAGAACCAGCTGAGCTCGGTCCTGATGATGAGTATAAACCAAACAAGAAGAAGGGTGGCCGCGGAAAAGCTCGGCAAACATCTCGCGGCAAAGCCGGTCCCCCTCCTCCCATCCTCAAGATCCCTGTGCCACCAGAGTATACGGAGAGAGTCGCTGCAGATGGTTCTGGAAACGAGGGCAGTCACGGTCTGGCGGATCTCGGAGGTGCTCATCCCGACCAATACCTGGTGCGGAATGGCACCCAGTATCTTAAAGACTTGATGGAGGAGATATCTGCCGATGTCAACATCGTCACAACGCTGAGTGAGAAAGACTTTAGGGCTGTGCTCATATATGGCGCCACCATGGGCTACGGAGATGATACTCTCCAGGAGTTCATTGATCGTCGCCTCCAGGGCGTTCAAGAGGATGTCATGAGTAGTGACGAAGGTTCCTTCTTGACCGCTGGTGGCATGAACGTTGGTCAAGAAGAGCAGATGTCGGGCACCGGATATGGCGAGGAGCAGATTTCGAGCACCGGATATGGCGAGGAGCAGATGTCGAGCACTGGATATGGCGAGGAGCAGATGTCGGGCACTGGATATGGCGAGGAGCAGATGTCGGGCACTGGATATGGCGAGGAGCAGATGTCGGGCACTGGATATGGCGAGGAGCAGATGTCGAGCACTGGATATGGCGAGCAGCAGATTTCGGGCACAGGATATGGCGAGGAGCAGCAGCAAGATAGAAATCCCCTGCTCACATTCGGAGTGAGTCCTTTCTGCTAACACCCACCCGGGGCTTGAGCTGACATCGGTTTCTTAGCTTTTTGCCAATCATGGTAGCCATTCAGACGGCCCACTGCCCCCCATCAGCAGCTTTGCACATACGTACAACCCGAGCCAGGACTTCACTTCCGGAGTGGTTCATGATTACTCGATGTTCAATGGCGGTCCTTCGGCGCAGGATTACCATAATCAAGAACCACAAGTGCCCGAGCCCCGCCACCAATTCTTGAATGGAGGCTCCATCTTCGAGGACCCGCCGGTCGACCAACAGCATGCCGCTGGATGGGCCCCAGAGTTTGACCAGTACGGCGACCACATGTTCTCTTTGGATCCCAACGAGGACGAGAATCTGCGACCTGAGTTTGAGCCATATGAAGAGCCAGCCTCCGTGTCGCCGGTAGACAACTCTTACCGCCACCAATTCTGAGTTCACACCTCGACGTCCCGGCAGTTGCGATCTGCCAGTAACCAAAACGCCTCCTCTTGGCGCTTTGCCATAGGAATGTCTTCCTCGTCCACTTCTTGCTTGTATTACCACCATCTTTCTGACTCTCCGGGGTCCCTGGCTCCTCCTCGCTCACTTCAACCTCATCGCTACTTTCCGACCGAGATGGAGACGAACCTTTTCTCTTCTTCTTCTTTTTTCGATACCAGGTCTTGCGCGCATGTTGGATGATAATGAGGGTTGGAGACTTGCATTCGACCATCTTCACTTCTTCTGCCCCAATTTTTTTTACTTTCTTGTTCTTCTTCTTCAAATACCGAGGTCATAACTGAGATCTCTCTCCTACCAACCAGGGAGAGTACGTATGATGGCCGGCGGTAGCCATCAACTCTGCGGATTTTGCGACCTTTTGATATTCCCGGCTTCTCCTCAGTTGATGGATGGATGTCCTATCGGGGTATGGTGGGCTCTCGATTTCCCGGGCGGTTTGTCATTTTCCTCTCGATGCATACGGTAGATGCATGCATGGATGGACGGCGTGGTGCATCGTCAAGAAAGATCCCCGTCGCTAAGGAGAGAAGAGAGAAAACGGTCTATGGGAGGATACAAATCTGGCTTTGGGCGAGAGTTCCTTTTTTTCCCCCCTTTCCTCCCTTCTTTTTTTGTAGGTGGCTGCTGGGCTGACCTCAGTCACCGAACAGATCAGATAGATAGGTTAGATAGGCATTGTAATTTTAAAGTTGAATTTTCCCTACTAGAATTCCGCGATCCTCGCTCGCTGCGTGAGTGACTTGACTGGTGACTGGTGACCTTTTGGGTTCTACCACGGTACAGGCCTAAGTATTACCCCTCGAGGGCGCCTCAAAAGTTTAGTTTCCACTTTAAACCCCCTGGTTACCCTACCCTCGAGGGGTAATACTTACGCCTGGGACGTAGTAAGTCGTAAATGTCCGTCTCCCTGTGCTGTGTTGTGTTTTGTAGCCAGTAGCGATCCTTGGGTGAGGGAGTGAGGGAGTGGCAGACAAGCAGGCAGGTTATGTCAAGACAAGATGTTGGCTGTCCTTGTCCTCGTCCTCGTCCTTGTCCTTGTCCTCCCTTCGGTTTTCCAGAAATGAACACCCACCCAAAAAAAGGGCGGCATTGTGGAATCCCGCCAATATATAGCTGCAAATACGAGGCAGAGGCAAAGGCAAAGGCAAATTGCCATCACCTGCGAGCGGGATTTGTCTGTCTGATACCATCATCACTTTTGCCGCAGCCGATGATTCGGACTCGGACTCGCACTCGGACTCGGATTCGGATTCGGATTCGGATTCAGAGAGGCGGAGAACATTTCAACTGGTCTCTGAATAAGGTGGCACCCCGAATACCGAAGTGCGGATCCGAGAAGAGAAGACGGACAGGTGGTCGGTCATCGGTCGTCGGAGAGGCGATTGATTGACTGTTCACCGCTGGCTCATTCTTATTTGTTTTCTCGACGACGGATTAGCTCGAGGATGCTACATGGCTCGATCGATCGTCTCGGTCTCGTTCCCTCGAGAAATGACTCGTCTGCAAGACTCTCTCGACCCGAGAGAATGTGGCAGAGGTTTGTGCTGACCAGCATTAATGCGAAAGTGAGAGACATGCGTTGTCTTTCTATTCGGTGGGAATTGATGAAGGGAGGAGTTGGCAGCCAATGGGTTAAAGCAGTTCGACACCTGTTCCATTTCAAGGTATTCGGGGTGTTTTTTTTTTTTTTCGTAGTTTGAAATGAGAAGATGACTTGGGATGTATGTTCTGGTTGGCAAAATTGACTTTCGATGGGGTAAGATATGCTTTGCATCGCTTAACTCAGAGACAGAAGAATCCTCCAAGAAGAAGAGGAGAGAGTGGGTGTGTCCACGGTACTCGAAAGAGAGGGTGAAGCTTCTGTGGTCGCTCATTTCTTCTGGCTTGCAAGATTCCTCTCAAGACATAGTTGACAAGGTGAAGAAGGATCCATGTTGCGATGCGATTTCCTTCAAGATGAAGTGGGTGAGTGGTACGGACTCTGATAAGTGACGGTTACTCCCTGTCACTTTACCCAGAAGCGTCGGTGAAGACGCCAGTGAAGGGCTCGTGTAATCTTCGACGTGTTTCGCGTGTAGGAGAGTGCTCGCAGTTATGTCCTGCTGGTGCTGCTTTTGCGCGGGACAGATGAATCGAGTGCTCGTGGAGAGCCAGGACTGTTGCTTCCCGTCGGGCTGGCAAGTTATAATAGCAGACATGCTCTTCCACCAACTGACTGATGGCGGAGGACAGAATCAAAGATGATGGCACAAGTAAGTAAGTGTGTGATTCATTCTGCTTGAACGAATTCATCTGGTACGAGGCATCGGCGGTCGTGAAGCATAAGCCTAAGGGCTCGGTAGGATACGAAGAGGTATTGTATGGGCCACTGGACTTTGTGTGCATTCTTTTCTTCACACGGGATCAGCGATCGAAGCGTTAACTTAGTGTGGTTCTTAACATACCTTGCGAAATTGGGCTTTACTGATGGCCAAACCAAGCCCACGGGAAGGCTTGACGATCAGGTAAGGAAGGCAGCTTGGTTGGGTTTGCACCTCATGATGTTTTGGCGTTTGAGAGAAGTCAGATAATAGGTCTATACAGCATTGGAAACTGCCTGAAGTATTCATCCCACTGTTGCGATGACCGTAATCAAGCCACGTACTCGCTTAGCCAGAGTGGAATCAATGATCAAGGGCATCAAATAAAGCCGGTAAAAACCCCTGGCAAGATGCGCCCAATAGAGATTGTGCACGCAACTAGTCTCGGCTGCAGTTGATAGGCACCATGATAGAAGGAAGTTGCTCGCTGCATTGGGAAATAACTCTCATTAGCGAATGATCTGTAAGTCAAGCGAAGCTGAGATTTTCCTACCGCCATCCGCATTGGATTCAAGCCTCTCGACTCTCCACCTCTGATGCCCGTATTTATGACCGGCGCCTTGAGAAGGCTTTGCAGAATGATGAAGCTCTATCTTATTGTATATGGAGATATATAGACTGTGACTGTCAATCTTCCTTCGATTGTTTTGGCGGGATCAAGAAGGGATTTGACTTTCGGTCTCGTGTCTGGCAACTAAATTTAAAATTCAGTAAGCATGAATATCAGTATGAATGTGACTAGACAGAGCGATACAATACTACTCACAGTTTTGATAGGGTAATTTCTCAGCGCTTTCACGCCTCGCTTGCGCAGCCAACGTGTAGACAGCCACATCGTTAGTACACACCCGCGGTATAGAGAAAGCGGAGAATGTAGTGAGTTAGAGGGGAAAGCAGTGTTGGTTTGCCAGTAGCAAATTCTGGTATTGAAGTTACTGCGTTGTTCCAGTTCTGCAGCTCGGAAACTTGTACCGGAAGGCTATCCACAACGCTGTAATCCTGTGATCGTCGTGCTCGTCAATGAACTCTTGGATTAGGTGCTTCGCCTTCTTTTCGCTCTTGAGCTTGGCGTAGATAGTGTTATCGTCCTTCGGACCTGATCTATTGTTGCTCTTGTCACCTTTCTGCGGCTCCGCTCCCTCAGCTTTGGATCCGGATGTAGCTTGTTCAGTTGTCAGATTCGATAACCTTTCCAAGAGCAGGTGGGATCAGGTGGCCTTCGGCAATCAAGGTATGTTGTGCAAAAGCAGACCTGCTATGCACATTGCAGTAACCAGTATTATAACCCTACACCGCACGACAAAGTATCTCTCAGTTTGTTTGATTGCTGAACGAGGCTGGGGCCGCTTGAACCTGGGTTTAGTCGATGTACCACCTTGTCCCATGGGATGCGAATGCCAGCCTGATGGCACTGATATCGAGAGCTGTTTGCCTAGGAGTTGGGGTGCCGAACTGATTTGTCTTCATCGAACAAGATTGTCCGCGGCCACTCTTCTTAGTAGTAGTAGTAGTATTGATTTGCGTTTAGCGGGTTAACAGCAGAGCAAGCGCTTCTCGCCTGGCCACTCTTCTTCTTGCTTGGGTTGTACTCATCTTCAGAAGCGAGCTGAGCTCGGCTGGGTCTGCGTGACCATCAACATTATGTTTGAAGAGGGGAGTTCGAGTTCCACGCTTTTTCCATGAACCTCTATTATCTTGTTTGAGGCTTCGGGCAACCGAGGTATCTCGCAGTTTGTCCAACTGCTGAACGGCGCTAGGGCCGCTTGAACCCGGGTTCAATCTGTGTACGGCCTTATCCCATGGGATCCGAATACCAGCCTTGTGGCATTCATATTGAACGCAAAGCATAATAGCCTTATCCCAGTAGTTATCTGAGCCCTTGATGATTCCTAGAATAACCAGGTTCACCTTCGGGTGCTCTAGGGTTTCGTTTTAAGATGAATTCGTTCCAAGGCACTAAACGAGTGGCCGTGGGATTCTGCTTTGTATGGTCTCTGGCGTACCCGCGAAGCCAGGCTAGGTCACCTTTCCTAGAGCAAGTGGAATAAGGTGACCCTCGGCGACTAACGTGTCTCGCAATTCATTCAAATGCTGCACGGCGCTAGGGCCGGTTGAGCCCGGGTTCAATCTATGCACGGCCTGATCCCATGGGATCCGAATACCAGCTTTGTGGCATTCATATTGAACGCAAAGCATAATAGCCTTATCCCAGTAGTTATCTGAGCCCTTGATGATTCCTAGAATAACCAGGTTCACCTTCGGGTGCTCTAGGGTTTCGTTTTAAGATGAATTCGTTCCAAGGCACTGAACGAGTGGCCGTGGGAGTCTGCTTTGTATGATCTCTGGCGTATCCGCGAAGCCAGGCCGGATCAGCTTCGGTCACCTTTCCCAAAGCAGGTGGGATAAGGTGACCCTCGGCCACCAACGTGTCCTGCAGCTTATCTAAATGCTGCACGGCGCTGGGGCCGCTCGAGCCTGGGTCGAGTATGGTTTTGGCGGACCAGTCGTACTGTTCATACGTGATTATAGCGAATGTTTTCGTCTGCGTACACTAACTGAGTAGGTATGTAGCTGTCGCCCAAATCTTCGGACGAACTAGCTTATCTGTGATTAACGGCTTTCCGAATCATCATCAAGCAAATGCTAAGCCGTAGCCTTCAATTCATGAGGGTTCAATTCGCCACGACGGTGATTGGTGAGAAGTAATTGACGTTGGTGGAGGCAGGAGGCACCTTAAAGAGAAAACATGTCAGCCAGAAGTAACGGGAAGAATTTGTGAAGACATTGTTACATACCTTAATCGACTGCGAATAGATCTGCGGTAGCCGAGACGGCTCCAACGAAGAAGTCAAACAAAATTCGAGTTGAATTTAGTTTCTGGCAGGACTATTATCCATCCCTTCCGTCCTTGGACCACCAGCAATCTTTGAAATTCCCAAAATCCGTTGCTCTTCTGGTCCATCGTGGCTATTGCGGCGCATCCATACACCTCTGAACCTGGCTCGTTGAAAGCATCTCCAGAAATTGCGAGCTTTCACATAGCACCCTGCCCAGTTTGTCAGATCTGCCCCCGCTCTAGTATTAGTACATACCTTTAGATCATTTTGAGATGACCTTGTGTATAAAAGAGAGATTGGCGCCGTCCTGTCGAGAATTTGGGTTCGTTGCAGAGGCTCAGTCGGCGTTCTGCGAATTGTCGGCTCTCAACCAGGCAGCAGTGAAAACTGTTTAATGTATCTTCTCTCCAGCGTTGGTAGATATTGTTACGTCGTATTGAACCTCTTCTGATGCGCGCAGAATCTGTCAGTATCACTCGGTTGAGAGGTCGGGGGCATCGATCGCGTCGTGCCCCTGAAGCCGAACATCTTGGGAGGAATTGACATACCAGACACGCAACATGATCAAGGATGGGAGCCAAGAGTCGGCGCAAGCTGGTCTGATAGTCTAGAAGTCAGTAGAGATGCAACTGCGGTCGCCAATCGCAGGTGTCGATGGATTGCGCCTCCGGGTAGGAGTTGAGTTCTCGAAGCGCCTTAGGCTATCTCGAGCTGAGGGTTGGCTTACCAAGGGATCTGACGCCCTGAAAATCAACCAGGAGCACAAGATAAATTAGAAGACTGAGTATACGCTTGCGTTGGGGGCGGCGGCTCTGAGGTGGGTGAAAGGGTGGGAGAGGGAGAGATTCTTGTGTTGGAGACTTAGCAGGATGAGAAAGCGACATTGTGGAGCGAGCCAAGACCATCCTGGGCAAGCCCCACATCTGAATTCGACTGTAGGTCAAATTCCTTGCCTCTGGACATTAAATGGGCTCAGGAGCCTAGTATAGGCATTGGTGGACTTCAAGTGTCTGGTTGCCTATGATACTTGGGCTACTCTTGCAAGTAAAAGGTTTGATAAGTTTGCCGAAAGTTCTTATAGGATATCCTACAATAGATTACCGAGCATATATATACTTGTACGCTCTAGAAGACAGTTCATGTCTGTAGATAGGAAAGAATATCGCAGATCACAGTCTTCAGAAGTTCAGGAAGACTTTAAAGCAATCTGACGACCTGGATTACAATCCTATCATACAGCTTCACAAATGAAGTCGGCAAACAGCATAGCTAGAATGATATAAATATTCAGAAGAACATTTGAAACCTGGTGTTTGGGTAAACGCAGTGCGTAGCTTTTTGTAAGAAATGATTTTGCTTGTTTTTCTTCCTTAAAGAGACTGGGCTGTCATATCTGCACTGATACTTGAAAATACCGCTAGCTAAAAAGAAAAATCTAACACCAAGAACGTACGAAAATTTCAAGACACCATGTGTATTTAATCTCAAAGTAGTACAGAACAGTGTCGTCAAAAAGCTAGTTAATAAAAGTAAATGCAATGGGTATATTGGGATGAAAAATGCATTTATAATCTTAAAGGAAGTCGAATAAGAAATCATTATGCAAATAAATGGAGTTCTGCAGCATTAACAAGAACAGCTAAGCAGACGTAAAACTGTTGACTGACTTACATGTCTCTGTATATCTTGATATTACACAGTCGTCTATTCTCGCTTCGACCCCTTTTTTTTTCTTTTTCCTTTGACAGCTAGATAGGTGTCTGGCACAGGTTAGCCCAGGTATAGCATCCCAAAATTTATGCTAGGCAATTGATAGAAGATGAAGCCGAAGGATGAATAGGATATCATTCGGACTGCTTAGAGCTGGTATTATGCTTATATCTTTTTGTCCCAACCAGTCCTTGATCGATATAGATAACGTCCTGACGTGAAGACATAGGTCCTGTACACAAGGAACATCCTAAAGTATAAGAGGAACATGATTTGAAACAGATGCAAGGTAATAAAGAATCCATGAATTTTTCTTAGTTGTGATAGGAATATAGGAAAGAGTCTCTGGACTGCAGTGGTAGTGTCTGCTTTGAAGTTTGGATAAAAACTACTCCGTGCGAGCCGCTGATCGGAGCTGCGGCCAATATTTAATCCGAGATCACAGGATAAGCCACCTCGAGCTTAAAAAGTCTCCATATTTATTTTCTCTTCCAGAAGGCTCTAAGTAATTTCTACTTCCATCTCCATCACCCAACACCACAAATCTCCGTCCTAACTCGATTCCCTTGCTCTTCTTTTACTCCATTCTCTTGCCTACCCATCACTCTTTAATATCACAATTCCAGCATGCAACGAGCAGTGACTTCTAGGGCCTCGGTCCTCGGACGCTCGTCCTCGAAGCTCCGTCCTGCTGCTTCTGCTGGCTTCAATGCCCAGCAATTGCGATTCGCGCACAAGGTACGTTATGATGGGATCTGCGGAGGGACTGGCGAGGCTTAGCAGACTCGTGGTTTCCGAAATTGAAGCTAATTAGAGTGGCATGATCAGGAACTCAAGTTCGGTGTCGAGGCTCGGGCATCTCTCTTGGCCGGTGTTGAAACTTTGGCAAAAGCTGTGGCGACCACACTGGGACCTAAGGGACGAAATGTATTGATCGAGTCGAGTTATGGATCTCCCAAGATCACAAAAGGTCAGTAAACAATTCCCTAGCTGATATCGACATGGCTGGCTGACGAGAATCCTGCAGATGGTGTTACTGTTGCCCGCGCCATTACCCTGAAAGACAAGTTTGAGAACCTCGGAGCCCGCCTTATCCAAGATGTTGCATCCAAGACGAACGAGACTGCAGGCGATGGAACTACAACCGCCACAGTGCTGGCACGCGCCATCTTCTCCGAGACAGTTAAGAATGTCGCCGCAGGATGCAACCCAATGGATCTCCGACGCGGTACCCAAGCAGCTGTCGAGGCAGTCGTTGAATTTCTCCAGAAGAACAAGCGTGATATCACTACCAGCGAAGAGATTCAACAAGTTGCCACCATCAGTGCCAACGGAGATATCCATGTTGGAAAGCTGATCGCCAACGCGATGGAGAAGGTCGGAAAGGAGGGCGTCATAACCGTCAAGGAGGGAAAGACTATGGAGGACGAGCTAGAGGTTACCGAGGGTATGCGATTTGACCGCGGCTTTGTCTCGCCATACTTCATCACCGACACAAAGTCACAAAAGGTTGAGTTCGAGAAGCCATTGATCCTCCTTTCTGAGAAGAAGATTTCTGCCGTCCAAGACATCATCCCTGCTCTCGAGGCCTCCACCCAACTCCGTAGACCATTGGTCATCATTGCCGAGGACATCGATGGCGAGGCACTCGCAGTCTGCATCTTGAACAAGCTCCGTGGTCAACTCCAGGTCGTTGCCGTCAAGGCTCCTGGCTTCGGTGATAACCGCAAGTCCATCCTGGGTGACCTCGGTATTCTCACCAACGCTACCGTCTTCACCGATGAGCTTGACATCAAGTTAGAGAAGGCTACCCCAGATATGTTCGGAACCACCGGCTCTATCACTATCACCAAGGAGGACACCATTATCCTCAACGGCGAGGGGAGCAAGGACGCCATCAGCCAACGCTGTGAGCAGATCCGAGGTGTCATGAATGACCCAACCACCTCTGACTACGAGAAAGAAAAGCTCCAAGAGCGTCTTGCTAAGCTCTCTGGTGGCGTGGCCGTCATCAAGGTCGGTGGGTCTTCAGAGGTCGAAGTTGGTGAGAAGAAGGACAGATACGTAGATGCTCTCAACGCAACAAGAGCTGCCGTCGAGGAGGGTATCCTCCCTGGTGGTGGAACTGCTCTTCTCAAGGCAGCCAGTCAATCTCTTGGCGGACTCAAGCCAGCCAACTTTGATCAACAACTCGGTGTCAGCATCATAAAGAGTGCAATCACCAAGCCCGCACGTATGATTGTTGAGAATGCTGGGAACGAGGGCTCTGTTGTTGTTGGCAAGCTTATGGATGATTTTGGATCCGACTTCAACAAGGGATACGACAGCTCCAAGGGCGAGTTCGTCGACATGATTTCTGCCGGTATCGTCGATCCATTCAAGGTTGTCCGCACTGCATTGATTGATGCCAGTGGTGTTGCCTCCCTCCTTGGTACGACTGAGGTTGCGATTGTCGAGGCTCCCGAGGAGAAGGGACCACCAGGCGGAATGCCAGGCGGAATGGGTCAGTAACAATTCCTTCTTATACCCCATAAAGTGCTAACACATAATTAGGAATGGGCGGCATGGGCGGAATGATGTAAGATGAAAATGGCGAAGGATGTTAAATACCCACCATGGTGCAGCTCTGGGATGAGCTTTTTGCTGCGATACTACATGACTGTTCTTCTGGATGGTTGTACAACTAATATTTCACCTCACACCCCACTCAGTCCTCTTTCGAGCTTGGTTTAGATTTGGCATTGCAGAGCGATAAGGTGTTATGAAAGGAATGTGGCATTGTAAAATAGTAAGCCAAAAAATAAGTCAAACAAATCAGACATAGTGCATGGCACTTTGCGGCTGGCTGATGGTATCGGTGTTTCGTCCCAGTGCTTGTCTTGTTATCCAGGGATGAAGATATTCCAGGTAGCAAGCAATAATCTTGGGTACTGAATGAAGCTCAATTGATCAGGCAGCCAGTACCGATTTTTGTCGCAGCACATGAGGGCTTCTGCATGCACATATACATATACACACATATATACGTACATATACGTATATATATGTATATACCTTAAAGGCAGGTAGGGGGTCATTTAAACCGTCAGCTGACAATCCGATGACAGTCTCTTTAAGAGACGATTCCAAGAGGTTAGCATAGTTAGTGGATCACCCTAGGCCGATATTTAAAATTAAGTAGAATCTGAAAACAAACGATTTAAATTATTTAAATCGTAGCTAAAATAAAACTATTTCAATCGATTGAATCGTTTTTTATAAGAGCTCGTCTTTTCGTGAAAAGATTATTACTAAAATAAGACGGTTTTAATCGATTAAATAATCGTTTATAAAAGTCGGTCTTTTTATAAAAAGACCGTTTTAAGACCGTCTTGTGGCCGTCCTAAGGCCGTCCCAAGGCCGTCCCCGAACTTGAAACCGTCTCGGAAAACGTTGATTAATAAGCAAATAATATTTTTTTTTATTCAATTACTTAGCAGTCTACCCTCTGTTAGGTATACTACCCCTTTATCACCACCCCCCCCCCCCCCCCCTCAAGTGCTCTGAGGGCGCATCTACGCGGGTGAACTTTTACTGAATCGATCGATTTCGATTATTAAAAATTTAAAGCGTTGATATATAAGCCGTAGCAGCGATACCGAGAAATATCTTGGCATCGAATTTTTTAAATCATTATTAAAACGATTCCATTTAAGAAATAGTTTTTATTTACAATTGTATCTTATTTGAAACAGTTATCGAACTATTTCAATTTTTTAAAACGAGCTTATTAATAAGCCTATTTTAAAAATATAGACGGGGACGGCCATGGGACGGCCGTAGGACGGTCCCAAGCTCGGGGACGATCAAAAAGGTGAACTATTCTTGATTTGTAACTAGTACTGATTTTAAACGGTCCAATAATCGTCTTTTATAAAAGAAGGTCAGAGGACCGCTCAAATGACCCCCTACCTGCCTTTAAGGTACGTAGATATATGTGTGTACTCCGTATACTCACAACGTCTCGAGGTCCCCTCCCGCCCAAGAGAGACTAGCTTACAAATCACCCCACCAAAGGAAGCATCCACCGATAACTTTGCCCCCCGCCCATTTCCCTCCAACCTGCTCCTAAAATACAAGTTTCCGAATCGCATCGATTCCAAGTCCTACGAATAGCCTCATCTCACCTCACCGTCCCCGTCACGTACGTTTGCAATCACTTGCGCACTTTGTTGCCCGTCCCGTCCCGCTCCAGCAGATCTTTCGCTCTCCAGTTCCCCGCTCTGGGCTGACAACATCGTTCGCAGACTTTTTGATTTTCAACTGCTCGTCGCACCCAAATCTATCGCATCATGGTAAGAACTGCGGCCTCAATATACCTGAATCGTAACGTTCATGCTCGACAACTTGCTGATCCTTGATGCCACTGTAGTCTCAATCAGGGTCAGTCCGCGTAACCCCGCCATCCCATCCCACGATCCTCGGAGCACCATAAAGCCGCAGCCGCGCTCCCCCATCCTCGATTTCGGCAGCGCCAGTATAAATGATCATAAGATGCAGTTTCTTTCAGTAAGAGGCACACATACTGATTACGTGGTGGAGCAGAGTCCAGGTCTCGCCCGAGTGCATCAGTGTCTTTAATGACCTGAAGCTCGCTAAAAAAATCAAGTTCATCATCTTCAAGCTTTCCGACGACTACAAACAAATCGAGGTGGAGGAGTCGAGCGAGGACGGCGACTGGGATACCTTCCGCGAGAAGCTCGTCAATGCCCAGAGCAAGAGCAAGACCGTAAGCTGGATAAAAAGTGCACTGGGATGCAGTCACTGATATTGGTGCAGGGAAAGGTCGGCAAGGGCCCAAGATACGCTGTTTATGACTTCAACTACGACCTGTCGTCTGGCGAGGGAACAAGGTACGGGATTATAAGCCCGGGATCCAGGTTTCCTGAGTTGACAAGGATGTAGAAGCAAGATCACCTTCATCGCATGGTCTCCCGATGATGCCGGAATTCAGGTATGTTTCCAACAGGATTACTAGAGCTGGCTTGTCCTGTCTAACGATCGCATAGCCAAAGATGATTTACGCCTCTTCCAAGGACGCTCTTAAGCGCTCGCTGAATGGCATTGCGACCGAGTTCCAAGCAAACGACGAAGACGACATCGAGTATCAGTCCGTCCTCAACAAGGTCAGCAAAGGCTTGGCATAGGCTTGGCATAGGCTGTCACTATTCTCCAGTACACGTAAAACAAAGGCAGTCTTCTCATGATTGAACGATGATTGAGCGCTGACGCAGGGGGGGAATATGGAGGGAGGGAGGACAAGTGTGTTTCGTTTGGTGCGGGTGCGCTTCATTAGGTTGCCTGCTATGGTTGATGCGATCGATGGGCATAGTAGGGCGATGGATTCGAATTCTGTTCTCTCTCTCTGGCTAGTAATGACGGCTTTCTCCCCTCCATTTTGCAGAAGATGGGTTAAAGGCCGAGATCATTGCATGGATGGGATAGGCTTCGACAACAGACATGAAAATATCAAAAGCTACTTGGCATTTCAGCTCCCCCCTCTGGCAACAACTTATCTTCTCCATCCTCCGATTTTGATATCCTCAACGCCGCGTTGCGTATGCCATACTGGCTGTTCCATTCCTGCGCCTGTACGAATAAAACAGCAAGCACCTGATTCCATTATCCCTCGACAGCTTTCTTAAAAACTCCGCAAAGCCTCTCCCCCTCCCCTTCATCCTTCAATCTCTGCACCAAAAATGCCTTCAGATCTCCCCAAAATGCCTCCGTCTTCACCACCTCGTCTCCATGCCCCATTTCCTGCACCTTTGGCTCCACCTCCTCGCTGCCATCCCTCTTCAGCGCCGCCGCGCCCCCGATAACCATCACCCCAAACTCCACCTTACTCTCGTCCTCCCCTACAAGGTCCTTCAGCACCTTACTATCGGGCGCAGGCTTCTTGTTAAACAGCAACCTGATCTTCGCTACCGGGATGGACGTTTCAACGGACAGCGACTCCTTGAGGGAGAGGATCGAGGTGCTGAGCGGTTGCGAGGAGAGGGTTACGTCGAGCGGGGGATTGCGCAGGGACTTGAGGGTTACTGAAAGGGAGCGTTCGGCGCCGGGGGTGAGCTTTACTTTCTTTGCTAGGGGCTTGGGCATCTTGGGAAGAATGTACTGGTATCTGGTTAGTTTTGGGAAGACATGTAGGAGGGGCTGGAGGGGGCCGTACAGCGCTGCGCGCGGGATAGGATTTGGGGTCTTCGACATGGTCTGCGGTGATCTTTGAGGGCCGGGTGTCGAGAGTTGTGAGGAAGGCCTTTGCAAAGGAGAGTTCCGTCATCTGAATTGCTGTGGCTTATTATGTACTGATCCGAGTCTGAGTCGCGCGTAGCTGAATTTGATGGGTATTTGGCATAAAAGAGTTGTACTGAAGCGGGTTGGAACATTCAACAGCTCTCCATAAATCTTGGCAACTGGTCTTAGTCCGATAAGTAGTACTGCCGCCGCTAGAGCCACAACCACAAGCTTATCTGCCGCCTTTTTTTTTTTCTCCTTCAATATTTCTCGGATTGAAAAACATTGAGATACAGTTGAATTTCCACCCCTCCAAACCACAATTTAATCCGGTTGCATTCAAATCAACTCAAAATGGGAGTCGGACGGCGTATGAAAAAGCAGGGCTTGCCCGAGCCCCTCGACGAGGCTCATTTCACCAACCTGAAGCGCAAAGCTGGCATGTCAGTGTCCGAATCCCGCGCCGAAAGTCTTCAGTACCAGAATACGAAGAAGCGCAGGACGAGCGCCGCCGAGAAGAAAGAGAAGAAAGCCGCCACAGCTGGAAAGCAGAAAGCGAAAGGCAATGGCGCCAAAGGCATGGGTTCCCCGGTGCAGAAATCCGCGCTGAAGAAATCGAAGAAAGCTGTTGAGGTGCCGCTCCCGGACTCTGATGAGGATATGGGGGATGCGTCTGATGATCCCGAGCCGATGGGCGACGAGTTCGACGATCTGGATGCTGAAGGAGGACTTGGAGATGACTTTCTGGAATCCGGGAGTGAAGTTTATGATTCGGAGGATGATCACAAGACGCGGGCTATGTTCTCTGAGGATGAGGACGAGTCGGATGCGGAAGAGAAACTGACGGCGGCGAATATTGCTGGCTTGACTAGGAAACTCGACGAGCAGATGGCGGAAGAGGCGGCGGACGCACAAGCTGAATTGGAAGAGGCGGCGCTAAGAACCAATATTGCTGGAGACCGACCGCACATCTTAGACGATTCGGAGTCGGATGAGGAAGCCGGGCCAAAGAAGAACGAATTAATGGCTCCGGATTTGCAGCTTCTGAGGACAAGAATCAACGATACAGTGAGAGTTCTGGACGACTTTTCCAATTTGTCTGAAGAGGGGCGATCGAGAGCGGAGTATACGGCGCAATTGATCAAGGATATTTGTGCGTACTATGGGTACTCGGAATATTTGGCCGAGAAGCTCTTCAATCTCTTCCCGCCGAAGGAGGCTTTTGCTTTCTTCGAGGCCAACGAAACCCACCGTCCAGTCGTTATCCGTACCAATACCCTCCGAACACACAGACGAGACCTCGCACAGGCGCTCATCAACCGTGGTGTAGTTCTAGAGCCCGTTGGAAAATGGTCGAAGATCGGTCTCCAAATTTTCGAGAGTGCTGTCCCTCTAGGAGCCACTCCTGAATATCTCGCAGGTCACTACATTCTGCAAGCCGCTTCTTCTTTCCTCCCAGTCATGGCTCTCGCACCTCAAGAGAATGAGCGGGTCCTGGATATGGCCGCTGCTCCCGGTGGAAAGACCACGCACATTGCAGCTCTCATGAAAAATACCGGCTGCATCTTTGCGAACGATAGCAATAAATCTCGTGCCAAAGGTCTGATCGGTAACATCCATCGTCTCGGCGCAAAGAACACCATCGTCTGCAATTACGATGCTCGCGAGTTCCCCAAGGTCATCGGTGGTTTCGACCGTGTGCTGCTCGATGCCCCATGTTCAGGGACCGGAGTTATTGCCAAGGATCCCAGCGTCAAGACCAACAAGACCGAGAAGGATTTTCTCATGCTGCCTCATCTCCAAAAGCAATTGCTCCTTGCAGCAATTGACTCCGTAGACCACGCAAGCAAGACCGGAGGCTACATCGTCTACTCCACGTGTTCTGTCACCGTTGAAGAAAACGAAGGTGTTGTCCAGTACGCGCTCTCCAGGCGTCCCAACGTCAAGCTCGTTGAAACCGGCCTCGTATTCGGCAAAGAAGGATTCACAGCATACATGGGCAAGACGTTCGACAAGTCCCTGAAGATGACCCGCCGCTACTACCCACACGCATACAACGTCGATGGCTTCTTCGTATCGAAGTTCAAGAAGATGAGACCGTCGCCGAAGAACGCGACGGGTGAAAAGATGGGCGTCAACGATCAGGATTTCGTCGATAGACGGCCGATTCCCGAAACGGAGGAGAAAGAGGATGAGTTTGGTGGGTGGGAGGAGGATGAGGATGAGGAGCTCATGGAGAGGGCTAAGAAGGGTGCGCTGAGAAGAAAGGGAATTGATCCTAAGGCGAAGAGAGGGGATCAGAGTAAGAAGGGATTGAAGACGAAACCTGTTGTCGAGGAGTCTTCTGCTGCTGAAAGCGCTACGAATGGGGCCGCACTACCCAAGATCAACAATGATGCTCCTGAGAAAAGGCAGAAGGGCAAGAAGTCCAAGCCCGGCCCCGAAACCGTGGTCGACACCCTCGCCGAGGTAGCTCCGGAAGTACTGAAGACTAACGGCGATGTCGCAAAGCCGAAGGAGAAGAAAAAATCCAAGCCAGCTGCTGAGATTGCTGCAGTGGTGCCCCCCGTACCAGAACAGGCGAAAAGTCACGCAGAGAAGCCAAGGAAAAGGGAGAAGAAAGACAAGAAATCTAGGAAGAGCCTCTAAGCAGCACGGGCAATTCGTACAATCTATTGGCGTGCTTGCTTGTATGCATCTATCTGGTGGAGTCTTGGAGTTCGCGGATGTCATTGTATCCGCCTCGTGGTGGATTTGGGGGATCTAGAAATAGGAGTCTAAAATGTTCAGATATTCATAGCTAATCATGTTTTTGCATGACTGGGTTCTTGTTTTGCTCAGATTTCTATCAATCTTTTTTATCAGTGCTACTTGTCCTCTTCGATCGGTAACCGGATACTTCACTATGCAGCGAAAGTTCAAGAATCTGCCGTTTTAATGGGTAGTTCGAAGTTGGGCATTTTGTAAGTCTCGCATCGCACAGGATCATGTCTATTTGTTCAAAGGTGGCGTGGAGCAAGCTCTTTTAATCAGTCCGCTACCAAAGAAGTCTTGCAGTTGACCGAACATTCGCGATAGCCCGAACCGGAACGTATTCTGATCTAGAATTTCCCGTCTTCCCATGTACTTCTTCTTCTTCTTGTAGATACTCCGGCCTTCTTCGGGCACTTGCTTTTCTTGATGTCCGAGTTCCACTACAGAAGCGGCGGGGGAAGGTCTCGGTGGATCTCCCTCTGTACAGTCTTGTCTTGCATGACCCGCCCGAGTCGAGGGATCTAGTCCTTGGGAGAGGAGACATGCTCACCGTGGAGTGCGGAGTAGAAGCCTCGATCGATACCATACCATACGATACGATACTCCTGGAAGAAAGCCCTCCCACACGACCATTTTTTTCGGGAGCCGAACGAACGATCAGCATGGATTTGAGGGTTTGCGGCGGTAAGCCGTGCATCCTCGATCTCTAACGGGCAGACTAGCACGTTGATTGAGCGTAGTCGTGGGGGGTAGTTGGTGTCGTCGCAGCAAGCAGGACTGCATATGGCTTCGTTCCTAAAGAAACTTGCTCGTCGCTGGTTAAGTAATGAGTGATGAGGTCTTTTCTACGACGCGTGACTTTTATTGCCACAGGGGCGAGTCCGCTGTTGTCGTCGGCCTTTGGGCTTTCCGTATGGCGCACATGTTGCGCAACGCCTCCACTGGCGTGGGAATCATCGGGCGTGGGAAACTGGGAAGGCGCGCTTGGTATCTTGAGGGCAGAAATACATATATGTAGGTGAGAACGAAGCAACTGGAGAGATTGGAGACGGGAAAGCAAGCGGTAAATAGAATCGTTGAATGAAGATAGGCTCGATTACATGGGTGTTATCTACCAGGCTGCTGCTGGGGAAGAATCCGACATTCAGGGACTGTTTGTTTTCGAGCTCCGGAAATGGAGAATCGGGGATGTGGGGGAGGGGTGAGAGGACTTGCAGATTCGGTGCCTCTTTTGAGCGGAAGCTGATGTTATGGATAGGTGGTTTGATTTGGGGACCCTGCTTGCTGGAGGTCGCGTGCGTTCTGCTTTGTATGGCAGCAGAGTTCAGTTGGCTTCTTGCTGCAGTTCGATTTTAGATTGTGATCCTGAAGAAGTCTTCACAATATGAGTATGGGGGGTTCTTTTTTTCCCCTTTTTTTGTCTTCCGGATGTTCACTCTCAATAGACAGCACGAGGGCTTTGAATAAGAACTATATTCTTCCTTCGTCAATATCGTATCAAAAACAGGTCCGTGGTATATGGGGTCATTTTATCCCCATCTATATGTATATTTCGGGTCTATTGCGCCAGTATCCAGGAAGCCTGACGCAAGCAAGTCCGGTGTGGAATGCCACTGTGAACTACGGTCTTTGTATCTCCCCCGAAGCTTCGACACGCGTACCCGTTTTCGTGCCGTGAAAACAAACGATTACGGAACAAACAGCACCTGGATGGAACCGAGATCCTCCTTCCTGTTATCAGTTCCTCGTTCTGAAACAAGATGCTTGAAGAATAGAACTAAGGAGTCCGTCCTACTTAGAGCGCAGAGTTGAAGAAACTGTTATGTGTATATATATATACATCTATATACAATTTTGACATCACTCGCCGCTCCTCGACAATCGATAGTGATAACACAGTGCCAGTGATAAAACGGTTGCCGAACTCTGATCCCACACAACCATGAAGCCCCCCGAACCCAACCGCTTCTTTTACCGTCATCTCCCGGGACGAGATCCAAGGATCGCGCCGCATCGTCTCGGACCCGCGCTCGATCGTCATCGACGCCGCCGTCTACGCCGTCTCATTCGCCGAGCTCTCCATGGGCAACACGCAGGGCCGATCCCCCCCCACCGCGCACCACCACTCCCACTCCGGGCGGCCCGATTCCCAGCTGGCCGTGTCCCTCTGCGCGGTCCGGTTCGCGCTCGAGCAGCTGCGGTGCATGCACGCGACGCTCGGCTGCCGGTGGCGCGTCTCGCGCGCGATCACCCGCACCGAAAGTGCGGCGGCGGTGGGGATCCTGGTGTTTGAGATGGTCGACTGGAAGCTGAATGGGTGGGATGATGGTGAGGGTAAGGCGGTTAAGAATGGGGATGTTGTGAGGGGGATTGACTACCTTACTTGACTGAGACGCTGAGGGAGAGAGGGCTGGTAATCATGTTCTGTGTGGCGCCGATGGAGGATATGGACCAGGCTGGAGAGGTGGCGATGATGTGTCTGCGGGTCATTTCGGGAAGATTTAAGGGGAAGTTTCGCAAGTGGCTCTACCAATCCAAAAAGTTGTTTTGAGTGGGCATGTTGGTGTTCTGAGATCACTCGGTGTAAAAAAAGCCTGTGAGCAGGGGGGGCGGTAGGCGAGGTTTGTATGTACTACAGTAAACAAAACTCGGGAACTTCATCGCGCCCACGATCATCCGGGAATTTGCGGACTGTAAGTCAATTGTTAATGATTGAAATTGCCAGATATGCTTCCCTCATCGCCGATGTCTCACCCATTCATTGTAGATCATCTGCTTTCCCATTCCTGTCTCTGCATTTGGTAGGACTGCTGAGCCGTACCTTCCCAGAAGCGGCGCTGACCGGACTTCAATATTTGTAAAGAAAGATTTATCACAGCGTCAGTCTGCACGAGAAAGTGGAATCTCTCCAGACTCTTTTCTGTCACAGCGGTTTAAATCGCACCTGCGCAAATACATTTGTATTATTTAGCAGTGTAATAAACAGTACAATTCCCTCAAAGCTATAAGCCAACAGCCGCTCTGGTGTACAGTGATTATTTTTAAGATGGCGACGTTATTAGTTAAGGGTGCAGATGGTGCCTACAAAATCCACGTCAATCAATATCCTGCTGGTGCACCACAGCTCCTCCCTCCAACCAATCAATACGAGCGTTCCCTCGCTTGACAGCCCAACTCCGGCAATAAAACAAAAACACCCCCCAAAACCCAAAAAGATGAAAAAGATGAAAAGAGCGCGAAAAATCCCCCAAAAAATTGCGAAAAAAAAGAGTAAGTTCGCAATGATCCCCCTACCGCGTACTGCTAGGTTTCCCATGAGCCGTTAAGTAGGGCACGGCACAAGGCGGGTTGCTACATCTTACGATCTAGCCCACAATTCTCAAACACCGGGGTGGACCCCAGTAACCGTTAGGCTAGAGACGCTGGCATTATAGATCAATCACTGTTCTAGCTAATGGCTCCGTTGTTTTGCACGAACTCGGCCATAGCAACACAAACAGATCTGTGGGAGGTTTTGAGTACTGGGGTATATGAAGAAGACATTTAGATTACGGTGCGCGCACAGGGAGGGTTTAGCCGGGGGCCGCGAGCCGAGGGGAAGGAGACAGAGGCTTCGATGGAATTCTACGCGGGGGGAGAGTCGGCCCGGGCCTGCCTCTTCGACTTGTACCTATAGATGTACGGTGTCGGAGTCGGCGGCGCAGACGACTTGTACGACCGAGGATTTGAGTTGAGATGTTTACTGTCTGATGGGTGCTTTCTGGGGATGCAGATTACCGGTGAGCTGCTTTACGATCTGCGAAGGCCTGAGAAGTGCGCGCCGCTGATATCTCTTTCGCAGCTACGGGGTCTTATGTCCACAGGGCTTATCACCAATACGAGACCTCATGAAGCAGAGATACGGGCTGCGGGCTACGAGATACAAGCTACAGGCTACAAGCTACAGGCTGCATGTCGGGCTATACATATACGCACTCCTACTAGTCTTGCACAGATCATGACCCATTCTATCTGTCTGGGATCGGAGAGAGCAGAGTGGTCTTCAGAGCTAGCTATAGGAAGCCAGCGGACAGGACCGGCCTGACTGTTCAGTTCCACCGGGAACTGCACGAGAGGATGTTACAGTTGCATCCAATCGCCATTGGAGAGGTACCTTTCTGATCAGTTAGTTGACACTTGAAAGAGGACCGAGAGAAGCCAGGAATGTGCGTACTCTTCCGGTGGCACCAATACGTAAGAATCTACATCTCTGAAATCCTCATTTCATTCTTTTTCTATATAAGCCTGCTGTTTTGTGGTTTGGAAAAATGCTTGGCATGATTGGCATATTGCAGATCCAGCCACCGCCAGCCGGCGCATGTAGCAAAGTTTGGACGCAACTTTTGGCTGATCTCGCAGAGTTGCTGATAATGGCTTCCTGGGTGTGCTACAGTCGCTGGTACATACATGGTGTTCTGAATTCTGGCAACTAGAAAGATGTTATGCGCCTTGTTGATGTTGACATTTGGTCGGTTGCATAGCCAATCAGAAGCAGCTTGTCCAACATCCCCTTAAATCCCCCCTACCCCCCCAAAAGATAGCCCCGAATTGAACACAGATGAGACTCATTGCGAAGAATCTAACAGCACAGAACACGAGTATGCCCGTGAGTCTTTTGCTTGCCCAATGGAAGCGAATCAACAGAGGGCGGTATAGTCACGTGATAAAAAAACTCGCATTGCAGGGATCAGCCCTTAATGCAAAAAGATTATCATGTTACTTTTGTTTGCAAATAAGAAAGACTATATCAGTTTGCTCTTGGCACTCGGGTCCGTGCAGCAAAGAGATGAAAGCTGTACTCTGTAAAGAAGATGTTACTTGTTGTCCGTTCGTTTGCGCTCTTCTTTTTGTCCACAAGTTCACGACGCACCAGAAAAGGAAAAGCTCGCTCGCTCGCTGCTCCCGGGACCAGATCTACCAGGGGACTTCTACTTACTACCTCCACCACGGACCTCGATCAGCATCAACACCAACACCAACACCTTCACCATCTCCAATCCACGTTTCGCGAAAGTCTACCCCAACGTGCCTCAATTCCTACCGCTATTGCTACCGCTACAGCTACAGCAGCTCCCAGCCTGCAACCCCCAGCACGACGATGGACTACTACGCCGACATCAAATCTGAGCTGCCCGAAGGAGACATCGGCGAGATTCTGCGCACGGGACGTCGTCAAGACTCTCGCGCGCGTTCATCCCACCAAAGTCTTGCCTCACGTGTCGGCCACCTGACCCGTACCGGGCGGATCACCAAGGTCCGAAAGGGGGCTCCCCGAGCACCCCTGGGGCCGGGACGCCTGCCCGTCATGAGCGCGGCGCCGCGGGCCGAGCGGAGGTTCGACACGGAGCGCTTCGGCATGCGTGCCTTTGATGACTTCGAGAGTGGGCTCCGGCGCCTCGAGACCGATCGGTCGAGCATGGTGGTGGCGGTCCACGGCGCGTGCAGGAGCAACGGGAGGGCGGGTGCGAAGGCCGGCTATGGGGTTTTCGTATCCGGGCTGGCCGAGGACCTGAATCGCAGTGGCTTGGTGCCGTATCTCAGCCCTCAGACGAATCAGTACGCCGAGCTGTTTGCCGCCATGAGGGCGTTGGATGTGGTTCAGTAAGTCGGGTCCGGCTTTCCTTCATCTAGATCACGAGAAAGCGGGCGAGAAAAGAAAGCACACCTTCTCCCCCGTCGCCAGATGTCTGCTCACGTACGTACGTACGTACTAACTGGCTGCTGTGTAGCGACCTGATCATCGCCGGGGAAGACCTGACCCACGTGGTCATCAAGTCGAACTTGGAATACCTCGTCCACGGGCTCAGTGTGTCGATCTGGAAGTGGGTCGGCAATGGCTTCATGAACTGTCAAGGGGTACCGATGGTCAACGGGAGGGCCTTCAAATACCTGCACGAGAAGATCGTCTTGCTGGAGCAGGAGTATGGGACCCGAGTCTCCTTCTGCCGCGTGGACCGCGAATTCAACGAACAGGCTACGGCGCTCGCACATGATGCCGTGCGGTAGTATTATGATGGACTTTTTGTAAATACTACTCGATCACGATCCACTACTGCTTTGCTGACACGGGTCAGGTCAGATCAGATCAGATAAGCAACAGATGTAGAGAACATCGTATAAAATGTTAGGCACATAGCAGACAGAGCACGCAGAGCAAAGATCAATGGATGATGGAGTATTGGAAATATCAGAATCGGTATCAACACGCCAATTCTTTTTGTCTGTAATGAATTACCTAGGCGGTTCTCTGCCCATCATCTCTGCCACTGGTACCTAGGTAACCAATCTAGAGCTTCGTATCGATGGCTGACCACGCCAGCCTGTTGGCTTCCCTATTCATAGGCGCATCCCGCGAGTCCAGCCAGAACTTGACCGCAATACCGGACCTCTCCAGATCGAGACAGACCTAGGAACCTCGGAAACCACATCAGCAAGAGCGGCTTTGGTGAGATAGATGAAGACTTCAGAGGCATTGCGATGCGGGTCGCGGGCTGCAGGTCGAGCTGATCTCGGGAGCCAGCTCAAAGTAAAAGATCCCTACCTACCTAACCTGGAACCCTGGGAGGAGAATGTGGACGACGGAGCCTTACTTACACGATGCAGCATCTGAATCTCTCGGGCACACGTCACCGCCTCGCCACCCGCATCCACATAGCCATCCCTCTCCCAGCCCCAGACCAAGTCGTTCGCAATCCGCGGGATGTACGCCAGCGCGACCTTCACCACCACCAGGCCAAGCACGATCGTACCCCGAATGTCCCACACAGCTTGCAGACCCCTCCTAGCCGCGAAGATCTCGGCGCCCTGTGCCATACCCGTTAGAACCTGTCAGCACGCCATCTCTCTCTCTCTCTCTCTCTCTCTCACACACACAAAAACACACACACACATATATACATAAACATAAACCCACACGCCGTACACAACCAAGCGAGATCCCCCCCCCCTTCCAAAAACAACACCAAAAAAACAAAAAAAAAAACAAAAAAAAAATCGTCAAGGGCAAACAATACCTTATTTCCCCCCGTCAGCACCTCCCCCGGAACAGGCCCCGCGAGGTCCCGATCGTCGAACTTGAAGGAGACGCCGTACGCGCCCGTGACGGCCGTGCTGTGCCGGACGCGGGCGCGCACGGCGATGACTACCGCCGAGGAGGAGGAGGAGGAGGCTAGTCTGCAGACGTCGTCTTTGAGATCGTGGATGATGCGGGCGTTTGTGGGGTTGAAGATTCGGTTGGGGCGGCTTTCCATTTCTTGAGGGGGAGGGGTTTTTTTTATCTTCAACTTTTTTGTTGGGGTTGTTTTTGTTTTTGCTCTTGTTGATATTTCTTGTTGTTGTCGTTGCTCGTTTGAGAAAGGGGGTAGGGGGTTGGGGGTTGTTGCTGATTGCTTAGAGAGGCTTGGAACTTGGAGTGGTGGCCGGCCAAAGTAGGTACGGAAGCTGGGGAAGGGAGGAAGGAAGGAGTGTGCTCGGTTCGGTTTTTTCCCGAGGCACGCCAGAGGGAAGTAAACCATGAATGATATATATCAAGCCGGAGCATATCACACTCACTCACTCACTCACTCACTCACTCACTTACGACTTAGAGCTTTCTCGTCTTTCTTGATGAGAATTTACTTCTCGGCTGTAAATTATCCATCTGTCTATCCTATCTCTCCCCCCCCTCCTCCCCCTCCTCATCCCCCCCCCCCCCCCCCCCCCCCCCCCCAAAACAAAAGAAAGATGACTAAAAAGTCGCAGCTCGGAAAGCATGGCAATCGGGAGCAAAGATCCGGTAGTTCGAACAACAACAACAACAACAACAACACCAACCACCACTCTAATCAGATTCTCAGAATCGGTCTTGCTACCTGCCACTTTCTCCGCGGCTACCTATCCCCTCCTCTGCCTCCTCCTCTTCCGCTCGAAATTCCGGGCGGTGGTCGCCCGTATACGAGCCTCCCTAGTCATCTGCATGCTTTACCACAACACACACACACACACACACATAAAAAAAAAAAAAAAAAAAAAAAAGAAAAAAAAAAAAAAACCACTTCGACACCATTCGACAACCGTCGACCTCGAATCGCTTGACGGTCCGAAAGCCCACTAAAACCAGAGCGGTCACTCTCCCGTAATGATATGATAGACTTTTGAAAAGTTGTCCGTTTGGGAAGCGCGCTGCCAGAGCTCGGCTCGGCGCTTGCTCTTGGGTGGTCTGGAGCACAGATCGGTTGAAGTCAGCGACCGGGGTTTGGAATGATTAAGTCGCATGCGTATTGTAGGCATGAGCCGGACTGGGTGATGTCCGTAAGCAGACCTCTCCTCTCGAAAGCCTTGGAAGTGTACAGCGCGGGTCCTCTGTCTGCTGCTCCGCGTCTTCGCATTTGCTGTGTCCGCAAGTCCACGCTTCCCTGTCCATGATCTTGGACGGAGCGCCAGAGCTTGGTCTGTACAGTGGGGGGCTTGAGGCCTGGGGCGAGGTCGGTACCTTGGAGCTTCTCGAGAGCCAGCGTTGCCGCGGACAAATCCGCGGGCTGAGGTTCACCGTTAGCATAGATATAGAGATACATGGATACATACATACTCGACTCCTTAAGGCCATAGCAGAGGGGAAGACTTACTACACGCTTTTTCACCTCTCCTTCGGGAATGAGCGCCGCGATATTACGCGCAACCGCCACAGGCAGACTTTGTGGTTGCGTCGCCATGATGAGGCGGAGGACGAGGCCGAGGTTGAGGCCGTCGCGTCGGATTGATTGATTGACTTGAGACCCGTTGGTGAGGTCGATCGAAGCTGGACTAGACTGGGAGCGAGAAGTGCTGGCTGGGCTGGGCTGGCTGGGTTGAAAGAGCAAGTCGGAGGAAGAGGGAGCGGAGAGGGCGGCCGAGACTCGATATCTCGCAAGATGTAGAAAGCCAATAGCTCTCGGCTTCTAAAGCCATGCGTACACCACCCACCCACCCCTACACGTGACTAGAGCCACATAGAATACTCCTTTCCTTCTCCCCATGGATGGGTTGACCTTGATACAGAGGAAGAATCATCTCCATCGACGTGGTACTGCCACCCAGTTTGCATATCCTCTCCTTGAGCAAGGAAACTCGAGAGTATGATGCTATGTGTGCATTTCGTTGACTTCAAGCTCAGTAAGAACAGTTTTGCATCTTCCGCCAGCCATTCCGTGCCGTCTTACAGCAGACACATCCAAAATCAGGAACCCGGGCCACACTTCAAAAGACGTACAAGAAGCGAATTCCCAATAGCGACCGTCATTAAGTTCATACCAAGTCATATCATCTATCCCAAAGGACCCGCTGAGCTACCCCATGCCATCCTTCGATGCAGCGCAAGCCATTAAGAGTAATAGCAAGAATGCAAGGCACCTAATAGCTCCGTTTTTTCTTGCAGCGCTTATTCCAAAAATACCAAAAATGTACAATCCACCCAGAAATGCTTTTGGGCGTTCGGGCGAGGTCTAGTTGACGACATCTCTGATGCTCCACCGCCAGTTGTCAGTGCCCCTGTCGAGAGAGGCACCGACCCATTTCTCACACTTTCGCCGCCATCTCTCCTCCTCTTCTCGTTGTCGTCTCACAAACTCGGGCCCGACATCGAATTCTTCGCCGACGAGCCATTCGTCTTTAAGTGTACTTGCACCGTCGCTCTTCCTACCGCCAGCTACGCTGGCCTCGTTCGTGGGATTATCTTCGAGGTCTGGAACATCCTTGAATACATCTTCTTCGTCGTCCAAGGCGTCAAAACCATCCATCGTATCGCCTCCCTCGCTCTTGGAATTTTGTTTTTGGCTAGGCATCTTGAGCCAGCACATGCGCTGTGGATCAAAGACCATACCGCCAACAACTTGAACATTTTGGCACGAGTTGACATTCTGGATAAGAGCAGGGCGGGGAGTGGCGTTTTCCTTTTCACGATACATTTGCTGCTCCTTCTCTCGGGCGATGTGCGACGGAATAGAAGCGGCAGAGGGCGAAGGAGCTGGGATATCGAATGGCGTAAGCTCATTCTCGTTTCCTTCCCATCGGTATGTATAAGGGTTGTAGTACATCCCTTTGACAGCTATCAACTGTTAGTGACTGATTTCTAAGAACCTGTAAGAGGAGTAACTTACATTTGGGGTTGTTGGAATTTCCCAGCGGCTTGATAAGCTGGGGCTTTTGAGGCGGGCCCCTCATCTTCTTGGGCTTGACCGATTGAGCATTGACGTTACTGAGACCAGTGGTCGCAGAGACCTTTGCCTTCCACTGATTCGTAAGAGTTGCAAGTGGAGCTCCCTGGGCAGACGGGACGCGGTGTGCAAGCGAGTGCTCCCTTGCCATCCGGCTTGCATTCGTATCACGAGCGAATCTAGGCAATTCATCCCTGGTCCTTGCAGGCGAATAGGGTGTCAGAGGAGCTGGTGTCGTGGTTCGAAGAGGTGGTGTCTCCTGAAGTATTTTGTTGCGAAGACTTGAAAGCTTGGGAGGCCCTCTTCCGATAGGTTCCTTGACAAATTTTTGCTCCGTGTCTTTCGAGGTCGGTAGGTCATCGAAACCATCTAACTCACAGCCGTCGCCAAAATGCCTGCGTCGCACAGGTTTTGTCAAGGTTCGCTTGGGTGCAGCCTCCCGAGCTAGCACCTCGGCCCCTCTCGGTCTGCGTGGGCTGGGAGACCGCATAGTCGATCGAGAGACCGCTCGAGATGAAGGTCGAAATTCGATACTAGTGTTGGAAGACTCGGAATCATGCCTGCGTAAATGACGGGAAGTTTTAATGGTGACATGCTGTGACTGGGAGCTCGAGGAGCCGGCGGGGAGGAAAGGTGCTGGGTGCTTTCTTGCATGAGACATGCTTGATTCAGCACCACTGCGATCCCGTTCGACAGGGGTTCTGGGCCGAGACATCGTATTGTTTCTGCTCAAGTCTGTACGGGAGGGGGGTCTCTCATAGCGTGGTCCCATTGGCCTCGCTGGCGAATTCGGGAAGGACCTCATCGTGGGCATCGATCGCTTGAGCTTCAGCAACTGTGCATTGGTCGTCGTTGCTTCCTTGCGAAGAGCGGTGATAGATGGCTTGCCTCCCGGTTCTCGTCGCCTCGGTGTTGATGGGGGAAACGCCTGACCCGATGATGGCGTTGTTGGTGTAGCAACGCTTGTGATAGATGACTGAGACGAATGTCCACGCAATCTGGAATGAGATCTACGGCTGCTTCGCAATATTGGCCCGCCACTTTCCGATACAGGTTCAAGAGCTGAAGGTTGTCGTTCATGCCCACCTAAAGGACGAGGCAGGCGGGAGGTATTTGTAGTCGGTGCCGGTGTAGGTTTGTTGGTGAAAGTTAGAGAGACGGCAGTCTTGGGACGAGCAGGACTTGTCTGACGAGTCGTTTTCATCTTGATGTTCCGATTGAGCGTGAGTTTTTTGGAGTCAAATACATCGCCGTCTCCGATCTCGAGACCAGTGAGAAAGTCTTCCTTGATTTCCACACGCTTCGCAGAGAGCTTCTCGCTGGTCGGGTGATCAGGCGAATAAGCTTGCTGTCGTCGTTTCAATATATCGTCAAAATGAAGGGGGCCACTTGGAAGCACAAGTCCATCCAATCCTTCATCCTCGCTCTCGATCGTGAGCGAACTAGCAACGCTTGGGCTGAGAGCAGTTGTGGATGAGCTTCGGTTCGAAGTTCGGTCTCTCTTCGTCCCACCATGCCTCGTACCCAGACTTCCGCCCTCGCCCCATTCGTCCGTGTCGTCATGGAGACTGGCCGGCGTTTTTGGAATATCTCGGCGGGTGGAGAGCCTCAATGGTTCATTATCCGCCGGCAGTTGGAAGTCTCCTTCGAAATCATCGTCACCACCTGCGGCTGCATCGTTTCTTCTGGGAGTAGGCGGTGTGACCAGGGGTAAAAGCTTGGGAGCTGAACGACTCTTGGAAACCTTGATCGTGTCCCCTCCATCTCCAAAGAAATCGCCATCTTCCTCATCACGGAAGCGATCGAGCATGAGGTTAGACGATGCCATCTTAGACCTTAGATCGGGCCGTGGATTCGAGTTGAACTTTGGTGCAGGCTGTTGCGGCTTGCCAGGGCTGGAATGCGTAGATTCCGCACTGACTTGACGCAGGGCGTCAGGGAAATTCGATGCGTCTTGTCGCTTGATTGTCAACCCGCCTTCACCCGGCAGCTCCAGATCTCCGTCATCCCAATCATCCTGAGTGATTTTCTTCACTTTTTTTCCTCCGAGCCTTTTGATCGTTCCACCCATTAATGCAGACGCCGGTACGTTCTGTGGTATGGGTATTCCTGCCCTTTTTGCTGTTGCTATCGCGTCGTCCGTTGACGTCTGGTCGTCTCCGGGCACATGCACTTGCTTCTCCTCATCTCCAAGGCTCGAATCGAAGTCGGATCGTGTTGACAAGCGGGACGACACGGAATCCCTGTGATGCGTCGCAGTGGTCGCTAGCGACGCGCTTCGAAACGTGAAATCGTCCCCGCCAATATCCAGATCGTCGTCGTCCCAGCTCTCCATCGGTTCCTCCACCACCGCCTTGCGCGGTCTTAACGTCAAGGACTCCATTTCGAGATATGTACTACCAATGCGAAAACTAGGTAGCAGTTGAGTAGGTGGGCAGGCGTGCTGGCAAGACCCAGTTGAGCTGCCTGCCTATGAGCTCTCCGGATGCGATGAGGGGCAATCGCGCAGCTATCGAGGCCCTGAATTCATGATCCTCCAGCAATAAATATCGTTGGTTGCCGTTTTAAGCAAGGTTCCTCCTGGTCGGCGGGGGATGCGCTCGCGGTTGTCGTTGTCGTTGTCGCGGTGAGGTGAGGTGTCCGTTTGTTGTTGCCGGGCCAAATTTTGCTGGCTATGCCCCCTTCCAATCCCTCCAGCGTTCGCAATGTTCGTCCTGTAACCTGAGGGCACCTGTCGGCCTGTTTATGGTGCAATTCTGCGAAGTATTGCGGGGTCTCTAGATGGGGCGGATGTCGTCGTTGTCGTCGTGGTTGCTAGTTGGTGGTTGATGGTTGATCGAGAAGGTCGTCGTATCGATTAGCAGACGGTTAGATAGATGGCTGGGCGGGCAGTGGCTGGATACGGGTTTTTGGCACTAAGCCTCAACGAGGTTTTTTTTTCTGCTTAGTCATGGTCACGTCAATTTGACGCGCTCGACCGACGAGGCTGCCACTGCCTGTGCCAAACATAGAACAGTAGCAGCCTCGTTGTCGATACTCTATGATCCTCAAAGGTCCTCGCATAGTCAGTCCATGCCATACCCCTGAGAACTTTTTTCTAATCCTGCAACCATCGCAACCCAACAGAGGCCTTATGCTCCCTGAAACCGCTCTCGAGGCCAATATGACAGCCCAGGGCTCGGTCGTGGTCAGACTCCCTCGCGCCGGCCACGGAGAAGACCCATCCTTCGTACTGCTCCAGGTGTCGTCGGCCGGCAGCAACCCGTTGGACGTGAACTTGGTTGGAACGGAGAATAGTACTTTATTCTCGGCCAAGCGTAAGTTGGCCTTCTACATGCGACCAGCGCGGGCCAGCCCTAGACGCGGCCTCTGATGCATTAATGGAGACTGATATCATTTCTGGTCTGCTTAGTAAGGCACAACCAGATTGCTACGCTCAAGACCAGTAAAGTCAGCCAGGACGAATGGGAGAATGTATTGTTATATATTCTCCTTGGCATAGATGCCGAAGGCAACCCTACCCCCACACCAGAGGACATTGAGGCAGTAGCGAAAATTGATTCGACATCCATGACCATCAGCATACAAAAGAATATTGAGGGTATCACGGTATGTCTCCAGGTCTTTGTTCTGGGTGTCGTTCGTTGCTGATAATAACAGCAAAAACTTGGAATCATTACTCTCGCAGAAAACGAAAATGCGGCCGGGGATCTCTACGAGTGGTGTGGCTCTGCTGTTCTGGCCAAAGACAGTTTAATGAACTATCTTCAAAGCTTGAAGGCGAAATTTGAGGAGAAAGACGCACAAATCAAAAAATTGGAAGAGAGTCTGGCAGAGATGGCCCAAATGAAGCACGAAAACGAGACACAGCTCCTGCAGAAATTCTCCCTGCTATTGAATGAAAAGAAGCTGAAGATCCGAGACCAACAGCGACTCTTACAGAGTTCCAAGGTCGATGCCGCGGCCGTTAAAGAAATGGAAGAGACACGATTAGCTGTACGGTCACGACCTGCTGGAGCATCCCGGAAAGGCAAGCGTAAGGCTGCCAAGCCCGCAGAGGAGGAAGATGAAGAAGACGAGGACCTTGTGAAAATGAAAATCGATAATGACGATGATGATGACAATAATGATGACGAAGTTAATGACGATGATAAGACAGGGCCTGATTCAGATCAAGAGCTGAATTCCGACGCAGAAACAGCAGACGAAGCTACTGCATCGGAGGATGAAGACGACGAACCTTTCCCACCTACAACGAGAAAGTCTGCCAGGGTAAAGGCCGCTGTGAGCAGCCAAAAGATAAAGGTAAGTAACACACCCGAGCCTGTCAGTAAGCCGGCCGCTGCAACCGCAAAAACTCCAGTTCTGGAAGGCTCAGAAACAGAAGATGAAGACGACGAGCTGTGATGAGTAGGACAATTGGACACGGGATTTACGAGCCATGCACTGTAATGAATTTACGACTTTATGATCATCGTCCTTTTAAGTATTCAGGAAAAGAGGGTTCCTTTGGACGAAGACCAGCAAGTAGTAGAGGTATCAATTAGCACAGTTCTTTTTTCTCTCAGGCCTACAATTCCCTTCGGACTAGTAGGTCTCAGAATTCCTATGCTAGCCATCAAAGATTATATATAGTGTAGAGGGGCACCTATATCACAAGTGTGCATCTAGTACCTATGCACTCTCCGGTGGGACCAAGACCATTGCCACTCTCAGGATCTTGCAGTGAATTAAAATAAGATGTATATATCACATCATATCGATTCCACATGTTTCGTCAAGTACGGAGTATGTTGAGATTTTCAGGGCGGAAAAAAAAGGCGAGACCTTGATTAATGCACTTCGCTTAAACCAAGGGGTTCCGTCGCTAAGTCAGGTACTGGTACCGGTAGTAGGTATCTAGGTATGGATCTCCCCCTCAACCGCGATACGGAGGTTTTCGTCCGTAAACAAACACGACCGCCCTTGCATATCAGCTAGCGCCCATTCCTCAAAATTGAAAAATTGAAAAATTGGCAAATTGAAACACTGAAAAATTGAAGAATTGAAACATTGAAAATTTGAAAAATCAAAAAATTTAACACGTCGAAGGGGAGTTGGGGGAGAGCCAACACCGGGATCAAGACATGGATCGGATCACTGCTGATATAACAAGCTTCCTTAAACTCATCGAGTTTGGAACATCTCGCTCTTCTCGGAGAGAATCTCGCTCCAGTTCATCGCGAAAAGCTCACCCGTTTCCCTCCGCCAGGATGATCTGAACGGACCTGAGCCCTATTCGACTAAGCTTGTAAAGTTCCCCCCTCGCTTCCTCTACTACGAAACAGTGTATGTTCCTGGCCCACCCTTTCCTAAACAACGCGATGGCCTGCCTGACCACAGCACACCACCAGACAGACTGCCATTTGCAAGTTGACGATGCCGAAGACCCGTCGCTCTTTTCTCACCAATACGACTCCACATCCATCGCCGCATCCGGGCACATCTTCTTCTGGACCACCGGGCACTCGTACCTCACGCCCCAAGGATAAGGACTCCAGCAGAGACCAGATGCCGTTTAACAGACCCGAAAGAAGATGCATAACAAGAGCCACGCTTTGGGCAGCATGACAACTCAAACTTGGACTTGGAAACCCCCTCAAATGTAGGCAAAAGAGGATGAATGGAATTCAAAAAGCAAAATTGCGAGGAAATCCCCAACCATCTTGATTCTCCGAAATCAACTCATCGTCGACTCCTGCCGACGTTTGAGGTCAATTAAGCGAAGACTAATGATTATACACTACCAGCTCAAGTAATGGAACAAATCGTTGACAGCACTTGCGTAGTGGATGCATATGTTCATGGAGAAATGTAGGATTCAGTGGAAAAATTGTGCAACGCTCGTCTGTCGAGCCCGGAACGCCAACGCTCAGTATGCAAATTCCCATCATCACCCAGAATTCTCACCTCCCTGCTGCTCCCTCAGCCTCCTCATCCTCTCCTCTGCCGCCTTCGCTAAAACCTCTCTTCTACTCATCGCATGCAAAGGATTCTGCCCACTGCTCTCCGCATTCACACCCGGGCTCGCTCCAAGCACAAACTCTCCTCCCGTCCACGCTCCGTGATCATCAACCTCTTCCTCGTCGTCATAAGCGCCCCCGTAAGAGTCTCCAATCGTGTGTCCACTCTTGTGATAATCCGCCGCATAGACCTCTTTCTCAATCTGCCTGCACAGGTCCCAGAAAGCGCGGTCATGGTTACCGTGCACGTTATGCGCCAACTCGTGGCAAAGCGTCTTGCGGATCGTGTTGTAGTCTCTGTATCCGTCATACGCATCCGTTCGCAGACGCAGCTCGATAACTTCTCCAGCATTTCGATTCAGACCGAGGGTGCGTGTAGTGCCTTCGTGGTTTGATTCCGTGTGCTCGATGGGATTCATCTCCGTGAGAAGCGGCACGGTAAACTTGTGCTTGCGCATCGATGCCTTGATTCCCACATCATCCTTCAGGCGCTGCAGAAACGTGTGCGACTTATCCGGGTTCGGCAGGTACGGTAATGGCCGCAGCGTCAAGAATGTGTACTGGCTCTCTTCTTTCTCTCTCTTCCAGTCATGAGTCTTGTATGCCTTGACCTTCTGCGCTGGTCTCGCGCCTCGTCTGTTGACTCTTCGTGAGGCCTCCTCTTGGGCTTGCGATATGGAGGATGCTTCTGCGATGGTGCTACCTAGCAGATTGATCTTCTTGTCTGCGACGGTGGAGAGCAAGAGCGCCGGGTCTTTGAACGGCGGTTTCAACAGGCCGAGTTTGGCGACCATGAGTTTTTGGTTGGAGGCGGGTATTGAGAGCTCGTCCGCGATTTCGTCGGAGAGGTCGAGGATTGTGGCGTCCGAGGGGAAGGAGTATGTATGCGACACTCCATGGTATATGAAAGTGATGGATACTAGCTCCTGGTTGTCAGTAGAAGACATGTCGTGGGTATCTGTCGCCATTTTGGCACGACGAAGCGATTTGAAGAAGGATGTTGCAAGGAGAATATGTATTTATTCATATACAAAATTCCTGTTCCAATCTGTGATTACCTATCTATATAGAAGTTTCCAGACCAGGCTCCTCGACGGGTTCGTAATCGCCACCAGCGTCGAGTCTCAAGTCTTGCCACCCTTACACTATCGCGTCTAAGGCAGCCCCAATTTTAGACTGCCAAGACTGTCAGCCGCGCCAAGCGCCCACCCATGAAATCCACCTTAGCTGTCCTCATCCAGCGGAAGCCTCATTGCGCCGCCATCCATTGACGCGGACATCAACCTGCTGCTGAGACGGAGCAGACCCTCGTTTCCTAACCTGCATTAAAGCTATACGCAGATAGACCCCCAGAGGCGCTCAACCATCCAGCATGAATCTTTTCCGGGTACTGGGTAAGTGGCCGGTTGATTCGGCCGTCAGAAGGGCACAAAAGTGGCTAACAACAATCGCAGGAGATCTCTCCCATCTGATTTCGATCCTAATCTTACTGCACAAAATGACCCAGACGAGCGTACGTACCCCCTTCCCTTCAACCCAAACCCATTGATCCAATGCGCGTTGGCGTATCTCCTTCTCGCGCAAAGCAAAAAACTAAAAACGGAACCGCATTCCAGTCCTGCTCCGGCATCTCCTTCAAATCCCAAGCTCTCTACCTGATAGTCTACGCAACCCGCTACGTCGACCTCTTCTGGACCTTCACTGACAGCGCCTACAACACCGTCTTTAAGCTGCTCTTCCTGGCCTCGTCCGGCTACACCATTTACCTGATGACGACGGCCTACAAGCCTACCCACGACCCCAACATAGACACCTTCCGCGTCCAGTACCTGCTCGGCGGCTCCCTCCTCCTGGCCGTGCTCTTCCCCTACAAGTACACGCCCTCGGAAATCATGTGGACGTTCTCCATCTGGCTGGAATCCGTTGCCATCCTGCCGCAGCTGTTCCTGCTGCAGAGAACCGGGGAAGCGGAAACGATCACCACGCACTACCTCTTCGCGCTGGGCAGCTACAGGGCGCTGTACATCCCGAACTGGATCTATCGGTATTTTGCCGAGGGCCACTTTGACGTCATCTCCGTGCTGGCTGGCATCGTGCAGACGGTGCTGTATTCGGATTTCTTCTGGATCTACTACACGAAGGTGTTGAAGGGAAAGAAGTTTGCTCTTCCGGTATGAACAAGAGGCTGCTTAATTTGAAGGGCCTGGTGAAGGATGAAAAGTACGAGAAGGGAGACATCCGGCAAGGCATGAATTCTATGGGTCGTGCTCCAGGAGAGCAATTCTCCCAGAATGGCATCGAACGAGTGCTGCGCATGCATGATCGGGCGTTGGGACGGATCGGACCTCGATCCCAAGGAAGGTTGACGGAGAGGCCTTCCCTTGTTTTGATGATGTATAGTAGTTAACAGGAATAAAACGGATTCTTCTCTTGATCTAAAAGCCCATGTTTGAATCACGGGTTTACACTCTCCGGGTTGTCTTTAGCATTTATTTGTATTGCACTGCCTCCCATATATACACAACCAACACCGATGCAGAGACGCAAGGAAATTCAAATTCTAATTCAAATACAAGATCACGACCCGTAAGCGACCTGGCCATGTGGATGAGCACTCGAGTAGCCCGAAGCCATAAAGTTCGTCTCGGGGTTGCCCTGCTCCTTTGCTGCTGAACATCTCGCCATGGTAGGCGAACTGTACCCCAAGTTAGTAGTCGCTCGCAACAAAACCTCGAACTCGATAAGATAACGTACCTTCTGGAAATGACGTCTGTGAAATAGAAGTTCTCAATGACCTTCTTTAATGGCTCACCAGTAGGCTTGCTGCCCTTGTTCTGGTCCACCAATTGCACCTTGCTCAACTGCTTCAAGGCGACTGGCTCGACAATATCATAGCTTGCCAACGCGGGACTGATCTCGACCATCCGGTCACGGAGCTGTGCTACATCGTCGTATGGAAGTGCTGCGCCCATGAACTCACTGGCAGCTCGAATAATCTTCCAGTCGGTTCGGGCGGCACCGGGTAATGAAGTGGCAGCACGAGTCATCTGTACACGGCCTTCGGTGTTGACGTAGGTACCGGACTTCTCGGTGTAAGCGGCACCTGGAAGAACGACATCGGCAACTTGGGCGCCACGATCACCGTGATGACCTTGGTAGACGACAAAGGCATCCTTGGGAATATCCGCAGCGTTGAACTCATCGGCACCAAGGAGCCAGACAAATTTGGGCTTGGTCTGGGCAACAGCAGCTGATGGAGTAGTGAATCCGACTTCGTAAGCACCAGCTCTTGACGCAGCACGTTGTAGGACGTTGTATCCGTTCCACTCCTCAGTCAGGAAGTTGGCAGCGTTCTTCTCGACAAAAGCACCGACCATCTCATAGATGGCTTTAGCATCAGCGTGATCAGTGACACCAGATCCAACAATGATCATTGGTCTCTTGGCGGTTTGAAGCTTCTTGCCGAAAGGTCCAGCCAGAGCTTTCTTGAGCGCAGCCGCATCGGTACCCAGGTGCTCAAATTCAAAAGTAGAGTCCCAGGATTCGCCAACAACACCAATCTCAAGATCGGATCGCAGCCATTGCTTTCTGATCCGGGCGTTCAAACCAGCGGCCTCATGTCGTGTATTGCTGCCAACAATTAGAATAGCATCAGCCTCCTCGACACCCCAGATCTTGGAGTTGAAAAGGTAGTTGGAGCGGACATCGATTCCGTGGGCAATCGGTTGGCTACCAGATGGCTGATCCAGAGCCAGGTTCTCTGATCCGACCTTGTTCGCCAAATCCTTGAGAGCGACCATAGATTCGACCTCAACAAGCTCTCCGGCAATTGCCTTGAACTCGTTGCCCTGTGGTGCAAAATCCTTGAACGCAGCTCCAATCTCAACCAAAGCCTGTTCCCAGCTCGCCGGGAGGAACTTGTTATCCTTGCGGATGAGAGGGATCGTAAGCCTCTGGGTCTTCAATCCATCACAAGCAAATCGGGTCTTGTCATTAATCCACTCCTCGTTGACATCGTCGTTAAGTCTGGGCAAGATTCGCATCACTTCCAATCCTCTCGAGTCCACCCGGATATTCGATCCAAGACCGTCTAGAACGTCAACAGATTCGGTATGCTTCAATTCCCAAGGGCGGGCTCTGAAAGCGTATGGCTTGGAAGTGAGAGCTCCAACAGGGCACAAATCGATCACATTACCAGACATCTCGGAGTCCAGGTTCTTCTCGAGGTATGTCCCAATCTGCATATCGTTTCCTCGCCCCGTCGATCCCAATTCCGGAGCACCAGCAATGTCGTTGGCAAATCGGATACATCTCGTGCAGTGGATACATCTGTTCATCGAAGTCTTGATCAGGGGACCGATGTTCTTGTCCTCAGTGGCACGCTTGCCGCCAATCTCGTGGAATCGACCTCTGTCGGCTCCGTATCTCATCGACTGGTCTTGCAAATCACATTCGCCTCCTTGGTCGCAAATCGGGCAGTCGAGGGGGTGGTTGGCCAGCAGAAATTCCATCACTCCTTCCCGAGCCTTGTGTGCCAGGGCCGAGTTGGTCTTGACGACCATTCCCGGTTGGACGGGCCACGCGCACGATGCCACGGGTTTCGGGGCCCTCTCGACTTCTACCAGGCACATTCGACAGTTTCCCGCAATCATGAGTTTTCTGGGCTATGGATCAGCCGAGATTCGGTCGGTGGTGGCACAAGACTCACTCATGGTAGCAGTATCTGGAATCCGTCAGTCAATGTGCTTCGAGCTGCGATATATATATATATATCTCTCTCTCTCCATGCTCACCTCGGAATTGTCACTCCCGCCTTCTCGCACGCTTGGATGAGAGCAGAGCCCGCTGTGGCCACCGTCAACTACCATCCATCCCACCAGGATCACGGCGATCCATCAACAAAAACACCACCACATACCTTCGATCGAGACCTGCTTGCCATCTGCCACAGCAATTAGCCACTTCCCACTGCACCCCGCCCGCGGGCCCCATGCGCCTTACCAATCGTCAGTTGGACCTCCGCCTGTCTCCTGCCCGACGTCGCAAATGTCCTCGCGGCACTCGAGCTCGGCCTGCTCGTCCGCAGCGCCGCCGACCGCGCCAGGGAATTGCGCAGCATGGTGTCCTCTCGTCAACAGAAGTGAAAAAAGGCGAAGGGAGAAGAAGGAAGAAGAAAAGTCAACACCGGTCCGTGGGAGGCTGGGTGGCACGGGTGGGTGGGGGCAAAACAATCGGAAATCTTGAAGATGGTCAGGAAGCTCCCTCTTTCTCTCTCTCTCTCCCATACTTCCTTGCCCTGCCGGTCATTTGCCTTACCTCCCGCCTGATTGGCCATTTCCCGCTGGACCCACTAGCGCCAACTTATGTCAGCATTCCACTACATAAACAAAATCCTTCCCGGACTTTCTTCTCTTTTTCTTTTTCTTCTTCTTCTCCATTTAAATTGTATTGCGCACGTTTTATTGTGGGTGGACTCGGGCAAGCTGTCGAAAAGCCTTTGCGGGTGAGAGATGGCTTGCTACTCTTTCGAGTTCTCCTCTATCTTGTGCTCTAGAGCATCCTTTTTGTTGGGGCGCTGGAATGGATGCAAATGAGAGTACACAAAAAGCTCAACGAATGCGCAACTTACCGCCGGCGCCACATGTTTACTCTTTCGAATTGGCCTTATGGATGATGATGGGAGGGATGGGAGGCATACGGGGAGGGAATGGACGGGTGGCTGGGGGGATGGATGGAGGCTCCAAGCCCATGCATGGTATGCGGACGGTGGCATGTCATGGAGTTGAAGGTGTTTACACGCTGAGTATATCTCTGCGGTCGCCATGTAGGGATTTTGACTTTCATAGCTATACAAGTATATCAACTCATGAACTGATCGTGCTCTCCTTTACCTGCATAATGACACTGTGCTTGACGTGTCTCTGGTAGCGGATCGACTCTTGACATCACGTTCATCGGGGAGAGAACATCTTGCACAAGTTGTTGTCTCTACATTATCTGATTCTCCTTGTCAGTTCGCAGACAGGCCTCACGGTCAAAAGCTTCTAATCTAGGGTACTGTACTTCCTAATGCCCTCGAACTGCAGGTCCATTCTCCACACGTGGGAAACGAGATAGACCCACGACCATCAGCAATGCTCTCTGCCCCATCTAGCTTGAGTACATTCAATACACGCGCCGTCACCAGTCTTTCTCCCTCCGTTCAGCAAGCGTCTTCTACTCGAAAATTGTCAGTCGATCCACACTACAAGAGCGGATCAGTAGCTGCTACGTACGACCACTCAGTGCGAGGTTCATGAGGTCGGCAAGTGTAATGGTGACATTGACATCCTGCTGTCGCTCGACCTCTTGTCGCTGCTCAGCTTCTCTCTGATCCTGCCATCTCTTCTCCTCCGTCGTCGGGGCTCGGGGTCGGTAGTACGGGGTCCCCCGATCCAACATCTGGGCCGCCGGGCTGCGTTCCGACTCGGGCACCGTCAAAACCTCGTGCCGCAGCGCGCGCCACTCCTGCAGAGCGAGAGCCTTCCATGTCGCTCCGAACAAGCGCTCGAAGTTGCGCGGGCGGTCTTCGCCCATGATGACCAGACGTCGGATCGGGGCCGTGACGCCGGGAAAGTTCCGGCGGCCGTCGGGTGCCGTGCTCGGGAGGTTGATATCAAGACGGACGCTCAACGCCTGAGCGGTAGGGTCCATGGGCGCCTCGAACATGTAGTACATCACGGCTTGCTCCAACTCGCTCGGCCGCGGCTCGGGCTCGGCAATGGTGACTCGCTTCTCGAACGGGATGTATGCCAGGTAGAAGGCCTCAAAGTTCTCTTCCGCGTCGACCGACCAGAACTTGATGCGCAGCCCCCGCTCCCGCTTGGCCTCCAGCAGCATGTCGTGCACCTTCTCGATCAGCAGGCGGTTGGTGACCTCGAAGCCCTCCGAGTTCTGGTAGTCATTCCTCTCCCACTCCCAGACGTCGCAGCTCAGACAGTTGATCAGGAACGTCGTGTGCGTCTTGATGATCACCGTCTTCAACTCGACGGGATCCGGCGCCATCATGATCTGATCCTCGACGATCTCGATGGCCCGCTTGACCGCGTACAGAGGCGCAACCTGCGCCGTCTGCTTCTCCGTCTCGGGAAGCTCGCCGCCCTCGTTGTGTTCCGATCCGTCGCCCACGTAGACACCATATGTGGCTCGCGCCTCGGTGGTGCCGCGACCCGTCATGCACACGCCGTGGATCGAGACGACAATGGTATGCGGCATGAGGTTTCCCTGTTGGAACACCCCGTTTCCGCGGTACGTGATATCTCTCGCGAGGTAGCACAGGCCTCCTTTCTCGACGATCATGTTTCTGGGATTCGCGAGGGAGCTTCTGGCGGGTCCTGCTTGGTTGGCGGCGACGACGCGGACAGGCTTGTCGAAGACGCGGCTATTTCTTCTGGGCTGTGAGGTTGACATGGTAGTTGAGGGTGTCTTGGTGTGTTGTGCTCTCTGTTTTGTTTTCTTTCGTTTTTCCCGAGATTTGATGGAGGCTCAATCAAGCTTGTGACACGGTCGTGGGGGAAAGAAGGTCTCGAGGTGTTCAGATCGATAAGCACGATGTCGGTTTTCGGCTGCTCCTGCCTGATTTATAATTGAATGTCTTAATATCATATTCACCTCGACCTTCACCTTCACCTTCACTTTCACCACCTTTACCTTTACTAGCCCTAACGAACACGGCCCGAAGAGGATAAGCGAGATCTTCCTCCTCTGCAACGAAAAGTACCAACTACCAACTAGATAGATGCCTTACTTGCCTACAACCCACCTTCCCGACCCTCCTCAGCAGAGTCCATAGACTCCGGATTCGAAACATCCCCAAATCAAAGCCATTCAAAAAGAAAGTCGACTTTGCCTTCCGTCGCATCCCATCTCTACTTAAGACCTCGCCAAATCCGTGGTAGGAGCTAGTACTTACTTACCTACTCATGTAGTAAACAACAGTGAGAAACGAGGGAACGTCAATCAAAGCAGTGGATACGGTAAGACAGAGGGTTAGCGAGGTATGTATCGCTATGTATATACATATATACATACATACATACATACATACATACATACCATACATACACGTTTTCAAAAGTAAGAGAGCGACACGATTGCTATATCTGCGTTTTACTTTTCCTGCACGTAGCTTTCCCCTCACCATAAGCAAATGAAATGCGCGTGGGGAATTTTACGTGGATCTGTCTATTCTATCTATTATATCTTCCTTGATTACTTATTTACTTATTTACTTATTTACTTATTTACTTATTTACTTATTTACTTATTTACTTATTTACTTATTTACTTATTTACTCCCCCAACTCTTAGTAGTAAGATTGAAGGACCCAAACCATCTCGTCAACACCCATCTATCCATCTATCTCTCTATCTGTCACTGCTAATTTACAAATGGAGGAGAGAAACCACGTGAGTTAGCTGTGTATTGCTAGCATCATCATTATCATCATCATCATTAATTATTATTATTATTATTATTATTATTATTATTATTATTATTATTATTATTATTATTGCTGTTATGATCATCAACTTCTCCGCCCCTGAACCACCCACGTCACGAGAAATGAGCGAGGCGAGACAATGAAGGAGGGTGACTACCTTTTGGAAATCAGGATACTCGTCAGTTGGTTATGGAATGTATGTATGTATTCCAAGTCTAAGATCTATCTCATCAGTTCGTCTAAGGCATCAGAAGCGCGTAGCTGGAGCAGGGCCAGATCGTGTCTATTTTTACGTCGTGCACACCCCTCGCTTAATCCAGATCGGTCTCAGGGATGACATGAGTCCACCAAACGCGGAGGTTCTTCTTCAAGCCCTCCTTGCTGATCTCGGCAACCTCCTCGGGGGTCAGCTTGAAGTTGGCGACCTTCTTGTATTGCGTGAGACGGTCGACGTTGGAGCTTGTGGTGATGGCTATAACGTCTTGGTCGATGACCCTGTGCATCACCAATGTTAGCACATGATCTCGCAACACCGAGCCTCGGGTCTGGAGACTGCCACAGAGCTCTCGAGAACGACGAGCTGGGAATCGGCTTACCATCTCAGCGCAATCTCCCCCGGTGTGACACCATACTTCTCCGCCAATTTCTTGTAGACCGCATCAACCGGCCCCGGCCCCTTCGTCACAGCGGTCAACGGCGAGTACGCACTCGCAGCAATGCCCTTGCTCTTCAGAAAAGGGAGTAAGTCCCCGTGCTGCAGATACGGGTGGAACTCGATCTGGTTGATGGCCGGCACGACCTTGGCCGTCTTTAAGATGGCCTCGACTTCGTACTTGCGGAAGTTGGAGACGCCGATGGACTTGGCTCGCCCCGAGGCGTGGATGGCTTCCATGTCGGCCCACTTGGCCTGCAGCTCGGCTTCGGATTTGGCGAAGAAGGGCGCGTGGATGAGGTACTGGTCGACGTAGTCCAGGCCGAGCTTCTTGAGGGAGAGCTCGAAGGCGGCCTGGGTGTCTTGGGCTTTCTCGCCGTGGATCTTGGTGGTTACGTAGAGCTGGTCCCGGGGGACGCCGGCTTCTTTGATGGCGAGGCCAAGCTCGGTTTCGTTGCCGTAGACTGGGGATGTGTCAGTAGATTGTCAGGTAGAGTCGTCCAGTGTTCACAGGTTTGAGGGAAGCCGAAATCGTCGGATCTTGATCGTTGGGTTTGAGAAGGGAACTGACCTTCGGCTCCGTCCAGGTGGTAGTAACCAGCCTTGATAGCCTTGACTACAGTCTTGACTAGCTCTTGGTCGACAGGGGAGTTGGGATCAGCTTTGTAGTGGGCCGTTCCAGTTCCATAGCCGAGCTGAGAATGTGTGAGCTGGCTGGTTATCAAAAGAAGGAAGGGATGTACCAAGTGTTGATACTATAGCTTATAACATACAAAAGGAACCACGCTTCCATCATTCAATTTGCGGGTTGCACCGCTAAGTGATGTAATAGAAGCCATTCTGCAGAGTGAGGTTTTTGGAAGTGTAGTTAAATTAAGATAGAGCTGAGTTGAATTGCTAATTGCTTACTGACTGTCGAAAGCGAGCAGAGGGGTGGGGGGCGGGGATGGCTTTTATAGGTAAGAATCAAGACGGTGAAATAATCATGAATGTATGCAGTGGATCTGACGTCTTCGAAATATGAGGCAATTACTAATGACGGAGGAAAATAGGTTTTCGGCTTCGGTTCCGCCTTCGGCCTCGGCCTTATAATACTCCACATACGAAATTCCTGATACGGAAGGCCCACGACCTCCATCAGGCAAAGTCGCAGGGGTGAAAATTGCCAGAGAAGAGCCGAGAGCGGTGACTTCTTTCAGCGACCGCCACTCGACTCGACCACAAACCTCGGCATCAAAGCAAAGCAAGCAAGCAAGCAGATCTCAACATTCTTCTTTCCGGCACTTTACTACGCCTCCTTCAACCACGCTGACCCAATCCTCCCCATCTGTGAATCGTCAAAACCATCAACCTCACTTCCATCCTCCGTTTATGCTTTCGAAAGTCTTCTCGCGACCTGTGGTACCCCGCATGCGCCTCGCCCAAATGGCGTCCCATCTCTCCAACGACTCCGTAGGCGCATCTCTTGCAGAACTGCCAAAATCATGGACCTTCACATCTTCTCTCCCTCCCGATCCGAAATTCCCCACGCCCGATGTATCGCACAAGACAGCCCGAGGCGAGATAGAGCCGAGGCAGGTCAGAGGCGCATTGTTTACGTGGGTCCGACCAGAGGAGGCGAGAGAGCCAGAGCTCTTGAGCGTGAGTCCGGCCGCTATGCGGGATCTGGGAATCAGGGAGGGGGACCAGAAGACAGACGAGTTCAAGGAGACTGTTGCGGGCAATAGGCTGCTGGGATGGGATGCTGAGAAGGGACAGGGCGGGTACCCTTGGGCACAGTGCTACGGAGGGTGGCAATTTGGGTCCTGGGCGGGACAGCTGGGCGATGGGAGAGCCATCTCTCTGTTCGAGACGACGAGTCCGATCACGAACACTAGATACGAGTTGCAGTTGAAGGGGGCTGGGATTACCCCGTATTCCAGATTTGCAGATGGGAAGGCTGTTCTGAGATCCAGTATCAGAGAATATATCGTCTCGGAAGCTCTTAATGCCCTGAACATACCTACGACTCGCGCTCTTTCGTTGACGCTACTTCCGCATTCGAAAGTCCGCCGAGAGACTTTGGAGCCTGGGGCCATTGTTGCTCGATTTGCCCAGTCTTGGTTACGGATTGGTACTTTCGATATTTTACGAGCTCGCGGAGAAAGAGATCTGATTCGGCAACTGTCTACTTATATTGCGGAAAACGTGTTCGATGGATGGGAATCACTGCCAGCGAGGAATCCGTCAGAAACTGGTAACGATGGCAGTCAATTGCCAACAGGTGTTGCGAGAGACACCATTGAAGGTCCTGCTGGCCTCGAGGAGAACCGCTTTACACGCCTCTATCGCGAAATTGTACGACGCAACGCCAAAACGGTAGCAGCATGGCAAGCATACGCTTTCACCAACGGTGTCTTGAACACGGACAACACATCTATATTTGGCCTGTCCGTCGACTTTGGTCCTTTTGCATTTCTGGACAACTTTGACCCCAATTACACACCCAATCACGATGATTACATGCTTCGCTACTCTTACAGGGCGCAGCCTACGATCATCTGGTGGAACCTGGTTAGGCTCGGCGAGTCCCTGGGCGAGTTGATGGGTATTGGAGAGGGCGTCGACGCAGAAGAATTTGTCGCAAAAGGAGTCCAGCAAGAGGACGCAGACGCGCTGATCTCAAGAGCCGAGGCCCTCATCACCCGCACGGGCGAGGAATTCAAAGCTGTCTTCCTACAAGAATACAAGCGTCTCATGACTGCTCGCCTCGGTCTGAAAGTACATAAGCAGTCCGACTTTGACGAATTGTTCAGTGAGCTACTGGATACCATGGAAGCCCTAGAACTGGACTTTAACCAATTCTTCCGCAAGCTCGGCCATCTCCACGTCGCCGATCTCGAAACCGAAGAGCAGCGAAAGGAGAAGGCGGGCGTCTTCTTCCACCACGAGGGCGTGACGGGACTCGGCAACACGGACGAATCGGCCCGCGCCAGAATCTCCGCGTGGCTGCAGAAATGGCGCGCGAGAGTCGCGGAAGACTGGGGCGCGAACGGCGAAAAAGACGATGATGACGCCGCCCGACAGGCGGCGATGAAGAAGGTGAACCCGAAATTCATCCCCAAGAGCTGGATCCTGGATGAGCTCATCAGGCGCGTGGAGAAGGGCGGCGAGAGAGAGATCCTCGACCGGGTGATGCACATGGCGCTGAACCCATTCGAGGAGAGCTGGGGGTGGGACGAGAAGGAAGAGGAGAGGTTCTGTGGCGACGTGCCGAGGAGCGATAGAGCTATGCAGTGTAGCTGCTCTTCGTAGGCTCGTAGTAAGAAGGAAGGAAGGAAGGACGGACGGACGGTACTGGAATTTCCATGTCCTGTCCCGTCATGTTATTCCATGACGATGATCATGATTATTAGTAGTAGTAAATATATATATACCCGTTTCGCGAGGAGGAGATGGATGGAATACCCCCTTTTCCGCAACCGATCCGCCGCTCAATCCTTAGAAATTGAATGAATGAATGGATGGATGGATGGATGGATGGATGGATGGCTTGCTTGCTTGCTTGTATCTTACTCCGTAATCGGCGATTATAGATTATATTCCTAAGCTTTGAAAAAAGAAAAAAAGAAAAAAAATCCCCGAATCAAATGATGAAAATTAACGAGCCTCAGTAACGAGTCTTAGTAACGAGAGACTAGCTAGCTAACCAGCTAGCTCATCAGGACGAGACCAGCTCGAGAGGAAGAAGCACCTTGTGTGTAAGAGGGCACATGGAGCATTAAGCATTGAACACAATACTAAGCGCTAATCAATCATTAATCATCAACTAGCTCGCGTCTTTCTTACTTTATACTTTATCACTAGAACTATCACCATCACCATAGCCACAGCTATTACTATCACTATCATTATCACTATCACTATTATCATCACTCACCTAAATCCGCAATGGCACCTTTTTTTTTTTTTTTTTTTTTTTTTTTTTTTTTTTTTTACAGCAAAGATAAAGATAACAAGTACCCAGGAGGGAGAGAAAAAGCGAAGGAGACGTTCGTTCGTTCGTTATTCGTTAATCGTTACTCATCAATAATAATAGATATACATATATAAGAAGGAAAGAAGGACCTACGCTCTACGCTCTACGCTCTACGCTCTACGCTTCGACTTCGACATCGACATCAACTTCGCGCACGGGATGCACGGCATGGCATAGTATGGCATGGGATAAGATAGCAGGGCGTGATAAATTGGTATTGGTTGGTAGATGATGGTATATTATGGTAGATGATGCGGATGGGTGGATGGATGGATGGATGGATGGCGGTACGTTAAGAAAAGAAAAGAAAAGGCCAGGCACTCGAATCAAGTTGAGGGGGGTTGGAAGGGGAGGGGGGGGGTTAGTAAATTCGTAAACACGCATGCAACAAGCGAGAAATATCAGGGGTAAGTAAACAATAGACAAACGGTGGAATACAACCCAGCCTAGCCCATAGGTAGGTCCTACCGATTGTTTACGACTACTACCTTTTAAAGACATCTTATACACCACTGTCTGTTGCTTTTCGAAAATAACAAACGGTAGAAAGTGGTCTGGAGTTTCTTAATTTGAGACGAGCACTGCCGTATCTAGTCGCTGGTCAACTCCAAAACACATCCCCAATACTAATTATCTTCCGCGTCTATTCCATCTGCCAGCCTATCTATCTCGTCCACAGAGGGATCCAGTAAGCGCTCTGAAAAGCAAAATGCAAGTATCTCGTAAGTAGCTAGCCAGTTCCCCACTGCCCAACTCCATAGCCAGGTATCAGCCTCAACCACCTTCAAAACCGGAAATTTTAGGATCCGCTATGCTTTTGGCCCCTGGGCATCAAGATCAAGTCGCTTCGTTCGCCTACTCCAAGCCAAGAGAGTACCTGGTCATGCATGCTTCGTAAACGTCCGTTTCGCTGCTGATGGAGTCGTGATCCTGGTGATACAATTGTAAAAGGAAAGAAAAAAAAAAGATACACACATAAAGCCGCACCATCCAATCTCCCAATGCGGTGATAGCAAAGATTATGAATGTCCGGATATAGCTTTTTTATGACCCGCAGAGAGCCGAAATTACGAGATCGTTGAATGGTTTTGTTACACCCGCAGAAATTCGATTTCGTCCTGGAGTCCAATGGATTCGCCGAAAGTGGTTTACGCGGCTGCCTGTGAATCCCCACGGCCACGATATCCCCCACGTCCACGTCCTGGCTGACCGTTGCCGCTGTAGCCACGACCTCCTCTTGAGCCTCCACGACCACGTCCCCGTCCCCGGAAGCCGCCACGGTAGCCGTTATCAACGCTACCCTGACCAAAAGTCTCGACGTTCTTCTTCTGCTCTTCACCTCGCCACTCTCGCCCACCAGGTCTTGTGCCGTTAGCTTCCATACGATCCTTACTCTCGGAAGAAATGTCATCAAAGAAGGACGAAGCCTTGTTGTAGCCACCCGCGGGTGCAGCGGGGGTATCTGGCTCGGTTGGCGAGGAGACAGGGGAGCCTGCGATTGCCTCCTTGATCAAGTCTTGCTTGTTGAATTTGGCATTTGCTGATTCGAAGTCGAAATCCGACTCGGGAACCTCGACCTTCTTTTCTGTGTTTCTAGCCCCACCTCGTCCACCTCGGACCCCTCTGTTCGCAGCGAAGCCAGTACCACCAGCTCCCGGAAGTCTTGGTGCGCGAATGGCATCGTTCACTCTCATCTCGTTGACTTTCTTTGTCAAGTTGTCAACACCGTTGCCGTTCATTTGGCCACCAGTAGGGAGTTTTGCCATGGCGGCAGCTACAGCAGCGGTCGCAGCTTGAGTAGCATCACGCAAGTTAGCTTCCGCATCACTAAACTTACGCGGAACATTGCTAGCTGGTCGTTGCAAGGGCGCCTTTTGGAACGCCGGGCTCTGCAATGGAATGGCGGGGGTGACACGGTTGTTGGTTTTTGAGCCAAGAGCACCTTTAGCCTCGGTCACCTCAGCAGCTTCAGCGGTAGACGGCTGTTCGATAGCAGCCTGGACTTCGCGGGGAGATGGTTTCGTGGCCGTTGGCGGGGATGGAGCCTTGACTGCCGGAGCAGCGACTTCGGGAACGGGTTTTGCCAAGTCTTTGGGATCAACAGGGTTCTCGGTTGGGGTCTGGGCAGGAGGCGAAGGTTGCTTGTTTGCGCTGGGACCGATTGGAGCCGGCTTTGGGGGTTGATTTTGAGGAGGCTGTTGGAACTGACCGGGAGATACTGGTGGGTAACCGTAAAGGGGGAAAGGCCCAGGAGGGAAGCCTTGAGGTCCGGGGTACCATCCAGGAGGTGCACCGTATGGCATTGGGGGGAAGCCACCAGGGACAGGCGGAGGTGGACCACCGCGACCCCATCCAGCAGGTGGTGGAGGGTAGAATGGCGGGTAATGTGGTTGCTGACCGAAGGGAGGAGGAGGAGGGCCTTGATTTGGCTGTGGAGCTTGACCTTGGCTTTGTTGCGGGGGACCTTGAGATGCCTGGCGTTGAGTCTGGAGAGGCTTGGACTGCGATTGACGAGTTGGGCGAGATCCGCTCTGTGAAGAAAAAAAGGGTTGTTAATGAATTGCTTCAACAGGATTTGCACATTGAGAGAGCAGCAAGCTTATCAAGTCAGAAGGAAGGCAACGGAAAATATCCACATGGTTTTGCGCTCTCGGAGATCATATGATTTAACATCCGAAATTCTTTCATCATTCAGAGCACCCGGCGACAGGCGCGTAGCTTGAGGAGCAACCCAAAGAATATGCGCACTTACACCAAGAATGGCAGGGTCATTGGGGACCTGCGGGGGCTTGTTCTCCTTCACGGCGGGGGTCTGCTCGATCCTCAAATCCTTCACATCACTGCCGCGGAACACAATGTATTCGTAGACGCTGTCGGACGGTGGGATGTAGTCGTCAGGGTTCTCCTTGCGATTCTCGGTGCCAAATGAGGAGACGTTTTCAAGTGCGACGGTGGAGTTCTCGGAGTTGATTTCGTGGAGAGTTCCGACATATCTTGATTCCTGGTTAGCTGCCGTCGCGTCGCAGAGGGTATTACGCGCTTGAATCGTACCGAATGTCACTCCGTGAGACCAGAGATATCCTCGCCCTGTTCGCCAGCCCGCGTTAGCATGGAGTGGTCATGGCGGTCGCGAGATCGCGACCTGCGCCTCAATGAACTGACTGACCCTAAGAATTCCGCCATCTTGCTCTGGTTCTGCGATCAGCTCACAGGGAGCTCGAAGTATGCTGGGTATGGAGGTATGGAGGGTATGAAGCGGTAGAAGAGAGAGATTGTAGATTGAGGGAGATGCGCAGGGTGGAGGGTGAAGGGTGGAGGGTGGAGGGTGGAAGGTGGAAGGTCGAAGGTAGAGAGGGTGGTCGGTTGTTATGAAGAAGGAAGAAGAGGCTTTGCGGTCAAAATGTGGAGTGAATGAGTGGATCGTCGCATCTGAGCTAAAGGCGAAAGATGGCTGGGAATGCGGCCTGAAATATCAGGCCAGTATGGTGGAGGCGGGGGGAGGTGCGATAAGGTCGGAATACAGCAGCTCTCTTCTACCTATGTGACCCAACAAGCTATAAGCCACTACATGATATAATTCCCCAGCCCAAAGTCTACATTGCATGGGAAACATGGCAACCGAACCAGCAATCACTGGAGATTCACAAAGCATCTTCGAGGAGCTGGAGAACTACCCTTGGGATTCGGATAGGAAATTCCAGGTATGTGAATAGCAGCTTGTTTACTTTGGTCTCTTCAAGTCACCACCAGCCTCGGCTCGTCGTGTATTTGATATTGGCTTGCCAAAGGCAGTGAATGCTCCTGAATACTTGATACCCAATACCATATAAACTTGAACACCTCCTCTCTTGCTTTGAGAATATCCCCTTCTCTTGTTCAACACCAATACTTACTCTCTCTCCCAAAGGGCGGCCTCTCAGCAATCCTCGGTCCCAATCCCTCACCTTCACAGCTAGAAGACCTGACCCTCCGGGCCCAATGCTTCTACCTCTCCCGCCAAAAGGGAATCTCTATTGATTTCGACGCCTACAAAGCCTACCTCGCCCGAAAGGAGCCCTCAACATCAAACCAAACCACAACACTCACCTCCTCAACTTCCACTGCACCCTCAGCCCCCCCTCCAGCCAACGACACCACCACCCCCACAGGCGCCTCCAACGACCCCAAGATGGCCGTCTCCTCTACGCCCACCGATCCCTCATCCATGAACAACTCAGCGACGGGCTTCGTACCCGCCGGCACCGGCCCCCCCAACCCCGGCGCGCCCTACCCGGCCTCCTTCGCCGAGATCGTGGCCATGATCCAGGCCGGCAAGGAGATCCCCGGCTACATCGAGGTCTCGGAGCGCGTGATCGGATGGGAGAATGCGACGCCGCCCGTGCTGCCGAAGCGCCGCAAGCCGTGGGAGAAGGACGTGCCGGAGGAGATCATACAGGGCAAGGGGCCCGGTTGCTTTGGAGACGAGAGAGACTTACCCGAGATCAAGCAGGTGTATCCGGAAGGTGTCTAGGGTGGGACGGAAGGCGCTGGGTGGGATGGATCTCGGTGTCGCCCCGTGTGGGGTGACGGGTACTACGGCACGGCGGACTGGCGTTGACTTGCAGAACTTTTTTACCGACTTCGACATGAACATGCACGAGCAGATGGTTTGATGATGCACTCGCTCACATCCAAAACATCACCATCCAGACAGATAGTCTTGGCTCAGGACAGAGCCGAAGTTCACTTCTTTCTTCATTTTCCAAACACGGGGAGCAGGGCCGTCGCTTGGTATTGCTGGGCTGGGCTCTCACGGTATGGCGGGTCTACTCGGAGCTGGGCATGGGAATGGGGAACGGGCACCACCAACAACAAACATCACTATTACACGGCGTCACATTGCGTTGCATTTGGAGCTATCGTTTGCTATTTGAACACGCCTCATGACACAAGATAACATAAATACCCTTGAGAAGAAATGAGAAAGCGTACATTATCTACTCATCCACACGTCCTTTCTCTGTTCATCGGTGTACTCTCCACCCATCCTCCCATAGCCGTGACTTGATGCTGAATCTTGAATTCCATCTTGACTTGGAAATCGGAGTGCAGCCGGACGGACACCTCAGATCCGAGGTATCCCAGAAGACAGTTCATTTTTCTTACTTCAGTTCAACGGGAAAGCAAGGAGGGTGGCCTCATTGAAAAAATTGAAAATACATATTAGTCTCAAGGTGCGTTTGGCAGGTACTTGTCCCAAAATGCTACTGTTTCACTTCCAAGCCGCCATCTCATTTTGCAAGGCACAACAATTATGAAAAGCAATTTGTATTCGGTAACGAGATTAAATCACAAAGCTTTTGCTTCTGGGTTTCGTTTCTGGAATTTTTGTTTGGGTACAAGCGCAGAGGCACGATGAGACATCTCAGCATAATAGCAGTCTTCTCTCCACCAAATCAATGTCCGCTCAAAAGCAGAAATGATACACACTCCGTGTAAGCGCTGAACCCCTATGGAAGGCAAGAAAATAGTAGAAGACTCCGGTATACATACACAAGGCAATGACTCCAGTGGAAACGAAACAGCAAAGCCGTCACAAGGACAGCAATGACTCTCTCCAGACCAGCTTGATGCAAAAGCCGTAACCATGATGTTTCCAAAGCACCGAGGACGTAATCTCCGGCGTAGGATGACCAGTATTGGTGAGTAGGTTGCCGGCGAAAATCTGATGAAGTACAAGAAGGAAATATCGTGGACTCGTAAGAAAAATCTTTGTGTGGCAACACGGTGTAGACAAACAATGCCTGAGGTGACTTTCTCTGGATGAGTAGAGCCAATTGACGACATCCATAGATGTGAAAGACCAAAAGCAACAAGGAAGACTCCAATTGAATATGTCGTATCCTTATGGTGTTTCCGCGATATCGTGTGCCAAGTAAAGATCGTAAAGGTCAATCCAGCCGAGCATGTAAGCATACCAGAAGCCGTGAGGATGCTGCTTAACGATATCCACCACCATAGCGAGGGCCTGATTGAGGGCCAGGACCCATGCGAGGTGGAGGACCAATGGCAGGACCAACGCCAGGGCCAGGGCGAGTCTGGATGGCAGGGTTGGTGCAGAGCATACCGACACGAGAGCCAAACTTGGATCCACGGAGAGAGACCATGTGCTTGCGGATGTGGCTAGCAACAAGCTCGCGGTGTTGAGGGTTGGAGTGGGTCAAGATGTACTGGATGAGGTAGTTACCATATTGGTCGCTGGCGATGTCGATCAATGGGATACGAGGACGATCATGACGACCCTCGCAGACCCGATCGAGGTAGCGGCTGAGAAAGTCGGGACCACCAATCTTAAGGCACTTCTCAACGACCTTGGAGGCGAATTGATCCATACTGTACTCGGAGGCATAACGGATGACATGGTCAATGGCGCGGCTGCGGTCAGCTGGGGCACCATGCTCGCAGATGTGCTGGATGCACCAGTTGCCGAATTGACCATGAGCAACGATGTCAATGCTACCAAGGACCTCCTCAATGCATGGTCGCTAGAGCGAAGTTAGTAGAACTTAAGTGCACTGAGGAACGTAGATGCTCTTACCTTGTCCTCCTCGAGGCAGTTCTCAAAGATATTCTGAACGACCAAGCTACCAGTCTCACCAAGAGCAACCTCGTGCCACATGCCATGAAGAGCGTCGTTGACGTACTTCATGATTTGGGGAGGAGACTCGGTCCAGCGAAGCTCGAAGAGCTTTTGCCAAACGTGGCAAGCATAGCGGTGGATGACGGTCTCCGGGATACGACGAAGGAGCTCATGAACCATAATGGCCTTGTAGTCCTCAGGGACAGAGTCGAATGCCTTCTGAACGACATGGCAGCCGAAAGCATCCATGGAGAGGTTTAGGGTATTGCCTCGAATGGCCTCGGCGATCTTGATGACTTGCTCCGGAGTTCCGTGCTCGAAACAGCGTTGAACCAAGAAGTTTCCGAAGCGGTTGACCATCAATGGATAGGCCTGAGCAACGATTGCCTCAACAATATCATACTTCTGCTCAGTCGTACCGACCTTGAGCTTCTGCTGAAGGAAAATGGAGGCTTGCTGGTCGTTATTGCAAACAATCTTGTCCACAATATACTTCCAGTTGCAGTTGACGGTGCGGTCAAGAAGACGACGATAGTTGAGAGGCTCAGTGGTTGGAAGGTAGGTTTGACCCTCAGGAGCGGGAGACTGCAAATGTTAGTAAGGGTAAGAGGGAGCAGATGGGTTGGAGAAGTGACCTACCTCACTCTTCCATCCAGCACTAGAGGCGGTGAACTCGGGTGCGTGAGGGGATAGAGGAGTGCCAATTGGCTGTGGCTGGTATGCGCTGTACATGTTCATGCCCATGCCATTCATGCCACCCATACCACCCATGCCGCCGCCCAAGTTGGGAAGGCCACCAGGCAGGTTAGCAATGGAGCCGTATGCGGTTGAGGCAGGAGTGTAGCCATCGAAGGAGCTGTTGCTACTGGCGTAAGGGAAGGAGTTACTGCTTCTGTTGTTGAATCGACCACCACTGGGTTGGTTGCGTCGACCCATTGGAGGAGCCATAAGCAAATCGGGGTCCTGCATCATACGATCACCGCTGTAAGCGTTGGCTGGGCCAGGGCCGTAGGGCATCGACTCAACGAAAGGTTGGCCGTAGCCGCGTCGGTTCCATTGACTGGCAGCCATGCTTTCGGATGGTTGGAAGGAGCCTGGCAAGGGGCCTGGGACCGAAGTGAAGGCTGTGTTGGGACCAACGAAGTTTGGCTTGCCGCCGTTATTCCAGATTGCACGTGCTCTGTTGAAGCCGCTGGCAGAGAGAGCGTCACTGGTGTCAGATCGGTTGTCGTCTTGAGCAGCCCAAGAGCTATCTCTGGTGTATTGTGGGCGGTTGACAGGCGGAAGTTGGAAGTGATCTTCGGTGGAAAGGATCGACGTGTAGTCAGCCTCCGAGGTGTTACCGATAGCTTGGTCGAGGGTGTGCTTGGTGATACGAGTTTGTGCAAGCTCCTGGTCCATGCGAGCAATCTTTCCGCGTGCGGCCTCAAGCTCAGCCTTCAGCCGAGCGAGTTCTGCAGCGCTCTGAGGCTGATTATCGCCAGCAACACTTGGTGGGCTTGTGGTGGGGGCCGTGCTGTTGTTGTAGGACTCGGTGGCAGGAGTGATGGGAACGGAACCCTGGGCAGAGGCGTATTCGACAGTTCGGAAAAGCACGGTCTCGTCAGTAGACTTGAGAGCCTCATGCTGCTTGGAGAGGGTGGCTTGTTGCTCGGAGAGCTTGGCAAGTAGCTTGTCCATTGGGTTGACTTCGTTGGAGGGAGAAGAATCGTGGTTGACCTTCACCTTCTGCACAAATTAGCCGTGGACGGTTCAAGTAAGTCAAGAGGAGGCCTATGTACCTTGGGGCCAGCTTGGTTGCCGAGCTTGGTCGAGGTAAGCGCAGTGGCGGTCTTCTTGAGGGAGACGGTGGTGGGGTCCTGTGCGTACTGATCAGTATGCATGGGCGAACGAAGGCTTCTGGGCGTTTCGTGAAGTAATTTGTCGCGGGGTGGAGTAGTTGTGTTGTGTTGTGGTTTTGCTTTTCGTTTGGTGGAGAGGGAGAGACGCGTTGGGGTGTTGGCACGCGCGAAGATGAGAAGAGAGCAGCCTCGCAACACGGCTGAGAGGTGAATGCCAAAAAATAGGGAGGAAGAAACGTACCAAGCGGGCGGTCAAGTGGGCCAAGGACTCTTCAGCGGAGCTATGATTCTCCTGAGAAGAGTCGGCTCTGCTGCTGCTACCTCCCCTACGAAGGATCGGAGAGCCAGTCGAAGCGGTGGCAGACATCCTGATTGACGAGTCTCGAGTCTTGTCCAAATGGAGCTGTCGAGGAAGCAGATGATACTGCGTATGTAGTCCAAGGAAGATGGCCAGCGGAAGTCCTCAACTCTTGCGTAGGTGGGTGAAGTAGATTTGAGGGTAGAAAGGATGGGAACTGGAGGTGGTCGGAATCAACAAATCAAATAGGAGTCGTAGCACAGGGCAATTATATGGAGAAGGAACACTGAAGCGCGCTTTCCTCTGCAGATTGCTGGTATTTGATGTGTTGACGGTGAAGACCTGAAAGTCGAAGAGATCGAAGGTTGGTGATGGTGTAGGAGGAAGAAAGCACGTTCGAGGTTGACGAGGCTCTTTATGAACTGGTCGAGAGGATTAGCCGACTTTTTCAAAATCAACTAGTCTATAAATCACGAGACCGGGGTATGAAAGCATGATGATTGAATGCATAGAGCAGATAAGGAGAGAATATTGCCGATGGAAATTTGAGCTTGGTAGTGAATGAAGGAAGAGAATCGGTAAGGATGCTTCTGCACATCTGAGATTGAATAAGCCCGGGCACTCAACAAAGCAGCAGCATCTCTTCATGTTCCAGGACAATATAAGACATATGTTCATGGCATAGATTCACCAGGACATTGAAGTACCTGATAATGCTTTGGATGCATATTCCTATGTAGACAATGCTGAATTACAAGCCAATCAAGCAGATTACAGCGCCGGCATCAGAGAGAAAGGACAAAATGGAGCGCAGGAAGTAATATGCAGGTATGAAGGAGCTTTACGCAGGGAAGAAAGGGGGATGAGAGCTCTCTACACTGCAAGTTCTAGACCTGGCAGAGTGCTTCCTTCCATAAGCATAGGCTCCATTGAAGGCCGGCTTACAGATTCGAGCAGCATCCCTTTACACCTACCTGGAAGCTTGCTTTTCTTTCAATCCACAGCATAGACATCTCGAGGGCATGGCAACCATCTGTCTTGATTTGTGGTCCATTTTCATGAATTCTGACAGCCGTCTGAAGTCTGAATGCTTCCTCCGGGACGCCAGTAATGCTACACATATGTAGTACGTCGTACACTTCCGCCCATCTATACAATTCCATCCCTCTACCGCTTCTTGCCCTTGAACTTCTTCGATTCTGCAACCCGATGTTAGTAATGAACAAGACCCAAAGATCTCCAGCCGCACCTTCTGCCGTCCTCTTCTTCTTTGGTGCACCCTTTCCTCTCGCTTTAGTGCTTGAAAGTTGTTAGAATCTATCTGCCAGCTACTGTAGAACACCACGAACATCTTGATCTTCTCAAATCGGTCCTCCTCTGCATCATCCCACGTCTCAAAATCAGGGGCGTATAGCTTCTGCAGATCCTTAATCGTAGCCACTCTCCGCGGATAATATGCTGCCAGCGCAGGGCCTTTCAATCGTTCCCGGAGAACGCTGTTCCCTAGTCGGAGTCCTTCTGGGTTGAAGGTTGTAGAAAAGATTCTGCTTTGGACCTGGACCTATAAGCATTCGCGCGGTCAATTTTCAATCATTGCTAGCACTCACCTTCATTAGGTCCAGTATCCGGGCACGAGGAATAGACATTTTGACTGAAACTGCGTTGCAATCGTTGCTACTGACATCCTCTGGCTTTCTCCGACGTCAATCTCTGGAGCCGCTTCGGGAAATAGTTGTTCCGCCTCCTGGGCCGCTATAGAAATTCAACCATCTCCGAAATATTTGGAGATTGTCTCATCATATTTTGCAAAACTGATTGAGATGCAGAACTTGTTTAACCGACATAAGAGGAAGCACGATGAGGGTGCCGGGTCTGAGGACCGACACAAGAAACAGAAGAATCACAACGTAAGTTCTTCTCCTTTGGTGTCCCCAGTGCACATTCTCACAATATCAGAGCCACTACGGAGAAGCATCGCGGATATCCAAATCCATGGAAAGAACGAGACTCGATTCTTCACGTCCTTCAGATGTCTCATCAACCCCAGCTCAGTCTCGAAAGATTGCCAATCTCATCAGAGCACTCGATGAAGCACTGGAGGAAGATGGAATGGATCACACGTTGGATCTGCTTGGAAATGAAACCCTCAGTCGCTGCCTAGATCTACGAACATCCCTCGGCGCAGCTAGATCTATAATCGAAGCCTCATCTGCCGGGCCATTACTTCGAGAGCAAAGATCACATGATTTCTTCAGTGTTCCAACCCCCCCAAGCAATAACTATTCTGCCCTATTCGTCGAACCCTGGAAGTCTTCCACGATAGCCAGAGAGCGGCCTCCTCTCCCGAAAGTGCTCGACCCAACCCTTGAAGAGTCCTCATTCATCCATCAAGGTAGTACCAATGGCAAGCCCACAGAACTGAATTACGAACGTCTCGAATGGGTCGGCGACGCATACATCGAGCTCTTCGCAACGCTTCTCATATCCCAAACTTTCCCTAACCTCGGACCAGGCAAATGCTCACAACTTCGCGAGAGACTGGTCAAGAACTCCACACTGGCCGAGCTCTCAGTATACTACGGATTCGATAAACGCCTCCGAATGCCACCAGTCAAGCCAGGTCAGCCCGAAGACCGACGCAAGGTACTGGGTGATGTTTTCGAAGCCTACGTTGCGGCAGTCATCCTGTCCGATCCAGCGCATGGTTTGAAGACGGCCGCGGAATGGCTCAAGGATCTCTGGGGAATGGTGCTCGTGAAGGACATTATCGAGGAGGAGAGGAATGGTCTGAAGCTGGACAGCCCGCTGTGGAAACTGCGCAGCAAGTTGGCAGCTACGGACGACGCAGTGGTCAAAGCGGATGCTCTGGACCTCTCTACCCCGAAAGACAAGTTGCAAAAATTGCTGGGTGTGAAGGGAGTCAAGCTTGAGTACAAGGATGCAGGACCGGAGAAGAAGGACCCCAATACAAAATTGCCCATATTCACAGTTGGCGTGTATCTCACCGGACTTGGAGAGAGGGGAAAGATGCTGGGTATTGGAAAGGCTGGAGGCAAGAAGGACGCGGGTGCGAAAGCTGCTTCCAACGCTCTACTGAACAAGAAACTGATGCAGGTATACATCGAAAAGAAGAAGTTGGTCGAGGCACAGTTGCAGGTGGAGGCTGCTGCCCTTCTGGACCGGGGTGGTTCTTGAATATGAGCAGCTGGCGTTGGCTTTTTATTGTCGACCTGTGTTTTGTTCTTGCCATGATACCCATTTACGAAGGCAGGGGAGCTTGGAGAGCTCTGCAGTCTAATTCGTACAAATCTGCCGTCGAAGAGACAAGGGATAGGGGTCGATCCTTTGCTCTGACTCTTTATCATGTAATCATAGTGTGAGAGTGAGCCAGCAATTAAGAATTGCGAGATGTGACCTTCCAGAACGCCTCGCACGACTCGGTTTCTGGCAGGTGTCGCGCGAGTAATGTTTGCAGGAAGCTTACAGCATATCATTTTCCATACCAATCTTCTCAAGGTTGGATATTCTGTTGCTGAACAAGAAGCCTACCCAGGACAGATCCAGACGATTTCTCTTCTCGCTCCCTCCCTTGAACTACTTACTGATGGCCATCTGGACCCTGACTACACTCAAGTGGCACAAGGCCCTGGCATTCGTACAACTACCTATCTGCCTGCCTGCCTGCCTGCCTGCCTGCCTGACTGTAGCAAGACTTTCAAAACCAGCGACCCGAATTGCAAGTAAACAAACCCCTCCACTCCTATGTAGCGGCCCCTCGCTCGGGCTTCCCGGCAGCCCTAATACGATCCCTGCAGACCGAGGCCCAGCACGCGCGTGCAGGCCAATGATGCCCATGAGAAGGTAGGGGCTTAATTTCCATCCGTCAAAAGATACAGCGCATCAGATCGACCACAAATTCTATCATGTACCATTCGCCCATAAATCCCACACTGCACACCGTCTCGTCGCTTTCCCTTCCGGCTACCCTGCTACAACATTTACTTGTCTGGCACACATGCTGGTCGCGAGGACCGACAACAACACGCGAGCAGAGAGAGTCGATACAGTAGCGCTTTCCGCCTCGGCATCCATTCCTCGATCAGATTTCCCGTCGTGAGTGTCTCCCAGGGCAGGGCGATACGATGGCGGACTCAGTGGGTATGCTTGGCCCCCCCCCTCCCCCCTCTCTCCTCCCTCTCTCCCTCTCTCCATCGAACGTATACCTATACATACACCATGGCCAGCCCCCCAAGTGAGAAGGAGCAAAAGAAAGAAGCTAATCCTCGTGCTCGAAAAGACAGAGTCTTTGTACATGCGCTCAACACGGTCAAGAAGATCCCCAAGACGGGCGCGTCGCGGCCGCCGCCCGCCGACCGACTCCGGCTCTATGGCCTCTACAAGCAGGCGATGGAGGGGGACGTCGACGGGGTGATGGCGCGGCCGGCGAGCGTGGATGGCGAGGAGGAGCCGGACGATGTCAAGAAGGATAGGGATAAGTACGACGCGTGGGATGCGCAGCGGGGGATTAGCCGGACGGAGGCTAAGAGGAGGTATATCGAGGCGTTGATTGAGACGATGCATCGCTATGCTAGTACGACTGCGTGAGTTACCTCCTCGGAGTTGGGTTTGGGAGTGGTGGGTTTGGGAGTAGTGGGATGGGGGGAGGGCTAATGCGCGGATAGTGATGCGAGAGCGTTGGTTGATGAGCTGGAGTTTGTGTGGGATCAGATTAAGAATAACACGGCTTCTTCCTCGGGCTCTTCTCCTGGCAGAGGCGTGCCTTCGTACACGACACGGCCGAGACCGCCGCAGCAATTGGTATCGGGCGGCGATGGACCCATGAGGGTGATTAGCCCGATGAGCCAGGACGACGAGGCGGAGAGGAAGTCGGGGTTCAACGATGTTTATGACGACGATGAGGATGAGGATGATAAAGAGAGGGAGGGGGGGAATGAGAAGGGCACGAAGAGGTGGCGAAAGACGGTTGAGCACGCACTTGTCAAGATGACGGCTGAGATTGCCGCATTGCGAGAGCAAATTTCTACGGGCCGGGAATATCAGGGGAAGAAGAGTCGGTCGTTTAAGAGCTGGGTCGGTTGGATATTGTGGATGGCTGTCAGACACTGCCTTGTGGATCTGGTGCTGTTGGGTATCGTGCTGCTGTATATGAGGAAGAGGCGGGACAGAAGGATAGAAGATTTAGTGAGGGAGGGGTTGAGGATCGGGAGGGAATACATCGGGAAAATACTACCGGCCAGATGAGGCTCGATGTTGGACGACATGGAAGAATACTTGTCGACTTGTCACGAAACACCTTTTAGGGGCGATTTACTTTTCGAGCACCGCCATATATCACACGGATAGGGGACGACTTTAGGAACACGGCATCGGCGGTATCAGCTGCTGTGCGAGCCCAATCAACGGCAGGGAATTGGTAGTCCGGTAATGGAGAAGAGGCAGAGAAGCCTATATATAGGCCTATGGGATGGACCTCGACGAACATGCTCACCATACTTCATCGACCGGAGCGGGATGGCCATGGCATTCACCACCGGCTTGGATTCGTCGGAAACTATTTACAATAATCCCATCCAGACCCCGTCCCAGACATCTACGACATGGCATTAATCTGGGCGGCGCCCTCAACGGGAGCAACCCAGGCCAGCCGCTTCGGGGCATAGAGTTCTCCCTTGGGCGGATTCTTCTCCACCCAGTCCCCGTCGAGAACGCCAACCTTGATGATGACCGCGTTGGGAAAGGAGGCGCCCTCACGGTACACGGTCGTTCCGCACTCGGGGCAGAAGTGCGAGGTGATCTTGTTGCCACTGTCGGCTATCTTGGAGTATTCCTTTGTGGTGCCTGGGTAGGTGGTTCTTGTCAGAGTTGGTTTGGCTACTCCTCATTACAGGTTTTGGGCGACGACGGGCGGAGGGAAGGGAAGGGAAGGGAAGGGAAGGGAAGGAGGCGGGTGGGCAGGGCAGTGAATCCCGTCTTGTCTTGCTCTCGTTCTTCTCTGTCTTGTGTGTAAATACCTACCTTGGACCTTGAACTTGTCCATTCCGATCATGACGTTGTTGCTGTAGCTTGCGCCTCCCATCTTCCGGCAGTCCTGGCAGTGGCAGAGGACTTGAGCGTCGGGCTCGCCGTCGAACTCGACTCGGACCTGGATGGCGACGTCGTCGTTAGTATGTATGTACGTAGATGTATGTATGTATGTATGTATGTATGTAGGTATATATGTGTCTACATGTATACTTCCCAATCCACACCATACCACACCATACCACACCCCACCGCCGACCTTGAACCACCGCACCGGGCTCTCTGCAGTCTTCTCGGAGAAGAGAAGAGAAGAAAAGAGAGGAGAAAAGAAAAAACTCGCTCGGCATACCTTGTTACAGAAGCATCCACCTGAAGGCATCTTGAACAGCTGGGATAGTTGAATGTTTCTGGAGGGGCTGGAGATCTGTCGATGCGTGTACGGACGTTTGGTTTTGGGGGAGGGTTGCAAAGAGCGGTGGTATAGGTACCGGTTTTCTTCAACGCTGCTCGCTCCTTTGCCTATTTATATGTAATTTTTATATATGTGTGTGTGTGCGTGTGTGCGTGTGTGTGAGCATGGGAAGTATAAGTACGGTACGGTACGGTACGGTACTTTACGGTACTTATGCTCCATTACCTACATCCCACCTTCCTTCCACCTTCAACCCCGCCGCCCCTCCTTTTTCTCTCGCACGGATACGTACTTGGAGGATTAAATTTGGTTTGCTTCGCTTTGGTTTGATCTGATTTGATTCGACTACGGAGGACGGGATGGGGGGTTGGGTGGGTTTTACTTATCGTTGTTTCTCGATACGAGGCGGGGGAGGGGGGGGAGCACAGACTGACTGACTGACTTACGGGGACGGGGACGGAGTTTATCTTTGAGCCGAGTAAGAATCTACTAGTCCCGTAAGTAAGTTGAGTTTGTAGATGCGTCCGAGGTGGAGAGGGGAGATTAGGTAGGTAGGTTGTAATAGGTAGGTACGTACCGGTAGTAGTTTGGTGAGCTGCTACAGTAGCGGTATGGGTGGTTGATATGTTTGTTTATTTGTTTACAGTGAAAGGGGAACGCGAAGGGGAGTTGAAGATGTGCTTGCTGTAAGGAACTTGGAAGGATAGTGGCAACAAAGAGATGGATTATATATATATTGACATACTTGTATACATATCTACATAAATTTATATATATATATATATATATATATATATACACAGTACATACGTCGTACCGTACATCCACCACGTCGGTCGTGCCCGCGCTTGCCGCGCAGAGGCAGATGCTCGGCTCGCAAAGGCAAATCCCATCATCCCGCGGCGCCTGAGCGTTCAAGCCCCCAACCTCCACACGTTCCTGAGACGGTCACGGCTCAACGCGATATTTTTGACTCTCGTATTACGTACGGCCTTCACCCGGACAGCCGACCCGACCACCCCTGGCCGCATTCCTGCTCGCCACCGAAAAGCCCCGGAACGCGTAGAGACGCGTCACATCGATGGCCACGGGAGGGGATCCCTCGGGGCCGGCGGAGCAGCCGGAGGAAGTGCCCGTCCAAGTCCAGGTAAGCTACTGGTACCGGTAGCTCATCCACCCATCCACCCATCCATTCTGAATATTCATCTTGTCTTACCCCCCCCCCCACCTCGTCCTCACTTCGACATCAAATCTGGCGCGAAAACGTGATGAATTATATTTCTTCCCCTCACCCAAAATTGCGGATGCATACATATGCTGCAACGCGGATGTCTACATTAACTAACAATTTAAACAGCCATCCGCTCTGAACCTCAGCCGCGCCATCTTCATCCCCCTCAGAGGCTTCGAGCGCGGCCCGCAGCCCGTCCTCGACCATGCCCAGAGGCTGCAGAGGACGGTGGAGCATGTCACGGCCCAGCAGGCCATCGTCCGAGGGAACATGGTGTCCGTGGCGCAGCACCTGATCGACCGAGTCGTCGTCAACGCAAAATCAGAACTCTCTCAGTCGCACGGCGGCGACGACGGCGACTTCGGCAATGAGTCCGAAGACGAGGACCAGAGAGCCCAGAGGAGGGCGGAGGAAGCCGTCGTGTGGAAGAGCCTGAGCACCAAAGCCCCCGAGGGGGCAGACAAACTCGACTACCAGATCCAGGCCGGCCGACGCAGATCAGAAACTGGCTCGGTGGCCTTGACCGCGGACGGCGACATTGAGATGGGTGGCGTGGGCGGGAGTCGGCCGTCAAGCTCAGGTTCGGGTTCAGGTTCAGGTTCAGGTTCAGGTTCAGGTGCAGTTTCGAGTGCGAGGACTCCTCATGCGATTCGCAAGGATGGGGCTCTGGCTATCCAGCGCATCATCAGCGAAACGAGCCACCAGCTCGATGCCTACGATAAGCGGTCCGCCGAGTCGCTTGCGCATTACAAGAGATCCGCCTCGCGTAGTAGTACGAGCAGCAAGAATAGCCCTATCTCTCCCACGACCGACACAGCGCAGAAATCAAACTCGCGCAGTACGAGCAGCAAGAGCAGCCCTATCTCTCCCACGACCGACACAGCGCAGAAATCAAACTCGCGCAGTACGAGCAGCAAGAATAGCCCTGCTTCTCCCACAACCGAGATCGCGCAGAGATTAAACACGGTCAAGTTCGGCGGCGTCGTGAACACGGCACCGACCTTCACGCCACCCGTCTACTCGGCGCCACCCAGACTAATGCCGATCAGGACCAACATCCCGCCGGGGATCCTCAAGAGGAGATCAGGCGATACGGCTGACCCCGCGCGCCCCCTCCCCCGAGTGACGCCCCTCCAAACCAGCAGCAGCAGCAGCAGCATGTCGGGCAGCCTCAAGAGACGATCAAGCGATAGCGCGCAGAGCCCGGCCGATGCCGGCAGTCTCCCAAAGAGGAAATACAGTGACAGCCCGAGGAGTCCGAGGACCCCCGTGACCCCGGTGACCCCGGTGGATCTGAGCCGGCGGACGAGCACCGGGATGCCGCTCGCGGGTTTGAAGGACAAGGCGCCCGAGAGAAAACGGGAGAGTATCGAGAGTCTGAGGCGGTGAAGAGAGGCTGCTGTGGTTGCTGCACGCAGTTCTGCGTTCGAGGATGTTTCGTGGGGCGTGTGGGCGGTTTGGGTTTGGGTTTTCCTTTCCTTTCCTTTCCTTTCCTTTCCTTTGGTCTCCTTTGCTTTATGGATACCGGTATGATGGCGCAGAGTCAAGCGAGCGAGCGAGCGAGCGATATTGATACCCCCTTCCTTCCTTCCTTCCTTCCTTCCTTCCTTCCTTCCTACCTTACTTACCTACTCACTTACGGTCTCGGTCTCGGTGTCGGTCTCGGTCTCGGTCTCGGTCTCGGTCTCGGTCTTGCCCTGCTTTTTCTTTTCTTTCTTCTTTTTTCTTTTTAGCTTTTCTCTTTAGCTTTAAGGGTCAATGAAAGCCGTATTGATGAAATCGAATCGAAATGGGCTCGCGCGGTAGATACGTAAATGCATGGTGCGTGGGCTTTATGAATTTTTCCTTTCCCCCCTTTTCTTTCCCCTTTTTTTTTCTTTCCCCTTTTTTTTTCCTTTCTTTTCTTTTCCTTTTCTCTTTCTTTCCCCCTTTTCCTCTTTTTTCCTTTCCTTTTTTCTTTTCGTTCCCCGCCGCTAAATCGCTGAATCACTGAATGGCTAAGTGGATGGGATGGGATGAAGGCTTCTCGGCTGCTTTTCCCTTTTTTGTGTGTTTTCTTTTATTTATTTCTCTTTTCTTTATTCTATTTTTGATGGGGATGGAGGTGGAGGTGGGGATGGAGGGGTTTGTTTGGGGTGTGGATTTCTTTTTTGTGGGGGGGAAATAGGATAGATGGGATAGATGGATGGGATGGGATGGGATGGATGGAATGGGATGGAATGGGATGGAAAGGACAGGACAGGACAGTAGTGATGAAATGATGAAATGATGAAATGGAGCGATTGGGAATTGGGAATTGGGAATTGAGAATTGGCTAGGTAACTTGAACGAGCTTAGCTTAGTAGAGTAGAGTAGAGAAGAGTAGAGAAGAGTAGAGTAGAGAAGAGTAGAATAGAATAGAATAGAATAGAATAGAATAGAATAGAATAGAATAGAATAGAATAGAATAGAATAGAATAGAATAGAATAGAATAGAATAGAATATAATTAAATAGAATTAAATACAAAACCAGATCAAAAATGAAATGAAAAATCAAAGTAAAAAGAAGTGATATAGAGTGGTCGAGGAGGAATGGATCGATGGGTTATTTTCGGAAGTATAAAGTATAGAGTTGATTGATTCATTTCTTTTTTGGGGGGGGGGTAGGGGAGGGGGGTTTGATTTTTATGTTTTCTAGGAGAGGCGGATGGATGAGTAGGTTGGGGTAGGTGGTTAGATGGGTAGGTACGGTAGATGGGTGGGCCTCTCTTGTCTTGGATGATACGATGATGTTGTATCACGTCTGGTTGTGGTTGTGGTTGTGGTTCTGATTCTCGTTCTAATCTCATCTTTCAGCCTGAACTTGAAGCCGAACTCGAAGCCGAACTCGATCCCGATCTTAAGCTATGCGTATAGAGAAACGAAACCGATGAGCTTTTTCAGAGAGTTTTAAGAGCAGGGAGTCAGTAGACGAAGCGATTACTGCAGCTGCATGTATGGAGGAGGGTGTCCTGGGTTTATAGGTACCTACCTAGGACCTACTTCTTGTGATTCCCGTCGTCTCTTCTTCGCCGAGCTGGGTGAGAGGCGGAGACGGGGGAGGTGCGCTGGAGGAGGGACATCTACCGGTATGTTTATATCTACATCCATCCATCCATCCATGCGTATGAGAAAGGTGTTTTCCATTCTTGAGAAGTACCTACTCAAGCCTGTTCCATAGGTAGGGGGACGCGAGATTCTGTAAGTGGAGCATATGCGGAGGGAGGTTCGTGGATAGGTAGGTAGGTAGGTAGGTAGGTAGGGAGGGAACTGGGTCTCAAGCGATCTCCAGTAAGCAAGCAAGCAAGCGAAAGACAGAGGGAACCAAACAATCAATTATCCAACTATCCAACGATCCAACTCATCAACTAACTAACTTACTACCGAATCCCGCGAAGGTATTGATTGAGATCGCTACGTTACGCTAGCTACGCCATTACGAGGTCGATCGGGGGATTACAGCGTCCGCGGCGGCTTTATCGAGACCAAACCAGCTGAACCTGTCACCGTCCGCAATGTCTCCGAGAACAGCCAGAGTAGCGTAGAAAGCAAAGGGAAAGAAAAGGGGAAAGGAGGACTTGTGCGCCATCTGACTAGTTCAGGCGCGAACCGACAAAGTACCTAACCCTCCCGGATTGACAGGTGCAGTAGCCAGCCCTCCCTCATCAAAGCTTGAGCAGGGCCTCTCTCACCTCTTCGATCGGGCCTCCAGCTCTCCGATGAGCTTTGCATTACGCATGTCGATTGCTCGATTTGTAAGTAAGTATTGCAAGCCGGAGAAAGAAAGAAGCTCTGTGACTTCGCAGTAGTCCTTTCTTTTTTTTTTTTTTTTTTTTTTTTTTTTTTTTTTTGGCTTCGGCTGAACTTCTTCCGAAGAACAAACTCGGGCGTCGTGGAAAGGATCATCACTACTTGATTGCTCGGACAGACTTGCAAGGGTTCCAAAGCGTGCCTTTTGAAAGGCACGTTTCTCTCGTTATCGATCTTTTTTTTGCTTGGCTTGCTGAAGAGCCGCGGTCATCGCATCGATATCTCTATTGCGCTACGCACACTTCTCCTTCTGCTTTTCGTTCGACATGCGAAGCTGGAGGGGTCGCCGAGGCCGAAGAGGTATCAGCAGCAGCGCGTGCCTGCTTCTGTCGTGAGATAAGGGTCCGCGATGGTCTTTTGGGCAGGCGTGGACTTCGGGAGGAGACTCGCAAGACAAAAAGAGCCTTTCGTGATGAGAAACCTCGAGTTTGCTTCGATAAGGACCGAGATGGCAAGGTGGCGTTGTTGATCTTGAGTTGACCACGGAAAAATAAATCGATAGTGGTACTCACGAATTAATGTCACTTTCGTACTGGGGGTAAATAGGTACCTAGAAGTAATGTACAGTTCTAGTCTGTGCGCACTAGAATAGATACTTGGCAATGCTGCTTGAATTGTTATCGTTATATCATTGGTACAGTAATCATACCCTTTGCACAAGAGCCCTGTCAACGGAAACCTCTAGAATTGCGCTCAGACAGCGTTTGTACATTATGTCGGGTTTGTACCGAGTACAAGGCTTAGAACGTGCAACTTCCACTACGTATCAAGTTAGTTGAGTTGATCTTATTTAAGATCAACTCAGCTCAACTCAGCTGCTTAGTTGCACGGATCTACAACTGTAAGCCATACACACCCTTAGGTACTTTATGATCATCAGGTCATCATACAGGGAGAGAGAGAGAGACAGATATGTATACCCTCTCTATCCCTCACGCTCGAACATCATACAACAGCAATTTCATTTTTCAAAAGAGCGATATTGGTAATGATCATGGATCCTTCAAAAATCCAAGTGCGGAGCTAGACTAGACGAGACTAAACTACATACAACTACACTATAAACAAGGAATCTAGCTCCAAAAATCCCCTTACCATCATAGTCCAAACCCCACTCGCCATTTTGGGGCCTTTCCATTTCCCTAAATTAGCGAGGTCAACTCCGACTATCACTTTCATCCAAACTACCTCTTGATGGGGCACCAACTACAACCAAGTCGAGCCAAAACTAACCGTACGTACGCATGTACTATCTACTCACAAGATGCCTATAAAAAATGAATGAGATCATCTTCCATATGACCTGCCTACCCTATGAACCAATATTTAGTTAGACCATGAGAGTAGTGGCCCGCATTGAGAGAAAGAGATTTTCTTCTCTTTTACTTTCCAGAAGAAAAAGAAGAAAAAGCCCCTTCTTCCTTTGACACTTGCTAGAACGTCGTCTTTCCCTCCCACTCCCCATTACCGAAGAAGAAGATAAAAAAAACAGACAACAAACGAGGACATGACCGGCACAAACCTTCTCGACGCAACCTGCGTCTGGACGCTGACCGCAGGCTACAGCCACCTCACCGGCATCGACATCGACATCGACGACGCCCTGAAGACCACCTGCGCCCACCACGCCAGCGACTCCTCGCCGTGGCAGCAGGCCTACGAGATCTTCATCGCCATCCTGCTGACGGTGATCGTGACCTTCAGCCTGATAGCGGGCTGCAGCAGCCGGGCGAAGCTAGTGCGCAAGCTGCGCGAGACGCCCTCGTACCGGATCCACCGCGAGCTGGAGAACATGTACGAGGAATACTGGGTGTGCACCGCGAGCCGGAAGCTGCGGGAGGCGTGGCGCCGGGCCGGCAGGAGGTACGTCAGCGTGACGTACGTGGATGATGCCGTGGCTATGAGGCGGACGGTCACCGTTGTCGAGGACTTACGGCTAGCGCCTAGGCCTCGGGCGGGCGACGCCGAGAGGGAGGGCGTCAAGGACGAGGAGCGAGGGAGGGCGTATGAGCTGCAGGATAGGACAGGGCGAGCAGGAGCAGGAGCAGGAGCAGGAGCTGGAGCAGGAGCAGGAGCTGGAGCTGGAGCTGGAGTAGGAGCTGGAGCTGGAGCTGGAGCAAGAGCTGGAGCTGGAGCAGGAACTGGAGCAGGAACTGGAGCAGGAACTGGAGCTGGAGCAGGAACTGGAGCTGGAGCAGGAACTGGAGCTGGAGCCGTTGCGCCGCCGCCAAATCCTGCGGCCAGCCAGGCTCCATCACTGGCAGTCCCTCCTCCTGTGGCGACGAGAGATGAGAGCTATTTGGTTGCAATAGACTCAACATTCACGGATGAGGAACTGAGGGCATCTCCACCACCATACCAGCGCGGGCGATACACGGTCTGACGGGTAACGATAACAGAAAACGGCATGTCGAAGTGAGAGACAGCTCTTGGAAACGGCAGAGCTGCTCGAGGAAAAGGGTGTTCTCTCTTTAAACTCGAGTATGGCGATATATCCTTGATATATGACGCAATTACCTCGTCTTCTGATATTCCGAACTATCATCACTTCGTTAATTATCAAATCGACTGTCCTCAGGTCCTCATACCGCGAAGAACACTCAAGGTCTCCCAGAATCCTTGTTCAAACAAATTTTAGGATTTAGCTGCGCGCCGACTGCAGGAAACGCACAATTAGTGTTGATATTAAGAAAAACAGAAGATTTATACCAAAAAATAAGCCGCGTACTGGGCACAGCTGGAAAAGACGACCAACCCGTGTAAACAATTGACCTAACAACGAAAACAAAGCGTTCCATCGTCCAAAATGGGCGAGGGAGTTAAGTGCCAACAATGGTTGCTCGCTTGCTCGCTCGTATTGTCAATATGTACGGTTGTACGGAGTACGGAGTAGGACAGCTAAGTTCCAGCTCAAGCCGGCTACATCCGGCCGCGAAGAAAATCTCCGAGGACTTGATTGTGTGGCTGGCACACAAATCTCTCCCGATCCGGATGAAAGGAACGGATAGCAATACTGTATGAAAAGAGCACATTCAGTGATATACACCCAATGACAAGAGAGTCTCGGAAATCGCGGGAGCGAGAATGGGGTACGTACGGGTGGATGTACGGAGTAATCTAGCTGCACGTCGCTCCTTACCAACAAAAACAAGATGCTCGACGCATGCAATTCCGCACACGCAAAAGAAATGTAAGAGATGAACATGTAGCTCGCGTTAGCGATCGTTATGGATGCAGAACTCCATAGCGTACTCAGCGAGACGACATCCCATCGCTTTGCATTGCGGCGGGATCTCAGGCTCTCCCTCCTTGGGTTTAATGAGCAGCTCGAGATGTAACCCTTCTCGTGCATTGCTGTAGCGGCCTGCCACGGTCTGCATATGGCTATAGGCCCGATCGGGATACAGTCGCAGCGTGGGCAAGCAGTCTGCGTGCGGATCTAGATAATCCTGGTGTGTACCGTATGTACTGTACCGTACCGCTGCGGATATAGAGCTGCAGCACCTGCGGTAGATCGGCGTCAGTAGACTCCATGAATTTCGTATGGCATGATGGCATCTGTCAACCTTTGTTCTCGCTCTCTGGCCGATGCATTGTCGAGACTCGTGTACTATTGCATTACCCTTCGGTGTCGAGACGGAACTCGACTTTCTCCCCTCGAGCATATGTCTACCCATCCTGCTATATCCGTATCCCATTCATTTGGATTCTTGCGGTAGGGTGCGTCTATCTCAATCGAGAATAATGCCCAAGCTGAGCAGGGCGACGGCGAAAGGTCCCTCGTGGAGTCTGGCATTGAACGCGTGGCCGGCAGAATGCAAGAAGCCCGTAACGATAAAGAAAGACTCCGAGTACCAAAGTTTCCCAACCGGCAGATCTGCATCCGTCCAGTCCCTTGTTAGTGGTTTCTTGTTCGTGGTTCCAATACTCCATCAGTTGTGCCGGATCTCATGAGGATCTTTGGATGCAGGATCCGCTCGTTGACATTACGTCGGTGGTTTGCAGATCAAACTTATGGCAGAGGATTGGCGGGTGATCTTTCAACACATTGAGCCAGCATTTGCTGGCCGATATTCAAAATTAAACGGTCGCAGAATTGAGTGTTGATAGATTAAGATGCGCGGCTGCGCGGCGCCTCGGACCGCGCTAAGTGTTTACGGTAAACCTTGTCTGCACATCCCTTCTGGAGCCATAGCCTTCATTCTACCTTCAACCCCTTAATAACCAGACTCTGACCTAACGAATGAACATCGTCATCCACCTGTCTCTAATTCGTACTTCGTATATATCAATACCGGTAAAAAGCTTTGAGGCGACGTACGAATAACAGAGCTTCCTCCTCACTCTCTCGTGTTGCCCCAGATGGACACCTATCTACCAGGATGCTCTGTATTTTCCTCAGAAGTGCTCCTTCTTTCCGTCACCGGCCAATATGTCAGGCCGCTTCCCTCGAACACTCAAGTGGGCGGCCTCTTGCAATTGTCAAGTTCAGCGATAAATCTGTTCTCTAGGCAATATTTTGCTTCATAAAATCCCCATCGCCTCGCTTGAGCTGATTTCCCAGCCGTTAAACTAGCGGATTATGTGAACGGGACTGGCAGAGCTCTGGCGACTTTTATATTCAATACCTTTGACACCTGTCAAAGGCAAAGGGCAGTTCAAAGATTTCTATTGCATTATGTCTTTTCCACCCATCTCCCGAATCATTTATTAGGCTCCACTGGCCTGCCCCTTTCTTTAAAGTCCACGGCATTTGTCGAAATGAGTTTCTCTTAACCTCCTTTTGAGCTGGAGAAAAGCTCTATTGTACCTTACAAGAGATGAGAGAGCACGATCTCCGTCAAGGGTACATGGGTCACGATCGGATTACCACTGGATCCTCATTAAGCGTAACTAGCAGATCTCAGGGACTCTTTCATTGCTGGCCTGCCAACTCTTAATTCTGATCATTTTTTGCAGCAAATTCCCTTCCAAAGAGATCTCTTTTGATATTCAAGTCGAATTTCAAATCGAGCCTCAAATTACATATGGGTCGTCAACTATCATTGTTTTCTGATATTTACTTACTAATTTATCAAGAATTTACAGACAGAAGTGGCGCACGCGACGAGAAAAGCAGTCGCTCCTTTCTGCAGTCTCCTTTTACAAGAGTATCACGTGCCGATTCTGCTCGCTTAATATTCTTTACCCCCCGAGTTACACTTTTGCTATGCTCCGGCCATACTCGTTTCGTTTCGCCGCAGATGCAAATCTGAACCATCCTCAGCAAACTACATTTGAAAAGAATTCAAAAAGTTAAATCCGAGCTTGAGGTTTGCGTAGCCTCGAATCTACCTACCCAGCAACCACGGGGATTGGTAGTATGGAAGTAAGGTATACCTCTTCTAGCGAAGGCAACAATTGGCTGTAACGGCCAGCTGGATTATCGTGTTGGGAAGAGAGGGTGTTTCTTTATCACACGTGCCACTGCGCCGACTATGCTACGGGGATGGCCCCTTCTCATCAAACAAAGCGCATTTCATAATATCCAGGCAGCTCTTGGGGAGACAAGGGCACCAAGGGCCTCAGAACTACCCCGGCGGCAGCGGCGATGGTTCGGGCTAGCTGGCTCTATGAGAGAAAAGATAGGGATGGCAATTGAGATCGACGCCTCGGTTCGCAAACCACAAAGCATGCAGGCAAGGACCGCGTTTTTGCCTTCGAGCTTCTGATGACGGGATCCCTGGACAAGGTCCATGGAGATTTTCTCAATTTTCTCGAACGAGATGTTGACTTTTGGATGTGTCTCCCGGCTTTCTCTGTATCCAGTCGCAGCTCGTCCAAGTGGTATTGCAACCGGCCAGGAACTGGTATAACTTGTTTGTTTAATGACAGATGCGAGTTCAATACTGCTTCAAGCAGTAGCCTATGACTCTATGCATCAAGGGTTTCGTGTGTTTCTCGTGAAGACATTACAAATCACGGCCTATCAAGCACCGAGTTCTTCAATAGGCCCCCCTTTCGAACAACCATTATGTAAACCAGTCAGGAACCGGTATGATCTGTTTGTTTATTGGCAGATGCGAGTCATATATTCCTTCAAGCATTGATCTTCAAGCTCTATGCAATATAGATTTCGTGCATATCTTTTCAAGTTTCTGTACATCACGGTTTATCATGGACCGAGCTCTTTAATGAGCCCCCGTTTCGGCTAAGCAGTATTGGAACCGGTCAGGAACCAGTGTAATTTGTTTCTTTATTGACAGATGCGAGTCCTATACTCCGTCCAGCAGTGATCTTTAAACTCTATGCATTATAGATTTCGTACATATTTTTTCAAGTTTCTGTATATCACGGTTTATCATGGACCGAGCTCTTTAACAAGCCCCCATTCGACTTCTCGTTTTCATACAATGTAGCTTTTGCCGTGCGAGTAGCAATCGTCGATATGTTGAGAATTGGCGAAACTAATCTTCTGGCCAGACGACTTGGCCCCTGGTGGTTTCCGACTCGGCAGTGTTCTCTAGTGAAATCTCGGGAGTCTTGAACTTGGGGCGAACCTCGACCATTCATGTTTCAACCTGCGTTTCCAGACCTTTGGGCCGAAGCACAGCTGATCTACTGAATGGATACTTTCGCTGCTTTGAAATTTTCTGAGGAGTTTATCGGCTTCGCGACTGGTGCAGAAATGTTTAATGTCTGTCCCATCTGGATTCATGTCGTTGAATTTGCCTTTGTGGTCCCCTGTAAAGCTGCATTTTCCCGCCTTGACTCGCCTCCACCCTGTCTATACACATGCCTGTCTCCTTCGCTTGCATGGAAATCAGCTTGGCTCGATACCATGCAGGACCTCGATCCTGTGTTAATTGCTGGAGCAGCCCTTCTCCTGTCTCTCTTCCATCTCTCTCTCTTTTGGACATCTTGTCGCTATCGTCGATCTTCAATGACAGTCCCACGAGCAACAGACTGTCAATATGTTCTTACCTTCTTACAGTTACAGTAATGCTGTTATTATTATGTTGATGCTATCACGAGCAGGAGCTTCGGCACAGATACAAGAGAAAATTGCTGCTCTTCCTGCATGCTCCAACAATTGCATGATCAGAGCGGCCACGAGTTCTGGGTGCGCACCAGATGACTTCGGGTGCCAATGTCAGAAGCAAGATGATCTCACCGGAATCACTGGGGCTTCGCAGAATGCATGCTTGATGGAAGATTGCGGAGCTGCAAACACCAATAGTAAGTAGGAGCCCAACGTCAACCCATTTCTATCTTAACTCGTTCTTCAGACGCCCAGGATGTTTTCCGACAGATATGCAGTCTACTCAAAGATTCAACATCGTCGTCTTCTACAGCACCCAACCCAACAATCGAGCCTCGGTCTCTACGTCCGGCACAAACTTTCACTGTCCTTATTCTAAGCTCTTCTGCTACAGCTGTGCCGCCAGAACCAACGCCCTTGTTAAACACAGCGAATGTGTCTCCACCTCAAATCACAGTCAGCCCGACACCCCCCACATCCACCATCGAGCAAGGACCCACTCCTTACCTGAGCTCGACCATAAGTCCTGTAACGACATTGATGCCGACACCTTCATCGCCTCCAACGTCTTCTGTCGTTACTCCGTTGGCGTTTGCTTCAGTATTGTCTTCGATCCTCGCCAACTCAACAACTCCAATGCAAACACCAAATGCCCAGTACTCTGCCTCGCCAACTTTACGGGCTGAAGGAGTGACCGCATCGGCACCAAGCCCATCGATAGCTTCGGCGACAAATTTCCCTCTTTCAGCGTCATCAGAGTCGATGAATTCCTATCAAACCGAAGCAAATCAATCGACACTCATTGCCCAGCTCCAAAGCAACGCACGGCGCCTTCCAGCTCCCGCCATCGCCGCCATCGTGGTGGGTGTCTGCACCATCGTCGCCCTCGCCGTCGTTTCTTTCGTGCTCTGGCGCCGCCGGAAGATGGCGCGGACACCGCGTGTTCTGAGCTCGGCCTCCTCCAGAAAATCCGGCGAAGATATCATGATATTCTTAGATATCGAGAGAGAGAAAGATGAAAGGGCCAAGAGCTCTGAGTCTCAAAGACCGAGTGGGAGAAGAGACGTTGAGATGGGCTCAATTCTCATTGCCCAGCCCAGGATGTCACCGCCAGTACCGGCCCGGCTCAACGAAGAGAGGGGTGGCTTAGGAGATCCTTGATGCGGTCATGTCATTGGCGAGATGCTTCCTTGCATATCTATCACAAGGGGGATCTTCGCATAGACTACACAACAAAAAGGATTCCTGGATCCGAACCGATCTGATCTCACCACCACAGAGCTACGAGGTGATGATGATGATGATGATGATCATAGCCGTGGAAAACACCAGATGGTCAACAATTAGACCTATCATAAGACACCACCCCGCGCCCCAAGAACTACAACGATAAGGCGGCAGCGAGTAGTGCTCTCCGTACGTACGTGGCCCCGGCACACCCGTTCGCCAGTCTCTGGTGGCAACGACAACAGCACGCCCACCCGCCTAGGCCAAGCACGTAGGGAAGGAAAATCACCACCCCGGCCCTCACCCACGAGCGGCTCTTTTATATTCGAAGAAGACGCTGCGGGCCGTGGGCATCCGCATCCGCAGCCTACCAAATCCCCAGCATTGCCAGTATCCGCACCAGCAGATACATCTGTGGGCGACTCTATGAACATAGTCGAAGGTCCTTCCTCCACCATGGTTACTCGCTCCAGCCTTGGCTCGGCTTCTTGCACGGGATGACCTGGACGGGAGAAGCAGACCCGACTCACGAGAGGAAGGAGATGAGAAGAAGAAATTCACGAGATGGAAGACGAACGAACGAACGATCGAACGAACGAACGAGCGAGCGGGCCGACATGAGCAAAATCCCCTTCTGATGAATACAACAACCATATTATAGATAGTAGATAGTACATAGTAGATACGATACGATAGATATACCCAGCACGATTCCATCTCGTTTATTCACTCGGATGGATGGATGGATGGATGGACGGAATCCTAACGAATAATGACCAAGCAAAGGAGAGAGAGAGAGAGACAGAAACAATGGGCTGCGCCTAGATTACCTTATTTTTTATATATATATGTATTTATATATTTTTTAACCAAAAAAAATCCATACACAATCTTTGCCTCGTCTGGATCCATCGTTTTCTCTTGTTCCCCTGCCCGGATGTCGTTCGCTTGGACAGGATGCAAAGAGCTCGCCTTACTTCTTTTTTACTTACTTACTTACTTACTTACTTATTTCTCTGTATGAGGGAGGGAAAGGAAAGAGATTTCCCCGCGCAAAGCATATCCCCCCTCCCTTCCTCCCTGCTCTCGTCCCGCCCGCGGATCGTTCGGTTCGTGATCTTCCAGCCTGACTGCTTGTTGGAGGAGAGGGAGGGATGGAGGTGAAGCCGTGAGTCTAGCCGACAGACGGCGTCCTTTGAGTCCTTCAGCGGTGTGGTGGTGGTGATGATGATGATGATGGTGATGATGATGATGATGATGACAGCTAGCTGGCTGGCTGGCTAGTTATATGTCGCAAGCCTTTTTTTGGGGGGGTGGGTCGAGGGGATCTGAAGCAGCAGCAGAGAAGTGAGAAGAAGAAGAAGAAGAAGAAGAAGAAGAAGCCAGCAGCATTCAAAAGCAAAGAAGGGGGAAAAAAGAAAAGGAGAGTAAAGCTGAAAAGGAGCTTGCGTAAGGCATTATTTAACGAGCGCCAATTCCAAAATATCCGAAGTCAGGGAGCGAGATGAGAAAGTGCGTAGTGCGTGGCCAGGGAGGGCCGGCGGGTGGAGGAAATGAGGAGATAAGATACCGGTAGATACAGCAGATAGATAGATCGGAGGGACTTCCTCAGCCTTGGAATTGATTCATGCTGGGCGTTGATCTGCTCGCTCGGGGAAGGGGGGAGATGACCTCTGTATGTAATATGTAATATGTGATATGTAATATGGGAGTAGCTGGACAGAGGGAGGGAAGGCCTCTGTTTGTGTGTTATACTGAACTGGTGGCAGCATTGGGAGGGGGCGTTGGAGGTTGTGTGTGGCTCGCTGCTGGCGTGCCGCTTTGGGAGCGGGGAGACGGGTATTTTCAACCGAGCTGGATTTTTAAGAGGTTGGAAAAAAATAAGAAGAGAAAAAAGGACTCTTACATTTGATGATGCGAGTATATATGTATGTATATTGACAAGGGGAGAAGAAATATAAAGGAGAGGTTGGTATATAAAAAGCGTGCTTCAGTTCCGTAATAGCTGACTGACATCTGATGGTAGCCATCGGTTCGGTTCGGTTTGGGATGATAAAAAAAAAAAAAAAAAAAAAAAAAAAAAAGGGATTTTGAAACAGATAGTCTGGAATACTATTTGAGCCTTTATTCCTATTATAACCTCGCCTTCCTTGTTCCCGCGACGACTCTATCTTGAGCCCAGATTGAATCCCATTCGATTCTATAGAGGAGATGTTCTGGCTTGCTTGGGACGCTGACTTCTATTTGGGAATTAGCGTATCAGCATGCATGAGTATAAACATAAACACAAACACAAACACACGGATTCCTCCATCCATCCCCTTCCCCCCGAAAGTCCCTTTTCTCGAGAAGAAAGGCCAGAAATGACAAAATGCCCCCCTGCCCCCCCAAAAAAGGAAGAGAACAAGGACGTACTATGATGCTCAGCCGTGCAATAAACCTTCTCCCCATCCAAACTCGTCATCTCGCCACGGATCAAAGCCATCGTCTTCCCAACTTGCAGGACCCGGCTGTGGATGCGGACCGTGGTGTCGACGGGGATGGCGCGCAGGTAGGAGATGTTGAGGGCGCGGGTCACGCCGCCGAGGAAGCTGTAGGGGCGGGGTGAGTATGCATATATATGTATATGTATATATGGAAGCTGAAGATGAAGTTTGAGAGAGGATGGGGAGGAGGAGAATGGGGAGGAGAATGGGGAGAAGAGGAGGAAGGGAGGAAACACACTCCCAGAAGCCAGGTCTAGCGAGGGGTCCAAGGGCGGTCGTGGTGCACATGTCGAAGATGACACCTGCTGCGCCGCCATCTTGACGATTGAAAAGAGGGAAAGCTGGATGTTAGCCTTGCGTCTCTTGTTCTTCTTCCTGCGATGTTAAAAAAAAAAAAAGAAAGAAAGAAAGAAAGAAAGAAAGAAAGAAAGAAAGAAAGAAAGAAAGAAAGAAAGAAAGAAAGAAAAAACAGGAAAAAGGGGAGAAAAGGAGAAAAGATATCTGGCGGCTTTTCCCCGGCTGTCCTCTCTTGGGACTAGCAAGCAAGAAAGCAAGTTATCGAAACTTGTGGCATAGAACTAGAAGAAGAAGAAGAAAAGAGGGGGGAAAAAAAGCGATGAAAAAAGAAGGGGAGGAAAAGACAGAAATCAAGCGCCTGAGTGTAAACAAACAAACCAACACATACGCATCACCCCGTTGACATTCGCATACCGCTCCCCAACTACGAACTCGAAGGTGGCCGTGCCCGCGGGCGAGGCGTCGACTAGCAGGACGTTCTCCATGACGTGGCGGTCGAAGCCGTTGAAGTTCGTGGCTTGGGCGATTAGATGGTATCTATACTTACCCTCTCTATTAGTATGACTGCATGAGCATAAGTATAAATATGAGTATGAGTATAAGTTAAGCTGAGCTTCGTGGCTCTGAGGTTGTATTGAAGCGGATACAAAGCATGGAAGCGAGTAAAGTAAAGGGATTTGTAAATAGAGGATGGGACAAGCAATAAGAAAAGGAGGAGGAGGAGAGCCCTTTCTCGCCTCGGAACGAAGGGGACATTCACGAGCAGAACATGCATGTAGATCCCTATACACATACTTATGTTTACGTTCTCAAGGCAAACAGGCAAGAACCCAGCCGACTTAACAGAACAGAAACCTACCGATCGAAGATAGCCTGCACGCCTTTCATAGCCGTCGCACGTGCTGCTGCTGCTGCTGCTGCTGCATCCGCCATGATCTCTATCTTGACAGCAGCTTTGCTTGCTTGGTTATCATGAGCTCAGCGTATAGCGTATAATCAATCCCCTCCCTTCCCTTTTTCCCTTTTGTTATTTTCTTGTTTTTTTAAAACGCGATCTGAGAATAAAAAGTGTGTTTAGGAGCGAGCTCATCTCAGCCTCAGCTAGCTAGTCTTAATCTCGCCACCCGGTCTTGGGTCTTAGTGCCTTAATTCTTAGGCTACCTACTCTAACCACCTCTACCTTCTGTATATGGAACTCTAGACGTGATTTTTGATTTTTTGGTAATCGTTTTTTTTTTCAAACACTATTGTATACAGAGTAAGAGTAAAAGAGGCACACTTCTCGAGAAATCCCGTATTGAAACTTACAGATAAAGAGGTATCCTGAAAGAGCCCAAAGTCCCGCAGGTGTATTCCATCAGATCGGAAATAGTCAAAGAATAATACATTTTTTTTCAAAGAATGATACTTTCTTTTCCTCCTCCAATAACGTGTAGAGCAGAAAGTAAACTTAGGTAAATAGGTAGATCTTTGGTCAAAGAGGACGTTGCCTCGCGCTGGCGCTGGCCTCGCGTTCATATGCAATACGTAGTCGAAAGGCAGCCTTTCGTCGCGGCCGGTGTAGGATCATATCACGGTCCGGATGGACGTGATAGTGCCCGCTCACCCTCTCGCTCTCGGAAAGGTTTCCGTCTTACGACGAGCATTTCGGCCAGTTGCTGTTCAATGTTCCACGGATAAATGAAAAAAAGAAAAAGAAGAAAAACCAATGGAAACTGACCCCAAGGAAAAGTAATGTATGTAATCCCGCCGCAGCCACACTTATACGTTGTCAAGTAATACAGCTGGCAGGATAAAAAGGCAATCAACAAGCGGAGTATGCAGTTTGCAGTTTGCAGTTTGCTCACACGAAGTCAATAATGGACGATGACAGATGACTATTGTATGGCAGAAGAATGGAAGTTGTGTACTTCGCATGTCGAAACTATCAAGTTGACAATCGCTAAATACCTGACCGCGCTAGAGCGGCCGATACCTGATGAGGGAGGTTAGTTTAGTTATCGGCTACGGGTAGTTTACGGGCCGGGCCTTAATCCGAGTATTTACTGTACTAGTAGTACTACGTAGATTAGTAAGTGGAGTACGGAGTAGGGGTCCATGTAACTAAGTAGCGGGTGTCGATCTCATGGCATCGATTTAATAAAAAATATTCCTAATCAAGTAGCAATCAAGTGACTGGCCGCGTGTATTAGTAATTGTGATGATTGTGACGTATCATGTGAGCAGCCGGGCTTATCGCTCACCCCCGTGGCTTGCTTACCCCGGTCACATGACTAGACCCACACCTATCCTGACTTATCTCCACTCCTTCCCGCCATCCCCAATCACAGTTTCAAAGCATGCCGAGCCCGATCCTTTCCTACTCACTCTACGGATACTCTACGGATATTATTCTACAGAATGATTCCACCTACGCAATACATGACTGATTATGTCAGATGGAAACAAACACACAGAAAAAACCCAGAAAAACAACCTGGCCCCGGCCAATCAACAGACTGGATCTCATCATGTCTGGATCCACCGCCAGGCCAGACAAAAAGCACAAAAAAGAGCTATCGTGCCCCCTTTTCGACCTTTAACCTATTGTTCACGTTACTTAGCATCTCTCTGGCAAAGATTACATGTCTACCTACCTACCTATATGATACATACACCCACATACTTCACTCCTCCTCTCACTCTTCTCTCCCCGCCCTCCCCACCCTCCCCTAAATAAACCATGAAGTTTTCCTCCCACTGCCTCGCTGCTTCGAACCTCCTCCTCCTCTTCACCTCCTCCACATTCGCTATTCCCACCGCTCAGCCAAACGCTGGAAACCTCAAGCGTATTGCGGACTCGGACATCAAACCTCGCGACGGCAGCGAACCCCTGAAATGGGACGGGAAATACTTCCACGAACCCGGTGGGGGCAATGAGCTCGGCCACTACGACATCCGCTACTTCACTGGTAACCCCGTTACCTACGAGGAGCGCGGACAGACGCTCTACCACCTCGTCCGCTCGTATCTGACCGTCTTCCGGGACCGCAACATCGAGACGTGGATTGCCCACGGCACTCTGCTGGGTTGGTGGTGGAACGGCAAGATCATGCCCTGGGACTGGGACCTCGATACGCAGGTCTCGGGGTCGACGCTGGCCTGGCTGGGCGCGAACATGAACATGACGTTGCATAACTACACCGTGTCCGCCGCGGACGGGTCCGAGGTCTTCCGCGAGTACCTGCTCGATGTGAACCCCTTCTCAGCGGTGCGAGTCCGAGGGGACGGTCAGAATGTCATCGATGCGCGCTGGATCGATGTCCAGAGCGGGCTGTTCGTCGATATCACGGGGCTCAGCGAGACGGATCCGAGTGCGCGGCCGGGCATCTGGAGCTGCAAGAACTACCATAGGTATCGCACGAGGGACATCTACCCGTTACGGGAGACGGAGTTTGAGGGCGTGCCGGCCTTGGTGCCGTACTCTTTTGATCGCATCTTGACGGAGGAATACTCGGCGAGGGCCTTGACGAAGACGAAGCACGAGGGGTATGTTTCTCTTCCTTTTCCAGCTATCTGTGGAGGATTTGGACTGATGACAAGCAGGCATATGTGGGTCCCTGAGCAAAGAGAATGGATCAAGCAGGAGTATCTTGCCCAACACACCAACAGCCGCGGCCGCTCCACCCCTCACATCCCGCGCGGCCTTCAAGCTGAAGATAAGCCGAGGGCTGGCCTGGGAAACCTTTTGCGGGTACTGTAGAGTGAACATGAACAGCATAACGGCAGGTGTGAGAAGAGGGGGGTATTGTATAGAGGTATAAGGAAGGAAAGGAAACGAGATGTGATACCCCTGTATATCGATAGCACCATTTGCATCTTTCTTGGCGTTTTGGAGGGAGGAGGGAGGGAATTGGATACCACTGCACAGATGGATGCCTCGGCGTTGCTGCATCAGAAGCAGTACTCATCTGGATACGAGGACGCAGGCTATGGGGCGGGCGAAATTCCTGTCTTCTTTTCTTCTTGGTTGTGTGAATTGAATGATTCTTGTATGTAGTAATGAAAGCTGGACCGGGACAATAAATACATGGGATGCCATTTTTCGAAGCGAGAAGGCGTGCGAGCAAAGGATTGTGAGAAAAGGCAAGGGATGGATGGGTGGACAGGTAGCGCTCATCGTCTCATCGTAAAGGATGTTTGTTGATCTCTCGCTAAGTAGTAGCCAGGAAGCTCCAGCAAGGAGTCAAGAAACAGGGAAAGATTTAACAATAGAGGGGAAGAGGGGTCTATAAGCGCGACGGATGAAAGTAAAGGGGGGAAAAAAAATGCACAAAAAAAAGAGAAAAAAATATGGTTACTGAATACCGTACCTACCGGTATTTGTATGGTTCTCAGTGGTGATAAATAAGGAGTTGCGGGACGTGGGGGGTGGATGGGGGGAGATGGGGGGAGGGAAAGTCAAAGGGAGGGAGGGGGGGGGGGGGGGCGGTTGAAAGGCTAATTTGTATTTGTACCGGTAATAGTGGGCCTTGACGTCGCAACTTTTGGGGCCCTTCCTTAAAGTGGGCGAAAAAATTATGTCCCGCGAAAAAATTATGTCCCGCTTCAACGCTAAAAATCGCGGGGAACGTAGACACTTATATTGCTTATAACATTGCTCACAACGTTGCAATAATATATATATATATATATTTAATAATATCATTCATTCTCAATTAAGCTACGAAAAAATTATTTCACCGCGTGTCTTTTGAATTGAATTAAAAGATGCTACAGATCGAATCGATATCGAATCTTCTTTCTTTTCAAGCTCTTTTTTAAGCTCTTCTTATTTAGTAAGCATTATTTTTGCTAAAAGAGACGAAAGTAAAGTATTTAATCTTTCATCTTCGTCGTTATCGCTAATTTGAATGCAAGATAATAAGTTTTGTTTAATTCGAAAGCGTTTTTCTTTTGTAAGGATTTAAAGATCGATTGAATACGAAAGGTCCGCGAATATAACAAGATCTTTTTCTTAAACTTTTTTTAACGTAGCTTCTTCGTTTGCAATTGCGTCTCGAAAAGAAATCAAATTAATATTATTAGCTTTTAGTTCTTTTGTTATAAGTTGCTTTTCGTAGTCTCGAATAAAGACTTTTCGTTCGGGTAGAATGTATATAAGAATCCTTCGATCTTGTTGCTTATACGCTTCGTTTAATTATTTCTTTCGCTCTTTTTCAGCTTTCCGATTAAAAACTCTTTAATTATAACGATCGTTTCGAATTTTAATCGTTACTGACTTGAGTTTAGCGTTCGTTATCTTAAGACTAGCTTCTTGCTTTTTTATCTTTATAACTTTAACTTTTTCGAGTGCTTTAAAAGCTAGTATATTCTCTTTTGTTTGCAAACTCGACTTTTTAATTAGCTTTTTTTGATATATATCGCGCTAAAGCTTTTGATTTTTATCAAGTTCTGCTTGATTAAAGCTTCTTCGTAATAATTAAGTCTCGGTACTTTGTTTCGCGATATCGAAGCGTTAGCGGTTAAAAGAAGAAAGAGCTATTCTGATCTTATCGTTTAGATCGTCGAGTTGCTTTACGCAATCTTAAAAAGATTAAAGAAATCGAGGTAGCGTAAGAAAAAGTAATTCGTTAAGTTGCTTATCGATTGAAAAAGAATATTTATTTTTTTTAAAATCAAACGTTTCTTCGTACTCAAGTATATGTAATCCCGCTTCTTTCTTACTCTTTTTATTATACTCTTTCAATTTGCGTTGAATTTAAAAAAAGCTGATCGGTTATATTCTTACATTTCGAAAAGCGTATTTGATATTCTAAGTTGTAAAAGTTTGCTCGCGAATTTAAAGAAAGTCTCGCATAAACGATGAGATAATATATTCAGCTTCGAAGCTTCGAATAGCATTTATAATAGCATATTATTAATTATGTTTCTAAGTGCGAAAGCAGCTGATATCGAGAGGTTGTAAAAGATGAGTTTGATAAGAAAAGAATTTAATAAGCTATATACGATTTTGTTTAGTTAATAAAATAAAATTTAAAGCTTCGTAATAAAGCTGATTATCAAGTAATAATATCATCTACGGTTTATCGGGTCTTTGATCGGTATACTTAATAAAGTGCTTAAGCTATTTTATAGTAATTTTATCGTTTATATAATCGGATTCGGAAACAATAATAACTTTATGTTTAATTATCTTTTCAGAAAACTAAGACGTTATAATTTGCTTTCCGAGTATAATAATCATTAAAAGAATAGCTTTTTTATCGGCAAGAATAGTTTCGATCACAATTACAGATAGTCGATTTTTATAGATTCTTATATATATCTCTTTGATTCCGATAAGTACGATAACTTCTTTTTCGGCTAGCATACAAATCCGCGCGCTTTTCTTATTTATATTTGCGATTTTATGCTTATCTTTAAGCTTAATTCCGTAGAACTAGATAGTAAGAACAAGCTCGGTATAAAACTAATTAAAAAAAGATTTCTTAGTATGCATATCAACGCGATAAAATGCGATTAGTTTAGTCCGTATAGCATAGAGTTCTGCCGTATTTCTTAATTAAAATTGAAACTAACGCTAAGAAGGTTCTAGCTTATTTTCTTGTATTTTAAAGTAGCAAATGCATCGATAAAGCATACGTTTAATAGCTCTTTTCTTTTTTTTAGTTGCTTGATTTGCGGCGTAGATTAAAACAGCTTTATGCTGTGCTGCTAATAGAACTATAAGCTTCTTTACTTATAGCGCTTTCCTTTCTTTCAATCGAGTTTATTTAGCTTAATACTTATTTTATCTTCGCTTTAAAGTATTAAGCTTTTTTATTATATAAATGCGACTCGCAATAAAAGGTATTTCGAAAGAGTTTTCGAAGAGCTATTCGAATGCTAGCTGTATTCGCTTATGTTAAGAAGCTTTTAAGAGCTTTTGGTATTCAGAATTAAGATCAAGAAGTACAAGAGCGCGCGCGCGTTTTTTGCTTATTTTTATTTGAGTACGTAAGTTAATGTTTAATAGAAAATGTTGTGTTAAAGTGTTGTTGAAGTGTCTACGTTCCTCGCGATTTTTAGCGTTGAAGCGAGACATAATTTTTTCGCGAGACATAATTTTTTCGCTTACTTTAAGGAAGGGCCCTAAAAGTTGCGACGTCAAGGCCCATTATTATTATGTTACGTTATTTTTATCGTTTGGTTATTCTGTTGTTGTTGTTGTTGTTGTTGGTTCGGTCGAGGTTTGTGGGAGAGGAGAGGGGAGGAGCTGGTGAAGATGGAATGCGTTAAGTATCTTTATTTTTTTTTTTTTTTTTTTTTTTTTTTTTTTTGGAATAAAAAAAAACTTTTTTTTGGGAGGGGGAGGTTCTTTCGATTGGCTATTTGATTGTGAAGAGAGAGGGTGTGGATATGGATATGGATATGGATATGGATATGGATGCGATTCCAAAAAAAAAAAAAAAAAAATTAAAAAAAAAAAAAAAAAAAAAAATATTACACGGAGATGGATAGATAGATGGATATATAGCTGGATATATAGCTGGATAGGAAGCCAGAGGGAGAGGGAAAGAGTGAGAGTGAGAGCGAGAGTGAGAGGAAAAAGGTAAACGGCTTCCTTCCCTTGCTGTCCCTAGAAAACCAGCAGATTCACCTCCTGAAAGACAAAAAAAAAAAACCGAAAAAGTCCTAGTTCTTTTTTTAGGAGGGTCTTCTCGGTACCGTTCTGGAACTGGACGGAGGTCGGGAGTGGAACTTCTCGTCGAGTCGAAGAGGAAAGTCGATGGATGATGGTGATGATGGTATATTAATGAATATCGTAGGTAGCTATCTAGCTATCGATCTATTTATTTATATATAGATGTATGTATGTATGTATATATTATCCGACGTGCCAGTTCGCTGCATCTCTTACAGGTAGGCAGGTATACAGCTAGCTAGCTAGCTGCACATGTACATGTACATGTATAGCGCGCTAGCGGTGAATCAAACAATGGCATTGTTGTTCTGCTGCGTATCAAAGATACCTGTGTACTCTTACTATGCATGGTCTTCTTTCCTTATAGGGGGTGCGGGTGGGAGGGGAGTTCGAGAATCGATATTAAAGACCAGCGGGGATCGCGAAGAAGACGGGTTAGGAACTATTATCTCGCTTTGTATCTATCTACCTGGTATCGCACAGTCAGGCAGCGAGGCTTTAAATTGTAGTCCTTTTAAAAGCATCAATTATCTCACTTAAAAAGAAAGGGGGGGTTTCACCTACGCATTTCAATGGAAATGTTTCTTGGTTTTGAAGGTTCTAGATTCCCATATGCTGCCTGCCTGTCTATTCACAAATTCGGATCCCAGAGGGAGTAGGGTATTTACCGTATCGGTATGAGTGGTATTAGTCCCGTGATTCCTCCCCGCGGAATCGCTTAGCCTACCTAGCTTGTCTTGTTGATCCCACGTATGATCGCCGAGTCCCATGTCCATAACATACATACACCTCGTAAAAACTCCCATCTCGAAGACTGCGACCCGCGGAAGTGGCCGCAGATGGAGGTAGACGAAAGAGGCACCTGCAAAAGAAAAACTGTAAAGCTCCGTCACCGCTCCTCCCACCTTCTGGAAAGTCATATCCCGACCCGCAAATGGCGAGCGTGTCGGAAGGCTTCGCTCGCTAGCATAGGAAGAGTTGCTATGCTATGCCCTCCGGAGAGAAATCTGCTTCTGTCTCTGGAGATGCTGTCTCAGGCTTTCCTTGCTCACGAACTTCCGCCTGCATTTCTCGGGCCAGGCAGGTGTGCGCCGTCACGCATGTGGCGTTGGTGTTGACGTGGCGATCTCTCTCGAATGCAAACTCGCAGGCGATCCGTTGGCAGGCGGGACACTGCAACTTCCGCCTCCCCACGCCTACCCGGAGCCGGGTCTCTCTCGCTGGTGTCTCTGAGCCTGGAGAAGTCCCGCTGCGGAGGCCGGCGGTGCTAGGTGCGGTGGAGCATCTTCTCTCGGCCGAGGGGCCGGGTCCGGGGCCATCTCCTGCTGTTCGGGGACTGACTGGCGGCTCCTCTGAGGAGGAGGAGGAGGAGGAGGAGGAAGGTCTGCGATTGGATGGGCTGGAACCGGTCCAGTCAATCTCCTTCCAGAGACATGCTCGTCGTAGGTTTTGGTTTCTGTTGGATTTCATGGTCTGTCGCGTAGGTGTTGAGCAGGTGATGGTTGGAGGTCTGATCTTATAAGCAGATTCCCTAGATTCGGGTTCCTCTTTAGGCTTGTTCTTCTTTTTCAGAACAGTATTCATATGGCTTCCGATGCGCAACTTGAGGTAGTAGGTAGCTATTTGCGACAACCCCATTGTCTGTCTCGCGCAGGACAAAGAGGAGTGTGAGTGAGTGGTGTCTCATTCTCTCGAACAAGGAACAGGGGAGGTGGCAAAATTCGCACCCTTAATGCAATAGAGAATAGAAGAGACTGTCACCTTCCGCTGACACTTTGCCGGGCGGGTTTAAAAGTCATTGTATTGGGATACTGCGAAGTCCTCAAAGCCGGGCAGGGCTAAGAGAGTACCCGAGACGACCACCGCATTGAGCCACCGCTAACTTACAAAGCAGCATCTTCGAGTATTTCGCCCAAGGCCTTTATTTAATGACCCATTTTCGTCGCTTAGATAAATTTTTTGGAACAGGACGGGGAAAAGATATCTGCGAGATGGGAGGAGCAAGGGTGAATAGCAATAACAATAACGACCCTCTGAACTTTCCAGAAGAAAAAAATTGGCAAAAATGGCAAAAATGGCAAAACTCAACTGGAAGCTCATATAATATAATGAGGTTCCAGTTTACAAACCTAATTGAATAGGTTTACCGTTGGGACAGTCTACGAATCAAACTGGCGAGATGGAGGTATAACTTAAAGTGACTATGCGCCACTAAGCCACCGCACCTTCCCGCCAGCTGATGGAAGACGGCCTCGGGATTTGTTATATCAAGTAGACAAAATTTTATGCCCGAGAAAGGGCCGGGTCGCGGATACAGGAGAGGGTTTCGGCCACAGAATTTTTTCACTTCAGGCCTTCACTAAAGGACCCCTTACGCCTTCGTTAAGGAGGTCCTCACTCCTTCGTCAGAGAGCTGGGCTGAAGGCGTAACGATCACTGAAAATCTAATCGTCACGATGGATATATGAGAAATGAAACTCCGATATTCGAACTCACTCCCTATGTTACTTAAAGAAAGGTGTTTGCTGAACATATACACATATACTTACTTCAAAGTCATTAATCAAGTCCGGGAGGGGTGAGGGGGGAGTTGGTTTCCAAATATATTTCTTGTAGTACTCTGAAGAGTTTCTTATACTGGTTTTGTAGAGATCTACGCATTGCTCTCGATAACACAAAAAGGCAAACAAACCCTTTGGCTTACTCACAAAGGCTCGCATCAGTCACCAGCGTCGAGCCTTGAGGCCTCATCTCCAGAGCTCACATGCGTGTTCCAATGATGCTCCTGATTCTCTTCGCTCGTATCAAACACCATCGGGCACGTCTCTACAGGACAACGGTACAAGGGCGGTACTGTAC